>NC_135237.1:500242319-500868034 GCF_051348905.1 Ranitomeya variabilis | reverse complement strand
TCCCTGGTGTTGTCCTCAACTGAATACAGCTGAGCTTCAACCTTCTGGCTCTCATTAAGTGTTTTTTAAAAAACAAAATGGTGGTTAGGGCCTACTAACGGTTTCTGCCGCTCCCTGGTGTTGTCCTCAACTGTATAAAGCTGAGCTTCAACCTTCTGGCTTTTGGCCTACAGTAGCAGATATTAAACTGCATTTGGCCTATTAGTGTGTTTGGGCCCTTAAAACAGTGTCTGCTGCTCCTGGGTTTGCTACTCCACTGAACAAAGCAATGCCGCCTGTTTAGTCCTGTTACCAATTTTGAACTGCATTTAGCCCACTTTATTCTTTGGGCCCATATCTGTTTCCCCCTCATCCTGCCCATTGCCCAGCCAGTGATAGATGAGTCTGCTGGTACATTGACCCATAATGCAACATTCCCCGTGCACGCTACACTGCAAGATTGTGACCCTGCTGAAAGTCAGGTCCCCCTTCCCGCATAAAATACCACCTTGCACGGGGACAAAGAGGAAGGTGCAGATGAAGGTGCAGGTTCCTTCATCAGGTGGGGGGAGGAATACTCGTTGGCGACGTCACTGCCACAGGGCCCCTCATAGTACGCAAAAGTGTGGCTACCGGTGGGAGGCGCCTCCGCCGTGCAAACACACCGCTGTACTTTGATCGGTGACTACCCAGATAACGGTGCAGCTACGACACTTAAGTAAGCCCACCACGAAGTCCATCCCGACCATCTCCCAGGGCCTGTCTGCCACTGGCAGGGGGTAAAGTAGCCCAGCAGGCCGTTGCCGAGTAGACCGATTCTTGGCGCAGGAGACACATGCCCGAATATTATCCCCGACGTCACGAGCCATATGCGGCCACCAGTATGTTCTCGCCAGAAGCTCAAATGTCCTCTTGATCCCGAAATGTGTACCCTCCTTGGACAAAGGAGCCCAACAGAGAAACTCCAGTCGCAAATTTGATGGTACAAAAGTCTTGCCCGGGGGAACAGACTCTAGTGAATCCGGAGCCACGGTTCTCAGGCTCTCAGAAGGGACAATAAGCCAAGGCTCCTCCTCCTCTGATGACACTACGGAGCGGGAGAGAGCGTCGGCACGAATGTTCTTCAACCTGGAGAAAAAAGTTAGGGTGAAATGGAACCGGGAGAAGAACAGGGACCATCTGGCCTGGCGAGAATTTTGCCGCTGGGCTGTCTGTTAGTACACAAAATTTTTTTGGTCTGTAAAAACTTTAGGAGGTGTCTCCACTCTGAGAAAGCCAACTTCATGGCTAGCAACTCCCTGTCCACGATGGAATAATTCCTCTCCGCTGGTGAGAAGGTCTTGGAGAAGAAGCAAGGATGCTTCCGACCTCGAGCATCCTTTTGGAAGAGGACTGCTCCAGCACCAACGGATGAGGCATCCACCTCTATTATAAATGGCTTATCTACATCGGGGCGATGTAGGATGGGAGCGCTAGCGAAGTGTGACTAGGGTAGGGCCTTGGAGTAGGAGTGAGTAGGGCCTTGGAGACCTCCTCCGACCACAACTTGGGATTTGCTCCCTTCTTGGTGAGGGCAACCAAGGGAGCTACCAAAGATGAGAAGTGTGGGATGAACTGGCGATAGTAATTAATGAACCCCATAAAGCGCTGCACTGCTTTAAGAGAATGGGGTTCTTGCCAGTCCATTACAGCCTGTAGCTTGGCAGGATCCATAGCCAATCCCTGGTCAGAGATGATATAGCCAAGGAAAGGCATAGACTCCTGCTCAAACACACACTTCAGTTTACCCGTAAGAGGTCAAAAACTTTGCAAACATCTCTCTGATTGGAGTCAATATCTGTAGAGTAGATGAGAATATCATCCAGATAGACTACGACCGAGGTGTTGAGCATCACCCGGAAGATGTCGTTCACAAAGTCTTGGAAAACGGCTGGGGCATTACAGAGTCTATCAAAGAGCTCAGATATCAAGGGCAAAGGATACTTATTCTTAAGTGATGGCGTTAAGACCCCAGTAGTCTATGCATGGACGTAGTTCTCCCCATATTGACAGCAGCATCAGAGGGGCTAAATGCCCACGATCAATGCTAGCAGGGCGTCACCTCTCATATTGAGTTGACACCCACATTTGATTGTGACGGTGCTTTGTGTGAGCTCATATGATCCCACAGCACTGTACATATATGGCGCATGTTGGGAAGGGGTTAAGAAAGAAGTGTGTAAAGACAGAAGACACAACCTTCAAAGAAATCATGCATTTTGGAAATTAAGAAAAGTAAACACTGAATCAGAAGGCAAACATTTTAATAAAATTCACAATACTAATAACAATACCACACACAATACAATACAACCACTCACCGATTCATCAAACCTACATACTAAAGATGACCTGCTAATAGTTGTTATCACATTTTACTGTCTTTATAAGTATAACAGCAGCTCTAGAATGTTGTCTTTATGTTGTTTTTTATCTATTTTGAAACACTGCTGCTTTTGACAGAACAAACTTGACATTTCAGTCTGTCTTAAAATATTGTGCACAGGGCAACAAGCTCAGAGTACAAAACCAGCACTAAAACTACATATAAATTATGCAAAAGGAATCAATGAAGAAAGTAATGCAATAAAAGGAACAAATAATGTCATGTCAAATGCATACAGGTTGCTGGGGAGAGGATGTATGCCTACAAAAAAGTGCTGAATGATTGCCCACTGTCCTTAAAAGGTGATGATACCTATGGTGATAATTACAATCGGTTCCTTCTATAAAATCTTGCAATGGCTTTAAAATATAACACATTAAGTAGCAATGAAGAAAGTGTTTAAGTAGGAAAGATGGATATGCTTCTTAGACCAGCTAATTTTCCTTACTGCTCAGTTCACAGATCTGGGGGTATGACCTAGAATAATGGCCCAACAGACGGAACTTGATAACATTTCACCTGAGAAGAGCTGACAAGTGTCCATTCAGTTTTTATTATATATAACAGTAAAGGCATAACAATCATTTCCAAACCATGAAATCTTTGAGATCTCTTAGAGCCACAATTACAAAAAATATATAATGTGACTCATTAGAAACACATATATAAGACACTTTATAAGCGTGTCCCGAGGAACACTCCGGTATAAAACATCAGAAAATATAAAAATAAGTATTTTGCTTATAAAAAAGAAAATACTGGAGAGATATCAAATGCAGACATTTTAACATTAAAAACAAAAACACATACAACAAAAAACTGGTACAGTACAAAAATTGGCCACCAGCTACAAAAACTTTCTCCTGCAAGTAGTTAACTGAAAGTTTTTTTTCAGTTGAAAACACAGATATGGCATCCACCGAGTGTTGTCCTGTCGCGTCTTCTTTATATTATTGCCAAGAAGCTGCAACTGAATAAAGCTGTGCTTCAACCTTATGGCTTTCGGCCTATAGTATCAGATATTAAACTGCATTTGGCCTTCAACTTTGGTTACGGCCTACTAACGGTGTCTGCCCCTCCCTGGTGTTGTCCTCAACTGAATAAAGCTGTGCTTCAACCTTCTGGCTCTTATTAACTGCTGTTTTTTAAAAGATTGGTGGTTCCGGCCTACTAACGGTGTCTGCCCCTCCCTGGTGTTGTCCTCAACTGAATAAAGCTGTGCTTCAACCTTCTGTTCCAAATTAAGATTTTTAAAAAAGAAATTGGGTGTTTAGGGCCTACTAACAGTGTCTGCCCCTCCCTGGTGTTGTCCTCAACTGAATAAAGCTGTGCTTCAACCTTCTGGCTCTTATTAACTGCTGTTTTTTAAAAGATTGGTGGTTCCGGCCTACTAACGGTGTCTGCCCCTCCCTGGTGTTGTCCTCAACTGAATAAAGCTGTGCTTCAACCTTCTGTTCCAAATTAAGATTTTTTTAAAAAAAATTGGGTGTTTAGGGCCTACTAACGGTGTCTGCCCCTGCCTGCCTGGTGTTGTCCTCCACTGAACAAAGCTGTGCTTCAACCTTCTGGCTCTTATTAACTGCTGTTTTTTAAAAGATTGGTGGTTCCGGCCTACTAACGGTGTCTGCCCCTCCCTGGTGTTGTCCTCAACTGAATAAAGCTGTGCTTCAACCTTCTGTTCCAAATTAAGATTTTTAAAAAAGAAATTGGGTGTTTAGGGCCTACTAACAGTGTCTGCCCCTCCCTGGTGTTGTCCTCAACTGAATAAAGCTGTGCTTCAACCTTCTGGCTCTTATTAACTGCTGTTTTTTAAAAGATTGGTGGTTCCGGCCTACTAACGGTGTCTGCCCCTCCCTGGTGTTGTCCTCAACTGAATAAAGCTGTGCTTCAACCTTCTGTTCCAAATTAAGATTTTTTTAAAAAAAATTGGGTGTTTAGGGCCTACTAACGGTGTCTGCCCCTGCCTGCCTGGTGTTGTCCTCCACTGAACAAAGCTGTGCTTCAACCTTCTGGCTCTTATTAACTGCTGTTTTTTAAAAGATTGGTGGTTCCGGCCTACTAACGGTGTCTGCCCCTCCCTGGTGTTGTCCTCAACTGAATAAAGCTGTGCTTCAACCTTCTGTTCCAAATTAAGATTTTTAAAATAGAAATTGGGTGTTTAGGGCCTACTAACGGTGTCTGCCCCTCCCTGGTGTTGTCCTCAACTGAATAAAGCTGTGCTTCAACCTTCTGGCTCTTATTAACTGCTGTTTTTTAAAAGATTGGTGGTTCCGGCCTACTAACGGTGTCTGCCCCTCCCTGGTGTTGTCCTCAACTGAATAAAGCTGTGCTTCAACCTTCTGGCTCTTATTAACTGCTGTTTTTTAAAAGATTGGTGGTTCCGGCCTACTAACGGTGTCTGCCCCTCCCTGGTGTTGTCCTCAACTGAATAAAGCTGTGCTTCAACCTTCTGTTCCTGATTAAGATTTAAAAAAAAAAAAATAATGTTTAGGGCCCACTAACGGTGTCTGCCCCTGCCTGGTGTTGTCCTCCACTGAACAAAGCTGAGCTTCTACCTTCTGGCTCTTATTAAGATTTAAAAAAAAAAAAAAATGTTTAGGGCCTACTAACGGTGTCTGCCCCTGCCTGGTGTTGTCCTCCACTGAACAAAGCTGAGTTTCCACCTTCTGGCTCTTTTTTTTTTTTTTTTTAAATTGCTGGATGGGGCCTAATAGCTCTGTTTGCTCCTCCCTGGTGTTTGTCCTCAACTAAAAAAAGCTGAGCTTCAACCTTCTGGCTTTCGGCCTATAGTATCAGATATTAAACTGCATTTGGCCTTCAACTTTGGTTCCGGCCTACTAACGGTGTCTGCCCCTGCATGGTGTTTGTCCTCAACTGAATAAAGCTGAGCTTCAACCTTCTGGCTTTTGGCCTACAGTAGCAGATATTAAACTGCATTTGGACTATGAGTGTGTTTGGGCCCTTAAAACAGTGTCTGCTGCTCCTGGGTTTGCTACTCCACTCAACAAAGCAATGCCGCCTGTTTAGTCCTGTTACCAATTTTGAACTGCATTTAGCCTACTTTATTCTTTGGCCCTATATCTGTTTCCTCCTCATCCTGCCCACTGCCCAGCCACTGCTACATGAGTCTGCTGGTACATTGACCTAGACCACTACATTCCCCTACACAGCCAGAATCTGACCCTGCTGAAAGTCAGGTTCACCTTCCCGCATGTTATACCACCTTACACAGGGACAAAGAGGAAGGTGCAGATGAAAGTGCAGGTTTCTTCATCAGGTGGGGGGGCATACTCGTTGGCGACGTCACTGGCACAGGGCCCCTCAGAGTACGCAAAAGTGTCGCTGCTGGTGGGAGGCGCCCCCGCCATGCAAACACACATCGCTATACTTTGAGGGGCCCTGTGCCAGTGCCAATGCGAACGAGTGCCCCCCCCCTGCTTGCTCAGGATCACAGCACTTGCAACGTTGAAATACTTACCTCTCCCTGCTCCACCGCCGTGACGTAGTCCACGTTTCCTGGGCCCATTAAAACCTTGAACCAGCCCTACCCCCCACAAATTTGCCAAATGACCCCCAAGTTCCATTGAACAACTATTATTATAAAGTTAATTAAGATTGACAAGCTTCAGAAACAAGAATGGATGTTTTTGGCATTAAAATGGGCACTGTAGGTGTTTTCCTGGCCTCCACTCACTGCCGACTATGCTTCCCCATTGACTTGCATTGGGTTTCGTGTTTCGGTCGATCCCCGACTTTTAGCGATAATCGGCCGACTGCACTCGACTCGACTCTGGACTAAGTCGGGTTTCACAAAACCCGACTCGATCTTAAAAAAATGAAAGTCGCTCAACCCTAGTCATTATCTTTGTCCTCTTTGTGCTGAGTAGGATGAGTAGGAGTCCCATGCTCGAGCTTTCCATCTTGAAATAATAAGTCTTACATTCCATCTAAGCTTGTTACTATCAATGTTGTATCATCTGCGTATTTAAGATTGTGGATAATTCGTCCAGCAATTTTGATTCCTTCTTCTTTTTTGACAAGCCCAGCTTTCCTGAAAATATCTTCTGCATATAAATTGAAGAGAAAAAATGACAGTATGCAGCCTTCTCGGACACCTCGTTCTACTTTGAATCTTTACGTATTTCCGTGTTCCGTTCGGACTGTTGATTCTTGGTCAATATAAAGGTTCCTAATGAGGCTGATCAGATGGTTTGGCACACCCATATCCTTCATGATATTACAAAGCTTATGGTGATCAACACAGTCCAAAGCTTTGCTGTAGTCGATGAAGCAAAAATAGATTGCCTTGTTGTATTCTTTGGCTTTTTCCATTATCCATCTAATGTAGGAAATTACATCTCTCTCTTTTCTGAATCCTATTTGTTCCTTTGGCAGCTCTTTGTTGAAGGCTGTAGCTGTCTTTGTAGGATCTTCAGTAGCATTTTATTGGCATGTGGTATGAGCACAATAATCCGATAGTTTCAACAGTGGGTAGCTTCTCCCTTCTTCGTAATAGGAATAAACACCAATCTTGTCCAGTCATTGAACCATTTACCAGTTGTTCATAGCTATATCTATTGACACAGGTATGTGATGACATTAACTGCTGCTTCAGAAGACTTTATCAGCTCTATTGGAATATTGTCACATACAGGTGCTTTGTTTTTTTACAGAAGTTTTATCGTAGCAACAACTTCGTCTTTCAAGATGTTAGGCTCGCTACCATTTCCGGTCTCAGTTTCTTCCTGCATCACAGAATCGTTCTTGGAGAGGTGCTCCGTGCATTCTTTCCATCTTTTCTTGATCTGTTCTGGCTGTTAGTTTGTTTCGCTTGGCATCTTTCAACATTCCCACTCTTGGTTGAAAATGTTGTCTTATTTCTTTGATCTTATGGCTTTCTTGTCTTTCCCATCAGATGTTCGCTTTCTATTTCTGGACATATCTTTTGGTAATACATTTCTTTGTCTGCTCAAATGGCTCTCTTTAGTCTTTTACGGTTGTATTTTAGGACAGTGCTGGCCGATCTTCAGCACCGTTTCTTCTTCGGTTATCATTGCCAGAATAGTAGACCCAATGTTCATTTGACTGGAAATGTTCAATTTGAGTCTATCAATAGTTCGCTATTACAATTTAGGTAATCACCACCTGGGAAGGCAACAACATATTGGTACTAGGTACCAACAAGATGGGGCGTTTGGTAAAAGTCTGAGACGTTGCTGGAAAAACAAAAATCAAAGATGTCTGAACAACAAATGCAATGGCTTGGAAAACACTTAAAGGGAAACTCCCATCTTAGTAAGTGATGGCATATCACTAGAATATGAGATCTATTAAAGGGTTGCCCACCTTTTGAAAGATTATTTTCTTACTTAAATGCTTGTATTTTAGCTAAAAATCATTTTTGAATTTAGTTTACTTTAAAAATGTTGTAATGTTTTTCTTTTACAGCCTCTGAGTTGCACTGTATATTGCTGGCTGCAAAAATTATTTAACTGAGAATTAATCAGTGAATCCCTTCTGAAGGTTCAATGGGAGAATTTGTAACTCTTAATTTTCTAATTTTAGCTGATTTATGACCACAGACTACATAAAAATTGTGCATAGAAAGAAAGTACCTGTAAAAGCAAAATGGTGCAAATTTTTAATGAAACTGAATTTTAAAAATTATTTTAGCTCCAAATACATGCATTTAAGTAAAAAAAAATGTCTCCATGGGTGGTGAATCCCTTTAATGATTGCTGAAGGTCTAATGTCTGAGATTCCTAAAAATCACATGGATGAAGAGAATGCAGTGCTGCTTCAGCACTTTCTTCCCTTCAGTTTTTCCTCTTTACAGGGGCTTACATGATCTTGGGGAAGCGGGCAGAAACTGGCATGAAAAGTCAAAAGTTTGTGCCACGGAGCTGTGCCAAAATTTTGCAAATTTTCAAAATACGTTCTGAAAGAAATCTGGCAAAATGTATTTAATGAATCAGGCCTATGTACTTACTTTTAGTGCATTGACTCTGTGAACCCCTCCTGGCCATGGGCATTCAGACACTGCTCCAATGTGTGAAGGGTCAGGTCAGCCAAGTGTGTAAGGATATTTAAGGGCGCAGTCAGAGGGCCATATAACACGGACGATGATCGTATTTTGATGCTCGATCTGGCAGGCGGCTCTCCTGACCCGAGTTTGACAGAATGTATGTCTATGCAGCTGTCTCGCTCGGGTTAAGATATCTGTAATGTAAACAGTTATTATAGAATCTAATTTATTTTGCATGTTACATAGACAAAATACATCTAAACTATGTGATTACTACTAGTGTTGAGCATTCCGATACCGCAAGTATCGGGTATCGGACGATACTTGCGGGTATCGGAATTCCGATACCGAGATCCGATACTTTTGTGGTATCGGGTATCGGTATCGAAACAACATTAATGTGTAAAATACAACATTAATGTGTAAAATAAAGAATTAAAATAAAAAATATTGCTATACTCACCTCTCCGACGCAGCCTGGACCTCACCGAGGGAACCGGCAGCGTTGTTTGCTTAAAATGAGCGCGTTTCCTGCTTCCCGCGACGTCACGGCTTCTGATTGGTCGCGTGCCGCCCATGTGGCCGCGACGCGACCAATCACAGCAAGCCGTGACGTAATTTTAAGGTCCTCGATGCCTAATTCTAGGCATTCAGGATTTTAAAATTACGTTCCGGCTTGTGATTGGTCGCGTCGCGGTCACATGGGCGACGCGACCAATCACAAGCCGTGACGTCACGGGAGGCAGGACACGCGCGCATTTTTAAAATTACGTCACGGCTTGTGATTGGTTGCGTGCCGCCCATGTGGCCGCGACGCGACCAATCACAGCAAGCCGTGACGTAATTTCAGGTCCTGAATGCAGAAATAGGCATTCACTATATTGTTGAGCCCAATTATCATTACAATTCTGAGCCAAACTAACAATAATTGGTCAGTGTGAAAACTGGAGAAGATAAACAATCAATAATGCCTTTAAAAATTATTTTCAGTGACATGATCTTCATTGAAAGCACCTTGTAGCAAACTATAACATTTAACAATTACGTTTCTCACTTTGCATGGAGGAAATTCCCCCTTCCTCGTGTTAGAATCGCTCTAATGCTGTATTATATACTAGAATTCCAGAATTCAGAGTTGCTCCCTTATCCTATTTGGATACCTATTTGCACCATTGTCTCTCATAATTACCACCATTCTACATCCTTAAATGTAAACTTCTCAGCCATAAATGCCATTTACCTGCTGATATAGGGGTTTTCTGAAGGTAAATAGCATTTAAATCCTGTTTAGCCACTTACTGAAACAGGGACTACAGGGAGGAGAAAATGATGTTTTATGTATTGTAGGAGGCTGCTACACAGCACACAGTGAATGCACTGTAATCACTCTCCTGCATTTTGATTGACAGCCTACTCTGTAGCATGGGAGCGCAGAGCAGGTTGTCAATCAATGTGGCTGTGAAGGATGGGGGATGTAATAGTAGTTTACACCTGGCTCAGCAGGGGGGGCAAACTTCTCAGCTTCAGAGAAGAAATTCTGACCACCACCAGCTAGCTAGCATCAAGCTCCTACAGGAAGACCCTGTGCTGATACCATGTGGTCTAACTACTTTGTTGAGTCAGCTATGATTTCATGAGGAGACACACACCGGTTACATTTTCGAAATCTCTGGAACTGGCCAAACACCTACCAGGGTCTGAATCCGTTCTAGCAATGAAGGGTGGGGAGCATGTAGAATGGCTAGTAGGAGCCATGTAGGAAAGCTGTGTTTCGTATCAGCGCATAGCAGGTGCCCAGCCAGATCCGATGGCTCCAAAACCGCCTTCCTAGGACCGTCCATTAAGAAGTTATGACCTATCTTAGGTTTTGGAGCTTTTAGCTGCTAGAGGCAAGGGGAAGGGATTTAGGTTCCTCCCAGGGGGCCGTGACCAAAAAGGGGATAAAGGCTAGTGTTAGGCCATGTGGTCTCTCTCTGTTATGCTTGCTGTTCATTTCGAAAGTGGGGACCACATTGAGTAATGTGCTGTGAAGGAACTAGGAACCAGCCAGCAGCTCATGCCCCGGCTGCCCATCACGCACACATGGCCGAACATCAAACCGGCAATTGACATGATCCATCTGCTTATATATTTTGTACTACCGTTATTTGTATTTGCGAATCTGACAATTGTATATATAACCATTGTGTATATAGAGTATTGTCTACTCTGCCCTTAAGGCTAAATACAGCTCTGGCAAAAATTAAGAGACCACCACATCAAAACCCTGTCATGGGCTGCCCAATCTCCAGACCTGAACCCCATTGAAATCCTTTGGAATGTAATCAAGAGGATGATGGATAGTCACAAGCCATCAAACAAAGAAGAACTGCTGAAATATTTGCTCCAGAAGCAGTGAGAAAGACTGGTGGAAAGCATGCCAAGACGCATGAAAGCTGTGATTAAAAATCATGGTTATTCCACAAAATATTGATTTCTGAACTCTTCCTGAGTTAAAACATTAGTATTGTTGTTTCTAAATGATTATGAACTTGTTTTCTTTGCATTATTTGAGGTCTAAAAGCACTTGTTTTTTTGTTTTGTTTTTATTTTGACCATTTCTCCTTTTCGGAAAAAAAAAATACAAAATGTATTGCTTGGAAATTTGGAGACATGTTGTCAGAAGTTTATAGAATGAAAGAACAATTTACATTTTATTCAAAAATATACCTATGAAGAGAAAAATCAGACAAACTAAACGTTTTGCAGTGGTCTTTTAATTTTTGCCAGAGCTGTATATAATTTAACCTTGGCTGCTCTTTTATCTCTGTCCATGAATCCACAAGTCCATATTCTCTGTTTAACTTTCCATGCTACCGGGGCTGGTTTCTGACCTGATATAATCCTGTTAATGGAAAGGGCTTATATGCAACAAATAACTATTGCCAGTCCTACTGGGCTGGCAGAGCTCTGTTTCACTGGTGCTAGTGAAATGGGCCACTCACCCTGTCAGGGTTGTGAGCGAGTGAGGTGTCACATCAGTGACTGCATGGGCCACATCCTCTAACTCCCTGTGCCTCCCTGATCCCGTTGGGACAGGGGGTGTCTGTAAAACTGTACCAAGCTGATCTTACATGTCCCCAGGGTGTGCGGAACGACATGTTGGTGCAAGTGGGCAGACCACATTCTTCTGACGGAATAGTGACATAAGGTGGGGTTACGAGGTGCAGGTTCGTCACAGTTACAAAGAGTGATCACAACCACAATCACTGTATAGTGAGTGGTAATTGTAACCACTCCCTGCAATATAATAAAGTACAAACAAAAATGGTGGGAGGGCAGAACGAGCACTTCCACGACCCAAACAAGGAAAGAGGAAGAGACAGGTTCCAGACAAACTTTTAACAAAGGAGGAAGTGGCCAAATTATACAAAAGGCTTTTATTGGTCCACAATACCAGATTTAAACCATCTTTAAATGGGTGGTCCGATTCTAACATTTATTTTAATCATAAACGTCTGTATATTTAATGTCATAATCTAATCTCTTTTCTAATATACTTTAATTGAAAAGTCCCTTTCGTTCCCTCACGACTCTAACTGCTTTTTTTCCTACTTACCATTTGATGATTCTTCATTTGAGAATCCACAGTGCATGCTGAGATACTCAAACAAGACATCATAAGGGAGCAGAGGCTGCAGTCAAGGCATCAGCTGACGTCCCCACCCTAACACGAAGTGTCATCAGTGGCATCCATTTCAGGGGCTGGGCTAGCTCCTGCTCTACTGAGTATTCGCCGGCTGTCAATTCTGACTTATGCTCAGTAGGATCTTTTCACTGTGCATTATTTTTTTTAATGCACAGTGACAGTGCGCTCCCCCACCAGCTCTGATGAGGAGTGAAAAGCCAGCAATAGATTGCACTGTCATTGCGAATTGTAAGGAGAGACCAACCCATCACTGGTAAGAAATAAGGTCAGCACTACTGCCAAAGAGAGGTAAAACAGATAGGGATAGAGGAAGTATTCACAAGTGTGGTGCACAATTTCTGAGAGTTCAGCACTCTGTGTGTGAAACAGCTGTACTGCTAAATATTGTTCTCTTTGTATAACTCTTGACTGTGCAGAGAAAATGAATATCTGGTTTACCACGCTATGTAGTGAGTGCCAATCTACTTTTTGATCTTAAAAAGTTTGTCAATTTTGCTAATAAAACTAATTAGTAATGTTTAATGAATCATTTTGATTACAGCTATAGGTAGGTAGTATAACCCACTAGTCAATACTTGTCACGGCGGCTAGGCCCCGGTCCGTGACCCTGCCGTGGGGCGCACAGTGAATGATAGGTGTAGATGTTGGTGGTGCAGTAAGTGGTGTTGTAACGGTGCGGTTGTGGGGTGCAGGTCGCTATAAATAACGAGGACACCAGGTTGCAGTCTCTTTACCTCTTTACTGGAGATCTCTGAGTCCTCAGTCCAGAATACGGTTCACCAGGCTGCGCAAGTCCGGCCGGTCCAATGGCACCTCCAGAGTTCACTTCACAGGTGGAAATCGGTGCCTTCCTTCTTAGCGCTATGTGTTGTAGTCCTTCCCTGCTGTGCTTACGGAAAGTACCCCACAACCGTTGTGTCTGTTTCTTAAGTTCCCTCACAACTCGATTAAATGATGTTCTTCTAATCGTCCGTCCCTTCCTGATGTTACAGTTAGAACGGCACCCGTTTGTCGGGTAGGCCTGGAGTTCTTCTGGGACCCTAGAGACGCCCCTCTCCCGCAATTGCCTCCCAAGACTTCATAGGTGATATGTGTTAGACAGCCCGCCTTAGACTGACTGTCCTGCCGCTGTTTAGAGTATTGCTTGAAGCTGAATGTTATAATACTCCCTCGGCGTTCCGGCCACCGGTAGTGCGCCTCAGTAGGGTGTTGCTCCGGTCTTACAGCACGACCCCTACTGGAATTCTCCTATTGCTTGATCTCGTTTCTCACTCAGCACAATCTATCTCGCTTCTAGTCCTTTCTTGGGTCCCGCCGCTTCCCGGAGCTGGCGCGGACCCGTTACGTTCTTTCCAATGCCAAGCCTCTGTCAGGATCCCACCCCTGACAGAGACCCTACTGTCTCTTCCTCCACAACACCCTCTGCCACTAGGTGTTGCTTTGTCCAATCCAGTCAGCTTTCTGATCTAACTTCCTGCCTGACCCCCGGTTTACCCACTATGGTGGGGAGTGGCCTAATGAATAGCACCCTTAGCTCCCCCCGGAGGCCCTGCTGTGAAATGTATTGGTGTCTGTGATACCTGATCAGTTGAACTCCTTCAGTGCCATCGGACGCACCGTAGCTCCCCATAGTGGCGGAGCCACAGTACTGCAACGACCAGGACTCTGGGGCGCTGCACTCCCCCCTGGTTAAACACAGTACTCCGGGACTGGGAAGAAAACAACAATACAAGTTAGCAAAAAGACATACAGTTTTGTTGAGTGCAATAACAATAAGTATACTTGAACAGGCTTCCCTTTATGGGAGGTAAGGACACTTGAACGTTACAAACATGGTAAAATATCATAGCAACATGCTATAATTAACTTTTCTTACCCAACCGGGTATTCTACTAAGTGCAAACAAATTGTTGAACAATAATTTAACTTTGCCTTTAAGGACATACACTCTTAATCCACTAAAGACCTTCCTATAATCACATTATAAGGCATTTTAACTTTTTCATTCTCCTTCTTTAAATCTGCAGGACCGCCTGTCCTATCGGCACCAGACCTACTGCCTCTCCTTTCTGTTACAGGACCGCCCCGTTCAGCCAGGGCCTACTGCCTTTTCAACTACTATACACAGTATAGAACATAACTTTTCTTTCAGTTTGAGAACACTGAGCCGGCTCTACTTGGCTCCTATAAGGACTCACCCACTAACCCTTACGGGTTCACTTTCTGTCCTTAATAACACATTACTAACTTTCGATGGGGAACGCAGGGTTTACCTTCTATCCCCCCCTTTTCTTATCAACATTATCAACTATCTTCTTTTCACAACATTAAACTTTCTCATTACTCCCTTTTACTTTTTCTTTCAGAGAACATTATCAGCATTCCTTTACAATTAACTAAAAGCATACATATAACTTTTACATGTAAATATTATCATCATTTTCTTCCATTGACATTATTGCTACCGGTCTTAAAGCAATATCACCATTTACGTGCAACAAATGAACATCCCCTTTAAGAGGGGACCAAATCTCTGTGAGGTAGCACATCTTCTCAAGCTACCAGTCCATACTCATCAAAGGTTCCAGTGCGGTATCTTCGCAAAGAGTCCTTGTTTAAGTAAAACCAGTAGGGAGCGCCTTTAATAAGGTGCAAACTATATGCAAAGAAGTTCGGATCATGCACAGTTCATGATTCAGCAGTTTTTAAAACTTGTGCAAAACTTTTGGAAACAAAAACAAACAATAGGGATCCCAGGTCCATAGAAGGATCCCTTTAAGAGTTTACCCTTAACGGGTTTAGCAGCCAAACAGAAAACAGTAACTATTTACAGATTCATGTTATCGAGGTTTATTCTTCCTCAGGTGGCCGTGGGAGGTTGCTAAACATCAGTTGATGGTGGACACCTCCCGACCGCGCAGGCTTCAGCCCTTGGTCCACGGCTGATGCAGCGGTAGTTTGTTCCCTTTCTTTCCAGTCTTTCCATTGTAGGATCAAGTACCGCTTATATTGTTCCCACTTCAGCACGGCAATGGTGTGACCCTCTCGCCGGACTCCATCCAGTCCAATTCGAGGAGTCTACCACCGGAGGATAACTCCCTCCGGGCTCACATCTACGAACTCCCCCGTCTGGGTCGGTGGCAGAGGTATCAATCTCCCCGTTGCGCCGGGGGATAATACCCCTAGCCCCGCAAAAAGGAAATGGTTATTGTGGGGGCGAGGATCGAGATCGGTCGGGGGAGCAGGGACGCTTTCTATACCTGCGTCTGATGTGATTCCACCGATGTCGGTCCGTTCCATTAATGAGGACGCTGGAGTCGGCTGCAGCCCGGACCGCGGCTCCTCCCCGGCAGTCTCCGGATACGGCTCTGCTCCCCATAGCTCTTCTTCGGCTAGTTCCGGGATCGGGATAGGTAGGCTCAGCTCCGCTACCGGCTCCGAGGAACTCAGGTCCTCCCACTGCGGTGGACGCGGGTCCCTCTCTGATGGATGAGGGCAAACCGGGTTCACCTCGCCGTTGTTCGGGCATTCGAGGGCAAGGCATGTATCTGACTCTGCCATTTCTCCAAGGTCGAGGTCCTCCTTCACCTCGTTCCCGCCATCGCAAGTCAGGGGGCGGTTCTCTGCTTTGAGGCAGGTCATCGCTTTGCAACAAGAGGCGCAGGGGGCGATCACCGCTTCTGGCGCCACTTTGGTAGTCTCCTCCCATGGCACGCCCTCCTGCCTCTCTAGCGTAGCAATTGCGGCGGTTTTTGGCGGGAACTTTTGGCGGTAAATGGCGCAGCACAGTCCTTGCAATAAAGTACAGTCCAAGCACAACAAATCACAGTTCCAAGGCACACATAACCTGATTCTTCAGGCTTAAGTAGATCCTGTTCGTGACGCCAAGTTTGTAGCGCCCCCACTGTCGCAGGGCCGAGGGGTACCCGGTACCGGGCCTACGAGTCTCTGCTTCTGGGGGTTGTCACGGCGGCTAGGCCCCGGTCCGTGACCCTGCCGTGGGGCGCACAGTGAATGATAGGTGTAGATGTTGGTGGTGCAGTAAGTGGTGTTGTAACGGTGCGGTTGTGAGGTGCAGGTCGCGATAAATAACGAGGACACCAGGTTGCAGTCTCTTTACCTCTTTACTGGAGATCTCTGAGTCCTCAGTCCAGAATACAGTTCACCAGGCTGCGCAAGTCCGGCCGGTCCAATGGCACCTCCAGAGTTCACTTCACAGGTGGAAATCGGTGCCTTCCTTCTTAGCGCTATGTGTTGTAGTCCTTCCCTGCTGTGCTTACGGAAAGTACCCCACAACCGTTGTGTCTGTTTCTTAAGTTCCCTCACAACTCGATTAAATGATGTTCTTCTAATCGTCCGTCCCTTCCTGATGTTACAGTTAGAACGGCACCCGTTTGTCGGGTAGGCCTGGAGTTCTTCCGGGACCCTAGAGACGCCCCTCTCCCGCAATTGCCTCCCAAGACTTCATAGGTGATATGTGTTAGACAGCCCGCCTTAGACTGACTGTCCTGCCACTGTTTAGAGTATTGCTTGAAGCTGAATGTTATAATACTCCCTCGGCGTTCCGGCCACCGGTAGTGCGCCTCAGTAGGGTGTTGCTCCGGTCTTACAGCACGACCCCTACTGGAATTCTCCTATTGCTTGATCTCGTTTCTCACTCAGCACAATCTATCTCGCTTCTAGTCCTTTCTTGGGTCCCGCCGCTTCCCGGAGCTGGCGCGGACCCGTTACGTTCTTTCCAATGCCAAGCCTCTGTCAGGATCCCACCCCTGACAGAGACCCTACTGTCTCTTCCTCCACAACACCCTCTGCCACTAGGTGTTGCTTTGTCCAATCCAGTCAGCTTTCTGATCTAACTTCCTGCCTGACCCCCGGTTTACCCACTATGGTGGGGAGTGGCCTAATGAATAGCACCCTTAGCTCCCCCCGGAGGCCCTGCTGTGAAATGTATTGGTGTCTGTGATACCTGATCAGTTGAACTCCTTCAGTGCCATCGGACGCACCATAGCTCCCCATAGTGGCGGAGCCACAGTACTGCAACGACCAGGACTCTGGGGCGCTGCACTAGCAAGGTGAGATTCCATTAACTAAAACATAACTTTTAATGTAATGACTAAAACTGGATAAATCAAACAAACCACACAAAGTGATAAAGTGCTAGTGCGAAGGTTACCAGTGCTCAATAAAAGAATGGTTTGGTCCCACAGAAACCTGCAGTTCCAGCAAAGGTAATCGGTTTTTGACAACTATGAGAGACAATTACCTTTCACAACTGGTTCAGGACCCAACAAGGAGGGGGGCACTGCTAGACCTAATATTAACCAACAGGCCAGACCGCATATCAAATATAAGGGTTGGGGGTCACTTGGGGAATAGTGATCACAAAATAATAAGTTTTCATGTAACCTTTAATAAGATGGGTAGTAGGGGGGTGACAAGGACACTAAACTTCAGGAGGGCAAATTTCCAACGGATGAGAGAGGATCTTGGTGCAATTAACTGGGACGATATCCTGAGACACAAAAATACACAAAGAAAATGGGAGACATTTATTAGCATCCTGGATAGGACCTGTGCACAGTATATACCGTATGGGAATAAACATACTAGAAATAGGAGGAAACCAATATGGCTAAATAGAGCTGTAAGGGGCGCAATAAGGGACAAAAAGAAAGCATTTAGAGAATTAAAGGAAGTAGGTAGTGAGGAGGCATTAAATAAATACAGAAAATTAAATAAATTCTGTAAAAAGCAAATCAAGGCAGCAAAGATTGAGACAGAGAGACTCATTGCCAGAGAGAGTAAAAATAATCCCAAAATATTCTTTAACTATATAAATAGTAAGAAACTAAAAAATGACAGTGTTGGCCCCCTTAAAAATAGTCTGGGTGAAATGGTGGATGAGGATGAGGAAAAAGCCAATATGCTAAATGACTTTTTTTCATCAGTATTTACAAAAGAAAATCCCATGGCAGACAAAATGACTAGTGATAAAAATTCCCCATTAAATGACACCTGCTTAACCCAGCAGGAAGTACAGCGGCGTCTAAAAATAACTAAAATTGACAAATCTCCGGGCCCGGATGGGATGCACCCCCGAGTACTGCAGGAACTAAGTACAGTCATTGATAGACCATTATTTTTAATCTTTAAAGACTCCATAATAACAGGGTCTGTACCACAGGACTGGCGTATAGCAAATGTGGTGCCAATATTCAAAAAAGGGGCAAAAACTGAACTCGGTAATTATAGGCCAGCAAGCTTAACCTCTACTGTGGGTAAAATCCTGGAGGGCATTCTAAGGGATGCTATGCTGGAGTATCTGAAGAGGAATAACCTCATGACCCAGTATCAGCACGGGTTTACTAGGGACCGTTCATGTCAGACTAATTTGATCAGCTTCTATGAAGAGGTAAGTTCCGGACTGGACCAAGGGAACCCAGTGGACGTAGTATATATGGACTTTTCCAAAGCTTTTGATACGGTGCCACACAAAAGGTTGTTATGTAAAATGAGAGTAATGGGGATAGGGGAAAATATGTGTAAGTGGGTTGAGAGCTGGCTCAGGGATAGGAAACAAAGGGTGGTTATTAATGGAGCACACTCGGACTGGGTCACGGTTAGCAGTGGGGTACCACAGGGGTCAGTATTGGGCCCTCTTCTTTTTAACATATTTATTAATGACCTTGTAGGGGGCATTCAGAGTAGAATTTCAATATTTGCAGATGACACTAAACTCTGCAGGGTAATCAATACAGGGGAGGACAATTTTATATTACAGGATGATTTATGTAAACTAGAAGCTTGGGCTGATAAATGGCAAATGAGCTTTAATGGGGATAAATGTAAGGTCATGCACTTGGGTAGAAGTAATAAGATGTATAACTATGTGCTTAATTCTAAAACTCTGGGCAAAACCTTCAATGAAAAAGACCTGGGTGTATGGGTGGATGACAAACTCATATTCAGTGGCCAGTGTCAGGCAGCTGCTACAAAGGCAAATAAAATAATGGGATGTATTAAAAGAGGCATAGATGCTCATGAGGAGAACATAATTTTACCTCTATACAAGTCACTAGTTCGACCACACTTAGAATACTGTGCACAGTTCTGGTCTCCGGTGTATAAGAAAGACATAGCTGAACTGGAGCGGGTGCAGAGAAGAGCGACCAAGGTTATTAGAGGACTGGGGGGTCTGCAATACCAAGATAGGTTATTACACTTGGGGCTATTTAGTTTGGAAAAATGAAGACTAAGGGGTGATCTTATTTTAATGTATAAATATATGAGGGGACAGTACAAAGACCTTTCTGATGATCTTTTTAATCATAGACCTGAGACAGGGACAAGGGGGCATCCTCTACGTCTGGAGGAAAGAAGGTTTAAGCATAATAACAGACGCGGATTCTTTACTGTAAGAGCAGTGAGACTATGGAACTCTCTGCCGTATGATGTTGTAATGAGTTATTCATTAATTAAATTTAAGAGGGGACTGGATACCTTTCTGGAAAAGTATAATGTTACAGGGTATATACACTAGATTCCTTGATAAGGCGTTGATCCAGGGAACTAGTCTGATTGCCGTATGTGGAGTCGGGAAGGAATTTTTTCCCCCATGGTGGAGTTACTCTTTGCCACATGGGTTTTTTTTGCCTTCCCCTGGATCAACATGTTAGGGCATGTTAGGGTAGGCTATGGGTTGAACTAGATGGACTTACAGTCTTCCTTCAACCTTAATAACTATGTAACTATGTAACTGTTGAACTTGTTCTCTGCAGGTCGCAGGTACGCAGGAGCATGAAAGGTGAATATAAGGAGGGGGGGATATGTTAGGTCTCCCTACCCATTTCCTTCCCCTTGTGGGAGGATTCATCAGGGGAGTAAATAGTGTGTGGGAAGCTACCTGCATTGGCAGGTAATCCGCATGTCAGGTCCGACTAATTATGTCAGAGCCTATTGGAGTAAAGCATGGTACATGGGGGAGGAAGTGCGTAGGGAAAACTAACATATTCTGGAGGGTACATCTTAGTAGCCTTACTTGGGCACTGACCTTGTGAGGGAAGGAAAAATACAGGGGCGCGACAGAGGTTATCAGGATTCCCCCCTCCTTATATTCACTTTTCATGCACCTGCTTTTGATGGTTAACAGGGGTCAGCATGGGCATTCTGACAGTTCTGCAGCACAGCAGCCACATGGGCAGCAAGCTGCAATGCTCAGTTCTACCCTCGCTAGCATTAACTTTTCCAGAAATTTTGTACTATGATATGAAGGGTGTTCATTAAAGATTTCCCCTGACTCACTGCCTGTGGACTGAGAGCCATGAAACTTGGATCAGTTATTAGTCCTTCGGTACATAGGTGCTACCTAGGGACACACACTTCTCCCATCTCTTTAAACAACTGTAAACGCTTCGCTTGTAGAAGTCGACAGGTTGCTCCAAAAGCCATGTTGTGATTTCAGAAATCAGAGTCTTATCATCTAGAAAATTCTTGCTCTTCATAAATACCTTTATTGTTGGAAAAAGGTGGAATTCCGAGGTCGGGTGCAAT
This sequence comes from Ranitomeya variabilis, assembly GCF_051348905.1. Lineage (NCBI taxonomy): Eukaryota > Metazoa > Chordata > Amphibia > Anura > Dendrobatidae > Ranitomeya > Ranitomeya variabilis. The sequence goes on along the minus strand of NC_135237.1, from coordinate 500,847,367 downwards.
AGAATTTCAAAGCCACAGGAGCAGGTTTCCATTTGGGCAACATGTGAGTTGTGTTCTGGTGCACTGTCTTGCAGAAGGCGGACACCTTTGGTGAGCGTACCACGTCTCTTGGTTTTGATGGCCTTTTGCAATTTCCGCAGCAGTGAAGCATAGTATGCCCCAGTGATAATGGTACCCTTTGCTAGGAAATCCATCAATACTACTCTGCTGGTCCTAAAATACTGTGAGCATGACCTTGCCTGCCGAGGGTTGGGCATGTGCCTTCTTTGGAGGCGGTGAGTCATGATGCTTCCATTGCATCAACTGGACTTTAGTCTCAGGATCATAGTGATGGACCCAGCTTTCATCCTGTGGGATCAGTCTGATGAAAAGTCCTCCTGTTTCCATGGCACATTGTCAATAGAACCTGAGAGCATTCGACTCGTTCCTGCTTCTGGAAAGGTGTGAGCCGCCAGGGAACCCAGGAAGCGGACACCTTATGCATGTGAAGATGGTCTTGGATTATTTTTTCCACGGACCCCACACTAATCTTAACATTTTGGGCTAGGTGGTGAATGGTTACGCAGCGATTTTCCAAAATGGCGACCTTCACTTGTTGGATGGTGTGTTAATCAAGAGCAGAGTGGGGTCACCCTGGAATTGGAGCTGTTTGCATCAAAGTTCTTGACTATGTCATATGATGAGGAATCATCCCCAAAACCTCTTTCATCTCATTGAACGTCTCCTTTGGTGTGCGGCCTTTCAAGTAAAGGAACTTGATGACTGCTCTGTATTCCACTGGATCCATTAACAAACCTCACACCATTTCAGCACCTGTAAAATCAAGACCGTTATAAGTTTTGAGTTGAAAATTGGCAAGTAACATACAGAGACTTATATCATTACACCTGTGCACTTTCAGCGTCCTGTGATAAATAGAAGTGGTCAGGTCAAATCTTTAATGAATGGCCCTGTAGCTCTTCTGTGGAAGAGACCAGATAGGTAAGCAGTTGTCTCAGGCCACTTTTGGTAGCTACTAACCATTGCATAGTGTGAATACCACATTATAGGTGTGCCTACATTCATTTGTTAAGCCATCAAAAATTGTCAAAGTTGCTCAGATCCTTATTACACTTTCCCATTTTTTGTGCATCCAACAAATCAAATTCAAGACTTAACTGTTCACTTTCTGCCTCACATATCCTAACCCTACACAGGTTCCATTGTCATCAGATAATCAATGTTAATATGATTCTTAGTCTCTGGATTTTCTTTTATTTCAGTATTGGATACAAACATGAGAGGGATTTTCAGATTAACAATAGTGGCACCTGGATGTTTTAGACTTTTTCTTTCAGATTCCCAGTGCATACAATTTAACTTTACTGTTAAAAACCGTATAATTAACCTGCAAAATTTCATCAGAGCATTTGCTGTAAAGTAATTAGATGCAGTAATTTCACTTATTAGCTTCGGTTCCTGAAACATTCATCAAATAACCTCTCTTGTGCACCAATTCTTTACAACATTCGTACTAAAGTATAGCAGTCTTCTTACTCATTTAGTACTAAAGCAAAATTTAGCTTGTTCTATAGAAGCCTTAAAGATTGCAGATTTCCATGTAAATATGTTGTTATTTGCAGAGAAGAATAAGTAGAAAACATAAAGGCAATTGAAATGCATTAAATGGGTTTTCCAAGTTCGGAAGGACATATATAAGTACATAGATCAAAAAAGTCACCTAAAATATATATTAAATGAATTAAATATCCAAATTATAAATTATTTCTGGTGTCAATATGTGCACAAGATAGAAAACCACAGCGCTTTGGCTTCTGCAGTGGCGTAACATCGACAGCTAATGGAGCGCCCCCACACCACCGCAGGGCCGAGGGGATACCCGGAGCCGGGCCTCTAATTCTCAGTCTCGGAGTTGTCACGGTGGCTAGACCCGGTCCGTGGCCCTGTCCGTCAGTGGGGGACGTCCGGTGTAATAGGTGGTAGTAATGGTAGCGATGGAGCGGTGCGGTTGTGGGGTGTAAGTCGCGGTAAATAACGAGGACACCAGGTTGCAGTCTCTTTACCTCTTTACTGGAGATCTCTGAGTCCTCAGTCCAGAACACGGTTCACCAGGCTACGCAAGTCCGGCCGGTCCAATGGCACCTCCAGAGTTCTCCTCTCAGGTGGAAATCTGTGCCTTCCTTCTAGCGCTATGTGTTGTAGTCCTTCCCTGCTGTGCTCACGGAAAGTAACCCCACAACGGTTGTGTCTGTTTCTTAAGTTCCCTCACAACTCGATTTGATGTTCCTCTGTAATCCACCCCTTCCCTGTATTCAGGTTGGAATGGCACCCGTTTGTCAGGTAGGCCTGGAGTTCTTCCGGGACCCTAGAGTCACCCCTCTCCCGCAATTGCCCCCCAAGACTTCATAGGTGATATGTGGTAGACAGCCCGCCTGAGACCGACTGTCCTGCCGCTGTTTGGAGTATGGCTTGAAGCTGTATTCTAATCCACTCCCTCGGCGTTCCGGCCACCGGTATTGCGCCTCAGCAGGGTGCTGCCTCTTTCAACAAAACCCCTGCTGGTATGCTCCTTCTGCTTGATCTCGTTTCTCACTCAGCACAATCTATCTCGCTTCTAGTCCTTTCTTGAGTCCCGCCGCTTCCAGGAGCCTGCGCGGACCCGTTACGTTCTTTCAATGCCAAGCCTCTGCCAGGATCCCACCCCTGGCAGAGACCCTACAGTCTCTCCCTTCACAACACCCCCTGCCACAGGGTGTTGCTCCGTTCAATCCCGTCAGCGTTCTCTTCTAACTTCCTGCCTGACCCCCAGTTTACCCACTATGGTGGGGAGTGGCCTAATGAATAGCACCCTTAGCTCCCCCCGGAGGCCCAGCTGTGAAACATATTGGTGTCTGTGATACCTGATTGGAGGAACTCCTTCGGTGCCATCGAACGTACCATGGCTCCCCTTAGCGGCGAAGCCACAGCACTGCAATGACCAGGACTCTGGGGCGCTGCACTCCCCCCTGGTTAAACACAGTACTCCGGGACTGGGAAGAAAAACAACAATACAGATTAGCAAAAAGACATACAATTTTGTTGAGTGCAAAACGATAAGTATACTTGAACAGGCTTCCCTTTATGGGAGGTGAGGACACTTTTAACGTTACAAACATGGTCAACATTATAAATTACAGGCTATGCATAACTCCTGTTACCCAACCGGGTATTCTACTTAGTGCAAACTCTGGAACAATAAATTAACATTGCCTTTAAGAAACATACACTCTTAGTTTACCAAAGGCCTTCCTATAATCACATTACAGGGTAAGGTAACTTCACATTCTCCTACTTTGAACCTGCAGGACCGCCTGTCCCTATGGCACCAGACCTACTGCCTCTCCTTTCTTTTACAGGACCGCCCCGTTCAGCCAGGGCCTACTGCCTTTCGCTACTATACATAGTATAGACATAACATTCCTTTCGTTTAAAGAACTCTGAGCCCGCTCTACTCGGCTCCTTTAAGGACTCACTCTCTAACCCCTACGGGTTCACTCTCTGTCCTTAGTAACAAAGTAACTTTCTATGGGGACGCAGGGTTTACCTTCTATCCTCACCTTCATTATTACTTCGCTTACTTTCAACTATGCAGACCTCTATCTCTACCCCTACGGGCTCTCTGCATCTTTTCTTTCTGCAAAACATTATTTAGATTTCACATTTCAACAAATTCAACACATATAACTTAGCATGTAAAACAGTTACATTTCTTTTCAAAGCATCATTATGACATTACTGTTCTGCAACAGTATCTTTCTCAAGTTCAATTCTTCACATCCCCTTTAAGAGGGGACCAAGTCTTTCTGAGGTAGCTCGTTTACTCAGCCTACCAGCCCACGCAAAGGTTCCGGTATGGTATCTTCGCAAAGTGTCTTTGGCTCAAACCAATAGGGCAAATATCTTCGCAAAGTGTCTTTGGCTAAAACCAGTAGGGAGCACCTTTAAGAAGGTGCAAACTATTTACAAAAGAAAGTTCGAATCATGCACAGTCCATGATTTCTGCAGTTCTTTAAACTTGTGCAAAATTTTAGGAAAACTCAGAACAAACACAGGGATCCCGGGTCAACAAAGGGATCCATTAACCCTGGACGGGTTTTAGCAGCAAACAGGAACAGTTAAAGGAAAACTATTTACATTTTTCAGGTTTCCGAGGTTTACTCTTTTTCAGGCGGCTCGGGCTCCTGCCCCCCAGCCACCGTGGTGCCAGCGTCCGCGGTTCGAACATGAAGATGAACTCGACTGGCCAACTCGGTGGCCGCAACCAGGCGCACCGTTGCAATGGTGACAAGATCGGGTGCTCCTGGGACCAGGTCCGAGGCGGTAAGGGTCGCGGCTCCAGACATACACCGCCGAACATTCCGTGCATACCACCCGAGCGGGTTCTGGTGGCGGCTGTAGGTCACTGAATCCCCCTTTTGCAATGGTTCTCCACTTCGGCCACAGCAGGGAGCCCTCACGTTACAGTGCGCAACAAAAACGTCAGTATCCAATCCTGGCTCGTGTATGAGGCCCCAACCTCTTCTTGCATGGTAGGCCAACACAGTGCCCCGCCTTGTCACGTCTCTGTCATCCCATGCCGGAGGGAATTGTTGTATTCTCGATGGACCCATCGGCTCGGCCTCTTTCCGGCCTTTCCACTGTAGAATCAAGCACTGTCTATATTGTTCCCACGTAAGCACCGCAAGAGTGGTCCCGTTCTCCTGGGATCCATCTGTCCCAACCCAGGGGCTGTCCCACCGAAGAACTACTCCATCTAGACTCACATCCACGGGCTCTCCCACTCTAGTCGACAGCGGTGACACCATTAACCCTGCCGAGAAGGGTCGCCCTTTACTGAGATGGAGGTGGGTCGTGGAAGCGGACTCGTGAGGGGGAACAGGGGCGTCTTCCGTACCTACGCCTGATGTGGTTCCACCGATGTCGATCCGGTCCGCTGACAAGAACGCTGGAGTCGGCTGCTGCTCGGACCGCGGCTCTTCCGATGCGGCCCCCGAACGCTGCTCCGCTCGCTGTGGTTCCTCCTCCTCTAACTCCGAGGTCGGGATTGGTGGACGTAGCTCCGCTGTCAGGTCCGCAGGCTCCTGGTCCGTCTCTGGTGAAGGAGAGCAGGCCGGGATCGCTCCTTCCTTGCTCAGGCACTCGCTGCTCATCATCGCTGCCTGATAGTCGGTGGCAGTGCATGCACCTGACTCCGCCATTTCTCTGAGGTCGGGCTTCTCCGTCACCGGCCTCTCGCCGTTGCATATCAAGGGGTGTTTCTCTTCTGCTTTGGGGCAGGTCATTCCTCTGCAGCCAGAAGTGCAGGGGGCGGTAGCCATTTCTCGCGCCACACTGGGAGTCTCCGCCCATAACACGCCCTCCTTCCCCTTGGGTGTAGCAATGGCGGCGCCTTTTGGCGGGAACTTTTGGCGGCTAATGGCGCAGCACAGTCTTACAATAAAGTACAGTCCAAGCACAACAAATCACAGTCTCTAGGCACACATGACCTGATTCTTCAGGCTTAAGTAAATCCTGTTCGTGACGCCAAGTTGGAGCGCCCCCACACCACCGCAGGGCCGAGGGGATACCCGGAGCCGGGCCTCTAATTCTCAGTCTCGGGGTTGTCACGGTGGCTAGACCCGGTCCGTGGCCCTGTCCGTCAGTGGGGGACGTCCGGTGTAATAGGTGGTAGTAATGGTAGCGATGGAGCGGTGCGGTTGTGGGGTGTAAGTCGCGGTAAATAACGAGGACACCAGGTTGCAGTCTCTTTACCTCTTTACTGGAGATCTCTGAGTCCTCAGTCCAGAACACGGTTCACCAGGCTACGCAAGTCCGGCCGGTCCAATGGCACCTCCAGAGTTCTCCTCTCAGGTGGAAATCTGTGCCTTCCTTCTAGCGCTATGTGTTGTAGTCCTTCCCTGCTGTGCTCACGGAAAGTAACCCCACAACGGTTGTGTCTGTTTCTTAAGTTCCCTCACAACTCGATTTGATGTTCCTCTGTAATCCACCCCTTCCCTGTATTCAGGTTGGAATGGCACCCGTTTGTCAGGTAGGCCTGGAGTTCTTCCGGGACCCTAGAGTCGCCCCTCTCCCGCAATTGCCCCCCAAGACTTCATAGGTGATATGTGGTAGACAGCCCGCCTGAGACCGACTGTCCTGCCGCTGTTTGGAGTATGGCTTGAAGCTGTATTCTAATCCACTCCCTCGGCGTTCCGGCCACCGGTATTGCGCCTCAGCAGGGTGCTGCCTCTTTCAACAAAACCCCTGCTGGTATGCTCCTTCTGCTTGATCTCGTTTCTCACTCAGCACAATCTATCTCGCTGCTAGTCCTTTCTTGAGTCCCGCCGCTTCCAGGAGCCTGCGCGGACCCGTTACGTTCTTTCAATGCCAAGCCTCTGCCAGGATCCCACCCCTGGCAGAGACCCTACAGTCTCTCCCTTCACAACACCCCCTGCCACAGGGTGTTGCTCCGTTCAATCCCGTCAGCGTTCTCTTCTAACTTCCTGCCTGACCCCCAGTTTACCCACTATGGTGGGGAGTGGCCTAATGAATAGCACCCTTAGCTCCCCCCGGAGGCCCAGCTGTGAAACATATTGGTGTCTGTGATACCTGATTGGAGGAACTCCTTCGGTGCCATCGAACGTACCATGGCTCCCCTTAGCGGCGAAGCCACAGCACTGCAACGACCAGGACTCTGGGGCGCTGCACTAACATTACCTCTACAGCCAAAACACACTTAACATTTTTTTTAGGCACATGTTCTATCCATGTAATGTGCCTACACTGTGTGCAAAATTCTGGTCAAGTGAGTATTTTGACCATATCGTAATTTTTATGCAGATTTTCCAACTCCAATTTCTATAGACATGAATGCTTATTTAATGAAGCAGATCAGGTGATTTGCATTTGTGTAATGATGACACAAAGCAATAAGGATAAAAAAAAATTTCAAGGTGTGCAGAATTATTGGGCAGCTTATTTTCCTTCAGCAAAAAGGGCCAAGAAGATTTTACTGACACTAAAAAGTAAAAAAAAATGTTAAGTTTTAATGAGGAATGCAGAACTCTTGAAATAGCTAACATATTGGGTCGCAATCACAGAACCATCAAAAGTTAGTAGACAGCAGAAGTCATGGTTCCATTTACCACAGCAAGCCCTGAAGCAGCCAAACTGCCCCAGATCATCACACTAGCACCACCATAGTTTATTGTTGGTATAATGTTCCGTTTCTGAAATGCTGTGTTACTTCTATGCCAGGTATAATAGGACATACACCTTCCACAAAGGTCAACTTTTGTCTCGTCAGTCCAGAAAGAATTCTCTCAAAAGTCTTGGGGATCATCAAGATGTTTTCTGGCAAAACTGAGATGAGCCTTTATGTTCTTATTGCTCAGCAATGGTTTTCATCTTGGAAATCTGCCATGTAGGCCATTTTTACCCAGTCTGTTTCTTATAATGGAGTCATGAACATTGACCGTAATTGAAGCCTGCAGTTCTTTGGATGTTATTGTGAGTTCTTCTGTGACCTCTTGGATTAGTCATCGCTGCGCTCTTAGGGTAATGTTGGTCGGTTAGCCACTCCTGGGAAGGTTTACCACTGTTCGATGTTTTCACCATTTGTGGATAATAGCTCTCACTGTGGTTTTCTGGAGTCCCAAAGCTTGAGAAATGGCTTTAGGACCTTTTCCAGATTGATAGATCTAAGTTACTTTGTTTCTCATTTATTCCAGAATTTATTTGGATCGCGGCATGATGTCTAGCTTTTGAGGAGCTTGTAGTCTATTTCACTTTGTCAGGCAGATCCTGTTTAAGTGATTTCTTGATTGAGAACAGACGTGGCAGTAATCAGACCTGAGTGTGGCTATGGAATTGGAACTCCACTTCCCAAAGATGTTATAAACCACAGTTAATTTGTTTTAAGGGGGAGGGGTGGCAATCTTTTTTTCACACAGGGCCCTGTGGGTTTGGATTTTTATTTCCCTTAATAATGAAGACCTTCATTTAAAAACTTATTTTTGTGTTTACTCGTGTTATCTTTAATATTTAAATTTGGTGATCTCAAACATTTAAGCATGACAAACATGCAAAAGAATAGGAAATCAGGAAGGTAGCAAACACTTTTTCTCACAACTGAAGTTTCACAATAAATGAAAGGAAAGGGGATATAACAGTGGGAGATAGTTTGGCGCTGCATCAGACCGCTCCCTGTGGAACACTTGTTTCATCAAATCAGTGTACTCCTTCCTTAGGGCTGAGAGGCCTTAGTGAAGACCAGGTAGCCAATTGGTCATGCTTATCCAGGGTTAGCCCGGCCAGTGGCACAGTAGGTCCACACCCACTGTAACTATAAATATTTAAAATAAGAAAATTTGCTTACATTCAAAATCTGCATTTATTCAAAGCAAATCAAATGGGCTTTGATTGACATTAAAAATAAAGTTTATTATGCAATAAAACTTCATATTCACCTAGGCGCTCACCTGTCCCTGCTACCGCAGGTCCTTGCTGCTTCCCCAATGGTTTCTTGGGCCCTCAATTTGCACCAGTCTCCTCACTTTTAGCCAGCACCAACTAAGCCTTGATTCATGTTCTGACATCATGAAGCTCATCGCTTCAAGAACTATCTGGCATCGGGAAATGGGAGGGGGCTAGCATGCCAGATAGGAAGCTTTCGTGACAGGGACAGGTATAGGGCTCTGGTGTTTTTAGGCTCCCCTACACAGCCCACATGTATTTTGCTGAATTCATGAGGTTTAAATTCCCAAAAATTAGGATTAGCTAATATCTTGAAAATTTGGAGAAATCCTCAAATTTGGGGAACTTTGATCCATTTTAAATCAATTACCTTATTCTTAATAAGTATTATTTGTATTTATAGTATGTTACGACCAGACTGCCAGCAATTTGATATTTCTACAAAACTGAGTATAGTCAATCAATAAAAATGTGCAATTGATAGAAATCATCACTCTTATGGATGCTTATCTCCGGCTAATTATATTAAGGCCGGTTTCCCATGTCCAACATTCACATTCCAAGAACGGACGGCAATGCCCGTACCAGTCGCAGGTCTCTTGACTCAGACTCAGCAGCCTGATGTATGCCTATGGGACCATGAATGTCGGGCGTGTGAAACCAGTCTAAGCCTTCTTCCATTTATTCCAAAAATACTACTTGTAGTCTTACATTTCCTGTACATTTCATTTTAAGCATCTGTGTTAAAATTAGACTTTTTGAGTTCCATGTATTAAATCTTTCTAAAAGTGGATGTGGCAGAAAACAGATTAAATTTTCATCTAGGCGGTCATGTGAAGTCTTCCCCAAATGATTTATTCTTTCATTGTAAGATTTACATCTTACGCAGCGAAGGTGATGTGCAATAAATAATTGATGGCGGGCAAGGTTTCTTTTTTTAAATTTCATTTATGAAAAATGTGGAGATCATAAATGTTCTTAAATTTTGTTGTCTGCTGAAAAAATAATCCAAAAGATAGGTAAATAATCCTCAGGGTATGTTCACACGATCCTGATTTCAATCCTTTTTTTTTCAGGACAAAAACCGCAGCTCTTGGCAGAAAACGCAGGTGCGTTTTTGGTGCGTTTTTGGTGCGTTTTTGATGCGGTTTTTGATGCGGTTTTTAGTGCGGTTTTTAGTGCGGTTTTTCTCTGCAGATTGTCTGTGTTTGACACAAATAAAGCTTTAACTGCAGTGGGGGAAAAAAAAAAAAGAAATGATGTCATTTCCTTGTCCAACCCTTTTCTTCTTCCATCCTCCATTTTGGGACTAAACACCAAAATGAGTGGACATGTTTTGAATGACAGCGCTCCGCAGAGTGCTGAGCGTAGGCCAGATCACAGCCCGCGGATCCAGCTCTATCCAGCTATGCGTCATGCGCCCCTATATTTAACATGGGGGCGCATGGACATGCGTCGCACTTGCGTTTTGCGCCGCATGCGTCACTGCAGCGCACGCATCCGGGCGCAGAGGACGCAGCAAGTTGCATTTTTGCTGCGTCCAAAATCAATCAAAAAAAGGACGCATGCGGCGCAAAAAGCAGCGTTGTGCATGCGTTTTGCTGCGTTTTTGTTTGCGTTGTGTGTTGCGGCGCCGACGCTGCGGCGCACAACGCAAATGTGAACATAGCCTAAGTGCCACGTATTTAAGTGCCACGTATCACGTATGTCAGTGCCACGTATTTCAGTGCCACGTATTTCAGTGCCACGTATTTCAGTGCCACGTATTTCAGTGCCACGTATTTAAGTGCCACGTATTTCAGTACCACGTATTTCAGTGCCACGTATTTCAGTGCCACGTGCCACGTATTTCAGTGCCACGTATTTCAGTGCCACGTATTTCAGTGCCACGTATTTCAGTACCACGTATTTCAGTGCCACGTATTTAAGTGCCACGTGCCACGTATTTAAGTGCCACGTGCCACGTATTTAAGTGCCACGTGCCACGTATTTAAGTGCCACGTGCCACGTATCACGTATTTCAGTGCCACGTATCACGTATTTCAGTGCCACGTGCCACGTATTTAAGTGCCACGTATTTAAGTGCCACGTGCCACGTATCACGTATTTCAGTGCCACGTATCACGTATTTCAGTGCCACGTATCACGTATTTCAGTGCCACGTATTTAAGTGCCACGTATTTCAGTGCCACGTATCACGTATTTCAGTGCCACGTATCACGTATTTCAGTGCCACGTATTTAAGTGCCACATATTTAAGTGACACGTATCACGTATTTAAGTGCCACGTGTCACGTATTTAATTGCCACGTATTTAAGTGCCACGTATCCCACGAAGATTTTCCATGGAGAACAGACACATCCAGAGACATGTCTGCTCTCCACGGCTGCAGCAACACACTGACAGGAGCCATAGTTCCTGTCGGTGTGTCACTTTTCATGCGCGAGCGAGTTTACCGGCGGTCATTGACCCCGGCACTCTCGCTTAACGGCAGTGCTGCGTGGGAAAGTTCAACGCAGCTGTACTGCTGTTAACCGAGACGCCGGAGTCATTGAACTCCGGAACAGTACGCGATACACTGCTAGGAGCTTCGCTCCTGGCAGTGTATCGCCGGAGAGCAGCCGATCGGCGTGGGACACTCGTTTTATGGATTCTGCGGACAGGGAGTATGAATTTGATTTTTTATTTTGTGATTTTTTCCTGGAGGATCGAGGGCTTCGCCTACAAGTGTGCTGTTGGTGAGTATATACTCTGTGTTATATGTTGTATGTACTGTGTGTCATGTATGTGTATTGTGTGTAGGTGTTTTGTGTAACTTTACAATTGTGCTAAGTCGCCGGACACAGGGACAACTCTCCCATCCTAATACCGGATGGGAGTAGTAGTCCCATACGGCGACTTAGCACAATGGTGGCACTAGCGTCGCATGGGGACACACACACACACACACACGCATACACACACACATATACACACACACACACACACCACACAGACAGACACACACACATACCAATTCAATCAAACGGCCGACACGATCCCCATGCGACGGTACGCCTCCATGTCTCTCCGCCCAAGCACTTCCGCCGACGCACTTCCGGCCGCTTCCCCGCACTTCCGGCTGCAGCGGTTCTACACCACAAACCGCAATAAAACCCGCAGATATATTTTTGATCTGCGGGTTTTACTGCGGGTTTGACCTCACAATGGAGGTCTATGGGTGCAGAACCGCTGCAGTTTCAGGGAAAGAAGTGACATGCTCCTTCTTTTTTCCCGCACCGATTCATCGCGGCTTTTTAAGGGAAATTCAGGACCGTGTGCACAGTGGTTCCTGTTTTCCATAGGGGTACATTGTAATGTACCCTGCATGGAAAACAGCTGCGGAACCGCAGCGGCAAAACCGCTGCGGTTCTGCAGTAAAAAACGCACTGTGTGAACATGGCCTCAATGTTCGTAAAACCAGCAAACATACCAGATTCATGGGGCCATAAAGCATGGGGCTTCTAAAGAGATCAGTGTTAATCTGGGGGTTTTTTTTAGTTCAATTTGTTTTTATCAGCTAAAGATCTGGTAAAGGTCTTGTAAAAATACGGAAAAATGCAACAGGTCATGGGTGCACAATATAGAATGGTGGATTGATTTATGGGACTACTGTTCATCAATAGGTCGAAATCTCCAACGTTGTTGCGTCATTATCATTGTGGTGTTTCTCACAGATGACGTTTTTCCAGCTCGGCTAATTAAAAGTTGTGCTGGGGATCCCAGAAGGTAATAGCCTCCTGACCAGAATCCAACAACTACTGACCTGGCTGATGAACCGAAGTCCAGCAAATTGATCGGCCCATCTCTAGTGATCAATGCTCCCTAATGGATGTAAGAAGCGAAGATGACTCCATATGATCCTACACAACACACACTGTAGTGCATCATGACTTTCTGTATGTGAGTCAGTGCATCATCAGAACTGAACCATGGAGCAAAGTGAATGGATGGGAATGTGTGCATCACTTACCTGGGGAAAGAGGGCACCAAGATAAAATATGGTAATAAAACAAGCCGACGGAGACAGGTAGATGTTGTAGGAAAGTACTGCTGAAAATCTTTGGGTCCCAGCTTTCAAGTGGATTTTACTTTGACTTGTACCACCTCCATTGTTGCAAGCTATGCACACCAATTAATTTCAGCAGGATAGTGCACATTTCCACACTGCAAAAACTATTCAGGAGCGGTTTGAGGAATATGACAAAGAGACCAATGTTACTTAGTCTCCATAAGGGCTGGTGCAGACAAGAGTATTTTCAGTTCAAGTGCAATACGACAAAACATCCTGGGACCCATCCTGGTATTTCTCCCTCACTCTTTAATGTATAGAATAAAATAAACCATTATACTCACCAGGCGCAGACATAGAAGTCATGGGATCCCATAGCAGAAGTAAAATGCACTCCCCATAGTCCTTCATATAGTATAACACGCAGCACATAGTCCTCAACATAGTATAATGCACCCCTCATAGTATTCCATATAGTATATTGCACAGCCCATAGTCATCCATATAGTAGTATAATGCACAGTTTAAAGTCATCTATGTATTATGATAAACAGCCCATAGTCATGCATGTATATACAGCGCCCCAGGGTCCTGGTCATTGCAGTAATATCATTCTCCTCTAGGGGGGAGTGATGTTACGTTTGGAGGCAGTAAAGGAGATCTCTTTACCAGGTATCAAAAACATGCAACACATTTCATACTCCAGTCCACCAGGGGGGGCTATGCTCCTATTTATTAGGGCACTCTTCACAATTAGGTAAAACTGGTGGTCTGGCTAGGAAGTTAGGCAGAAGCTGACTGGGCTTCACCCAGTGAGCTGCTTTCTGAGCTCCGCTCAGGTAGTTGGTCCCTGACAGGGGTGGGAAGGCCACGGAGCTGCGCCTGCCCCACGTGTGGCAGCATCCTAAGAAAGAGACATGAACAGAGAACTGTATTGTAGAGGGTGAGAAACGAAGTCATAGCAAAAGGAGAGGAAACCAGAAGGAGTTCTGCCCTGCACAGGCTGCCTCCTTCTGAGGCGCAGGATCCGGTAGCCAGAACACCCAGGGAGCACCAGTCCATTATGCCTTGCTCCAGAGACCGGCAAGACAGCTAATTTCAAGTTACTGATCCGCCCTATATCCAGGAGGCATGTTGGCAACTTGTGGGGGCCGGGGCGTGCTAGAGTCCCTGTAAAAAGCCTCAGGCCATCAGTCATACGGGTTTGTTCCTATTCATCTGGGGGACAGAGAGAAAGACATAACATCTATAACATCTACAACAGTTGTGAGGACCTTATGAGAAGCTCAGCAGTAATGTACTACAACATCCAGGCGCTAGAGGAAGGCTACTGATTTCCACCTGGATAAGGGGACTCTGGATTTGTCTAAACCAGCCAGACTCTGCCTGCCCTGTGATCTGTACTCTGGACTGTGGATGCTGAAGCCTTCAGTAAAAAGGTAAAGAGACTGCAACCTTGTGTCCTCGTTCTTCACTGGGCCTCACGCCATCCACCATCTACACACTGGGAAGCCCTGGGGATACACTTCACCTGTGGGAAGGTATACCATCTAGCTGCCATAACATCACCCCAGCGGACCACTAAGCAGCGTCGGTCACCCTGATCGAATACCACAGGTGGTGTCACGAACATTTCCCCTTTAAAGACCTTACCCCTTTTACAGCGGACCTCCCGAGGGCCACGGACCGGGTCAGCCACCGTGACATCCCCCTTTGAGAACCGAAGGACCCGGTACCGAGTACCCCACTGCCCTACAGGGGCGCTCCAAATCTTTTGGCATCACGAACAGGATCTACTTAAGCCTGAAAATCGGGTCATGTGCGCCTAAGAACTGTGCCAGAATTGTACTTGAACTGTGATTTATTGAAGGACTGTGTATTGCAAAAGACCGCCAAAATTCCCGCCAAAACCGCCGCCATTGCAGTGCCACGAGGAGCGCAGAAGAAGAAGAAGGGCATGTCGTGGGCGTGAACAAACTGATAAGCGCGAAAAATAATGGCCGCACAATCTAAATATCTCTGTACCTTGAGGACGTGTCCGTCAGCAGCCGAGATCCGCCTCCTGATCCACAATGGCGGGCGGAGACAAAGGGACAGAAACCGCCTGCTAGAGAAGAGAGCAAAAAAAGGACAAGGAAGAAGCAGACATGGTGACCCACGGCCACCTGAGAGGAAATGATCCAACCCAGCACAGAAGAGTACCCAGGCCTGCCACCGCTGGAGAGTATGGACCTCTCAGAGCTGTCAATGGAGGAGTCGCAGTCCATGCCGCCGCTGATCCTAGAGCCTGCCTCGGAGGAGTGGAACGGCGTCGGAGGAGTCGCATCACGCACAGGTATCAGAGACAACCACATCCCGGGGATTTGCTTGCCCCCCGTGACTGCTCCTTTCCCCGCTACGACCGCTGGGACCTCGACAGCCCCTCTTCCAGGCCCTGGATCAAGGGGGCACGATGTCAGAGTCCTCCCCTGGGGAGAATATCAACAGTACCTGATATCGCAGTGGAGGAGGGAGGAGGAACAAAGGGACCGGGGCGACATGCAGGACAGCCTTTCAGTGAAGTGGGGTGTTGTGGTGTTTTTCCATTTCCAGAAAGGAAAGGGTTTCATCCAGGAGATTGGATTGCCAGTGAGGGTCCATGTCACCAGGGACGAGGTGGAACCCTGTCCTAGAGGGGAATACCTAGATCCGGACCTATATCCCGGGGATGCTGTGACCTACACTTGGAACTGGAAAGGAAGCAGTTGGTGGGCTCGGGATGTCCAGAGATGCGCAGCCCTTATAGTGTCACCTAGGACCCAGGAAAACGAACTCACCACTGAGACAGCAGCTGCAGCCCCTGTTGTAGCAAGTGCCCACACCCAAGCTACGCAGACTTTCATCGCTGCCCATGATCTAACAATTCACGAAAGACAGACTATTGGTGTTTACCTGGCACCAGGCGTAACCTTGGATCCAGCCCTTCCCAGGCCAGGAAGGATTCAATGCCAAGTGAAGCCTTGGAAGCCATCTGAATAAAAGAGACCTGAACTGATTGTAAATAGTTACTAAACACTCTTTTTCTACTTTAAACCCGTCCTGGGTTATTTCTTAAAGGGGTCCACTGTTTACAGGGATCCTCAGTTGTGCACAAGTTTCATTTTGCATCAAAGAACATTTGAATCATGGACGGTGAATGATTCACAAATTGTCCTTGTAAATAGTTGGCACCTTCTTAAGGGTGCTTTCCTACTGGTTTTACAATGGAGGCTTTTACAGAGACAGCCTCCAATGGAAACTGCTATTAATCTTGTTGTAAGAATTGCTTTGTTTTGCAGACCTGAAGAAAAACCCGTTGGTGTGGCAGAATTCCGGGTCAGGATACACGTCTTGCAGCCCGCCCAAGACCAACGTTGGGGGTTCGTAACGGGTCCCTCGCAAACGTCACCTTTATTGGTAAACGGACTTGAATATTGATGATGTGATTAATGCTTTACACTACCTGAGAAAAGACTTGAGTTTGCCCTTAAAGGGAATGTTTACTTGTTGCACTTTGCCTAAAAGTGATAATGTGTGAAAGTGTTGAGTAGTTAGATAGAATTGTGCTTACATTATCAATAGAATGTACTCAACAGTATAGAGTTAAGAGTTAGATAGTCTGATATGATGTACTTGTGAATAAATTGAAAGGAAATGCAGTGAGCCCGTAGGGGTTGATAGACTGATCTGCAATTGAATAAAGTAGACACGTGGGGTTTAGTTAAAAAGTTTGGACTTAGAGAAAAATAATTGTTTTGCACTTAAATACAAATAAAATGTTTGCCTTTGCACTTAATAGATAGTATACCTGTAAAGGTAATTACATTTCATAGCTAGTTAATATATTGTTGCTAAGATGTTCCATCTATAGAAGTAGGCCGGCACAGTAAATATGTTATTGTTATGCAACGTTCAAGAGTCGCCACCTCCCATAAAGGGAAGCATAGTTAAATTAACTTGTTGTATAGCATTTAAAAATTGCATGTCTTTTTGCTAATGTATTGTTGTTTTCTTTTCCCAGTCCTGGAGTACTGGATTTAACGGGGGGGGGGAAGGTGCAGCGCTCCAGGGTCCTGGTCGTTGCAGTAATATCAATCTCCTCTAGGGGGGAGTGATGTTACGTTAGGAGGCAATAAAGGAGATCTCTTTACCAGGTATCACAAACATGCACCACAATTCATACTCCAGTCCACCAGGGGATCTATGCTCCTATTTATTAGGGCACTCTTCACAATTAGGTAAAACTGGTGGTCTGGCTAGGAAGTTAGGCAGAAGCTGGCTGGGCTTCACCTAGTGAGCTGCTATCTGGGCTCCTCTCAGGTAGTTGGTCCCTGACAGGGGTGGGATCCTGTCAGAGGTCTAGACAGAAGGCCACGAAGCTGCGCCTGCCCCACATGTGGCAGTTCCCAAGAAAGAGACATGAACAGCGAACTGTATTGTAGAGGGTGAGAAACAAAGTCGTAGCAAAAGGAGAGGAAACCAGAAGGAGTTCTGCCCTGCACAGGCTGCCCCCTTCTGAGGCGCAGGATCGGGTAGCCGGAACACCGAGGGAGCACCAGTCCTTTATGCCTTGCTCCAGAGACCAGCAGGACAGCTAATTTCAAGTTACTGATCCGCCCTATGCCCAGAAGGCACGGTGGCAACTTGTGGGGTCCGGGGCGTGCTAGATTCCCTGTAAAAAGCCTCAGGCCATCAGTCATACAGGTTTGTTCCTATCCATCTGGGGGACAGAGAGAAAGACATAACATCTATAACATCTACAACAGTTGTGAGGACCCTATGAGAAGCTCAGCAGTAAGGTACTACAACACCCAGGCGCTAGAGGAAGGCTACTGATTTCCACCTAGATATGGGGACTCTGGATTTGCCTCCAAACCGGCCAGACTCTGCCTGCCCTGTGATCTGGTGCTCTGGACTGTGGACGCTGAAGCCTTCAGTAAAGGTAAAGAGACTGCAACCTTGTGTCCTCGTTCTTCACTGCGCCTCACGCCATCCACCATCTACACCATCTGTGGGAAGGTATACCATCCAGCTGCCATAACATCACCCCAGCGGACTCCTAAGCAGTGTCGGTCACCCTGACCGAATACTACAGGTGGTGTCACGAACATTTCCCCTTTAAAGACCTTACCCCTTTTACAGCAGACCTCCCGAGGGCCAAGGACCGGGTCAGCCATCATGACATCCCCCTTTGAGAACCGAAGGACCCGGTACCGAGTACCCCACTGCCCTACGGGGGCGCTCCATATACACAGCCCATAGTCATCCATGTACTATGATGCACAGCCCATAGCCATCCATGTAGTATAATGCACAGCTCATAGTCAATCATGTAGTATAATGCACAGCCCATATTCATTCATGTAGTGTAATGCACAGCCCATAGTCATCCATGTAGTACAATGCACTGCCCATAGTCATTCATGTAGTATAATTCACAGCTCATAGTCGTCCATGTAGTATAATGCGCAGCCCATAGTCAATCATGTAGTATAATGCACAGCCCATGGTCATCCATGTAGTATAATGCACAGCCCATAGTCATCCATGTAGTATAATTCACAGCCCATTGTCATCCATGTAGTATAATTCGCAGCCCATAGTCATCCATGTAGTATAATTCACAGCCCATAGTCATCCATGTAGTATAATGCACAGCCCATAGTCATTCATGTAGTATAATGCACAGCCCATAGTCATTCATGTAGTATAATTCACAGCCCATTGTCATCCATGTAGTATAATTCACAGCCCATAGTCATCCATGTAGTATAATGCACAGCCCATAGTCATTCATGTAGTATAATTCTGGCAAAAATTAAGAGACCACTGCAAAATGTTCAGTTTGTCTGATTTTTCTCTTTATATGTATATTTTTGAGTAAAATGTAAATTGTTTTTTTAGTCTATAACCTTCAGAAAACATGTCTCGGAATTTCCAAGCAATACATTTTTTATTTATTTTCTGAAAAGGAGAAATGGTCAAAATTTAAAAAAAAACAGTGCTTTCAGACCTCAAATAATGCAAAGAAAACAAGTTCATAATCATTTAGGAACAACAAAACTAATGTTTTAACTCAGGAAGAATTCAGAAATCAATATTTTGTGGAATAAGCATGATTTTTAATCACAACTTTCATGTGTCTTGGCATGCTTTCCACCAGTCTTTCACACTGCTCCTGGTGCAAAAATGTAAGCAGTTCTTCTTTGTTTGATGGCTTGTGACTATCCATCATCCTCCTGATTACATTCCAGAGTTTTTCAGTGGGGTTCAGGTCTGGAGATTGGGCTGCCCATGACAGGGTTTTGATGTCATGGTCTCTTAATTTTTGCCAGAGCTGTATGGTTGGATTACCCAGAAGCCATAATAGCTGTTTTATGTAACTCTTTAGATTGTGAAATATGACACTGCTATTTTTTATAATTCCCTTTAGAACAATCCTGTTGTTTGGACTAAAATACATAAATACATTATTTTCCTCTCTCCAGAGTTAGGTTAATGCCTAGATAATCTGATACATGCCTCTAAAATGTTTTTAATCTAGTTTAAGATAATGTTTATATTGATATAAATAAGATTTTAACTAAACAAGCTGTTTTCTGTTTTGTTTTTAAAAACTCAATTATGTAATGAAAAAGACTATCACATATTTTACATGTCGTGATAAAGCTGTGAAAGGTGATAAGAGAGCTGAACAACTAAAATCAATTTGACCTTCTGTGTTTGCAGTTCAAGGTTATGTGTTTCTTGTTTGTTTTTTTAAATCTTTAGATACAGTGGGCAGATATACTAATCCTGTGTGATTTTTAGACAATTAACCCTGAGATTAGACAGTCTGGACATATATCCAAGTTTCTTGCACAAACATTTTTCGTGCAGTTTTGGTGCATGCCCTTTTCCAACTAGGCCATGCCTCCCTATCAGGTATCAACAGTTTTTGAGCAGTTTTTTTTAGGCTAAACAAATAATTTTCTGGATTGCTGTTTTTTCTAGTACTGTGGCAAATAAATAAATTTCAGCAGCCATTTGTAGGACAAACAATAATTTTTCTGGACCACTGTGTGTTTCCTAGTAGTGTGGCAAATAAATCTCAGCAGCCATTTGTAGGCCAAACAAATAATTTTTCTGGACTGCTGTGTGTTTTCTAGTAGAATGGCAAATAAATATCAGCAGCCATTTGTAGGCTAAATAAAAAAAAATTCTGTGTCTATGTAGTGACGGGTGACCTCGAACAGTAAAGTTTGGGGTTCGTACTGAACACCTACTCTATGAGCACAGACTTCTCCAGGAAGTCCTTGTTACTGTTCAGGTTCGGCACCTCAAACATCGGGTGCATGACAGCATGAAAAACACTGGCGGCTCTAATTGTCAGTAAGATTATTACAGTCGGTTAGAAAGCTGGGGTTCCTACGCTGTCAGATAATAGTTTACCGCCGGTCACAGAGGCGTCGGCTCATGGGAGTACTACTCCCATCACTGATAAGAGTGAGCTGAGCTCTGACCTGAGCTTGTCCCTGATCTCACCTAACAACCTATGCAGGTCCTTCCCCCTGCCGACGTCAGGATACCTCGTCCCTAAATGTCACCTATAACTGCCCTAGCTAGTGCACTGGCGGGTGACAGGCACTAGCCCCACCACTGCAAGTAACAAACACAGGGAAGGGACAGACACCAAAGGGACGAGGTAACAAAAATTCAACACTTAGCTTTCTGCTGCAAAGCACAGCACAGCAGGATAAAGACATCAGATAAACGTATTTAGCTGAAGCACCAAAACTCCCAGAGAGCTCCTCACTCCTGCTTGGTCACTGCAGATTGCTCTAACACCGACAGTCAGCTGATGCATCAGGTGAACTCTGGAAGGAAGGTGGGAGTGGTCACCACCCCCAACAACTGACCCAGCAGCAATGCAATTACACCAGCAGGCAAGCTAGGAGAAACTGACATTAACTCCTGATGGCCTGAAAAGAAAAATGTTTTAAGTTAAAGAAACCAGATCTGCCACAAATCCAAAAATGGATAGTGACAAATGCTTAGACAAATAAATGCCAGCTAAACCACAAGATGGGAAAAATATATGTTACCTGTGGATGCAATCAAGATGGCAAGAGAAAATTACGTCACTCTGTCTCCCCTCACTTTGACATGCATTTCGCTGTTGCTACTTCCTGTGGACGTGGCTTTCCTTCACATCATGGCATTGCCCAGGTTGTAAACCAAACATTGCAGTGTTAAATATTCATTATTAATTTTTGACTTATTCTTATTCTCAATTGTGTACTGAGCACATTGTCTCTCGCTGACATTACAAAAGCTATTTCTGTATATTTAGCTCAGAGTAAGTTAACACCATATAGAGAGAACACGTGTTCTATGGGACATATATAATCACGTCTCTTAGGAGGTGGGGACTGTCACCTCCTGCCTTCTCCCTCACTCTCCACGGACTTCAGACTACTCACAGAAGAAATGAACAGCTGGTAGCCATGATGACTTCTACTTCATGACAAAGACAGACGCCATTTACCATTCAGAATCTCAAATGGACAATCTCTTTGTAACTACTTCACCTATTTTATGTTTTGCTGCAATGTGGAGTTTTTTGTGGACAATCCAATAAACCACTACATTTTTTATGAAAATATCATGACATTTTTCTTTAAGAGTATTGCATCTGGTAAAGAGTCCTGATTAAATAAATGTGCGAAATAAGCATATTTAACACACAAACATGGATTACAGCGTGGGACATCTTTAATTTGGACAGATGAGGGATACGGTTGTTTATTATGTTTCTTCTGTTAGAGGGGACATGAGCTTCATTGGAATGGAAGGTGAGCATCATAGTTTATTATTTTCTGTTTGTTTTACAGGTAACAAGGGCTTCAATGGAATGGGCATAAGGTGAGTATAACGTTGTTATTTTTAAATAAATCTGTAAAATAGAATGTGGATTTTTATTTAAAATAATTAATTTACATAATTATGTATTTAAAATAAAATACTTTATTCTCTGTGTTTTTTTTATTCATAATATCACTATAGCGGTCAGTTTTGCCATGTTGGTTATCAAAAATAGAACAGACTCCACATCATTTTAAATGTATTTATTTATAGTACAGGTGCCATTTGATTATTACCCGCATCAGTGGCACCTGTTCTTGCTGTTATAAGTGACAGCATGCGTAGGCTGATGGAAGTAGTACTTCAGTAGATGCCTCTGTGACCGGTAGCAAACTTTTACCACCAGTCACAGCTGATGGCTCACACTGTAATCTGCTCTCTGACCGGTTACAATGATCTTAGCTCTGAACAGGGGCAGTGTTTGTCATGCTGTCATGCAGATGACAGCATGGCAAATAACGGATGCTCGGGCCCCCCATTCATCTGAATGGGGCCTAGGTACGGGTACTGTTCTGGTACCTGAACTGAACTTTTTTTAAATGTTTGGCCAAACCCGCCAGAACCGAACATCCAGGGATTCACCCATCTATTTATACGAGTAGTGTGGCAAAAAAAATAAACCTGCTCTTTACAGCACAAAATTTCAGGCCCCCATTGGCTCTGTGGGTACATTTTTAATCCACTTCTGTGGGGGTAGTATGCTCCATACTCTATGTGTAAAATCTGTGGGGTATTCTACACCCTGTAAAAATGTTTGCAGTCCATAAAACTCACAGTCTTCTTTTTGTGCACCCGCACCTGCAGTCCAATTTTAATAAAAATTAAAATTACTTGTTCTCGGCTGTAATAGGATCCCTTAGCCTGGAGGGTATTGCATTTAATCTCTTCAGTACTTAACCACATACAGGCCTATACAAGGCCAAGAGGGTGTTAACGTCACCTCTCAGAAGAAAAGAAAAAACTTCTAGCGTTCAACTATCGGACATCAACTTGATACCCACCTGGTCTCCAGCCATTTTCAAGAAAAAAGAGGATTATGGAACTCAACTCTTCCCCCTCATCTACAACAATAGCTTCATTTAAGAACTATGGTGCCTTTCAGATGTTTTCAGTCTTCTCCGGACTCCTCCCAATCCTCCTTGCTGACCTTCTATCTTTTTCCACATTTTTATCCCGCTGCGGGGTTGTCCGGGATTGATTTACACACACAAAGGCTACAACTACCTGAGACAATTTCATGGTGGTATTTGTAGTTTGAGATCTATCCTCTGGCGGCCCGGTCTGGGTTGCTGTGCCGGACTAGCCTCAGGTGTGGGTAGACATAGACTCCTTCTGCCTTCCTGCATCGGGTTGTACCCCAGGGCTGCACTGCTGCCTTTCATCCTCCTCTCATTGGTTAACTTCACGGAGGCACGTGTCTCTCCTGCGTGACTTTTCCTTTTCCTGCTCTTTTCTCCTTATCTTTTGCTGTGCATGGCCGTTGTGTCCTCATGCATAGCGCTACTCAGCACTTTCTTATCTGCACCATCAGAAGCCATGATAACTTTCGATTTCGCTCTCACGTTGCTCGCACTGCTGCTCTTCACTCGCCTCACTGCAGACTGTCCCTGGTGTCAGCTTCCGCGCAGTCTTTTTCTCTTCAGCCTATGCATCCGGAGGCCTAACTTCTGACATGCTTAGCACGTCACTCGTCATTCCGGGCGACTCTGCCGTAGTCCACACCTCTTTCACTCGTCGTCTCTTACCTGGTGGGCCATACTTCGTTTCGAAAGATGCCCTCTTGTGGAACACGACTCCCATTCTGGAACGAACCTTGGCTGCCATCTATGTTTGTTCAATTTCAGGTACTATCATATCTGCATCACTGTCCACTATTTTGGAATTTGTATGCTGTACCATTTCAGATTGTTTATTTTTAGGTGCTTCTTCAATTGCACCACCGGCATTCTTCACCCCACTTTTTTCATGCAAGGAATCCAAATCCTGATGACTATGCTAAATGTAACGGGTCCCAGTGTGGTAGTCATGAGCGAGGGTAGTACAATCGGCACCCCAAGCCCACTACAGAAATAGGGGGACCTTTAGGTCCCTGAAAATTTGTGGAGAGCAGTGTTTCAGTGAGGTAGATTTTTATACTCACTTCTGATTCGCCTACGGTAGTCCCAATTCTTTTGGTCTTCAGAATGAGATAGCCACACCAGCTTGTGCTTGCAAAGAACTCTTTACTTATTAACACATTCAGATACAGGGAGTAGCATGTAACACCTTTTCCTTTATGTTATTTCACAGGCAATGACACTTTCATGGTGATGATGAACACAGACAAATTTCTTACACTACAGATCACTGCAGAGTGTTTCAGTCCTGAGGGTAACAGTTTACTTGGAACCTCGACATAAGGAAGCTCCTGCTCAAGCTTACTGTTCCTTCTACCTATCTGTCCTGGATTCACTTTCTAGATAAGGCTTTGTGTTCCACCTGGTCCCCTCATAATCATGGTCCCCGTTCCAACAAACAAGAAAATAGGTGTGGTTGTCTGCTTTGAACAATAGTTTTTTCAAGGGACTCCTAGGCAACTGCACTGGAGAGGCCTCCCAAAACAAAGGGGTTGGGACTGCCGGTAGAAAGCCTCACGGCGGATCGCCAGCTTGATCCAAAATCATACTACCAGCTTTTTATCGGTGGCATTTGTACTGTATGCTACCGGAGCTGAAATTTTGGAGCTGTTTTACATGTAAAAATAATGTGTGTCTTATGTAATGTATTATGGTGATGTACAGTATGTAAAGTGTTAATGCATAATGGGACCTGTTATGAACTGGTGGCCTAGGAGCAGCATGAGACGTACTCTGGAGAAGGTGGAACCTGTACTGACCGCAGACCCTGAACTTAACACCGCAACTAGAAGTAGCCGTGGAATGTACCTGTCACTCCCTAGACATCTCGACACAGCCGGAGGACTAATGTTATGATCCTTAGTGGCTGAGGATCACAGATTAGACTAGCTAAGTTACTGAACATAGAACAAGCTCTAGGGAGGTGGTAACTGAACTGACCGCAAAACCTGATCCTAACCAAACACACTAAAGGTAGCCGGTGAACGTGCCTAAATTCCTGGATGTCTCAACGCAGCCTGAGAAACTTGCTACCCCTATAGAGAAAGTAAGACCTCACTTGCCTCAGAGAAATGACCCCAAAGATATAGGAAGCCCCCAACAAATAATAACGGTGAGGTAAGGGGAAAATACAAAACGTAGAAATTAAAACAGATTCAGCAAATGAGGCCCACTAATACTAGATAGCAGAAGACAGGCAGGGAACTGTGCGCTCAGTAAAAAACCCTATACAAAATATCCACGCTGTGAATTCAAGAACCCCCACACCAACTAACGGTGTGAGGGGAGAAACTCAGCCCCCTAGAGCTACCAGCAAGCAAGGAAATCACATATTAGCAAGCTGGACAAGGACAAATAAATAACCAAGAAACATATTGAACACTGATGATCAAAAAATGAACAAACAGAAAACTTAGCTTCTCTTGGAGAGACTGATAATGAAGGTAGGGAGGAGAGATCAAAGTAGCACTGAATACATTGACAGCAGGCAACAACTGATAGTCCAGGTGAGCTAAATAGGAAACCAGCAAACAGATAACGAGACAGCTGATCCAGCCTCAGACCTGCAGAATGACACAAAGAGCCACCAGAGGGAGCCCAAAGATAGCACTCACACAGTACCACATGTGACCACAAGAGGGAGCCCAAAAACAGAGTTCACAACAGTACCCCCCCCCTTGAGGAGGGGTCACCGAACCCTCATCAAAACCCCCAGGGCGATCAGGATGAGCAACATGGAAGGCATGAACCAAATCGGCCGCATGAACATCAGAGGCGACAACCCAGGAATTATCCTCCTGACCATAGCCCTTCCACTTAACCAAATACTGAAGCCTCCGTCTAGAAATACGAGAATCCAAGATCTTCTCCACCACGTACTCCAATTCGCCCTCAACCAGCACCAGGGCAGGGGGCTCAACAGAAGGAACCACAGACACCACATACCTCCGCAACAAAGACCTATGGAACACGTTATGAATGGCAAACGACTGTTATGATCCTTAGTGGTTGAGGATCACGAATAACTCCAGCTAAGTAACAAACATAGGACAAGCTCTAGGCAGGTGGCAAACTGGACTGACCGCAAATCTGAACCTATCCAAACACACTAGAAGTAGCCGGTGAACGTGCCTAAAAATCCTAGACGTCTCGAGCCAGCCTGAGGAACTAACTACCCCTAGAGAGAAACATAGACCTCTCTTGCCTCCAGAGAAATAATCCCCAAAGATATAGAAGCCCCCAACAAATAATAACGGTGAGGTAAGAGGAAGGCACATACACAGGGGTGAAAACAGATTCAGCAAATGAGGCCCACTAATACTAGATAGCAGAAAATAGTAAAGGGGTCTGTGCGGTCAGTAAAAACCCTTACAAAATATCCACACTGAGATTTCAAGAACCCCCGCACCAACTAACGGTGTGGGGGGAGAAACTCAGTCCCCTAGAGCAACCAGCAAGCGAGGAGATCACATCTTAGCAAGCTGGACAAGAAACATGATGAATGCTGATAATCAAAAAAATGAACGGACAAAAACTTAGCTTGTCTTGGAGAGGCTGGGAGCAAGGTAATCACAAGGAATCTGAAGAGCACTGAATACATTGATAGCAGGCAAGGAACTGAGTATGCAGGTGAGCTAAATAGGAAACCAACCAGGATAACGAACCAGCTGATGCAGCCAACCTGCAGAAAGACAACACTACGCAGTACCGCTTGTGACCACTAGAGGGAGCCTAAAAATAGAGTTCACAACAGTACCCCCCCTTGAGGAGGGGTCACCGAACCCTCATCAAAACCCCCAGGGCGATCAGGATGAGCAGCGTGGAAGGCACGAACCAAATCGGCCGCATGAACATCAGAGGCGACAACCCAGGAATTATCCTCCTGACCATAGCCCTTCCACTTCACCAAATACTGAAGTCTCCGTCTAGAGATACGAGAATCCAAAATCTTCTCCACCACGTACTCCAATTCTCCCTCGACCAGCACCGGAGCAGGAGGCTCAACAGAAGGAACCACAGGTACCACATACCTCCGCAACAAAGACCTATGGAACACATTATGAATGGCAAACGATGCTGGGAGATCCAAACGAAAAGACACCGGGTTAAGGATTTCCAAGATCTTATAAGGACTGATGAAGCGAGGCTTGAATTTAGGAGAGGAGACCTTCATAGGAACATACCGAGAAGACAGCCACACAAAATCCCCAACACGAAGTCGGGGACCCACACCGCGGTGGCGGTTGGCAAAGCGCTGAGCCTTCTCCTGTGACAACCTCAAATTGTCCACCACATGGTTCCAAATCTGCTGCAACCTATCCACCACAGAATCCACCCCAGGACAGTCAGAAGACTCAACCTGACCCGAGGAAAAACGAGGATGGAAACCAGAATTGCAGAAAAAAGGCGAAACTAAAGTAGCAGAACTAGCCCGATTATTAAGGGCAAACTCGGCCAATGGCAAAAAAGTCACCCAATCATCCTGATCAGCAGAAACAAAACATCTCAAATAAGTTTCCAACGTCTGATTAGTTCGCTCGGTTTGGCCATTAGTCTGAGGATGGAAGGCCGACGAAAAAGATAAATCAATGCCCATCTTAGCACAAAAAGTCCGCCAAAACCTGGACACAAACTGGGATCCTCTATCAGACACAATATTTTCAGGAATGCCGTGCAAGCGAACCACATTCTGAAAAAATAGAGGAACCAAATCGGAGGAGGAAGGCAACTTAGGCAAGGGCACCAAATGGACCATCTTGGAAAAACGATCACACACCACCCAGATTACAGACATTTTCTGAGATACTGGAAGATCCGAAATAAAATCCATGGAAATGTGCGTCCAAGGCCTTTTCAGGACAGGCAAAGGCAAAAGCAAACCGCTGGCACGAGAACAGCAAGGCTTAGCCCGAGCACAAATCCCACAAGACTGCACAAAGGAACGCACATCCTGCGACAAGGAAGGCCACCAGAAGGACCTAGCCACCAAATCTCTGGTACCAAAAATCCAAGGATGACCCGCCAACACCGAAGAATGAACCTCGGAAATAACTCTGCTGGTCCATCTATCCGGGACAAACAGTCTCTCTGGTGGACAACGGTCAGGTCTATCTGCCTGAAATTTCTGCAGCACTCGTCGCAAATCTGGGGAAATGGCAGACAAAATCACTCCCTCTCTGAGAATACCAGCCGGCTCAGAAACTCCCGGAGAGTCAGGCACAAAACTCCTAGAAAGTGCATCAGCCTTCACGTTCTTCGAACCAGGCAGGTATGAGACCATGAAGTTGAAACGGGAGAAAAACAGCGACCAACGAGCCTGTCTAGGATTCAGGCGCTTAGCAGATTCGAGGTAAATCAGGATTTTGTGATCAGTCAAGACCACCACACGATGTTTAGCTCCTTCGAGCCAATGTCGCCACTCCTCAAATGCCCACTTCATAGCCAACAACTCCCAATTACCAACATCATAATTCCGCTCGGCAGGCGAAAACTTTCTTGAAAAGAAAGCACATGGCTTCATCACAGAGCCATCAGAGCTTCTCTGCGACAAAACAGCCCCTGCTCCAATCTCAGAAGCATCAACCTCGACCTGGAAGGGGAGAGAGACATCTGGTTGACATAAGACTGGAGCTGAAGAAAACCGGTGCTTCAGTTCCCGAAAGGCCTCCATGGCCGCAGGAGACCAATTAGTCACATCAGAACCCTTCTTGGTCAAATCCGTCAAAGGTTTAACCACGCTAGAAAAATTA
The DNA here is from genome assembly GCF_051348905.1 of Ranitomeya variabilis. Taxonomy (NCBI): domain Eukaryota; kingdom Metazoa; phylum Chordata; class Amphibia; order Anura; family Dendrobatidae; genus Ranitomeya; species Ranitomeya variabilis. Next base: position 500,819,035 of record NC_135237.1, on the reverse strand, counting down.
GCGATGAAACGACGGTAAAAATTAGCAAAACCCAAGAACTTCTGAAGACTCTTAACAGACGTAGGCTGAGTCCAGTCATGAATAGCCTGGACCTTGACTGGGTCCATCTCCACAGTAGAAGGAGAAAAAATAAAACCCAAAAAGGAGACCTTCGGTACTCCGAAGAGGCATTTTGAGCCCTTCACAAATAAAGCATTAGCACGCAGGACCTGAAACACCATCCTGACCTGCTTCACATGGGACTCCCAATCATCAGAAAAGACCAAAATGTCATCCAGATAAACAATCATAAATTTATCCAGATATTCTCGGAAGATGTCATGCAAGAAGGACTGAAACACAGAAGGAGCATTAGAGAGTCCAAAAGGCATCACCAAGTACTCAAAATGGCCTTCGGGCGTATTAAATGCTGTTTTCCATTCATCTCCCTGCTTAATGCGCACAAGGTTATACGCACCACGGAGATCTATCTTAGTGAACCAACTGGCCCCCTTAATCCGAGCAAACAAATCAGACAATAGTGGCAAAGGATACTGAAATTTGACTGTGATTTTATTCAGAAGACGATAATCTATACAAGGTCTCAAAGAACCGTCCTTCTTGGCCACAAAAAAAAATCCTGCACCAAGAGGGGAAGAGGATGGGCGAATATGTCCCTTCTCCAAAGACTCCTTCATATAATTCCACATCGCGGCATGCTCTGGTATAGACAAATTAAAAAGTCGTCCCTTAGGGAATTTACTACCAGGAATTAAATTTATGGCACAGTCACAATCCCTATGAGGGGGCAGGGCACTGGACCTGGGCTCATCAAATACATCCTGGTAGTCAGACAAAAACTCAGGGACCTCAGAAGGAGTGGAAGAAGCAATAGACACCAACGGAGTATCGCCATGAATTCCCTGACAACCCCAACTTGACACAGACATAGCTTTCCAATCTAAAACTGGATTATGAGTCTGCAGCCATGGCAGACCCAAAACAACAACATCATGCAAATTATGCAAAACAAGAAAGCGAATCACCTCCTGATGTACGGGAGTCATGCACATGGTCATTTGCGTCCAATACTGAGGCTTATTCTCAGCCAATGGCATAGCATCAATTCCGCTCAGAGGAATAGGAAATTCCAAAGGCTCCAGGACAAAACCACAGCGCCTGGCAAACGACAAATCCATCAGATTCAGGGCAGCACCCGAATCCACAAAAGCCATAACCGGGTAGGACGACAAAGAACAAATCAAAGTAACAGACAAAATAAATTTAGGCTGTATCGTACCAATGGTGACAGGTTTAGCGATTTTTTTTAAACGTTTAGAGCATGCTGAGATAACATGAGTAGAATCACCACAGTAAAAGCACAACCCATTTTGACGTCTATGATGTTGTCGCTCAATTCTGGTCAGAGTTCGGTCATATTGCATAGACTCAGGTCTCTGTTCAGAAAATACCGCCAAAGGATGAGCAGATTTGCGCTCCCGCAAACGCCGATCAACCTGAATGGCTAAAGCCATAGAATCACTCAGACTTGTAGGGGTGGGAAACCCCACCATAACATTCTTAACGGCCTCAGAAAGACCTTCTCTGAAATTTGCAGCCAGGGCACACTCATTCCATTGAGTAAGCACCGACCATTTCCGAAATTTTTGACAATACACCTCTGCTTCATCCTGACCTTGAGAAATAGCCAGCAACGCTTTTTGTGCCTGATTCTCAAGATTAGGCTCCTCATAAAGCAGTCCAAGAGCCAGAAAAAATGCATCTACATTAAGCAATGCAGGATCTCCTGGCGCCAGAGAGAAGGCCCAATCTTGAGGGTCGCCACGCAACAAGGAGATAACAATTTTAACTTGCTGAGCGGAATCACCAGAGGAACGAGGTCTCAGAGACAGAAATAACTTACAATTATTCTTAAAATTCTGAAACCTAGATCTATCTCCAGAAAACAACTCAGGAATGGGTATCTTTGGTTCTGACATAGGGCTATGAATAACAAAATCCTGAATAATTTGCACCCGTGCAGCAAGATGATCCACACTAGAAGTCAGAGTCTAAACATTCATGTCTGCAGCTGAGCTCAAAACCACCTAGAGTTCAAGGGGATGAAAGAAGCTAAACAGACTGCAGCAAAGGAAAAGCGGTAAAAAAAAAAAAAATGTACTCAGGTCTTCTTTTTATCCCACTTCTGCGATGTATTAAACACTTTTTTGGCCTGCTATACTGTTATGATCCTTAGTGGTTGAGGATCACGAATAACTCCAGCTAAGTAACAAACATAGGACAAGCTCTAGGGAGGTGGCAAACTGGACTGACCGCAAATCTGAACCTATCCAAACACACTAGAAGTAGCCGGTGAACATGCCTAAAAATCCTAGATGTCTCGAGCCAGCCTGAGGAACTAACTACCCCTAGAGAGAAAGATAGACCTCTCTTGCCTCCAGAGAAATAATCCCCAAAGATATAGAAGCCCCCAACAAATAATAACGGTGAGGTAAGAGGAAGGCACATACACAGGGGTGAAAACAGATTCAGCAAATGAGGCCCACTAATACTAGATAGCAGAAAATAGTAAAGGGGTCTGTGCGGTCAGTAAAAACCCTTACAAAATATCCACACTGAGATTTCAAGAACCCTCGCACCAACTAACGGTGTGGGGGGAGAAACTCAGTCCCCTAGAGCAACCAGCAAGCGAGGAGATCACATCTTAGCAAGCTGGACAAGAAACATGATGAATGCTGATAATCAAAAAAATGAACGGACAAAAACTTAGCTTGTCTTGGAGAGGCTGGGAGCAAGGTAATCACAAGGAATCTGAAGAGCACTGAATACATTGATAGCAGGCAAGGAACTGAGTATGCAGGTGAGCTAAATAGGAAACCAACCAGGATAACGAACCAGCTGATGCAGCCAACCTGCAGAAAGACAACACTACACAGTACCGCTTGTGACCACTAGAGGGAGCCTAAAAATAGAGTTCACAACAAACGACGCTGGGAGGTCCAGACGAAATGACACCGGGTTAAGGATTTCCAAAATCTTATAAGGACCGATGAAGCGAGGCTTGAATTTAGGAGAGGAGACCTTCATAGGAACATACCGAGAAGACAGCCATACCAAATCCCCAACATGAAGTCGGGGACCCACACCGCGACGGCGGTTGGCAAAGCGCTGAGCCTTCTCCTGTGACAACTTCAAATTGTCCACCACATGGTTCCAAATCTGCTGCAACCTATCCACCACAGAATCCACCCCAGGACAGTCAGAAGGCTCAACCTGACCCGAGGAAAAACGAGGATGAAAACCAGAATTGCAGAAAAAAGGCGAAACCAAAGTAGCAGAACTAGCCCGATTATTAAGGGCAAACTCGGCCAATGGCAAAAAAGTCACCCAATCATCCTGATCAGCAGAAACAAAACATCTTAAATAAGTTTCCAAGGTCTGATTAGTTCGCTCGGTTTGGCCATTCGTCTGAGGATGGAAGGCCGACGAAAAAGACAAATCAATGCCCATCTTAGCACAAAAGATCCACCAAAATCTGGACACGAACTGGGATCCTCTGTCAGTCACAATATTTTCAGGGTTGCCGTGCAAGCGGACCACATTCTGAAAAAATAGAGGAACCAAATCGGAGGAGGAAGGCAACTTAGGCAAGGGCACCAAATGGACCATCTTGGAAAAACGATCACACACCAGCCAGATGACGGACATTCTCTGAGAGACTGGAAGATCCGAAATAAAATCCATGGAAATGTGCGTCCAAGGCCTCTTCGGGACAGGCAAAGGCAAAAGCAAACCGCTGGCACGAGAACAGCAAGGCTTAGCCCGAGCACAAATCCCACAGGACTGCACAAAGGAACGCACATCCCGCGACAAGGAAGGCCACCAGAAGGACATAGCCACCAAATCTCTGGTACCAAAAATCCCAGGATGGCCTGCCAACACCGAAGAATGAACCTCGGAAATAACTCTGCTGGTCCATCTATCTGGGACAAACAGTCTCTCTGGTGGGCAACGGTCAGGTCTATCCGCCTGAAATTTCTGCAGCACTCGTCGCAAATCTGGGGAAATGGCAGACAAAATCACTCCCTCTCTGAGGATACCAGCCGGCTCTGAAACTCCCGGAGCGTCAGGCACAAAACTCCTAGAAAGAGCATCAGCCTTCACGTTCTTCGAACCAGGCAGGTACGAGACCACGAAATCGAAACGGGAGAAAAACAACGACCAACGAGCCTGTCTAGGATTCAGCCGCTTGGCAGACTCGAGATAAATCAGATTTTTGTGATCAGTCAAGACCACCACACGATGCTTAGCTCCCTCGAGCCAATGTCGCCACTCCTCAAATGCCCACTTCATAGCCAACAACTCCCGATTACCAACATCATAATTCCGCTCGGCAGGCGAAAACTTTCTCGAAAAGAAAGCACAAGGCTTCATCACAGAGCAATCAGAGCTTCTCTGCGACAAAACAGCCCCTGCTCCAATCTCAGAAGTATCAACCTCGACCTGAAAAGGAAGAGAGACATCAGGCTGACACAAAACTGGAGCTGACGAAAACCGGCGCTTCAGCTCCCGAAAGGCCTCCACGGCCGCAGGAGACCAATTAGTCACATCAGAACCCTTCTTGGTCAAATCCGTCAAGGGTTTAACCATGCCAGAAAAATTAACAATGAAGCGACGATAAAAATTAGCAAAACCCAAGAACTTCTGAAGACTCTTAACAGATGTAGGCTGAGTCCAGTCATGAATAGCCTGGACCTTGACTGGGTCCATCTCAATAGTAGAAGGAGAAAAAATAAAACCCAAAAAGGAAACCTTCTGTACTCCGAAGAGACATTTTGAGCCCTTCACAAATAATGCATTAGCACGTAGGACCTGAAATACCATCCTGACCTGCTTCACATGGGACTCCCAGTCCTCAGAAAAGACCAAAATGTCATCCAGATACACAATCATAAATTTATCCAGATATTCTCGGAAGATGTCATGCAAGAAGGACTGGAACACAGAAGGAGCATTAGAGAGTCCAAAAGGCATCACCAAGTACTCAAAATGGCCTTCGGGCGTATTAAATGTTGTTTTCCATTCATCCCCCTGCTTAATACGCACAAGGTTATACGCACCACGAAGATCTATCTTGGTGAACCAACTGGACCCCTTAATCCGAGCAAACAGATCAGATAATAATGGCAAAGGATACTGAAATTTAACCGTGATTTTATTTAGAAGACGATAATCAATACAAGGTCTCAGAGAACCATCCTTCTTGGCCACAAAAAAGAATCCTGCACCAAGAGGGGAGGAGGATGGGCGAATATGTCCCTTCTCTAAAGACTCCTTTATATAACTCCGCATCGCGGCATGTTCTGGTACAGACAAATTAAAAAGTCGTCCCTTAGGGAACTTACTACCAGGAATCAAATTTATAGCACAATCACAATCCCTGTGAGGAGGCAGGGCACCGGATCTGGGCTCATCAAATACATACTGGTAGTCCGACAAAAACTCAGGGACCTCAGAAGGAGTGGAAGAAGCAATTGACACCAAAGGAGCATCGCCATGAATCCCCTGGCAACCCCAACTTGAAACAGACATAGCTTTCCAATCCAGTACTGGATTATGGGCCTGCAACCATGGCAGACCCAAAACGACAACATCATGCAAATTATGCAGCACAAGAAAGCGAATCACCTCCTGATGTACAGGAGTCATGCACATGGTCACTTGAGCCCAATACTGAGGCTTATTCTCAGCCAATGGCGTAGCATCAATTCCCCTCAGTGGAATAGGGAATTCTAAAGGCTCCAGGACAAAACCACAGCACCTGGCAAACGACAAATCCATCAGGTTCAGGGCAGCACCTGAATCCACAAAAGCCATAACCGAGTAAGATGACAGAGAACAAATTAAAGTAACAGACAAAATGAATTTAGGCTGTATAGTACCAACGGTGACAGTTTTAGCGATTTTTTTAAGCGCTTAGAGCATGCTGAGATAACATGAGTTGAATCACCACAGCAAAAGCACAACCCATTTTGACGTCTATGATTTTGCCGCTCAACTCTGGTCAGAATTCGGTCACATTGCATAGACTCAGGACTCTGTTCAGAAAACACCGCCAGATGGTGCGCAGATCTGCGCTCCCGCAAACGCCGATCAATCTGAATGGCCAAAGCCATTGAGTCATTCAGACTTGCAGGCGTGGGGAACCCCACCATAACATTTTTAATGGTTTCAGAAAGACCTTCTCTGAAATTTGCAGCCAGGGCACACTCATTCCATTGAGTAAGCACCGACCATTTCTGAAATTTTTGACAATACAGCTCAGCTTCATCCTGGCCCTGAGAGAGAGCCAGCAAGGCCTTTTCTGCCTGGTTCTCAAGATTAGGTTCCTCATAAAGCAATCCAAGCGCCAGAAAAAATGCATCCACATTCAGCAATGCAGGATCTCCTGGCGCCAGGGAGAAAGCCCAATCTTGAGGGTCGCCACGTAACAGGGAGATAACAATTCTAACTTGCTGAGCGGAATCACCAGAGGAACGAGGTCTCAAAGAAAGAAATAATTTACAATTATTCTTAAAATTCAGAAACCTTGATCTATCTCCAGAAAACAACTCAGGAATAGGTACTTTTGGCTCAGACATAGGACTGTGAACAACAAAATCCTGAATGCTTTGCACCCTTGCAGCAAGATGATCCACACTAGAAGTCAGACTCTGAATATCCATGTCTGCAGCTGAACTCAAAGCCACCCAGAGATTAAGGGGATGAGAGAAGCTGGACAGACTGCAGCAAAGGGAGAGGAAAAAAAAAAATTGTACTCAGGGCTTCTCTTATCCCACTTCTGCGATGCATTAAACACTTTTTGGGCTGCTGTACTGTTATGATCCTTAGTGGCTGAGGATCACAGATTAGACTAGCTAAGTTACTGAACATAGAACAAGCTCTAGGGAGGTGGTAACTGAACTGACCGCAAAACCTGATCCTAACCAAACACACTAAAGGTAGCCGGTGAACGTGCCTAAATTCCTGGACATCTCGACGCAGCCTGAGAAACTTGCTACCCCTATAGAGAAAGTAAGACCTCACTTGCCTCAGAGAAATGACCCCAAAGATATAGGAAGCCCCCAACAAATAATAACGGTGAGGTAAGGGGAAAATACAAAACGTAGAAATTAAAACAGATTCAGCAAATGAGGCCCACTAATACTAGATAGCAGAAGACAGGCAGGGAACTGTGCGGTCAGTAAAAAACCCTATACAAAATATCCACGCTGAGAATTCAAGAACCCCCACACCAACTAACGGTGTGAGGGGAGAAACTCAGCCCCCTAGAGCTACCAGCAAGCAAGGAAATCACATATTAGCAAGCTGGACAAGGACAAATAAATAACCAAGAAACATATTGAACACTGATGATCAAAAAATGAACAAACAGAAAACTTAGCTTCTCTTGGAGAGACTGATAACGAAGGTAGGCAGGAGAGATCAAAATAGCACTGAATACATTGACAGCAGGCAACAACTGATAGCCCAGGTGAGCTAAATAGGAAACCAGCTAACAGATAACGAGACAGCTGATCCAGCCTCAGACCTGCAGAATGACACAAAGAGCCACCAGAGGGAGCCCAAAGATAGCACTCACACAGTACCACTTGTGACCACAAGAGGGAGCCCAAAAACAGAGTTCACAACAGACTAATTACCCCTAGAGATAGAAAGGGGAAAACTATCTTGACTCAGAGAAAATCCCCAACAAAGGATAGACAGCCCCCCACAAATATTGACTGTGAGAAGAGAGGGAAATAACATACGCAGACTGAAATCAGGATTTAGCAAAGGAGGCCAATTCTAGCTAAATAGAAAGGATAGGACAGAGTACTATGCGGTCAGTATTAAAACACTAGAAAATATCCACCACAGAAAATACAAAACTCCACAACTAACTAAAGGCATGGAGGGTATATCTGCATCTCCAGAGATACCAGCTTGGCTAAACAAATCCTTATACAGACCAAGCTGGACAAGACAAAACATGGAAGGTAACTAGAACGATCAGGCCCACAGCATGTGGACTGCAGAAAACAAAGCCAGCACTTATCCGGCTGATGCAACACAGGGGCAGAAGTAAATCTGCGTTTAAGCTCCTGAAAGGCAGAAACAGCCGCAGAGGACCAATTCGCCACATCAGCGCCCTTCTTCGTCAAATCGATCAGGGGTTTAACCACACTGGAGAAGTTGGCAATAAAGCGGCGATAAAAATTAGAAAAGCCCAAAAATTTCTGAAGGCTCTTCACAGAAGTGGGCTGGATCCAATCATGAATGGCCTGAACCTTAACCGGATCCATTTCTATAGATGAGGGAGAAAAAATGAAGCCCAAAAAAAAACCCTTCTGTACTCCAAAAAGGCACTTAGACCCCTTCATGAACAAAGCATTCTCACGAAGGATCTGAAATACCATCCTGACTTGTTTCACATGAGACTCCCAATCATCTGAAAAAATCAAAATATCATCCAAATATACAATCATGAATTTATCAAGATAATTCCGAAATATATCATGCATGAAGGACTGAAACACAGATGGAGCATTAGAGAATCCGAATGGCATCACAAGGTATTCAAAATGGCCTTCGGGCGTATTAAACGCAGTTTTCCATTCGTCACCCTGCTTAATACGAACAAGATTATATGCCCCTCGAAGGTCAATCTTAGTAAACCAACTAGCCCCCTTAATCCTAGCAAACAAATCAGAAAGCAAAGGCAAAGGGTATTGGAATTTGACCGTGATCTTATTCAAGAGGCGATAATCAATACAGGGTCTCAAGGAGCCATCTTTCTTGGCAACAAAAAAGAAACCTGCTCCCAACGGTGAAGAAGATGGCCGAATATGCCCCTTCTCCAAATATTCCTTTACATAGCTCCGCATGGCGGTATGTTCTGGCACAGACAGGTTAAAAAGTCGGCCCTTAGGGAACTTACAACCTGGAATCAAGTCGATAGCACAATCACAGTCCCTATGCAGTGAAAGGGAACTGGACTTGGGCTCATCAAATACATCCTGGAAATCTGACAAAAACTCAGGAATTTCAGAAGAGGGGGAGGAGGTAATTGACATCAAAGGGACGTCACCATGAACCCCCTGACAACCCAAACTAGTCACAGACATAGATTTCCAATCCAATACCGGATTATGCACCTGTAACCATGGGAAACCCAGCACAATAGCATCATGCAAATTATGCAACACCAGAAAACGACAATCTTCCTGATGAGCTGGCACCATACACATGGTCAGCTGTGTCCAAAACTGAGGTTTATTTTTTGCCAGCGGTGTAGCATCAATGCCCCTCAAAGGAATAGGATTATGCAAAGGCTGCAAAGGGAACCCACAACGTCTGGCAACTTCTAAGTCCATTAAGTTTAAAGCGGCACCTGAATCCACAAATGCCATGACAGAAAATTATGATAATGAGCAGATCAGGGTCACAGATAACAGAAATTTAGGTTGTACAGTACTGATGGTAACAGAACTAGCGATTCTCTTAGTACGCTTAGGGCAATCAGAAATAACATGAGCAGAATCGCCACAGTAAAAACACAACCCATTCTGACGTCTGAATCCTTGTCGTTCCGCTCTAGACACAATCCTATCACATTGCATTGGCTCAGGACTCCGCTCGGAAGACAACACCACAGCGCGCACAACTCTGCGCTCGCGTAAGCGCCGATCAATCTGAATGGCCAAAGACATAGAATCACTCAGACCAGCAGGCGTGGGAAACCCCGCCATAACATCTTTAACAGATTCCGAAAGACCCTTTCTGAAAATTGCAGCCAAGGCATCCTCATTCCACTTAGTCAGCACAGACCACTTTCTAAATTTCTGGCAATATAATTCTGCCGCTTCTTGACCCTGAGACAGGGCCAACAAGGTCTTCTCAGCATGATCCACTGAATTAGGTTCATCATACAATAACCCTAGCGCTTGAAAAAAGGTGTCTACATTAAGCAAAGCAGGATTTCCAGCTTCCAGGGAGAACGCCCAATCCTGAGGATCACCGCGCAGCAGAGAAATGACTATTTTAACCTGCTGGATGGGATCACCAGAGGAACGGGGTTTCAGAGCTAAAAACAGTTTAAAGTTATTTTTAAAGCTCAGAAATTTGGACCTGTCTCCAAAGAACAAATCAGGAGTTGGAATTCTAGGCTCTAAAACCGGAGTCTGAACGATATAATCGGAAATACCCTGTACTCTAGCAGCAAGCTGATCCACACGAGAAGCCAATCCCTGAACGTCCATACCAGTGCCAAACTCCTGAACCACCCAGAGGTAAAGAGGAAAGAAAAGGCACAACAGACTGCAGAAAAAAAAATGGCTCAGCACCTTCCTTTCCTTCTTCTGAGATGCAATTAACTCATTGTTGGCCAGTTGTACTGTTATGAACTGGTGGCCTAGGAGCAGCATGAGACATACTCTGGAGAAGGTGGAATCTGTACTGACCGCAGACCCTGAACTTAACACTGCAACTAGAAGTAGCCGTGGAATGTACCTGTCACTCCCTAGACATCTCGACACAGCCGGAGGACTAATTACCCCTAGAGATAGAAAGGGGAAAACTATCTTGCCTCAGAGAAAATCCCCAACAAAGGATAGACAGCCCCCCACGAATATTGACTGTGAGAAGAGAGGGAAATAACATACGCAGACTGAAATCAGGATTTAGCAAAGGAGGCCAATTCTAGCTAAATAGAAAGGATAGGACAGAGTACTATGCGGTCAGTATTAAAACACTAGAAAATATCCACCACAGAAAATACAAAACTCCACAACTAACTAAAGGCATGGAGGGTATATCTGCATCTCCAGAGATACCAGCTTGGCTAAACAAATCCTTATACAGACCAAGCTGGACAAGACAAAACATGGAAGGTAACTAGAACGATCAGGCCCACAGCATGTGGACTGCAGAAAACAAAGCCAGCACTTATCTTTGTTGAAATGATCAGCAAGCAAGAGAGACCAGGCAGGGAAGTGAATCCTCCAGGAAACAATGGACAACTGGCACTAACCAAAGGGTCAAGCAAGACTAAATAGCCCAGTCAAAATTGCAATAAGTGGACACACCTAATGACTGCTGGATCCAAAGACAGCAGCACTCCCACTTATAACCACCAGAGGGAGCCCAAGAGCAGAATTCACAACGGGGACCATAGCAAAAGATATAGAATAAGGATAATAGGTTTAACATATAATATAGGAATTGGTTAAAGTTATAAGAATAAAACTAGCCCAGCGGGTGGGCACAATATAGGGGGCACTTCATGGTTACGGGAGTTCAGTGTCAGTTAGAGATGTGCATAGTGAAGGTCAAGTTCAGGTGCTGTGAGCTGATAGGGGCAGCATGTGTCTCTTGTTCCAGGCAGTGGGAGGCTTTACTGGGATCCTGAGTAGTGTTGAGCATTCCGATACCGCAAGTATCGGGTATCGGCCGATATTTGCGGTATCGGAATTCCGATACCGAGTTCCGATACTTTTGCGATATCGGGAATCGGGATCGGAATGCATATTCATGTGTAAAATAAAGAATAAAAATAAAAAATAGGGATATACTCACCCTCTGACGCGCCCTGGTTGTAACCGCTGCAACCGGCAGCCTCCGTTCCTAAGAATGAGCGAGTGAAGGACCTGCGATGACGTCGCGGTCTTGTGATTGGTCGCGTGAGCGGTCACATGAGCGGTCACGCGACCAATCACAAGCCGCCACGTCATCGAAGGTCCTTCACGCGCTCATTCTTAGGAACGGAGGCTGCCGGTTAACACCGCTAGGTCCAGGGTCCGCCAGAGGGGTGAGTATATCCATATTTTTTATTTTTATTATTTATTTTTTACATGAATATGGATCCCAGGGCCTGAAGGAGCGTTTCCTCTCCTTCAGACCCTGGGAACCATCCAGGATAGCTTCCGATACTTGTGTCCCATTGACTTGTATTGGTATCGGTATCGGCGATATCCGATATTTTTCGGATATCGGCCGATACTATCCGATACCGATTCTTTCAAGTATCGGAAGGTATCGCTCAACACTAATCCTGAGTGGTCACTTCAGTCATGTCCAGAGTCTAAGGTCTGGCACAGGGGCTGCCGGACACATCGTGTCCTCTGAAGCACAATGGAAGATGGACAGGGACCCACATAGATGGAAGGTGATGGCCGGTCCATGGTGCACTGCGAAGTGGAGGAGAAATCCCTGAGACTGATAAAATTAGTGGGCCTGGGGGCACCCAAGGGCGAGCTAGCGACAGGGCTGAAGAATAGTTGTGCTAAGAAGGAGGAAAATGTGTATTGCTGTGCCCTTTCCCACTTGTACCCACCTGATGAACTTGAACTGTTTAGTAAAAGTTTGACTGTTGCAAAGGACTTGGTGTCCCATGCATTGTGTGGCGGCTCCTGAAGATGGAAGCCTGGAGGCAGCAGAGTCCTGAGGGCCACACAAATTAGTGTGATGCACCCCACACCCTACAGCACACTGGGACTGGGACACCCTTTGGCTGTAAAGTGGCAGAGGGAAACAGGACCGCAGCTCGGTCATGACTACCATTCTGTCCCACTTTACATTTGGCATAGGCAGCAGGATCAATGCATGCATCAAGAAAACTTCACAAATGCGCGGAAGGATCCAGTGAAAATAAAGATCATGTTGAACACTGATGACAAGATGGCTGTGAGTAGCACAAGATGGCAAGACTGACCCCCCCGGGGGCATACCAGAAGAGAAACCAAGAAAAAATTTGTCTGGCCTAGGAAGAGGCTGGTCAAGAGAGGCCAGTCTACACTCACCGGCCACTTTATTAGGTACACCATGCTAGTAACGGGTTGGACCCCCTTTTGCCTTCAGAACTGCCTCAATTCTTCGTGGCATAGATTCAACAAGGTGCTGGAAGCATTCCTCAGAGATTTTGGTCCATATTGACATGATGGCATCACACAGTTGCCGCAGATTTGTCGGCTGCACATCCCAAAGATGCTCCATACAAGGCAGGATGGATCCATGCTTTCATGTTGTTTACGCCAAATTCTGACCCTACCATCCGAATGTCGCAGCAGAAATCGAGACTCATCAGACCAAGCAACGTTTTTCCAATCTTCTACTGTCCAATTTCGTTGAGCTTGTACAAATTGTAGCCTCAGTTTCCTGTTCTTAGCTGAAAGGAGTGGTACCCGGTGTGGTCTTCTGCTGCTGTAGCCCATCTGCCTCAAAGTTCGACGCACTGTGCGTTCAGAGATGCTCTTAGGCCTACCTTGGTTGTAACGGGTGGCGATTTGAGTCACTGTTGCCTTTCTATCAGCTCGAACCAGTCTGCCCATTCTCCTCTGACCTCTGGCATCAACAAGGCATTTCCGCCCACAGAACTGCCGCTCACGATTTTTTTTCTTTTTCGGACCATTCTCTGTAAACCCTAGAGATGGTTGTGTGTGAAAATCCCAGTAGATCAGCAGTTTCTGAAATACTCAGACCAGCCCTTCTGGCACCAACAACCATGCCACGTTCAAAGGCACTCAAATCACCTTTCTTCCCCATAGTGATGCTCGGTTTGAACTGCAGGAGATTGTCTTGACCATGTCTACATGCCTAAATGCACTGAGTTGCCGCCATGTGATTGGCTGATTAGAAAGTCAGTTGGAAGTTGAACAGGTGTACCTAATAAAGTGGCCAGTGAGTGTATATTGAGCAGTACCTGACCCCAATGGGCACGACGGAATTAAAAGAAAAAACGCCCATTATAGCAAGTCAATGGAGAGCATGCAGAGACTGCCGGAAAATGGGAAGAAAAGCCGGATGTAGCCTCACCCAAAGAAAGGCAAATCCCGAAGAGGTATACCCTGAGAACAGACTGATGCCATTTTTGGTGAGAGAGAAGTAAGGTAATATGGAGAGGTTCGATAATGTTGGGCTTCGTTGTTGGCCTGATTGGGCCGAATTGCAGCAAAAGACACGAGAGACAAACCGGACAACAGCTTGGTCACTACAACCGCTCTGCCCCACATTACATCTGCACGGTGGTCAGAACTTTGACAGTCTCCTCACTAGGCCGTACAGAACTGATCACTTTCAGCCCTAGTGTCACATCTCACATGTGTATACATAACAGGTACAAGCAGCAGTCTGCAGTATTATTGTACTAAATGAGTTAATGCCATCTGTAAAGGCTAATTATGTCAAGTGCTGTGTTCTTATCTGGCATTCAATAAGTTCCACGCTGAAATAAAGATTGCCTACCTGTTATTTCTGTTTTATTGCAACTGCCATATAATATTATATTGTCAATACAAATAAATATAATCAACCAGAAGCGATGGATGAGAAATGTCATATTTAAAGAGGACCTGTCACTTGCCATAAATATGTATTTTAAATCAAATCTGACGTTTTTCTTTTGTTTTTCTACCTGTTCATTTCTGAGCTATGTACACTTCTTCTCTGTATCTAAACATAGTCTTGTTAGTCAAGTGGGCGTGGTCCTTCTATCTGAGTATGTTATTGAGGATCAGTGGCATAAACTCGAGTCCGATGGTCCCCAATGCAATATTTGGACCAGGTTCCCCCTATCCTGGTATGTTTATACTGTATATCTGGAGCGCCCCCTGTAGGGCAATGGGGTACTCGGTACCAGGTCCTTCGGTTCGGGGGATGTCACAGTGGCTGACCCGGTCCGTGGCCCTAGGGACGTCCGTATCCAAAGGGAAAGGTCTTTAAAGGGATAGTGTTCATGACGACACCTGTGGTATTCGGTCAGGGTGACCGACGCTGCGGTGAGGGGTCCGCTGGGGTGACGTTATGGCAGCTAGATGGTATACCTTCCCACAGGTGAAGTGTGTCCCCAGGGCTTCCCAGAAGTGTAGGTGGTGATGGTGGACGATGTAAGGCACAGAGAATAATGAGGACACAAGGTTGCAGTCTCTTTACCTTTACTGGAGGCTTCAGCATCCACAGTCCAGGGTACAGACCACAGGGTAGGCAGAGTCCGGCCGGTCTGAAGGCAAATCCAGAGTCCCCTTATCCAGGTGGAAATCAGTAGCCTTCCTTCTAGCGCCTGTGTGTTGTAGTACCTTCCTGCTGAGCTTCTCAGTAAGGTCCTCACAACTCTTGTAGATGTTCTAGGTGTTATTTCTTCTTCTCTGTCCTCCAGATGGTGTGGATAGAGAAACCCGTATGACTGATGGCCTGAGGCTTGTTTATAGGGACCCTAGAGATGCCCCAACCCCCACAAGTTGCCACCGTATCTTCTTAGGTATTAAGGTCAGGCAGCCAACTTGGAATTGACTGTCCTGCCGGTCTCTGGAGCAAGGCTTGGTGTTCCGGCCACCGGCTACACGCCTCAGAAGGAGGCAGCCTATTGCAGGGCAGAACTCCTTCTGGTGTTATCTCCTTGTGCTATGACTTTGTTTCTCACCCTCTACTGCACAATTCTCTTCGTGTCCTTTCTTAGGATGCTGCCGCACGTGGGGCAGGCGCAGCTCCGTGTCTTTCTGTCTTGCTAGGCCTCTGCCAGGATCCCACCCCTGACAGGGACCCTCTGTCTGCAGCTCAGATGTTCCTCCTTTCCCCCTGTCTGCCTGACAGGTGTGGCCTGGGCAAAGCCCAGTCAGCTTCTCTCTAACTTTCTATCCAGCCCACCAGTTTTACCCTTCTGTGAGGAGTGCCCTAGTGGATAGGAGCAAGGCTCCCCCTGGTGGTCTGGAGTGTGAAGTGTGGTGTATGGTTTGTGATACCTGGTAGGAAGATCTCCTTTATTGCCATCAGACGTAATATCACTCCCCCTGGTGGAAGAATGACATCACTGCAATGACCAGGACTCTGGGGCGCTGCATATCCCTTATACTAGCCCTATCCTGGTATATACAGTATATTCCCCAACCTGGTATATATGTATATATGTCCCTTATCCTGGTACATGTATACCCTATACTGGTATGCATTTTCCCCATTCTGGGATATATGCTGTACACTATCGTTCAAAAGTTTAGGGTCACCCAGACAATTTTGTGTTTTCCATGAAAACTCATATTTTTATTAATCAAATGAGTTGCCAAATGAATTGAAAATCTAGTCCAGACATTAACAAGGTTAAAAAAAATATATTTTTATTTGAAATAATAATTTTCTCCTTCAAACTTTGCTTTTGTCAAAGAATGCTCCCTTTGCAGCAATTCCAGCATTGCAGACCTTTGGCATTGTAGCAGTTAATTTGCTGAGGTAATCTGGAGAAATGTCACCCCTTGCTTCCAGAAGCCCCTCCCACAAGTTAGTTTGGCTTGATGGGCACTTTTTGCACCATACGGTCAAGCTGCTCCCACAACAGCTCAATGGGGTTGAGATCTGGTGACTGCTCTGGCCACTCCATTACAGGTAGAATACCAGCTGCCTGCTTCTTCCCTAAATAGTTCTTGCATAATTTGGAGGTGTGCTTTGGGTCATTGTCCTGTTGTAGGATAACATTGGCTCCAGTCAAGCGCTGTCCACAGGGTATGGCATGGCTTTGCAAAATGGAGTGATAGCCTTCCTTATTCAAAATCCCTTTTACCTTGAACAAATCTCCCACTTTACCAGCACCAAAGCAAACCCAAACCATCACATTACCTCCACCATGCTTGACAGATGTCGTCAGGCACTCTTCCAGCATCTTTTCAGTTGTTCTGCACCTCACAAATGTTCTTCTGTGTGATCCAAACACCTAAAACTTGGATTCGTCTGTCGATAACACTTTTTTACAATTTTCCTCTGTCCAATGTCTGTGTTCTTTGGCCCATATTAATCTTTTCCTTTTATTAGCCAATCTCAGATATGGCTTTTTCTTTGCCACTGTGCCGTGAAGGCCGGCATCCCAGAATCATCTCTTCACTGTAGATGTTGACACTGGCATTTTGCGTGTACTATTTAATGAAGCTGCCAGTTGAGGACCTGTGAGTAGTGTTGAGCATTCCGATACCGCAAGTATCGGGTATCGGCCGATACTTGCGGTATCGGAATTCCGATACCGGGATTCCGATACTTGCCGCGTATCGGATACCGGAATCGGAAGTTCCCAGATTCAAAATTCAGAAATTCAGCCAATGAGAATGATTCCAAGTGTGGGCACATCCTGTTTAGCATGGAGGGCATGAAAGTACTGGCAAGGCTGTGATTGGCTGCTGAAATGATGTCATGATGCAGTTTAAAAGTCGCTGGCGCCATTTTGCGATCACTCTGCTGTGAATTCAGTTAGTGACAGGACGCTGTTTGCTGACTGAGGGACAGTTTAGAGATAGCGATTTGCTTCTTTGTGCTTTCCAAAGGCTAATTTAGCAACCGCTGTGTTCACCTACTATTCACCTTGCTTTTGCCTTGTAGCGCTGTTTTCACAGCGATCTGCAAGGTCTGTGTGTGTGTGTGTGTGAGTGCAGCCCACTCTCTAGTCTGAGTGCAGCCACATAGGCCATCCATAGCTGGTTGTATTCAGTTCAGGGAGGGTGGTTCATTGCCTCATACAGTACTGTTCTCTTTTTTTTTTTTTTTTTTTTTCAAGTAGTGTAGTCTGCTGCTAATTTATTCAAAAAAATCCTATTAGTGTCTTTCCACCCGTCTCCAGCTAATTTGTGGAAAAACACTACATAGGATAAAGTAGAGGAGGGTTTTTGGGCCTTGCAGCGCCGTTTACGGCTGTCTGCACGGTCTCCGTGTGACTGCAGCTCGCCCTGTAGTCTGTGAGCAGCCGTAGCCTGGTTGTCTCCAGCTCAGGGTTGTTCACTGCGTCATACCGCCAAATCAATTTTCTTTTTTTTCCAAGTAGTGTAGTCTGCTGCTAATTTATTTAAAAAAATCCTATTAGTGTCTTTCCACCCGTCTCCAGCTAATTTGTGGAAAAACACTACATAGGATAAAGTAGAGGAGGGTTTTTGGGCCTTGCAGCGCCGTTTACGGCTGTCTGCACGGTCTCCGTGTGACTGCAGCTCGCCCTGTAGTCTGTGAGCAGCTATAGCCTAGTTGTCTCCAGCTCAGGGTTGTTCACTGCGTCATACCGCCAAATCAATTTTCTTTTTTTTCCAAGTAGTGTAGTCTGCTGCTAATTTATTCAAAAAAATCCTATTAGTGTCTTTCCACCCGTCTCCAGCTAATTTGTGGAAAAACACTACATAGGATAAAGTAGAGGAGGGTTTTTGGGCCTTGCAGCGCCGTTTACGGCTGTCTGCACGGTCTCCGTGTGACTGCAGCTCGCCCTGTAGTCTGTGAGCAGCCGTAGCCTGGTTGTCTCCAGCTCAGGGTTGTTCACTGCGTCATACCGCCAAATCAATTTTCTTTTTTTTCCAAGTAGTGTAGTCTGCTGCTAATTTATTTAAAAAAATCGTATTAGTGTCTTTCCACCCGTCTCCAGCTAATTTGTGGAAAAACACTACATAGGATAAAGTAGAGGAGGGTTTTTGGGCCTTGCAGCGCCGTTTACGGCTGTCTGCACGGTCTCCGTGTGACTGCAGCTCGCCCTGTAGTCTGTGAGCAGCTATAGCCTAGTTGTCTCCAGCTCAGGGTTGTTCACTGCGTCATACCGCCAAATCAATTTTCTTTTTTTTCCAAGTAGTGTAGTCTGCTGCTAATTTATTCAAAAAAATCCTATTAGTGTCTTTCCACCCGTCTCCAGCTAATTTGTGGAAAAACACTACATAGGATAAAGTAGAGGAGGGTTTTTGGGCCTTGCAGCGCCGTTTACGGCTGTCTGCACGGTCTCCGTGTGACTGCAGCTCGCCCTGTAGTCTGTGAGCAGCCGTAGCCTGGTTGTCTCCAGCTCAGGGTTGTTCACTGCGTCATACCGCCAAATCAATTTTCTTTTTTTTCCAAGTAGTGTAGTCTGCTGCTAATTTATTTAAAAAAATCCTATTAGTGTCTTTCCACCCGTCTCCAGCTAATTTGTGGAAAAACACTACATAGGATAAAGTAGAGGAGGGTTTTTGGGCCTTGCAGCGCCGTTTACGGCTGTCTGCACGGTCTCCGTGTGACTGCAGCTCGCCCTGTAGTCTGTGAGCAGCTATAGCCTAGTTGTCTCCAGCTCAGGGTTGTTCACTGCGTCATACCGCCAAATCAATTTTCTTTTTTTTCCAAGTAGTGTAGTCTGCTGCTAATTTATTCAAAAAAATCCTATTAGTGTCTTTCCACCCGTCTCCAGCTAATTTGTGGAAAAACACTACATAGGATAAAGTAGAGGAGGGTTTTTGGGCCTTGCAGCGCCGTTTACGGCTGTCTGCACGGTCTCCGTGTGACTGCAGCTCGCCCTGTAGTCTGTGAGCAGCTATAGCCTGGTTGTCTCCAGCTCAGGGTTGTTCACTGCGTCATACCGCCAAATCAATTTTCTTTTTTTTCCAAGTAGTGTAGTCTGCTGCTAATTTATTTAAAAAAATCCTATTAGTGTCTTTCCACCCGTCTCCAGCTAATTTGTGGAAAAACACTACATAGGATAAAGTAGAGGAGGGTTTTTGGGCCTTGCAGCGCCGTTTACGGCTGTCTGCACGGTCTCCGTGTGACTGCAGCTCTATCTGTTGTCAGTTCAGCCCAAAAAAAAAAAAAAAATAATAAAGTTCACCAAACACACCATTTACACCACTTTACATTTGTGTAGGCCACATTAGCTCATATTAAAGTCTAGTCCACACTTTAGATAATTAGTGTTTCTTATACCTGTTAGGAGGAGTTGCTCAGGAATAAGCACACAAATCCGTTAGTACTTTTCTGCTTATCTTTATCAGTCAACCAAGATGAAGAAGGCAGTGAGTAAGGCACGTGGGCGTGGGAGCCGTCGCGTAGCAGGGAGGGGACGTGGGGATTCTGTGCCTGCTGCGGGCACCGGTGACTCATCAGCACCCACTTTCACCAGGCAACAGTCGTTCATGCGAAGCTTTGTGTCCGAGCGCCGTACACCGCTGCTGCGTGAAGAACAAATTGAAGCTGTTGTCGGATGGATGGCAGCTAATGCATCAACTTCCATTAGTGCCACATCCTCTCAGACACAGAGCACTGGAGAGCAGCCATCTGTCTCTTCACCACCTGCCAAATTGCCCAGGCAGACAGAGAGCCCAGGACAGGAGCCGTCTCTACTTCTGTTCTCTGAATCTCTTGGCTTGGAAACAGGGGGCCAGCCAAGCAGCATTGGAGAAATGGAAGAAGAGGCAGGGTGCAGTGATGCCCAACAGCTTTTTCTGTCTTCCTCTGAAGAGGCGGGTGGGCCAGTGGCTCCGGTCACCACATCGCAGGCCGCATCAGCTGATGATGACACTCAGGTGCCACTTACTGGTGCGTGCTCTGCTGCTGAGACTACCCAGGAGGAGCAGTTGGGGGCAGAGGGTAGTGTAGATGATGAGGTCCTCGACCCATCTTGGCGTGAGGGACAGGAAGGTGGTGGGAGCAGCTCTGAGGAAGAGATTCCCCGTACGGCCCAAAGAGGGAGAGGGAGGGGGAAGACTGCGGATCCTGCAGCCTCCGCTTTGGCACCCGTTAGGAGCATGTCTCTTCCCAAAGCAAAAAAGGGCGCTCCCAAGACTTGCAGTGCCTGGTCCTTTTTTGACACAGTTGCAGATGACATTTGCTATGTCAGATGCAAGGTGTGTCATCAAAAAGTCAAAAGAGGTCGAAATGTCAGCAACCTCAATACCTCCAACATGTGGAAACATGTGCGCAACAGGCACCCGGCGGAGTTAGAAAAACACACTGAAGAGGTAGGCCAACCAACAGCGGCAGCTACCACCTCTTCAGCTCGTGTTGCCTCTTCCTCTAGCTCACACGCAGCTGGTTCGGCTTCCTCCCAGGATCGCCGTGGAAGAACCTCTGTCCCTGTTGTCCAGAGACCCGCTGTAATTCCACCCGCAGCGCCACTTTCCCAGTCATCCACACACTCCCAGCCCAGTCTACAGCCATCGGTAGTACAGGCATGGGAGAAAAGGCGGCCTTTCTCGTCAAACCACCCACGAGCACAGGCTCTGACTGCAGGCATTGCCAAACTTCTGTCACTGGAAATGCTGTCATTCAGGCTGGTGGAGACTAACAGCTTCCGTGACTTGATGTCATTGGCAGTCCCACAGTACAATGTGCCCAGCCGCTTTTACTTCAGCAGGCAAGCCGTCCCTGCCCTGCACAAGCATGTGGAGGGACACATAAAACACGCGCTACTGAACGCCGTCAGTAGCAAGGTCCACCTCACCACCGATGCGTGGACCAGTCAACATGGACAGGGGCGATACCTTTCCCTCACTGCCCATTGGGTTAATGTCGTTGAGCCGGGTACAGACCGTGCGAGTGGCGCAGGACGTGTCCTGCCCACTCCAAGGATTGCAGGAATCCATTCTGTACGCATTGACTCCTCCTCTTACACCAGTTCCTCAGAATCATCGCTGCAGGAGCCGTCACAGTCCACCTCCACATGGACCCGTGTTGTGAATTCGGTTTGTGGGCTCCCCCGGTGGTCTGTTATGGTAGTGTCTCTTATGTGCCTTCCTCCATCTCTGATTACCTGTCGCCACCCTCTAGGGGAGTTTCCTATTTAAGGCTGCTTGGCTGTTAGTCACATGCCGGCCAACAATGTGCTAGTAGCATTCTGTTGCATTCACCTGCCTCAAGTTCCAGTTCAGCTAAGTTGAATTTTGTTTCTTGTTTTTGCTATTTTTGTCCAGCTATCTGCAATGTGACTCTTCAGTGCTGGAAGCTCTTGTGGACAGAAAATTACTACTCCAGTGGCATGAGTTGTCACTGGAGTTTAAAGTAATTTCTGGATGGTGTTTTTGAATAGTGATTTTTAGGTCGACCGTGAAGTAACACTTTCCTGTCCTTCTGCTATCTAGTAAGCGGACCTCACTGTGCTAAATCTGCTGTTCATCCTACGTATGTCATTTCCTCTGAACTCACCGTCAATATCTGTGGGGGCCTACTATCATCTTTTGGGGTTCCTCACTGGAGGTAAGGCAGGCCTGTATATTCCTCTTATAGGGGTAGTTAGATCTCCGGCTGGCGCGTGGTGTCTAGGGCATCGTAGGTACATCCCCCGGCTACTGTAAGTGTTGGGTCAGGTTCAGGTCACGGTCGACCTTAGTTTCCATCACCCGAGAGCTAGTCCGTTTTGTATTTTTATTCCCCTGGTCATTGGGGTAACCATAACAGTTTGGCCGGCCTGTAAAAAATCTATGTGTTAAAATATGCACTAAAGCAGGAAGGAGGAGAAAAGGTTTTTTTTTTCTGTGTTTGAAAGTGCACCTTAGTTTGATCATTTGTATTCCTTGCTTAAACTGCAGTCTTCAGCCTTTTTTTTTCTCCTCTCCTCTTAACCTCTGAATGCTTGGGTTACACCCATTTGAATATGGATCCACAGAGTTTAGTTGCAGGTTTGAATAACCTTGCGACAAAAGTACAGAACCTACAAGATTTTGTTATACGTGCTCCAATGTCTGAACCTAAGATTCCTCTGCCTGAATACTTTACCGGAGACAGATCCCGGTTTTTGAGTTTCAGAGAAAATTGCAAATTGTTTTTGTCTCTGAGATCTCACTCTGCTGGTGATCAGACTCAACAAGTTAAAATTGTTATCTCTCTACTGCGCGGCGACCCACAAAGTTGGGCATTTGCATTATCGCCAGGGGATCCTGCGTTGTTGAATGTAGATGCGTTTTTTCAGGCTTTGGGGTTGCTTTATGAGGAACCTAATTTGGAGATTTTGGCTGAGAAAGCCTTGATAGCTCTTTCCCAAGGGCAAGATGAAGCTGAGATATACTGCCAGAAATTCCGTAAATGGTCGGTGCTTACTAAATGGAATGAGTGCGCTTTAGCAGCTAATTTCAGAGAAGGTCTCTCTGATGCCGTGAAGGATGTCATGGTGGGGTTCCCTGTGCCTACAGGTCTGAATGATGCCATGAAATTGGCTATCCAGATTGATCGGCGTTTGCGGGAGCGCAAATCTGTGCACCATATGGCGGGGTCTTCTGAGGAAAAATCTGTGCACCATATGGCGGTATCTTCTGAGCAAAAACCTGTGCACCATATGGCGGTGTCTTCTGAGCAAAGACCTGTGCACCATTTGGCGGTGACCTCTGAAAAGGCATTAGAGCATATGCAATGCGATCGTGTTTTGTCTAGAGGCGAACGTCAAAATTACAGGCGCAAAAATGGATTGTGCTTCTACTGTGGAGATCCAGCTCATGTTATATCAGCATGCTCTAAACGTATAAATAAGGTTGATAAAAAGGTTGATAAATCTTTTTCTACAGGTACCTTGCAGTCAAAATTTCTTTTGTCCGTGACATTGATTTGTACCTTATCATCTGTGACTGTGAATGCTTATGTGGATTCTGGCGCCGCTCTGAGTCTCATGGATTGGTCCTTTGCCAAGCGTTGTGGGTTTGATTTGGAGCCGTTGGAAGTTTCTATTCCCCTGAAGGGTATTGATTCTACACCTTTGGCTAGCAATAAACCACAATATTGGACACAAGTGACTATGCGTCTTACCCCAGACCATCAGGAGATTATTCGTTTCCTTGTATTATATAACCTACATGATGTCTTAGTGCTTGGATTACCATGGTTACAGATTCATAATCCCGTCTTGGACTGGAAATCTATGTCTGTGTTGAGCTGGGGATGTCGGGGTATTCATGGGGATGCACCTTTGGTTCCTATTTCTTCATCTACTCCCTCTGAGATCCCAGCATTTCTGTCAGATTTTTATGATGTCTTTCAAGAGCCTAAAGTTGATTCTCTCCCTCCCCACAGAGAGTGTGACTGCGCTATTGAATTGATCCCCGGTAGTAAGTTTCCTAAGGGTCGCTTGTTTAATTTGTCTGTACCTGAACATACTGCTATGCGGGAGTATATCAGAGAATCCTTGGAAAAGGGTCATATTCGCCCCTCGTTGTCTCCACTAGGGGCAGGATTTTTCTTTGTAGGTAAAAAGGATGGTTCATTGAGACCTTGTATCGACTATCGACTTTTGAATAAGATTACAGTTAAATACCAGTACCCGTTACCTTTACTGACTGATCTGTTTGCTCGTATAAAGGGGGCTAAGTGGTTCACTAAGATCGATCTACGTGGTGCGTATAATTTGGTGCGGATTAAGCAGGGGGATGAGTGGAAGACCGCATTTAATACGCCTGAAGGCCATTTTGAGTATTTGGTAATGCCTTTCGGTCTCGCAAATGCCCCTTCCGTTTTTCAGTCCTTTATGCACGATATTTTCCGTGAATATCTGGATAAGTTTATGATTGTGTATTTGGATGATATTCTTGTTTTTTCGGAGGACTGGGAATCTCACGTTCAACAGGTCAGGAGAGTTTTTCAGGTTTTGCGAGCTAATTCTCTTTTTGTAAAGGGCTCAAAGTGTAGTTTTGGAGTTCAGAGAATTTCCTTTTTGGGATATATTTTTTCCCCTTCATCTATGGAGATGGACCCTGTCAAGGTCCAGGCTATTTGTGATTGGATGCAACCTACTTCTTTGAAGAGTCTGCAAAAGTTCTTGGGTTTTGCTAATTTCTATCGCCGATTTATAGCGGGTTTTTCTGCCATTGCTAAACCTTTGACTGATTTGACCAAAAAGGGTGCTGATGTTGCTAATTGGTCCTCTGCGGCTGTGGAGGCCTTTCAAGAGCTTAAGCGCCGCTTTTCTTCCGCTCCTGTGTTGCGCCAACCTGATGTGTTACTTCCGTTCCAGGTTGAGGTGGATGCTTCGGAGATCGGAGCAGGTGCAGTTTTGTCGCAGAAAGATCCTGACTGCTCAGTAATGAGACCATGTGCGTTTTTCTCCCGAAAGTTTTCGCCCGCTGAGCGAAATTATGATGTGGGAAATCGGGAACTTCTGGCCATGAAGTGGGCGTTTGAGGAGTGGCGTCATTGGCTTGAGGGTGCTAGACACCAGGTGGTGGTCCTCACTGACCACAAGAATCTAATTTATCTTGAGTCGGCCAGGCGTCTGAATCCTAGACAGGCGCGCTGGTCGTTGTTTTTCTCCCGATTTAACTTTGTGGTGTCATATCTGCCTGGGTCCAAGAATGTGAAGGCGGATGCCCTCTCTAGGAGTTTTGAGCCTGACTCGCCTGGTGATTTCGAACCTACCGGCATCCTGAAGGATGGGGTGATATTGTCAGCTGTCTCCCCAGACCTGCGGCGTTCTTTGCAGGAGTTTCAGGTGGATAGGCCTGATCGCTGTCCGCCTGGTAGACTGTTTGTCCCTGATGATTGGACCAGTAGAGTTATCTCGGAGGTTCATTCTTCCGCGTTGACAGGTCATCCTGGAATTTTTGGCACCAGGGATTTGGTGTCTAGGTCCTTCTGGTGGCCTTCTTTGTCTCGAGATGTGCGCATGTTTGTGCAGTCTTGTGATGTTTGTGCTCGGGCCAAGCCCTGCTGTTCTAGGGCCAGTGGGTTGTTGTTGCCCTTGCCTATTCCTAAGAGGCCTTGGACGCACATCTCTATGGACTTTATTTCTGACCTTCCGGTTTCTCGTAGGATGTCTGTCATCTGGGTGATTTGTGACCGTTTTTCCAAGATGGTTCATTTGGTACCTTTACCCAAATTGCCCTCCTCCTCTGAGTTGGTTCCTCTATTTTTTCAGAATGTGGTGCGTTTGCATGGTATTCCTGAGAATATAGTGTCTGACAGGGGTACTCAGTTTGTGTCTAGATTTTGGCGGACGTTCTGTGCCAGGATGGGTATCGATTTGTCTTTTTCGTCTGCATTCCATCCTCAGACTAATGGCCAGACTGAGCGTACTAATCAGACCTTGGAGACTTACTTGAGGTGTTTTGTGTCCGCTGATCAGGATGATTGGCTTGACTTTTTGCCATTGGCAGAGTTTGCCCTTAACAATCGGGCTAGTTCTACCACTTTGGTTTCTCCATTTTTTTGTAATTCAGGGTTTCACCCTCGGTTTTCGTCCGGTCAATTGGAGTCTTCGGATTGCCCTGGAGTGGA
The DNA here is from genome assembly GCF_051348905.1 of Ranitomeya variabilis. Lineage (NCBI taxonomy): Eukaryota > Metazoa > Chordata > Amphibia > Anura > Dendrobatidae > Ranitomeya > Ranitomeya variabilis. Next base: position 500,793,064 of record NC_135237.1, on the reverse strand, counting down.
TGCTGTGGTTGATAGGATGCATCAGATTTGGGGACAGGTTGTGGACAATCTGAAGTTGTCCCAGGAGAAGACTCAACAGTTCACTAATCGTCATCGGCGTATTGGTCCTCGTCTTTGTGTTGGGGACCTGGTGTGGCTGTCTTCTCGATTTGTTCCTATGAAGGTCTCGTCTCCTAAGTTTAAGCCTCGGTTTATCGGCCCTTATAGGATTCTGGAGGTTCTTAATCCTGTGTCCTTTCGTTTGGACCTCCCAGCATCTTTTAATATCCATAATGTTTTCCATCGGTCATTATTGCGGAGGTATGAGGTACCGGTTGTTCCTTCTGCTGATCCACCTGCTCCTGTGTTGGTTGAGGGTGAATTGGAGTATGTGGTGGAAAAGATCTTGGACTCCCGTGTTTCCAGACGGAAACTTCAGTATCTGGTTAAGTGGAAAGGTTATGGCCAGGAGGATAATTCTTGGGTGACAGCATCCGATGTTCATGCTCCCGATTTGGTTCGTGCATTTCATAGTGCTCATCCAGGTCGCCCTGGTGGTTCTGGTGAGGGTTCGGTGCCCCCTCCTTAAGGGGGGGGTACTGTTGTGAATTCGGTTTGTGGGCTCCCCCGGTGGTCTGTTATGGTAGTGTCTCTTATGTGCCTTCCTCCATCTCTGATTACCTGTCGCCACCCTCTAGGGGAGTTTCCTATTTAAGGCTGCTTGGCTGTTAGTCACATGCCGGCCAACAATGTGCTAGTAGCATTCTGTTGCATTCACCTGCCTCAAGTTCCAGTTCAGCTAAGTTGAATTTTGTTTCTTGTTTTTGCTATTTTTGTCCAGCTATCTGCAATGTGACTCTTCAGTGCTGGAAGCTCTTGTGGACAGAAAATTACTACTCCAGTGGCATGAGTTGTCACTGGAGTTTAAAGTAATTTCTGGATGGTGTTTTTGAATAGTGATTTTTAGGTCGACCGTGAAGTAACACTTTCCTGTCCTTCTGCTATCTAGTAAGCGGACCTCACTGTGCTAAATCTGCTGTTCATCCTACGTATGTCATTTCCTCTGAACTCACCGTCAATATCTGTGGGGGCCTACTATCATCTTTTGGGGTTCCTCACTGGAGGTAAGGCAGGCCTGTATATTCCTCTTATAGGGGTAGTTAGATCTCCGGCTGGCGCGTGGTGTCTAGGGCATCGTAGGTACATCCCCCGGCTACTGTAAGTGTTGGGTCAGGTTCAGGTCACGGTCGACCTTAGTTTCCATCACCCGAGAGCTAGTCCGTTTTGTATTTTTATTCCCCTGGTCATTGGAGTAACCATAACAGACCCGTGATGAACGTGTACCTGTTACGACCGACATGAGCACAGCCGTGGCCAAACGTCAACAGGCCGTCTTGAAATTAATTTTTTTGGGGAATCGTAGCCACACAGCGCAGGAGCTCTGGAATGCCATCAAGCAGGAGAGCGATGTGTGGTTTGTGCCAGCGAATCTCCAGCCAGGCATGGTAGTGTGTGATAATGGCCGAAATCTGGTGGCAGCTCTGGGCCTCGGCAACCTCACTCACATCCCATGTCTGGCACATGTGCTCAATTTGGTCGTGCAGAGCTTTTTGAGGGACTATCCGGATCTTGATGCACTGCTGCACAAGGTCCGCCTAGAGTGTGCTCACTTGCGGCGTTCCAGCATGGCAAAAGCGCGCATTGCGGCTCTGCAGCACCGACACCGCCTGCCGGAACATCGCATCATATGTGACCTACCTACCAGGTGGAATTCCACGTTACATATGTTGGAGCGGTTGTGTGAGCAGCAGCAAGCTGTAATGGAGTACCAGCTGCTTCAGGCGCAAAAAAGTCGCAGTCAGCGCCGTACAGACTTCACAACCACAGAGTGGGCCACTATGAATGACGTCTGCCAGGTTTTGCGTCCCTTTGATTATTCCACGCGGATGGCGAGTGCAGATGATGCACTAGTCAGCATGACTGTCCCCCTTATCTGCCTGCTTGAAAAATCACTGCAAGCGCTAAGGGATGATGTTGTGGAAGAGGTGGAGGATGAGGATTCACCATTTCCATCATCTTCTGGACAGTCAGCGCCACGTGGTTCCTCACAAACGCGTAGGCAGGGGACAGTTTGTGAGGAGGATGAGGAGGAGTCAATGGAGGAGGAAGACATCCGTCCAGAGGAGGGAGTTACCGAATTGTCCAGTACTCAGTGTGTACAGCGAGGGTGGGGTGATGACGAGTGGCCAGAGATCACGCCTCCAGCAGGGGACAGCGTTTCTTGGGCAGTTGGCAGTCTGCAGCACATGGTGGATTACATGCTGCAGTGCCTGAGAAACGACCGCCGCATCGCCCACATTCTCAACATGTCTGATTATTGGGTGTTCACCCTCCTCGATCCTCGCTACCGGGACAACGTAGAAAGCCTCATCACACCGTTGAACCGGGAGCGAAAAATGCGGGAGTACCAAGACACACTGGTCAATTCCATCATCTTCTCCATTCCAACTGAGAGAAGTGCTGCTAGTGCATTCCAAAGCAGCTCAGTGCGTCCAGGCCGTGGTGGAGGCTCTGCACAAAGAGGGAGCAGAAGCAGTGCCTCTGCCCAAGGCAAGACCAGTATGGCCGAACTGTGGCACAGTTTTCTGTGCCCGCCACAAAAGTCTACACCATCACAGACGGCTCCAGTCAGCAGGAGGCAACGGTTCCGTCAGATGGTGACAGACTACATGTCTTGCCCTCTTGCTGTACTCCCTGACGGCTCTTCCCCTTTCAAGTTTTGGGTCTCAAAGCTGGATACATGGCCAGAGCTAAGCCAGTATGCATTGGAGGTGCTGTCTTGCCCTGCGGCCAGTGTATTATCGGAACGTGTCTTTAGTGCTGCAGGTGGTGTACTAACTGACCGTCGCATGCGACTATCCTCCGATAACGTTGACCGGCTTACTTTCCTGAAAATGAACAAGGCCTGGATCTCGCAGGAATTTGCCACTCCTCCTCCTGATTGAATAATTAGGTCACTGTATACGTTATCCAGGTCTCCTGTTGTGTTCATCTTTCTACCACCTGAACTTAAATTCCTGGGCTCCAACACCGCCAGTTGAGGCTCAGAAGTGCCGTCTGCACAGTCAAAACATACGACCCAGTGTTATTGGGTTTCAGTAACGTCAGCTGATCCCCAGCTGTGTAGCCGGCAATGTGTCATGCGACCGCCACGCTGACACAACAACTGAAATGTAAGGGAATCTGTCCCCCCCCCCCCCCCCAAGGCGTTTGTTACTGAAAGAGCCACCTTGTGCAGCAGTAATGCTGCACAAGGAAAAAGGTAGCTATTTTGGTTTTGCTCCTTGCACACGCAAAACTTAACACTTATAAAATGTGTCCACTGATACCGTAAAACCGTCCCGGAGGTGGGACTTTCCTTCGTAATATGACGCAGCACAGCCGTCATTCCTACCCCCCCGGCGCCGCGCCCCGGCTCCTCAGCGTTGTTTGATTCCGTCCAGGAGCCTGCGCTGTTATGTTATCCCGTGGCCAGGCACACTTAGCGCTGCCCGTCTTCTGGCATCATTTGGTGTCAGGCTGGCTGCGCCTGTGCGGCCACGCTGGCCGAGAGCCCGCCTCGCAGTGTCTTCTGATTTAATCCCACTGGGGGCCTGGGATCCATGGACATGCGCAGTGCATATCTGAACCTCCACCTCTCACTCATCTCCCTATGGCTTCTTCAGACTGTTCGGTGTCAGCTGGTCCCTAATAGCATGCCACGGCCGTGACACCGCACAGTCTTAAGAAGCCGTAGGGAGGGGAGTGAGAGGCGAGGATATGCACTGCGCATGGCCATGGATCCCAGGCCCCCAGTGGGATTAAATCAGAAGACACTGCGAGTCGGGCTCTCGGCCAGCGCGGCCGCACAGGCGCAGCCAGCCTGACACCAAATGATGTCAGAAGATGGGCAGCGCTAAGTGTGCCTGGCCACGGGATAACATAACAGCGCAGGCTCCGGGACGGAATCAAACAACGCTGAGGAGCCGGGGCACGGCGGCGGGGGGGTAGGAATGATGTGCTGTGCTGCGTCATATTACGAAGGAAAGTCCCACCTCCGGGACGGTTTCACGGCTTCATGGGACACATTTTATAAGTGTTTAGTTCTGTGTTTGCAAGGAGCATGATGAAAAGAGCCACCTTTTCCTTTTGCATCTTTTGTGCTGCACAAGCTGGCTCTTTCAGCTACAAACGCCTTGGGGGGGGGGTTAAAGGTTCCCTTTCGACTTTCTCAGGCTTCGGCCTACATTGTGTTCCTCTGCTTTTCCACCTGTCCCTGGGCTCCAACACCGCCAGTTGCCGTCCAGAAGTGCTGTACGCACAGTCAACAGTCCCTCCTCTGTTATTGGGGTTCAGTAACGTCAGCTGTTCCCCTGCTGTGTGTGTGGCAATCCCTCCTACCTCCTCCAACCTCCTCCTCCTCCACCTGTCCCTGGGCTTCAACACCGCCAGTTGCCGTCCAGAAGTGCTGTACGCACAGTCAACAGTCCCTCCTCTGTTATTGGGGTTCAGTAACGTCAGCTGTTCCCCTGCTGTGTGTGTGGCAATCCCTCCTACCTCCTCCAACCTCCTCCTCCTCCACCTGTCCCTGGGCTCCAACACCGCCAGTTGCCGTCCAGAAGTGCTGTACGCACAGTCAACAGTCCCTCCTCTGTTATTGGGGTTCAGTAACGTCAGCTGTTCCCCTGCTGTGTGTGTGGCAATCCCTCCTACCTCCTCCAACCTCCTCCAACCTCCTCCTCCTCCACCTGTCCCTGGGCTCCAACACCGCCAGTTGCCGTCCAGAAGTGCTGTACGCACAGTCAACAGTCCCTCCTCTGTTATTGGGGTTCAGTAACGTCAGCTGTTCCCCTGCTGTGTGTGTGGCAATCCCTCCTACCTCCTCCAACCTCCTCCAACCTCCTCCTCCACCTGTCCCTGGGCTCCAACACCGCCAGTTGCCGTCCAGAAGTGCTGTACGCACAGTCAACAGTCCCTCCTCTGTTATTGGGGTTCAGTAACGTCAGCTGTTCCCCTGCTGTGTGTGTGGCAATCCCTCCTACCTCCTCCAACCTCCTCCTCCTCCACCTGTCCCTGGGCTCCAACACCGCCAGTTGCCGTCCAGAAGTGCTGTACGCACAGTCAACAGTCCCTCCTCTGTTATTGGGGTTCAGTAACGTCAGCTGTTCCCCTGCTGTGTGTGTGGCAATCCCTCCTACCTCCTCCAACCTCCTCCAACCTCCTCCTCCTCCACCTGTCCCTGGGCTCCAACACCGCCAGTTGCCATCCAGAAGTGCTGTACGCACAGTCAACAGTCCCTCCTCTGTTATTGGGGTTCAGTAACGTCAGCTGTTCCCCTGCTGTGTGTGTGGCAATCCCTCCTACCTCCTCCAACCTCCTCCTCCTCCACCTGTCCCTGGGCTCCAACACCGCCAGTTGCCGTCCAGAAGTGCTGTACGCACAGTCAACAGTCCCTCCTCTGTTATTGGGGTTCAGTAATGTCAGCTGTTCCCCTGCTGTGTGTGTGGCAATCCCTCCTACCTCCTCCAACCTCCTCCAACCTCCTCCTCCTCCACCTGTCCCTGGGCTCCAACACCGCCAGTTGCCGTCCAGAAGTGCTGTACGCACAGTCAACAGTCCCTCCTCTGTTATTGGGGTTCAGTAACGTCAGCTGTTCCCCTGCTGTGTGTGTGGCAATCCCTCCTACCTCCTCCAACCTCCTCCAACCTCCTCCTCCTCCACCTGTCCCTGGGCTCCAACACCGCCAGTTGCCGTCCAGAAGTGCTGTACGCACAGTCAACAGTCCCTCCTCTGTTATTGGGGTTCAGTAACGTCAGCTGTTCCCCTGCTGTGTGTGTGGCAATCCCTCCTACCTCCTCCAACCTCCTCCTCCTCCACCTGTCCCTGGGCTCCAACACCGCCAGTTGCCGTCCAGAAGTGCTGTACGCACAGTCAACAGTCCCTCCTCTGTTATTGGGGTTCAGTAACGTCAGCTGTTCCCCTGCTGTGTGTGTGGCAATCCCTCCTACCTCCTCCAACCTCCTCCTCCTCCACCTGTCCCTGGGCTCCAACACCGCCAGTTGCCGTCCAGAAGTGCTGTACGCACAGTCAACAGTCCCTCCTCTGTTATTGGGGTTCAGTAACGTCAGCTGTTCCCCTGCTGTGTGTGTGGCAATCCCTCCTACCTCCTCCAACCTCCTCCAACCTCCTCCTCCTCCACCTGTCCCTGGGCTCCAACACCGCCAGTTGCCGTCCAGAAGTGCTGTACGCACAGTCAACAGTCCCTCCTCTGTTATTGGGGTTCAGTAACGTCAGCTGTTCCCCTGCTGTGTGTGTGGCAATCCCTCCTACCTCCTCCAACCTCCTCCTCCTCCACCTGTCCCTGGGCTCCAACACCGCCAGTTGCCGTCCAGAAGTGCTGTACGCACAGTCAACAGTCCCTCCTCTGTTATTGGGGTTCAGTAACGTCAGCTGTTCCCCTGCTGTGTGTGTGGCAATCCCTCCTACCTCCTCCAACCTCCTCCTCCTCCACCTGTCCCTGGGCTCCAACACCGCCAGTTGCCGTCCAGAAGTGCTGTACGCACAGTCAACAGTCCCTCCTCTGTTATTGGGGTTCAGTAACGTCAGCTGCTCCCCTGCTGTGTGTGTGGCAATCCCTCCTACCTCCTCCAACCTCCTCCAACCTCCTCCTCCTCCACCTGTCCCTGGGCTCCAACACCGCCAGTTGCCGTCCAGAAGTGCTGTACGCACAGTCAACAGTCCCTCCTCTGTTATTGGGGTTCAGTAACGTCAGCTGTTCCCCTGCTGTGTGTGTGGCAATCCCTCCTACCTCCTCCAACCTCCTCCTCCTCCACCTGTCCCTGGGCTCCAACACCGCCAGTTGCCGTCCAGAAGTGCTGTACGCACAGTCAACAGTCCCTCCTCTGTTATTGGGGTTCAGTAACGTCAGCTGTTCCCCTGCTGTGTGTGTGGCAATCCCTCCTACCTCCTCCAACCTCCTCCTCCTCCACCTGTCCCTGGGCTCCAACACCGCCAGTTGCCGTCCAGAAGTGCTGTACGCACAGAGCCAAACACCTCGCCAATGTGTTAGTGGGGTTCAGCACCGCCAGCTGTTCCCCTGCTGTGTATACGGCAACGTGTACTGCGACCGCCACGCAGTCACAACAAGTTTACTTTAAGGGAACCTGTCCCCCCCCCCCCCCAGGCGTTTGTTACTGAAGGAGCCACCTTGTGCAGCAGTAATGATGCAAAGGGAAAAAGTGCCTCTTTTCGTGGTGCTCCTTGCACATGCGGAACCTAACAGTTATGAAATGTGTCCCATCACAGCGTAAAACCGTCCGGTAGGTGGAACTTTCCTTTGTCGTGTGACGCAGCACAGCCATCATTTTTACCCCCTTGGCGCCGTGCGCCGCCTCCTCAGCGTTGTTTGAATCTGTCCCGGAGCCTGCGCTGTTAGGTTAGCCCTTGGCCATGCACACATGTTGCGGTGCCCGTCTTCTGACATCATTTGGTGTCAGGCTGGCTGCGCCTGTGCGGGTGCGCTGGCCGAGATCCCGCCTCGCAGTGTCGTCTAATGTAATCCCACCGCGGGCCTGTGATCCGTGCCCGTGCGCAGTGCATATCCTCGCCTCTCACTCCCCTCCCTACGGCTTCTTCAGACTGTGCGATGTCAGCTGGTCCCTAATAGCATGCCACGGCCGTGACACCGCACAGTCTGAAAAAGCCGTAGGGAGGGGAGTGAGAGGCGAGGATATGCACTGCGCACGGGCACGGATCACAGGCCCGCGGTGTGATTACATTAGACGACACTGCGAGGCGGGATCTCGGCCAGCGCACCCGCACAGGCGCAGCCAGCCTGACACCAAATGATGTCAGAAGACGGGCAGCGCAAAATGTGTGCATGGCCAAGGGCTAACCTAACAGCGCAGGCTCCGGGACAGATTCAAACAACGCTGAGGAGGCGGCGCACGGCGCCAAGGGGGTAAAAATGATGGCTGTGCTGCGTCACACGACAAAGGAAAGTTCCACCTACCGGACGGTTTTACGCTGTGAGGGGACACATTTCATAACTGTTAGGTTCCGCATGTGCAAGGACCATAATTAAAAGAGCTAAGTTTACCTTTTCCAGCATTAGTGCTGTACACAATGGCTCTTTCAGCTACAAACGCCTGGGGGGGGGGGGGTTAAAGGTTTCCTTTCAACTTGCTCGAGTGCAGGCTTCGGCCTACACTCCGCTCCCCCTGCTCCTCCTGCTGACCCTGGGCTCTAACACCGCCAGTTGGGGCCCGGTACTGCTAGCTGCACAGAGAAAAACACCAGCCAATGTGTCAGTGGGGTTCAGCACCGCCAGCTGTTCCCCTGCTGTGCAGCCGGCATCGTGTCCTGCAACTGCCACGCAGGCACAACAGACCCAAAAGCTGCCGCCAGTGCAGGCTTCGGCCTACACTCTGCTCCATCTCCTCCTCCTGCTGACCCCGGGCTCCAACACCGCCAGTTGGGGCCCGGTACTGCTAGCTGCACAGAGAAAAACACCAGCCAATGTGTCAGTGGGGTTCAGCACCGCCAGCTGTTCCCCTGCTGTGCAGCCGGCATCGTGTCCTGCAAAAGCCACGCAGACACAAGAACTGAAATTGAAGGGAACCTGTCCCCCCTCCCCCAGGCGTTTGTACGTTTTAAAGGCCACCTTGTACAGCGGTAATGCTGCATGTGTGCAAGGTGGCTCATAAACGTATTCTCCTCGCACATGTGGAACTGAAAACACGTCTAAAATGTGTCCTCTGTGTGACCATTTAACCGTCCCGGTGGTGTGACTTTCCTTTGTAATGACACGCTGCAACCCCCTTGGTAGCGCTGCCCGTCTTCTGGCATCATGGTTTGGCTGCCTGCGCCTCTGCGGCCGCCCTGACCCACACAACGCCCCTCGTTGTCTTAGTTATTGGGACTGCGAGGGTGTGATTGATGGGCATGATCAGTGCATCAGTTCGCCTGTCCCTCATCTCCTTCCGCCTTCTGCGGACTGTGCGGCTTCATGGCCGTGGCATGCGTTAAGGGACCAGATGACGCCGCACAGTCTGAAGCGGGTGTAAGGACCCGAGTGCGAGAGGCGAACATATGTGCTGCGCCAGGCCCTGAATCCCAGCCCCGCAGTGTTTTAACAATGTTAAGACACTGCGGGGCTGGGATTCATGGTCATCGCGAAATGCACCGGCCGACATTACATGATGCCAGAACATGGGCAGCGCTAACAGCGCTAGGCCAGGGGATAACACGACAGCGCAGACTCCTGTACAGCAAATAACAACGCTCAGGAGGCTGCACCCAGCACCAAGGTGGGATTCTTGACATCTGTGCTGCGTCTCATTACAAAGGGAACTCGCGCCTCCCAACACAGTTTGACTGTATAAAGGGCTAAATGTTATACGTGTTTCACTCAGCGTGTGCAAGGAGCGAAATTAAAAGAGCAACCTTTGACTTGTGCAGCACTACTGCTGCATAAGCTGTGGCTCTTCTACTTTGTAACCCCTGAGGGGGGGTTAAAGGTTACCTTTGAAATTGGTTCAATTAGGCTTCGGCCTACACTCTGCTCCCCCTGCAGAGCCCTGGGCTCCAACACCGCCAGTTGGGGCCCGGTACTGCTAGCTGCACAGAGAAAAACACCAGCCAATGTGTCAGTGGGGTTCAGCACCGCCAGCTGTTCCCCTGCTGTGCAGCCGGCATCGTGTCCTGCAACTGCCACGCAGGCACAACAGACCCAAAAGCTGCCGCCAGTGCAGGCTTCGGCCTACACTCTGCTCCATCTCCTCCTCCTGCTGACCCCGGGCTCCAACACCGCCAGTTGGGGCCCGGTACTGCTAGCTGCACAGAGAAAAACACCAGCCAATGTGTCAGTGGGGTTCAGCACCACCAGCTGTTCCCCTGCTGTGCAGCCAGCATCGTGTCCTGCAAAAGCCACGCAGACACAAGAACTGAAATTGAAGGGAACCTGTCCCCCCTCCCCCAGGCATTTGTACGTTTTAAAGGCCACCTTGTACAGCGGTAATGCTGCATGTGTGCAAGGTGGCTCATAAACGTATTCTCCTCGCACATGTGGAACTGAAAACACGTCTAAAATGTGTCCTCTGTGTGACCATTTAACCGTCCCGGTGGTGTGACTTTCCTTTGTAATGACACGCTGCAACCCCCTTGGTAGCGCTGCCCGTCTTCTGGCATCATGGTTTGGCTGCCTGCGCCTCTGCGGCCGCCCTGACCCACACAACGCCCCTCGTTGTCTTAGTTATTGGGACTGCGAGGGTGTGATTGATGGGCATGATCAGTGCATCAGTTCGCCTGTCCCTCATCTCCTTCCGCCTTCTGCGGACTGTGCGGCTTCATGGCCGTGGCATGCGTTAAGGGACCAGATGACGCCGCACAGTCTGAAGCGGGTGTAAGGACCCGAGTGCGAGAGGCGAACATATGTGCTGCGCCAGGCCCTGAATCCCAGCCCCGCAGTGTTTTAACAATGTTAAGACACTGCGGGGCTGGGATTCATGGTCATCGCGAAACGCACCGGCCGACATTAAATGATGCCAGAACATGGGCAGCGCTAACAGCGCTAGGCCAGGGGATAACACGACAGCGCAGACTCCTGTACAGCAAATAACAACGCTCAGGAGGCTGCACCCAGCACCAAGGTGGGATTCTTGACATCTGTGCTGCGTCTCATTACAAAGGGAACTCGCGCCTCCCAACACAGTTTGACTGTATAAAGGGCTAAATGTTATACGTGTTTCACTCAGCGTGTGCAAGGAGCGAAATTAAAAGAGCAACCTTTGACTTGTGCAGCACTACTGCTGCATAAGCTGTGGCTCTTCTACTTTGTAACCCCTGAGGGGGGGTTAAAGGTTACCTTTGAAATTGGTTCAATTAGGCTTTGGCCTACACTCTGCTCCCCCTGCAGAGCCCTGGGCTCCAACATCGCCAGTTGGGGCCCGGTACTGCTAGCTGCACAGAGAAAAACACCAGCCAATGTGTCAGTGGGGTTCAGCACCGCCAGCTGTTCCCCTGCTGTGCAGCCGGCATCGTGTCCTGCAACTGCCACGCAGGCACAACAGACCCAAAAGCTGCCGCCAGTGCAGGCTTCGGCCTACACTCTGCTCCATCTCCTCCTCCTGCTGACCCCGGGCTCCAACACCACCAGTTGGGGCCCGGTACTGCTAGCTGCACAGAGAAAAACACCAGCCAATGTGTCAGTGGGGTTCAGCACCGCCAGCTGTTCCCCTGCTGTGCAGCCGGCATCGTGTCCTGCAAAAGCCACGCAGACACAAGAACTGAAATTGAAGGGAACCTGTCCCCCCTCCCCCAGGCGTTTGTACGTTTTAAAGGCCACCTTGTACAGCGGTAATGCTGCATGTGTGCAAGGTGGCTCATAAACGTATTCTCCTCGCACATGTGGAACTGAAAACACGTCTAAAATGTGTCCTCTGTGTGACCATTTAACCGTCCCGGTGGTGTGACTTTCCTTTGTAATGACACGCTGCAACCCCCTTGGTAGCGCTGCCCGTCTTCTGGCATCATGGTTTGGCTGCCTGCGCCTCTGCGGCCGCCCTGACCCACACAACGCCCCTCGTTGTCTTAGTTATTGGGACTGCGAGGGTGTGATTGATGGGCATGATCAGTGCATCAGTTCGCCTGTCCCTCATCTCCTTCCGCCTTCTGCGGACTGTGCGGCTTCATGGCCGTGGCATGCGTTAAGGGACCAGATGACGCCGCACAGTCTGAAGCGGGTGTAAGGACCCGAGTGCGAGAGGCGAACATATGTGCTGCGCCAGGCCCTGAATCCCAGCCCCGCAGTGTTTTAACAATGTTAAGACACTGCGGGGCTGGGATTCATGGTCATCGCGAAACGCACCGGCCGACATTAAATGATGCCAGAACATGGGCAGCGCTAACAGCGCTAGGCCAGGGGATAACACGACAGCGCAGACTCCTGTACAGCAAATAACAACGCTCAGGAGGCTGCACCCAGCACCAAGGTGGGATTCTTGACATCTGTGCTGCGTCTCATTACAAAGGGAACTCGCGCCTCCCAACACAGTTTGACTGTATAAAGGGCTAAATGTTATACGTGTTTCACTCAGCGTGTGCAAGGAGCGAAATTAAAAGAGCAACCTTTGACTTGTGCAGCACTACTGCTGCATAAGCTGTGGCTCTTCTACTTTGTAACCCCTGAGGGGGGGTTAAAGGTTACCTTTGAAATTGGTTCAATTAGGCTTCGGCCTACACTCTGCTCCCCCTGCAGAGCCCTGGGCTCCAACACCGCCAGTTGGGGCCCGGTACTGCTAGCTGCACAGAGAAAAACACCAGCCAATGTGTCAGTGGGGTTCAGCACCGCCAGCTGTTCCCCTGCTGTGCAGCCGGCATCGTGTCCTGCAACTGCCACGCAGGCACAACAGACCCAAAAGCTGCCGCCAGTGCAGGCTTCGGCCTACACTCTGCTCCATCTCCTCCTCCTGCTGACCCCGGGCTCCAACACCGCCAGTTGGGGCCCGGTACTGCTAGCTGCACAGAGAAAAACACCAGCCAATGTGTCAGTGGGGTTCAGCACCGCCAGCTGTTCCCCTGCTGTGCAGCCGGCATCGTGTCCTGCAAAAGCCACGCAGACACAAGAACTGAAATTGAAGGGAACCTGTCCCCCCTCCCCCAGGCGTTTGTACGTTTTAAAGGCCACCTTGTACAGCGGTAATGCTGCATGTGTGCAAGGTGGCTCATAAACGTATTCTCCTCGCACATGTGGAACTGAAAACACGTCTAAAATGTGTCCTCTGTGTGACCATTTAACCGTCCCGGTGGTGTGACTTTCCTTTGTAATGACACGCTGCAACCCCCTTGGTAGCGCTGCCCGTCTTCTGGCATCATGGTTTGGCTGCCTGCGCCTCTGCGGCCGCCCTGACCCACACAACGCCCCTCGTTGTCTTAGTTATTGGGACTGCGAGGGTGTGATTGATGGGCATGATCAGTGCATCAGTTCGCCTGTCCCTCATCTCCTTCCGCCTTCTGCGGACTGTGCGGCTTCATGGCCGTGGCATGCGTTAAGGGACCAGATGACGCCGCACAGTCTGAAGCGGGTGTAAGGACCCGAGTGCGAGAGGCGAACATATGTGCTGCGCCAGGCCCTGAATCCCAGCCCCGCAGTGTTTTAACAATGTTAAGACACTGCGGGGCTGGGATTCATGGTCATCGCGAAACGCACCGGCCGACATTAAATGATGCCAGAACATGGGCAGCGCTAACAGCGCTAGGCCAGGGGATAACACGACAGCGCAGACTCCTGTACAGCAAATAACAACGCTCAGGAGGCTGCACCCAGCACCAAGGTGGGATTCTTGACATCTGTGCTGCGTCTCATTACAAAGGGAACTCGCGCCTCCCAACACAGTTTGACTGTATAAAGGGCTAAATGTTATACGTGTTTCACTCAGCGTGTGCAAGGAGCGAAATTAAAAGAGCAACCTTTGACTTGTGCAGCACTACTGCTGCATAAGCTGTGGCTCTTCTACTTTGTAACCCCTGAGGGGGGGTTAAAGGTTACCTTTGAAATTGGTTCAATTAGGCTTCGGCCTACACTCTGCTCCCCCTGCAGAGCCCTGGGCTCCAACACCGCCAGTTGGGGCCCGGTACTGCTAGCTGCACAGAGAAAAACACCAGCCAATGTGTCAGTGGGGTTCAGCACCGCCAGCTGTTCCCCTGCTGTGCAGCCGGCATCGTGTCCTGCAACTGCCACGCAGGCACAACAGACCCAAAAGCTGCCGCCAGTGCAGGCTTCGGCCTACACTCTGCTCCATCTCCTCCTCCTGCTGACCCCGGGCTCCAACACCGCCAGTTGGGGCCCGGTACTGCTAGCTGCACAGAGAAAAACACCAGCCAATGTGTCAGTGGGGTTCAGCACCGCCAGCTGTTCCCCTGCTGTGCAGCCGGCATCGTGTCCTGCAAAAGCCACGCAGACACTTGCTCTTGTACCTTCTGCTCCCCATCCTGGTTCCAGTACCGTCAGCTGGTTCCGGGCAGAGCCTTTGGGTTAGGTGCCTCCCTCTGGGTATCCGAGTTCCACCAACGTCAGGTGGTCCTTGGTAGTGCTTTCAGGCACGGGTACCTCCTGCTTAGTAACCGGGTTCCAGTAACGTCAGCTGGTCCTCGGTAGTTCCATTGGCTCTTGGACCTTCGGCTACCCATCCGGGTTCCAGCACCGTCAGCTGGTTCTCGGCACTGTCTTTTGCTCTTGTACCTTCTGCTCCCCATCCTGGTTCCAGTACCGTCAGCTGGTTCCGGGCAGAGCCTTTGGCTTAGGTGCCTCCCTCTGGGTATCCGAGTTCCACCAACGTCAGGTGGTCCTTGGTAGTGCTTTCAGGCACGGGTACCTCCTGCTTAGTAACCGGGTTCCAGTAACGTCAGCTGGTCCTCGGTAGTTCCATTGGCTCTTGGACCTTCGGGTAGCCATCCGAGTTCCAGTTCCATCAGCTGGTTCTCGGCATTTTCTCAGCCTTCTTGTACCTTCTGCTACATTTCCAAGTTCAAGAGACTAAACACGATGACCCGGAAGACCACCCCTAAGATGACGACGACACCAGAGACGACAACCACCGTGATGACGACGACCCTGGAGACGATGACCCTGAAGACCACCCCGATGACAACGACCCCGGAGAACACCCCGATGACGACGACCCCGGAGACGACGACCCTGGAGACGACGACGACCTGGAAGACCGAGAAGCAGAAGAACAAGAGGCTGCAGAACAAAGAGCAGAAGAACATGAAGCATAACACTAAATATCAGAGCAAAAAATATTATCTAAATTATAAGCAGAAGAAGACTAAGCAGTGTATGGGGGTGAGTCCGTTCCTCCTCGTGGTGCCCCTGGATAAAGCCTGATGCTGCAGGCCAAACTGAACGCGGACAAATGTAACTGTTTTGTGACAGGCAGAACGGAAGGTGTAATCTTCAAACTTTTATAGATAACAACTACGGGAATGCCTGTCACAAATAAGAATATGATGAAGAAGTAGAATATGATGAAGATAATAGTAAAATAAAAAGAATATGAACAATGTAACCAAAAAAATTATAGGTAGAAGATGAAGAAGAAGATGAATAAGGTGAAGAAGTTGATGTCAAAGAAGCTGATGATGAGGATAATGAAGAAGAAAGCGTGGGAGAAGTAAAAAAGAATGTGAAGGGCGTGGAAGTAGTGAAACATCAATATCTGACATTAAAAAAAAAAAAAATAACATACTCAAATTCTTTCTAACGCCGAACGTCATAAAAAAAAAAAAAAAACTGCTATTCTATTACATTGGGCTAAACCTCTGTGCCTTTAATATCTCCGCCACGTCCCCCAATACATCCTACATTATTCTTAGTTGTTTTCCTTCATGTAGAATGAACCTACAAGTTTATAAAGGGTTTATTTTAATTCCGATATTTTCGTCCCATTGACTTGCATTGGGATCGGGTATCGGTATCGGATTGGATCCGATATTTTGACGGTATCGGCCGATCCTTTCCGCTACCGATACTTTCCGATATCGGAAAGTATCGCTCAACACTACCTGTGAGGCGTCAATTTCTCAAACTACAAACTCTAATGTACTTGTCTTGTTGCTCAGTTGTGCAGCGGGGCCTCCCACTTCTCTTTCTACTCTGGTTAGAGCCTGTTTGTGCTCTCCTTGGAAGGGAGTAGTACACACTGTTGTAGGAAATCTTCAGTTTCTTGGCAATTTCTCTCATGGAATAGCCTTAATTTCTAAGAACAAGAATAGAGTGTCGAGTTTCACATGAAAGTTTTTTTTTTCTGGCCATTTTGAGAGTTTAATGGAACCAACAAATGTAATGCTCCAGATTCTCAACTAGCTCAAAGGAAGGTCAGGATTATAGGTTCTCTAATCAGCCAAACTGTTTTCAGCTGTGCCAACATACTTGCACAAAGGTTTTCAAGGGTATTCTAACCATCCATTAGCCTTCTTACACAGTTAGCAAACACAAAGTACCATAAGAACACTGGAGTGATGGTTGTTGGAAATGGGCCTCTATACACCGATGAAGATATTGCATTACAAACCAGATGTTTACATATATATATATCCTCCATCATGGTATGTCCCCATCCTCATATATATGTCCCTTATACTGGCCCTATTTTGGAATATATATTCCCCAACCTGGTATATATGTCGCTTATCCTGGTACATGTATACCCTATCCTGGTATGCATTTCCCCCATTCTCGCATATATCCGCCATCATGGTATATGTCTCCCATCCTGATATGTTGGTCCCTTATTGTGGGCCCCATCCTGGTATATATATATCCCCTATCCTAGTACAGTTATCCCACATATGTCCCCCAGTTCTGCTGTTTTTAATGCCCAGAAAAAATAAACAATTATACTCACCAGACATCCACTCCCCCGCCGCGAGGCGTCCTCTTCTGAAGCTGGCAGTTGACTTCAGTGTGCAAAGGACAGGAGCGCATGACGTCGCTGTCATATGCCCCCAGTCACATGCTCGCCAATGTCAGCTGCTGGCCTAGGATAGGATTGATCAGCAGTGTGTACTGCCGCTGCACTTCGGATTAATGTGCATCTGAGGAGGCAAATGAAGTTGAAGTTTGTGCTGGTGTTGGCGGGTCCCTCATGGGCCCGATTGCGGTTGTGACTTCTGCAACCTCGGTCCTTACGCCCCTGATGAGGATCAGGCCCACTTGATTAACTAGACTAAATTTTTATATACAGACGGGTGGCTATATCACAGGATTGGAGAGGCGCAGGAACAAAAAAACAACACCACTAGATTCAGGTGAGCAGCGGCATTTACATCAGGTACAAAAAAAATACATATTTTTGACAACCAACAGGTCCTCTTTAATGTAAGAACATTTGAGCTCTGATTCAAAAGTATTTATAGCTTTAGTCCTCTAAATCACCACAATATGAATTATGTTATGAGACATGAGGAATTTGAGTATGACCTTGTATTACATGTTACATCGGCCCTCCAGGGGTTTGTAAACTACAATTTTTGCTAGTTACGAAATATAATCACTTGACCTTCCTAAATGAATCCCCATTACCACCGATCTAACCAAGATGTCTAGAAATTACTGGGGGGAGGGGGATTCTCTCCTCAGTGAGACCATAGCAGTGAATATGTCTAAATCAGGTCTCTATGGTGCAAATATAATGTATTGAATAGTTACGATGGATTGACACAGATTGCAAATGTATGCCCCTAATAAATTTGCCATAAAAAAAAATCACATCTCATATAGGGATTTTGATGTAGACGGTGTGTGGATTTCACCCTTTGGTCCATTCTGTAGCAAATCCACATGAAAATCCATGTTAGTGTATGTGCATTTGATGTCTTTCAGATGCCTTCATACCCATCAAGGATTCGTAAGTGAGGCCATTGTCCTTTTTCCTGTTTTGGTCGTGTTGATATTTCTGATGAACTTCCACCTCCAGCATTCTCTTTGTGTCATGTGTACCATAGGGAATGAATGAATAATAATAATCTTTAGTTATATAGTGCTGACATATTCCGCAGAACTTTACAATTCAACAGTTCATATGCAACAGCCATAACTAAAAAAAGTGAAAGATAATACAATAATTAAAGCAAAGATAGTGTTGACCCTGATCGTAAGAGTTTACAATCTATAGGATAGTGATTCTTGAAACCTTTTCTTGGTTTTCAGACCTTGAAGCGGTTAAAAGAAGTAACAAAAGACTGAACATTAGCACAGCAATATCATTTTTATGTGGTTTTTATATTATGTTTATTTTTTTAAATCATTCAAAAGTAGGAGTGATCAGAACGGCCAGACACTGCTCCGGGACTCTGAATAGATGCCGGCTCCGGGACCTCGGGTGCCACTCCACGTAAAGTCCAATAGTGTAACTCCAAATGCAAATGTGAGGTAGAAGTCGTACAGGCACTCACCGTTCCATTTATGTCCTTTATTTGGAAATCAAATAAAAAACAGCAAGAAAGTGTGAAGAGGAGACGCAACGAATGACGGCCGTTTCGTGCTGGTGTGCGCTTCTACGGGTCCCAAGAAATCACTATGGAACATTTCCCCTGGCTTTCGGTGTCTCCCTTTTGGCTAAGTCTGTGGTCGGGTGCACTGGCCACTATCAGGACATGACTAACAGCATTTCCAAATAACATCACAAAACTATACCCCTGTCCGTTCTGAATAATTGGATCGTTGTATAGAAATGAAAAGTTGCATTAGGTGGAATCATTCCTTGCAGACCTTCATTACCAGCTCCATAACAGAAGAGGCATTTATGCCGCCATCAGACTTTTTCCAGAAATGAATGCATAGGGGAGGAAACATAGGACCGGCGTAGAGATTACAGTCATTACTGGATCCTTTGATGCTGCATTGTGGTTAGATATTGATGTTTTTCTGTTTTGCTGTATTTAGTAATAGCAGGTTTTGTGTATCATTCAGAAACAAAATGTTGTTTTCTTAAAAGCTGCATAGAAAAACTGACCAGATGATTCTGCTAATCTCAGTTCTGTCTCACTTTACATTCATGTTTGTTTGTCCTTACCTTCTTCATGTGTTTGGTTTTGTTTGTTTGGTTTTACTCCTAAACAATAACTTTTGGAAATAAGTTGTAAGTTATCAGGATTCTCTGCATATTCAGTTTCTATCTTTACAGAGGTTGTCTAATTTTATCTCTTTATTGCCCATAAGACTACAGGTAGAAAATAAAAGACCCCCAATACTCACGCTCTCTAGGTCCAGTGCTGCCTTTTTCCTGCTGTCCTGGACTTTGTTAACAAACTGCAGTGGTCACTACTATAGAGCATGTGGCTGCTGCAGCCAATCACCGGGCTCAATGCCTAATGCTTTCTACATCTGCAAACTCACTGAGTCCAGTGATTGGCTTCAGCGGTTACATGAACTGTAGTCATAGCAGAAAAATGACTGGCACATCGAAACTAGTCTGAATAGGTGCATACCAGGAGCAGCTACCTCCATACACAATATACCAAAAAAGTTTGCACTCTATCGTGCCAAAGCATGTCAATATGAATATTAGGAAAAATATTTATGATACGCTTTGCGCAAAATTTGGCCAAATAGTGTGAGCCTACCAACCATCATCAAGGTGGCCTCATGATTCTGATGGGTCTCTGACATCCCTGTCCAATGTGAACACTTACCTAAGGCTAAGTTCACATTAGCAGTAGAAGGTAAAGAGACTGCAACCTTGTGTCCTCTAATTCTTTCTGGCACCACACCATCTATCATCTTTTCCTACTAAAGAGGGAGCCCTGGGGATTAAGCTTCACCTGTGGTAAGCCACACCATCATTGCTGCAATAACCATCCCCAGTGGACCCCTTTAAGCAGCATCGGTCATCAGTGACCGAATACCACAAGTGGCATCACGAACATTCTTTATTCAAAACAACCCCTTTAAAGACCTTCCCTTTAACTTGGATGCTCAGGGCCACGGACCGGGTCGCTGCCACTGACTACCCCTTTAACAACCGCCGGACCTGGTACCGAGTACCCCTATGCCCTAGCGGCCGCTCCACAAACGCATGCCAAAATGCATTCAAACGCATACTTATGCTGCATTTTTTATCCGCATCAGCTTACGCATGACCCCAAAAAAACGCTGCGTGTGCATGTGTTTGTATGCATTTTGCATGCGTTTGCGTTTTTTCTGTGCATGCGTTCAAATTTTCAATGAATTTTGTTATGCGGCAAATGCTGTTCCAGGAGAATTTCCTTGACAAAAGCTACATTCTGTATTTATAGACCCTACACAGATGAAATCCTCATCTTTTGCTGCTGTATCCAGCTGCAAGTTGGATCTTGGCATGGAGAGCTTCTATCGTAATCTGGATTTGAAATTGAAATTGGCTTTTGCCTTTGCTGTGGCTTGTGAAGAAGAAAGAAGAAGAGCAAGATGGAGAAGACGTCGTCGCTACTGACAACACCCCATTGTTGAAGTCCGAGAGAGCCGTGGAGCCTACTACTTATTGTACACCGAGCTACGTGAAAACCCGGAGAAGTTTTTTGAATACACGAGGATACAGAGATTTGATGAATTGCTGCAACGTGTAGGAGGATCCATCACCAGACAGGACACACAACTATGTCGAGCAATTTTTGCTTAGGAATGTCTGTTGGTGACCCTGAGGTATGTAATTTTGAAAAATAATAACGTCATTTGTATTATTGTTATAACAGCCATGTACTGATTTATTTTTCCATTTTCTGTGTGGCAGATTCCTGGCTACTGGAGAGACCTTAAGATCTCTACATTTTCAATTCCGGATTGGAGTGTCCACCCTTTCTGGGATTGTTGGAGACACCTGCTGTGTTTTATGTGACATTCTGCGCGCAGAATTCCTCCCCCAACCCACAAATGAACTCTTTGTAATTTGTAATTTTCCAAACTGTGCGGGGGATGTGGACGGCAAACACATTTGGATTCTGAAACCTGCTGGAGGTGGATCCGAGTATTTCAATTACAAAAATACTTTTTGATTTTCCTCATGGCGATTGCAGATGCTGAGTGTCGATTTGTCGCCGTTGACGTTGGCTCATTTGGATGAGGAAATGACTCACAGACTTTCAAAAACTCTGACATGGGCCAACGTTTGTATGGTAATAATTTACATTTTCCACCACCACAACCTCTTC
Source organism: Ranitomeya variabilis (assembly GCF_051348905.1). Lineage (NCBI taxonomy): Eukaryota > Metazoa > Chordata > Amphibia > Anura > Dendrobatidae > Ranitomeya > Ranitomeya variabilis. The sequence continues at coordinate 500,772,358 of NC_135237.1, read as the reverse complement.
CGAACACCGAAGGACCGCCAATGCCATTTGTTGTAGTTATAACAATTATAGTGGAACACTCAGGAATCTCTTGGCTTGAGATAAATAAGGCAGCAGAACCAAAGTAAAGTGTAAAGTCTGTATAATTCAATAAACACAGGTGCAAGGCGTGAGCAAGTACAAAACACAGCAAACAAAGTGATATCAGGAGAAGATACTTTGCAGCTCTGCTGCAGGCAGAGTCAGTGTTTATATGCACAAATGTGGGTGCACATAAGTTCAAGTGAATGGTAAACAAAGTATTTCTTAGGAGTAGTTCATTTTCAGCTCCGCTACAGGCAAAGTCTTATGGGCGTTGCACTCTCTGGAGTAAAGCAGATCATAGAACACAGTTCATACCAGGGTTCGCAGTCACTAGAAAAGAGTCCTGAAGCAGAGCAGAGCTTCGAGTCCAGAACAGTCAAATAAACTGGCAACTGATACCAAACTAGATAGCTGCAGCAGGCAGAGCTTACATGTCCACGCAGGCAGGAGGAGGATGCAGAGTAACACAGGCAAAACGGCTTGCAGCACAAACACCTCTGAGAGCTGGAAAGGTTTGCTGAGGAGGCGGAGCCGGAGTATCTGAAGCAGGAAAGTCTCTTGCAGCACAAGCCAGGAATACTAGCAGATTACACAAGCAAGAAGTGGGATGTGAACCAGGGTTATAAAGACAGGGAAGGTGGATCACATGGGCAGAAGCGAGGCAGCAGACGCCATCTTGGAAAAAGGCAAACAGTTCCACAAATGAAAACAGGGAATCCAGAGTCCTGACAGTAGTTGAGGATGAGGCGTTTCAAATGTGTGCCAACCTCATAAAACCGTACTCGAGCTGGTACTTGAATCACACAAAAAGGATTTTCAACTACCAACTGACAAGGGCACATAGAACTGTGGAGTGTGCCTTTGCTTTGCTGGCATCTAAATGGCGTATTTTGGGAACACCAATCAATCTAAAAACTGAGACAATTGATGATGTGGTCAAAGCGTGTGTTGGTATGCACAATTACATCTTGGCAAAAGAGCGACAACAAATAGAACTTGACAAACCTGTAGCTAGCACTTTGCAGGATTACCGTGATAACCCTCTGAGGACTACAGTGGAAGTTGACCAGATGAGGGATAAGTTTGCTGCTTACTTTGTTTCGGATATTGGACGTCTTGCATGGCAAGATGATATGGTTTAATACACTTTAAGAAAATGTTATATGTTTGCTGACTTTACTACTAATAAAACACCTCCAGTTAGGCACCCGTTACAACTTGACTCAACAATACAATACACACATGTGTATGTTTTCACATAAAGAGACAAAGAAAACACAGGAATTGTGGAAACAAAATACAAATTTTATTTAACAACAACCATAACCATCTGTTTATTTTGCATTCAACAGCAATTAGTTTTATGTTTGGGGTCTGTATGACTGTAAGATATTGTGGACCTTGGGGGTGTGGAGCTGTGATGATTCGGTAACATTCGATGATGAAGGCATTACGGGGGAAGTGACAATAAATTGAAGGATTGGCTCCTGGATGGGACTGGACACATTGGGAGTAGACAACACATTAGGAGTTGAACTGTGGGAAGGAATAGACAAATTGGAAGGCATAGAACCAAGGGAAGGTAGTGACATATTAGACAACGAGACACATTGGGAGGTGAGAGTGCAGGTGGTAGGACCATTTTTGGCTGACATTTCTTGCTCCAGGTCTTCATTTTACGGTGCGGTGCCGAGTCACTAGTGGGATTCTTTCTGAGTTTCTTTGTTAGATGAGTGGGAATTTTGGCCTCTGTAGCAGTGCGTCGTGCTGTACTGTGCAGCGTGGTGGATGCTGCACTCTGTAGCGTGGTGGATAGGGTTGAGCGAAACGGATCGTTCATTTTCAAAAGTCGCCGACTTTTGTGAAAGTAGCGTTTTGTATGACGCCTTCCCCGCCATTTTTTCAGCCAATGAAGGAGTGTGGGCAGCGTGATGACATAGGTTCCGGCTTGGTTTCTGCGGCGTCATAGAGCCATATTACCGTTTGGGATGCAGCGATTTCCGCAGTCAAACACAACATATGCTTTGCAGGGAGGGGAGAGAGAGAGAGAGTGAGAGTGAGAGAGAAAGAGAGAATTTAAAAATATAATTCCCATTGACTTGCATTGGGTTTCGTGTTCTGATCCGAAACCCGACTTTTGACTAGAATCGGCCGATTTCATGCGATCCGACTTTCGAGAAGGTCGGGTTTCATGAAACCCAACTCGATTCTAAAAAAGCAAAGGTAGCTCAACCCTAGTGGTGGATGCTGCTTGCTGCAGGGGTGCTGCACTCTGGAGCATAGTGGATGCTGCTTTCTGCAGGGCTGCTGCACTCTGGAGCGTGGTGTAGCTGTGAACTGGGGGAATAGGCCAGTGATTCTGTGTTTGTTGATGCTGGTAAAATCCGGCCTGTGGCTGATAGCTTTGGGACTGCTGCTGTAATGCCTGGCTGTAAGCAGCCTCGCAGGCCTGCATGATGTTCAGCTGGAGTTCAGGCGTAAGGTTTTCCGACACGCCCAGCTCTGTTGCTGAAAAAAAATGTCTCACCAGTCTCTGAAGGTCAGCTTTCAGGAGGTCAAGACATCTGTGGACATCCTGGAAAAGTCTGTTCACCTGAGTGAACCCATTGTCCAGTCTATCTCCACTCACCTTCATCCCATCCAGGAAGACTGAGCTTAAGTGAATAAACTCGGGCAAGACTGACCTCTCCCAGGCCCTCTGCAGCTGATGAGAAGTCCCAAGAAAAGCAATGGCTGAAGGCTGGGAGAGGGAAAAACCTGAAGGACCAGCTGCCTGTTCCCCAGCCTGTGAAGCCTGCCTGGTTGCTACATCGCTGGTGGATGATTGGGACAGTTTGTTGGCTGGTCGATGAGAGGCCGCTCCAACAGAGGAAGATCCAGGTTCTATAGTGCTGCTCCAGCTTCTGTGTGGAAAATAAAAGAAGAACATTACTAAAAATGTTTTTATAGTTTATATAAGACAACAGAAAAGATTGCACGCTCGCTTAGCAACTGCAGAAAAGAAAGCATATGGTTGTATTTATATTTCGAGAGCTTTGGAGCAGCACCACTTTTAACCCGAATCTCCTGTCTGATATCCTTATTGAAGCGATCTTTCATCGAACACCAAAGAACTTTTACTCTCTTCACTGTGAAGGGGGAAGAAAAAAAAATTAATTGTAAAAAAAGACACCAATATTTACAGCAAAACAGAGAACACATTGCATTACTTACAAAAATGCTTTCTAACTTGTGGCCTTGCATGGTCCCAATCATCCAACAGTGATCTGGCCACTTCTTTCCAGAGTTGTCGAATCAATACTGAGTCAGAATGATTACGATCACGGGGGTCCCACAACGCTGCACGCCCTTGAACCAGTGTAATGGGTAGGTCATTGTCAATGACATGTTGATCTTCCTCACGTTGTTGAACCTATAGATCTAATAAAATAAGAAAAAAAATAATAAGTCATACAGTTTTAAATATACAAAACTGAAAAAAAATCCAATTACAAGTCTGATAATGAAAAGAATACTTACACCCTGTCTTGCCTCAAACAAGGCACCTACATTTACAGGTTCACTGACGCGTCAGACCACATTGACCACTTACAAAAAGCCTTTCTGTCTTGTGGGGTGGCATGGTCCCACTCAGCCAACAGCAATCTGGCCACTTCTTCCCAGAGTCGTCGAATCAATTGTGAGTTGGAATGCTGACGATCACGGTTGTCCCACAACGCTACTCGCTCTTGCACGAGGAGAATCAGTTGGTCATTGTCAATAAAGGGTTTGCCTTCCTCATGTTTGGAACCTATACATCAAAGAAACAAAAAAAAATGCAAAAAATAAATTATAAGTCATATAGTTTTAAAGACACAAAACGTAAACCAAATTCAATTACAACTCTGATAATGAAAAGACTACTTACACCCCATCTTTCCACCACAGGAACTTGAGCTTGACGACCCTGAGAAGATTCAGTTCCACTTGACTGTTCCTGCTCTTCCACACTGGAAGATTCCTGTAATGAAAATACATGATTTACCACCTGTGAAGTATTGTCAGTCAATACATACCAATCAGTATATCAAATGTGATTACATAATCAGTGTCATGTCCACCCTGATAAGCAGTCAGGTCTTCACTGGAGGACATGTTTGAAGAGCAGGCAGCAGTCAAGTGAAACACTACAGAAAAGAACAGATAAGAAAAACGGAACTTGTGTAAAAGAGCCAAACACAATGTAGCGAAAGGAAAAATATATATATTTGAAGGCCAATACTTACATTACAGGCAGTAGTCCAACAGCATAGCTGGCAGCACAGCACCGAAATAGTAGCACAACACGGGGACAGCAGCACAACACGGGGACAGCAGCACTGCACAGTCTACAAGGAAAAAAGTCACAAAGTGACGAAGGGTGTGAAACTGGGCAAAGTGTGAGACTGGGCAGAGCAACACAGTAATTGAAAAGTACACACACTCATACTTACACCAGGGCCACAGGAGCAATCCACAACAGGTAATCCCGGACAGGAAAGAGCAATCCAGGCAAGGAGTACAAGACAGGAAAACTACACAGTCTAGAAGGAACAGAAAACAAAACATAAGTGCAGAGAACAGAATGCAGTGAGAGACAGACAGACATTTTCAAAGCTTCTATACTTACATCCAGAGTCTTGTGCTCGCATCCAGAGTCTTGAGAGTAATGGACTTCCTGTCACCAGACCCAGACAGCAGGGATTTTGCAGGTGGTGAAATCATTTCCTGGACATGATTAGTGTGAAGTACGCATGCGTACGCATGTCCTTGCGTACCAATGCGTTCTCATAGACAGTAATGCGCTGTTTTGACGCACTCATCCTCATGCGTATGTCTACGCTAAATTGATGCCTCAGAAAATGCAACATGTTGCTTTCACGAAACGACGCATGCGTACTCATCCGCAGGCGAACTGATGCTAACGCATGTCCCTGCGTACACAATGTTAAATATATGTATGCAAGACGCATGCGGATCGCAGGTATACGCTGCACACACATACGCTAATGCGAACCCGGCCTAAGGTTAATGTCTGAATGCATGGGTGAATGTGGACAACTCTCTCAGTAAAGCCTACATATATGGGTTGGCCGGAACCAAATGTGATTAGATTTAAATAAAAACCACATGGTGATGGGCGGAGTGCTCAGTCTGACTGAGTACAGTGGCATTTAAAAATTGGGCTCCCCTGGTCAAAATTACTGTTATTGTGACCAGATAAGCAAGTTCTCACAAAGGAACAGCGCACCACCGGGTGTAGTAATCCAAAGAAATCTTTATTCAGCCATAAAGCATCAAAGCGACGTTTCGACCATATGTTGGTCCTTTTCAAGCATATAAACATGGCGGAAAGGGGGTCTTAAATAGTGTGGACACCACGCAGGGAGCCAATCACTACTAAGCACCTCCCTCATTGCCTCTTAATACAATACTCTGCTAAAACATTACAAAAAACAGACATCAGACATTTGTATACATATACACTTCACATTATAATATCATTATTATTTCAATAAATATATTACTCACTAAAAAAAGCATGAAATACCGCTTTGTTTACACCTCTATTCCACGTGCATATAAACGCGTCTCCATTGTCATAGTAACAAATCACCAATACCTTGTTGCTTCCTGGCTCTTCATATGGCCAATCAATGCCCAAATCATCATCCAGCCAATCCAGTATATCCTTACACTGAAGCTGAATAGCATAACCCAATCCTATCGTTTCTTATTATTCAGCTATTCCACATCATATCCGGTATCTAATTTCCCCTGGCAAGCACTAGGGGCAGTGAAGCGCAGGCGCATCCGCGCCACCTCGGGATCACATCACATCACGTGAGCTGGATAGAGATGCGTCCAGAGGCGATGCAGACCAGCGTCGCACAGCATCTGCGTACACCAGTGCATCGCCCGGGGATTGCGCGTATCCACATTGCGTCTCCTAGGAAACCATCTTGAGCGTTCTGGCTGGGCCGTGGAGTGGGAGCGCAGACACACCGCGTCACTGTCGTGCCTCGTCATGTGACCTCAGAGACACGCCCAGCCGCAGCGTGTGTCAGCGTATCCCAGCAACCACTAGCAACATCAGACGAGCAGGCCAGCCATTCCAGAGATATAAATGGGATCCACCAGGAAGACATAAGCAGGCATATAGCTATATTGCTATTGAATGATAAATCTTACAAACTCCCATATAATCTGGGAAGTTCTAAGATATATTTACGCTACGCACCACCCCGGACCATGGGTATATTATGATATACAAAGAGGGATGTTTATAGTCCAAAGTGATGCGTAACGCAAATATATCCCAGTATATATGCACAGGAACATGTGGAAAATATATACATCAAACCCTCTATATATATACATATAAACCCATGTGTACAAAAGGAGCAAACACTTAAACAGAAAAAAATCAAACACAAAATAGACCAACCACATAAGGGGCAGTCGGGATTCAAATGGAATATCCTAGCCAGAAATAGCCAGCTTTCGATATCCATAGATATTCCTTATTCTAATTTCCTTATATTCCATATTTTAATATCTTCATCCACGTTCATCCACCGACTGTCCCTTCTGTGGATCATCTAGAATAAAATACAGTAAAAATGTCAGAAATCTAAAAACAATAAGAACAAATGACGACTGCAACTACATCATCGGGGGAGAATTAATTCAATGGGTACATAACTGAAGATTAAAATCTATATTTAAACCCCCTGGTTGTAGTGAACCTAGGGTATAGATCCATTTCATTTCTTTTGTCTTTAACATCTGTAGTCTATCCCCTCCCCTCCTTAGAACCGGAACATTGTCTATGACCCTAAATCTGAGTTGGTTTACTGAATGCTTTTTCTCTATAAAATGTTTTGGTACCGGTAGTTCTATAAGACTTGTTCTAATTGTGCTCTTATGTTTAGTGATCCGGGCCTTCACCTCCATAGTGGTCTCCCCTATATAGGCGAGACCACAGGGGCAGGTGATCATGTAGATGACATAATTCGATGTACAAGTGTACCTTTCTTTTAGAAAAAACTTCTTCCCTGTATGGGGGTGACAAAAAAATTCTCCTTTTAGCATATTATTACAACAAGCGCAACCAAGACATGGGAAATTCCCAAATCTTGGTGCGCTTAATGTTCTCTGTCCAGTTCCTTTAGAAGTACCAAAGTCGGATTTCACCAATTTATCACCAAGATTTTTACCCCTCCTGTATGACATCATAGGGAATGATTTAAAGCCCGCCACTTGAGGTAACCCCCGTTGTAAGAGGGTCCAATGTTTCTTTATAGCACCACCAATGCGGTTGCTTATTGAACTATATGTGGAGACAAAGGGAATGCGATCACATACATTCCTTGTGGAGGTTTTCTTACGGACACTATCTCTTGAGGAATTTAAGGCCTTAGCTTTATAAGCTTCAACTTCTTTTTTAGGGTAACCTCTCGCTATAAATTTAGAGCACATGTCTTCCAGACGTGAGTCTACCAACTTCTCATCTGACACAATTCTCCTTACCCTTAATAGCTGGCTCCACGGGAGCGAATCAACCATCTTTCTTGGATGATTACTATCGAAAGACAGTAAGCTGTTCTTATCCGTGTTCTTGATAAAAATGTCCGTTTTCAGTCTACCTCCCTCTTTGTAAACTAAGGTATCCAAAAATTGAATCCGAGTATCCGACCGCATCAATGTAAATTGCAATTCTGAATAAACGTCATTAAGACTAGTATGGAACTCTTCTAACTCCAACTCGCTGCCCTCCCAAATCACAAAAATATCATCAATGTAGTGCCACCAAGCTCTGACGTGGCGCCAGAGGTTGGATTGGTACACGAACCTGTCCTCAAATACCACCATATAGATGTTGGCATAAGTGGGGGCCACATTGGACCCCATGGCGGTACCTCTCAACTGAAGGAAATACTCATCCCCAAAGAGGAAGTAATTCCTCCCGAGGATGAGCTCCAACAGTGTGAGGACAAGCTGTGCACACTCTGGGGCCACGTCAGAGCCCGATAGCGCACACTGAACTGCCTCAAGACCTTTTTCGTGTTCGATTGACGTATATAACGATGTCACATCGAACGATGCCAAGATGGATGCATCAGACACTACCAATCCTTCGATTTTATCCAAAAAATCGCTAGTGTCTCTCACATAGGACCGTGCTGTTGTAGCATAGGGACGTAGCACTTTGTCCAAAAAAATTGCAGTTTTACTGAATAATGAACCTCTCCCTGAGACTATTGGTCTCCCCGGGGGGTTGAATAGGTCTTTATGAATCTTTGGTAACACGTACAGCACGGGTGTAATCGGTGCTTCCACAGTCAAAAATTCAGACAGCTTGTGATCAATGAGTCCCATAGCCAAGGAGTCACTGATCACAAGCTGCAACTCCTTCTGAAACCGCAAGGTGGGATTACATGGCAATTTTTCATAAACGAGGTGATCACTCAACTGTCTGAGTATTTCCTCTTTATATTTATGGCTATCCAAAATAACCACTGCTCCGCCTTTATCGGCCCTTTTGATAACTATTGCAGTGTTATTGGTTAAATCATTAACAGCCTTTCTTTCACTTATAGTCATGTTTTGATAGGTAGCAGGTCTATATGTTTTTTTTAATTGACTAATTTCATTCTGTACAAGCTCGATATAGGATTCAATAAAGTGGTTTTTAACAGGAGGTTGAAACATACTCCTATTGTATAAACCTAATTCTTTCAGCGAAAAACCTTGTGTCGATTTTTCTACAGCAGTGTTCATAGGTACATCTGAAAAATATGATGATAATCTCAACCTTCTATAGAAAGCCTGTAAGTCAATTTCAATACCGAACCAGTCTGGATGACTGGAAGGACAAAAAGATAGACCTTTTGATATAACTCTCAATTCAACTTCTGATAAAGTAATAGAAGAAATATTTACCACTAGTTCATGGTCTTCTGTTAATGGTTCTTCGTGTTCCTCGTTCTCAGTGCCATTGTTTTCCCTTGTCTCTGTTCTCTGGGATAACTTTTGTTTTCTATGTTTACGACCCCCTCTCCGGTTACGTTTCCTGGGGTGGTTTTGTCCATCCTTGCTGGTTTCCTTCAGTTGAGAGGTACCGCCATGGGGTCCAATGTGGCCCCCACTTATGCCAACATCTATATGGCGGTATTTGAGGACAGGTTCGTGTACCAATCCAACCTCTGGCGCCACGTCAGAGCTTGGTGGCGCTACATTGATGATATTTTTGTGATTTGGGAGGGCAGCGAGTTGGAGTTAGAAGAGTTCCATACTAGTCTTAATGACGTTTATTCAGAATTGCAATTTACATTGATGCGGTCGGATACTCAGATTCAATTTTTGGATACCTTAGTTTACAAAGAGGGAGGTAGACTGAAAACGGACATTTTTATCAAGAACACGGATAAGAACAGCTTACTGTCTTTCGATAGTAATCATCCAAGAAAGATGGTTGATTCGCTCCCGTGGAGCCAGCTATTAAGGGTAAGGAGAATTGTGTCAGATGAGAAGTTGGTAGACTCACGTCTGGAAGACATGTGCTCTAAATTTATAGCGAGAGGTTACCCTAAAAAAGAAGTTGAAGCTTATAAAGCTAAGGCCTTAAATTCCTCAAGAGATAGTGTCCGTAAGAAAACCTCCACAAGGAATGTATGTGATCGCATTCCCTTTGTCTCCACATATAGTTCAATAAGCAACCGCATTGGTGGTGCTATAAAGAAACATTGGACCCTCTTACAACGGGGGTTACCTCAAGTGGCGGGCTTTAAATCATTCCCTATGATGTCATACAGGAGGGGTAAAAATCTTGGTGATAAATTGGTGAAATCCGACTTTGGTACTTCTAAAGGAACTGGACAGAGAACATTAAGCGCACCAAGATTTGGGAATTTCCCATGTCTTGGTTGCGCTTGTTGTAATAGTATGCTAAAAGGAGAATTTTTTTCTCACCCCCATACAGGGAAGAAGTTTTTTCTAAAAGAAAGGTACACTTGTACATCGAATTATGTCATCTACATGATCACCTGCCCCTGTGGTCTCGCCTATATAGGGGAGACCACTATGGAGGTGAAGGCCCGGATCACTAAACATAAGAGCACAATTAGAACAGGTCTTATAGAACTACCGGTACCAAAACATTTTATAGAGAAAAAGCATTCAGTAAACCAACTCAGATTTAGGGTCATAGACAATGTTCCGGTTCTAAGGAGGGGAGGGGATAGACTACAGATGTTAAAGACAAAAGAAATGAAATGGATCTATACCCTAGGTTCACTACAACCAGGGGGTTTAAATATAGATTTTAATCTTCAGTTATGTACCCATTGAATTAATTCTCCCCCGATGATGTAGTTGCAGTCGTCATTTGTTCTTATTGTTTTTAGATTTCTGACATTTTTACTGTATTTTATTCTAGATGATCCACAGAAGGGACAGTCGGTGGATGAACGTGGATGAAGATATTAAAATATGGAATATAAGGAAATTAGAATAAGGAATATCTATGGATATCGAAAGCTGGCTATTTCTGGCTAGGATATTCCATTTGAATCCCGACTGCCTCTTATGTGGTTGGTCTATTTTGTGTTTGATTTTTTTCTGTTTAAGTGTTTGCTCCTTTTGTACACATGGGTTTATATGTATATATATAGAGGGTTTGATGTATATATTTTCCACATGTTCCTGTGCATATATACTGGGATATATTTGCGTTACGCATCACTTTGGACTATAAACATCCCTCTTTGTATATCATAATATACCCATGGTCCGGGGTGGTGCGTAGCGTAAATATATCTTAGAACTTCCCAGATTATATGGGAGTTTGTAAGATTTATCATTCAATAGCAATATAGCTATATGCCTGCTTATGTCTTCCTGGTGGATCCCATTTATATCTCTGGAATGGCTGGCCTGCTCGTCTGATGTTGCTAGTGGTTGCTGGGATACGCTGACACACGCTGCGGCTGGGCGTGTCTCTGAGGTCACATGACGAGGCACGACAGTGACGCGGTGTGTCTGCGCTCCCACTCCACGGCCCAGCCAGAACGCTCAAGATGGTTTCCTAGGAGACGCAATGTGGATACGCGCAATCCCCGGGCGATGCACTGGTGTACGCAGATGCTGTGCGACGCTGGTCTGCATCGCCTCTGGACGCATCTCTATCCGGCTCACGTGATGTGATGTGATCCCGAGGTGGCGCGGATGCGCCTGCGCTTCACTGCCCCTAGTGCTTGCCAGGGGAAATTAGATACCGGATATGATGTGGAATAGCTGAATAATAAGAAACGATAGGATTGGGTTATGCTATTCAGCTTCAGTGTAAGGATATACTGGATTGGCTGGATGATGATTTGGGCATTGATTGGCCATATGAAGAGCCAGGAAGCAACAAGGTATTGGTGATTTGTTACTATGACAATGGAGACGCGTTTATATGCACGTGGAATAGAGGTGTAAACAAAGCGGTATTTCATGCTTTTTTTAGTGAGTAATATATTTATTGAAATAATAATGATATTATAATGTGAAGTGTATATGTATACAAATGTCTGATGTCTGTTTTTTGTAATGTTTTAGCAGAGTATTGTATTAAGAGGCAATGAGGGAGGTGCTTAGTAGTGATTGGCTCCCTGCGTGGTGTCCACACTATTTAAGACCCCCTTTCCGCCATGTTTGTATGCTTGAAAAAGACCAACATATGGTCGAAACGTCGCTTTGATGCTTTATGGCTGAATAAAGATTTCTTTGGATTACTACACCCGGTGGTGCGCTGTTCCTTTGTGAGAATCTGAAGTTTTACCCAGGAGGGTTCCCTGGATATGGAACGAGCGCCCAAATGAGTGAGTGCTGTCAGCCATCCTTATACTTTGCTTGCCAGATAAGCAAGTTGAAGATGAAATGATCTCTAAAAGCCATAAAGTTAAAAATGACACATTTCCTTCATATTTTAGTCAAAAATATATAAATATATACATATTTTCATCTTTTACATTTTAATAATTTCAAAAAGGAAAATAGGACAATGCAGAATTTTGGGTGCCCTGCATGGTTATCTTTATCTTTAGGCATTTTTAGATTAATCTTCAACTTGCTTAACTGTTCACAATAACAGGAATTATGACCAGGGGTGCCCAAACTTTTACATGCCACAGCTTAAGTCAGTAAAAATAAATAAATAAGTATACAGTTTGGTAGTTCTTGTGTCTGATAATTTTGTATGCTTAATTTTGCATTTTTTATCTATTGCTGGGCAGCGCATAGAGCTGGAGTGACAGAGGCGTTAGATTGTCTTTCAGGCTCATTTTTCAGTATGGGTCTAAGTAAAAAGCTTGCTTCCTCAATCCATTTGTTTAAGTAATAACTTTATGTTTTAGTCCTTAGGGGACTAGTCTAGCAGCAAATGGGAAAGGGAATTTTCAAATTGTCATGGTGTCTGTTAGTGGGTGGGATTCTTTAGGTTGGGGTAAATTGGTGGTCATCATAGATCCCTATAATTTATGGAAAACAGTTTAGTGGGTCTGGTGAATCTATGTGTCCCTTTGAGTCGGTAGGGGAAAGTTAATCACTTGTGATGGCGTACTGTCCCCCTCCCACACATATAGCATACAGCATATAGACTAGTTCTCCTCTCCCATACATAGCATATAGTATATAAACAAGCCCCCTCCCCCACACAAAGCGTACAGTAGACTAGTCCCCCTACTCCACATATAGCATATATAGCCAATAACCCCTCCCCCACACATAGCATACAGTATATATAAACAAGTCCCCCACATATAGCATACAGTATATAGACTAGTTCCCCCCCAACATATAGCATACAGTATATAGACAAGTCCCCTTCCCTTACACATAGCATACAGTATATATAAACAAGTCCCCCTCCCCCACATATAGCATACAGTATATAGACAAGTCCCCTTCCCTTACACATGTCTATATATGCTATGTGTGGGGGAGGGGGACTTGTCTATATATTCTAAGTGCCTCCACCACACAAAGCATACAGTACTTAGACAATTCCCCCTCCCCCACATGTTGCATATATAGCCAAGTCCCCCTTCCACACATAGTATACAGTATATATAATAGACAAGTCTGTTGTGAATTCTGCTCTTGGGTTCCCCCCGGTGGTTGCTGGTGGTAATGCAGTTGTCCCTGGGTTGCAATCCTGGGCAGGTGTTCCTGCTGATTGCAGCTCTGACTGGGGTATTTAGGTGTGCAGGATTCATTAGCCCTTGCCAGTTGTCCATTGTTCTTGGAGGTTATGCATCTCTGTCTGGTTCCTCCTGCCCTGCTGCCAAATCAGCCAAGATAAGTGTCTGGTTTTGTTTCTGCTGCACACATGCGGTGTGCTTTACAATTCAGTGCTATTCATTGTTTTTTTCTTGTCCAGCTTAGACTGTGTTTGGATACTTTCAGTCAAGTTGGATGCTCAGGAGATGCAGAGATACATTCCATATCTTTAGTTAGATGGTGGAATTTTTTGTATTTTCTGCTGTGGATATTTTTAGGGTTTTAATACTGACCGCTTAGTATTTTGTCCTATCCTTTCCTATTTAGCTAGCATGGCCTCTTTTGCTAAATCCTGATTTCTGCCTGCGTTTGTCTTTCCTCTTATACTCACAGTCAATATTTGTGGGGGGCTGCCTATCCTTTGGGGTTCTGCTCTGAGGCAAGATAGAATTCCCATTTCCATCTATGGGGGTATTTAGTCCTTCGGCTGTGTCGAGGTGTCTAGGATGTGTTAGGTACACCCCACGGCTACTTCTAGTTGCGGTGTCAGTTTAGGGTTTGTGGTCAGTACAGGTTCCACCTTCTCTTGAGAAAGTCTCATGCGGCTCCAAGGTCACCGGATTATAACACAAGTCCCCCTCCACCACATATAGCATATATAGCTAAGTGATCCTCATCCACACATAGCATCTATAGCCAAGTTCCCCCTCACACATAGCATACAGCATATAGACAAGTCCTCCCCCACATATAGCATAGACTATATAGACGAGTCCCACTCCCCTAAATATTGTTTAAATTATATAGATAAGTCTCGCTCCACCGAAATTGATACATATGGATCCACTGTTCTATTACACATATTAAGTGCACATAAAATAATATTTACAAATGTAATCTGCTTCTCAGAGGGTTCTGAGGACACAGGAGTCATCTTGATAGCATTAGGAGCAGAAGAGGGAGGAGATACGCAGCTGCTGCATGCTGGGCAATGACGCAGCACCAATGGCAGCACAGCCTCATGGAGCCCCAAGGTGCTAAGAGAAGAATTAGGGGAAGACTGCTATGGTGACCTGCCCCCAGCCCCATGCAACAAGATTTCATTGAGCTGGGTGGGGGAGGGGCACTTAAACCTGGTCATATAGACCACTCTGTGTCATTTAGTACACTAATTAGCTATGCACTGCTGGGCTAATCCATGGTGGCACACTCCATCCTTCCCCTGCTTGGAGTAATTGGTCCAACAAGAAGTAAATATACTAAAGTTTCTTTATTGTAACAAAAAGGCACATATATTTACAGATTAATAACAACAATAGTTACATACAGAGAGGGATTGAAAACAACATAAATGTGGGTCCCGGAAAAACTATCATGAGGTGGGTATCATATTAATCAAAGATTAGATAAAGTGCTAATGCTTGGTGTGAAAAGGTGCATGTGATATGGTACTGAGTAAATCATGTACAATCAATAGTGATCAAAGTCCATAAAGTGCCAAATGCTTGTATATAGAAATACAAACACACCGCAACTTATCCCATAAATATATGAATGTTCTTACCCATAGTACCTCTCCTGGACACCACAACCGTAGCCCCAATGTGCGTTTCGCGATGGCTTCTTCAGGGGGCCCCAAAGTTTTCTGTTGTTTTATACTAAAGAGGAGTGTCCATGTGGGTATTGCCCAGGTCCCAGTTTTGTCAGGCAAGGGATCATTTATAGGAAGTCATGATTATGTATTCTGTTCAGATTTTTCTGTTTTCTATCCTTCCCCGGCTGTACTCTCTCTAGGTGTTGAAGTCAAACTGACACTGGACAAGAGAGGTGTTACTGTCTATGGCACCTCTCCTGCACAGATGTCAGTCTGACTCCAACACCTAGAGAGAGTACAGCCGGGGAAGGAGGGATTGCACCACCATGGATGTGGATTAGCACAGCAGTGCTTAGCTGTGCTAGTGTAGGAGGGGAGGAGTCCTCCTTCTCTTGACAGTGCTGGTCCTGCAGCGGGGCCCGCCGGGGGATTCACTGATTCCCTGTAGGCCAGTCCGAGCCTGTTTAAGGGATTAAAGGGATGAGTGAGGTAGATTTGTTATATAGTTATTAATTTCATTATCAATTTCCTCTCTCTGATATGCAAATTGTCTCTTTAGAGGACTGCTACTTCCAATAGGTGGCACTAGAGTTCAAGTCCTCTTCCTTTCTAAAGAGACAATTTCCAAATGCAATTGCCCAGAGGAACATGCAAGGTGTTTAGGCCTCCTCATACTGGCATACCATACCTGGCATGTCACTCTCCACAAGGAGAAAACTTGCCCATTAGACTCCTCTCTCTGATAACACAGGTATGCAAATTTGGGGTTTATGAAAATCTTTTCAAATCCAATGACTGATTCTTATGTTTTCTTATCCCCTGATTGGAAAAAATATATATTTTTAACCATTAAGTATGAATTTTGCGCAAAACGAGAGTGAAATTACGTACAAACGAGATGAACAAAAACAACCTTTATTGGAGCCAAAAATGTACACAAATTTAAACTGTATATAAAAATGTATTTAACATACATTCTGTAGTTTTATTGGAAATTAATCATTGTGCCATTTCCTTTTCTCTTCAAAGCTTCTATTGATCCCCTTTCTCTTAGAGAAGGCTTGAGGATCTACTTTGTGAAGCATCCAGCAGTAGCCCCCCATTATGTCAACGTTCCATCTACCTTGGTATCGTCATTCCATCTCCTTGATATCTTGACTAAATCTTTCTCCTTGCTCTTCGCTTACATCACCAAGGTTTTCAGGAAAGTACGGTAGTCCAAATGGAAATGTAAAAAATGTAACTTTAAATTCATCAGACAACCCAAGACGGTGAGACGTTTCAGCATGTTCTCAACTATGGACTTATATTGTGGATCTTTGTTGTCACCTAAAAAAAATTTTCAGGATTTCTTTAAAAGAATCCCAAGCCCTCTTCTCAACAACTTTATTTTTGTTTCAAACACATCGTCTTCCATGAGTTTCTGAATTTCTGAATACACAAAAATGCCATCCTTCAGTTTTGCTTCGGACAGTCACTGAAACTTGGTACACAAGTGCTTAAAAGTCTCTCCTTGTTTCTGTAGAGATTTCACAAACTGATTCATCAGACCAAGCTTAATGTGGAGGGGTGGTAGGAGAACTTTAGTGGGATCAACTACATTTTCTGTAACTATGTTTTTTGAGTCCAGGTTTCAAAAATGTTCTAATTAGCCAACTTTTTTAGCACCAGGTGATGAGTCCTCCTCCGGCTGTCCCATTCACATAAAAAGCATGGGTACTTTGTGCATCCTTCTTGCTGGCCAATGAACTTTCAGACCACCACTAATTGACCATCTTTGATCTTCATAGTTAGGTTTTTTGAGAATAAAGTCTAAATTCTCATAGCTTTCCTTCAAATGCACAGAATGCCATACAGCCACTGAAGCATACTTGCTGCAATTGTGCAGTAGCACAGCTATCAGACCTTTTTTGGATGCAACAATAAAGAGTCACATTGTACTCAATGTAAAATGTTACCATCAGCCTGACTGTATCATTTACACTAGTCTGTTGACTGGCTGACCACAACATTCACGATAGATTATAGACCGGCTCATCCCAGCATTAGGGTACCGTCTCACTATACGATTTACCAACGATCACGACCTGCGATACGACCTGGCCGTGATCGTTGGTAAGTCGTTGTGTGGTCGCTGGGGAGCTGTCACACAGACCGCTCTCCAGCGACCAACGATGCCGAGGTTCGCTGGTAACCAGGGTAAACATCGGGTTACTAAGTGCAGGGCCGCGCTTAGTAACCCGATGTTTACCGTGGTTACCAGCGTAAAAGTAAAAAAAAAAAAACCGTACATACTCACCATCTGATGTCCGTCAGGTCCCTTGCCGTCTGCTTCCCGCTCTGACTGAGTGCAGCTGTACAGTGAGAGCACAGCACAGCAGTGACGTCACCGCTGTGATCTGCTCTCACTTTCCGGCCGGCAGACAGTCAGAGCGGGAAGCAGACGGCAAGGGACCTGACGGACATCAGATGGTGAGTATGTACGTTTTTTTTTTTTTTTACTTTTACGCTGGTAACCACTGTAAACATCGGGTTACTAAGCGCGGCCCTGCGCTTAGTAACCCAATGTTTACCCTGGTTACAAGCGAACGCATCGCTGGATCGCTGTCACACACAACGATCCAGCGATGACAGCGGGAGATCCAGCGACGAAAGAAAGTTTCAAACGATCTGCTACGACGTACGATTCTCAGCAGGGTGTCTGATCGCAGTAGCGTGTCAGACACTGCGAGATCGTAACGATATCGCTAGAACGTCACGAATCGTGCTGTCGTAGCGATAAAAATGCCACTGTGTGACGGTACCCTTACACTAGGTGTGGTCTAATCAACCAAAGTATTTATATTGGACTGAGGACCGACTGATTACAATATTAACAGTACTCTGTGGAATGACTGACCACAACATTTACAGTAGACTGTGGACTGACTGACTACAGCTTTGACAACAAACTGTGGATAGATTGACCACAGTCATTATCTCTGAGATAAGTAATTTTGGTCCTAGTGAGTTATACTTATTGGTGTGTATAGCATGTAGCAGGAACATATTATCATGCGTTTGTCTTTTTACAGGGACTGAATCCAATGATGAAACATGATTTTTTTTCTTTGTGGACTCCAAGAAGACAATTGAAAGAATCACATAAAAGGTCATTCATTTTCATATTAATTACTGATAATCGTTGGTCTAGGCTTGAGTTCTAGATCTGCGGAGGTGTAATAACACCGTCCTGGTACATGACAATATACTGTATGTGGTTTTATAAATGTATATCTTCTATACACAACTCCTAGTATAACACCACCATGTCTCTGGTACAGAGATAGGGAAACATTTTTCTTATTATCCTCTGTCTTCCAAATTGGGAATGCCCTCTCATATTTCATAAAATACACTTGTACCAGGGGTAAAACAATCAATATAGTGATTAGATTAGATTGACTGCAGCATTCACACTAGTCCGCAGACTGACTGAACACAACGTTTACACTAGGTGTGGACTGACTGTGCACAGTATTAATACAAGGCTGTGGACTGACTGACCGGAACATTTACAATAGACTGTGCACCATATGACCAGAGCATTTACAGGAACATCACCACAGTACACTAGAGCGCTGTCTTGAGAAAAGCATGGAATGAATTTCTTTTCTCTGCTTCTGTACCATGAAAACAGGCACCAGGAGCTAGCAGGTTCTTTTCCTTTAGTCTAGGGCCTAAAAGTTCTGCAAAATGTTTAGAAAGGTCCAAGTCCCTGACTAAATTATTTAATTCGAGCTGGGAAAAAAGCTGTGGCCCATTGGGACTAGCACGACAGTATTTGATAGAATCCCGCTTTTCATCTTCTGAATCAGTTGTATCTTCAAGTTACTCTGGAGGTGAAGGGACGGGTATTCCTGGACACAGGGCGAATAGTTGATGGGTGATCTCGTATATAATTTCCTCCTTATTTTTAATGTTGAATCCCTTCACGTTGCACATACAAAAGTAGCAGTCATCACTATGATTTTGTGGTTCCCTCCAGATCATAGGCACATCAAAACAAAAGCTCTCTTTCTTCCCTTTAGACCACTGTTATAATTCCGCTACATAAACAGAACAATGTTCCTTAGTGGTTTTCTTCATTACAAAACACCACAAATAAAACGCTAGAGAAATGGAGTAGCCATAAACCACCGATGAAGTAAGAAACAACATTTATTGAAAAAGAAATCATAAAAACAGTTACCATTAGCTACAAATGTGTCAAATCAGGAGGAGTAAAGGATGGAG
This sequence comes from Ranitomeya variabilis, assembly GCF_051348905.1. Taxonomy (NCBI): domain Eukaryota; kingdom Metazoa; phylum Chordata; class Amphibia; order Anura; family Dendrobatidae; genus Ranitomeya; species Ranitomeya variabilis. Next base: position 500,753,142 of record NC_135237.1, on the reverse strand, counting down.
AGCAACAAATGGATCCCAAATATTTCAGCACTCAATGTGCAAAACACCTATACAGACGGTATCTAAGCACCATATTAAGTAGCAAAGCACATATGGCTGTAAACAAAGGGCGAAACGGAGAGGAGAGATATTACCCATGGTAGGGGAGGATCAAGATGGCCCACCAGCAGATCGCCGACATGCTTTTCGCATGTAGCTTTCTCAAGGGGAGGTGTCAGAATGGTGCTGTCCCATCCACTATATGCACCGAGTCAACAGATGACAAACTAGAGTAGCACATGTGCGCTGCCGCACCCGCCATGAATATCGCTACCGCCTGCCTGCCATCATCACTATAGATGACCGGATGGAGCAATGAGGTGATAGATCACAGCGCGCATGCGCACATTGGCAGCCATGTTTGAGAAGCCCACAGTATGCACCCCGGGCAGCTGCCGACCCGGAAGGAGACAGTGCGGTACAGGGGCCGTGGTGATAAGTAGGCGTCTCTGCCGGGGATGAGAGGCATCATCTGTGTTTTCTTTAGGCACCAACTATTATTATTATTATTATTATTATTATTATTATGTATTTATATAGCACCATTGATTCCATGGGGCTGTATATGAGATGTGCACCACCAGGAGTACAAAAAATAGTACAGTTTAATTTACACAGCAGGTCCTGTCCTAGAAGTCTTTTCGGGGCTTCTGCTAACAATAGAAAAGAATGTTCTGTAGTAATGGGACGAATAGTCACCATGCAGGATCTGAAATAGAGACAAAGTTAGGTTTCCCTGTTACCTCTAAGGTTTTTAGTTTTTCTCTTGTTTTTGGGAGAAGGTTGTTGTTAATTAAAGACAAGGATGCTCCTGGATCAACAAGAAAAGGTACAATAGTGCCTGCCACATCACAGTTCAGGGCCTTCAGGAAAAAAAGGAGGAATTTTGCATAGGCATCAAGTCGTCATGTTACACATCAATAAATCACTACCATATGGTCAATTTTGGTTTGTATCCTCATTCTTCTGTTGTTTCTTTGGATTTATACAGTATTTGGCAATGTGCAATTTACCATTACAACTGAAATATCCGAAATCCTTATGTTTCTGGTTGCCATTCTTACCAGCGGAGGCAGCATTTGCATTTCCAACAGATAATTCTGCTGCAGCAATTTGTAGCTGCATCTATCTTTCCTCCTTTTTCTTTTGGGCAGTCTCCAGATTTGTCTCATGGTGAAATAAGTCATCCAAGATAGCATGTATGCTTGACTGCTTCCTGTAGCAGTTAATATGTTTTTCAATATTTTGTGTAAATCTTAATTTGCGTGGTGATTATGCATAATATGTCTCTCTAACACTTGGGTCTTCAATCTTAGAGATGATAAACTATAAACATTTCTCACCTATTCATGGGATAGATGGTAACTGTATGATCGCTCAGTGTGTCCCCCATTCTACTGGGGCCTGTCCCCCAATCTACTGGAGCCTGTCCCCCAATCTACATTAGCCTGTCTCCCATTCTACTGGGGCCTGTCTTCCAATCTACAGTAGCCTGATCCCCATTCTACTGAAGCCTGCCCCCCATTCTACTGGATCTTGTCCCCAAATCTACTGGGGCCTGTCCTCCATTCTACTGGAGTCTGTCCCCCAATCTACAGTAGCCTGTCTCCCATTCTACTGGAGCCTGTCCCCCAATCTACTGGGGCCTGTCCCCCATTCTACTGGAGCCTGTCTCCCATCCTACTGGAGCCTGTCCCCCAATCTACAGTAGCCTGTCTCCCATTCTACTGGAGCCTGTCCCCCAATCTACTGGGGCCTGTCCCCCATTCTACTGAAGCCTGTCTCCCATCCTACTGGAGCCTGTCCCCCAATCTACAGTAGCCTGTCTCCCATTCTACTGGAGCCTGTCCCCCAATCTACTGGGGCCTGTCCCCCATTCTACTGGAGCCTGTCTCCCATCCTACTGGAGCCTGTCCCCCAATCTACAGTAGCCTGTCTCCCATTCTACTGGAGCCTGTCCCCCAATCTACAGTAGCCTGTCTCCCATCCTACTGGAGCCTGTCCCCCAATCTACAGTAGCCTGTCTCCCATCCTACTGGAGCCTGTCCCCCAATCTACAGTAGCTTGTCTCCCATTCTACTGGAGCCTGTCCCCCATTCTACTGGAGCCTGTCCCCCATTCTACTGGGGCCTGTCTCCCAATCTACAGTAGCCTGACCCCCATTCTACTGAAGCCTGTCCCCCAATCTACAGTAGCCTGTCTCCCATTCTACTGGAGCCTGTCCCCCAATCTACTGGGGCCTGTCCCCCATTCTACTGGAGCCTGTCTCCCATCCTACTGGAGCCTGTCCCCCAATCTACAGTAGCCTGTCTCCCATTCTACTGGAGCCTGTCCCCCAATCTACTGGGGCCTGTCCCCCATTCTACTGGAGCCTGTCTCCCATCCTACTGGAGCCTGTCCCCCAATCTACAGTAGCCTGTCTCCCATCCTACTGGAGCCTGTCCCCCAATCTACAGTAGCCTGTCTCCCATCCTACTGGACCTTGTCCCCCAATCTACTGGGGCCTGTCCCCCATTCTACAGTAGCTTGTCTCCCATTCTACTGGAGCCTGTCCCCCATTCTACTGGAGCCTGTCCCCCATTCTACTGGGGCCTGTCTCCCAATCTACAGTAGCCTGACCCCCATTCTACTGAAGCCTGTCCCCCAATCTACAGTAGCCTGTCTCCCATTCTACTGGAGCCTGTCCCCCAATCTACTGGGGCCTGTCCCCCATTCTACTGGAGCCTGTCTCCCATCCTACTGGAGCCTGTCCCCCAATCTACAGTAGCCTTTCCCCCATTCTACTGGGGCCTGTCCCCCATTCTACTGGAGCCTGTCCCCCATTCTACTGGAGCCTGTCCCCCATTCTACTGGGGCCTGTCTCCCAATCTACAGTAGCCTGACCCCCATTCTACTGAAGCCTGTCCCCCAATCTACAGTAGCCTGTCTCCCATTCTACTGGAGCCTGTCCCCCAATCTACTGGAGCCTGCCCCCCATTCTACTGGGGCCTGTCTCCCAATCTACAGTAGCCTGACCCCCATTCTACTGAAGCCTGTCCCCCAATCTACAGTAGCCTGTCTCCCATTCTACTGGAGCCTGTCCCCCAATCTACTGGGGCCTGTCCCCCATTCTACTGGAGCCTGTCTCCCATCCTACTGGAGCCTGTCCCCCAATCTACAGTAGCCTGTCTCCCATTCTACTGGAGCCTGTCCCCCAATCTACTGGGGCCTGTCCCCCATTCTACTGGAGCGTGTCTCCCATCCTACTGGAGCCTGTCCCCCAATCTACAGTAGCCTGTCTCCCATCCTACTGGAGCCTGTCCCCCAATCTACAGTAGCCTGTCTCCCATCCTACTGGAGCCTGTCCCCCAATCTACAGTAGCCTGTCTCCCATCCTACTGGAGCTTGTCCCCCAATCTACTGGGGCCTGTCCCCCAATCTACAGTAGCCTGTCTCCCATCCTACTGGAGCTTGTCCCCCAATCTACTGGGGCCTGTCCCCCATTCTACAGTAGCCTGTCCCCCATTCTACTGGAGCCTGTCCCCCATTCTACTGGAGCCTGTCCCCCATTCTACTGGAGCCTGTCCCCCATTCTACTGGGGCCTGTCTCCCAATCTACAGTAGCCTGACCCCCATTCTACTGAAGCCTGTCCCCCAATCTACAGTAGCCTGTCTCCCATTCTACTGGAGCCTGTCCCCCAATCTACTGGGGCCTGTCCCCCATTCTACTGGAGCCTGTCTCCTATCCTACTGGAGCCTGTCCCCCAATCTACAGTAGCCTGTCTCCCATTCTACTGGAGCCTGTCCCCCAATCTACTGGGGCCTGTCCCCCATTCTACTGGAGCCTGTCTCCCATCCTACTGGAGCCTGTCCCCCAATCTACAGTAGCCTGTCTCCCATCCTACTGGAGCCTGTCCCCCAATCTACAGTAGCCTGTCTCCCATCCTACTGGAGCTTGTCTCCCATTCTACTGGAGCCTGTCCCCCATTCTACTGGAGCCTGTCCCCCATTCTACTGGGGCCTGTCTCCCAATCTACAGTAGCCTGACCCCCATTCTACTGAAGCCTGTCCCCCAATCTACAGTAGCCTGTCTCCCATTCTACTGGAGCCTGTCCCCCAATCTACTGGGGCCTGTCCCCCATTCTACTGGAGCATGTCTCCCATCCTACTGGAGCCTGTCCCCCAATCTACAGTAGCCTGTCTCCCATCCTACTGGAGCCTGTCCCCCAATCTACAGTAGCCTGTCTCCCATCCTACTGGAGCCTGTCCCCCAATCTACAGTAGCCTGTCTCCCATCCTACTGGAGCTTGTCCCCCAATCTACTGGGGCCTGTCCCCCATTCTACAGTAGCCTGTCCCCCATTCTACTGGAGCCTGTCCCCCATTCTACTGGAGCCTGTCCCCCATTCTACTGGAGCCTGTCCCCCATTCTACTGGGGCCTGTCTCCCAATCTACAGTAGCCTGACCCCCATTCTACTGAAGCCTGTCCCCCAATCTACAGTAGCCTGTCTCCCATTCTACTGGAGCCTGTCCCCCAATCTACTGGGGCCTGTCCCCCATTCTACTGGAGCCTGTCTCCCATCCTACTGGAGCCTGTCCCCCAATCTACAGTAGCCTGTCTCCCATTCTACTGGAGCCTGTCCCCCAATCTACTGGGGCCTGTCCCCCATTCTACTGGAGCCTGTCTCCCATCCTACTGGAGCCTGTCCCCCAATCTACAGTAGCCTGTCTCCCATCCTACTGGAGCCTGTCCCCCAATCTACAGTAGCCTGGCTCCCATCCTACTGGAGCTTGTCTCCCATTCTACTGGAGCCTGTCCCCCATTCTACTGGAGCCTGTCCCCCATTCTACTGGGGCCTGTCTCCCAATCTACAGTAGCCTGACCCCCATTCTACTGAAGCCTGTCCCCCAATCTACAGTAGCCTGTCTCCCATTCTACTGGAGCCTGTCCCCCAATCTACTGGGGCCTGTCCCCCATTCTACTGGAGTCTGTCCCCCAATCTACAGTAGCCTGTCTCCCATTCTACTGGAGCCTGTCCCCCAATCTACTGGGGCCTGTCCCCCATTCTACTGGAGCCTGTCTCCCATCCTACTGGAGCCTGTCCCCCAATCTACAGTAGCCTGTCTCCCATTCTACTGGAGCCTGTCCCCCAATCTACTGGGGCCTGTCCCCCATTCTACTGAAGCCTGTCTCCCATCCTACTGGAGCCTGTCCCCCAATCTACAGTAGCCTGTCTCCCATTCTACTGGAGCCTGTCCCCCAATCTACTGGGGCCTGTCCCCCATTCTACTGGAGCCTGTCTCCCATCCTACTGGAGCCTGTCCCCCAATCTACAGTAGCCTGTCTCCCATTCTACTGGAGCCTGTCCCCCAATCTACAGTAGCCTGTCTCCCATCCTACTGGAGCCTGTCCCCCAATCTACAGTAGCCTGTCTCCCATCCTACTGGAGCCTGTCCCCCAATCTACAGTAGCTTGTCTCCCATTCTACTGGAGCCTGTCCCCCATTCTACTGGAGCCTGTCCCCCATTCTACTGGGGCCTGTCTCCCAATCTACAGTAGCCTGACCCCCATTCTACTGAAGCCTGTCCCCCAATCTACAGTAGCCTGTCTCCCATTCTACTGGAGCCTGTCCCCCAATCTACTGGGGCCTGTCCCCCATTCTACTGGAGCCTGTCTCCCATCCTACTGGAGCCTGTCCCCCAATCTACAGTAGCCTGTCTCCCATTCTACTGGAGCCTGTCCCCCAATCTACTGGGGCCTGTCCCCCATTCTACTGGAGCCTGTCTCCCATCCTACTGGAGCCTGTCCCCCAATCTACAGTAGCCTGTCTCCCATCCTACTGGAGCCTGTCCCCCAATCTACAGTAGCCTGTCTCCCATCCTACTGGACCTTGTCCCCCAATCTACTGGGGCCTGTCCCCCATTCTACAGTAGCTTGTCTCCCATTCTACTGGAGCCTGTCCCCCATTCTACTGGAGCCTGTCCCCCATTCTACTGGGGCCTGTCTCCCAATCTACAGTAGCCTGACCCCCATTCTACTGAAGCCTGTCCCCCAATCTACAGTAGCCTGTCTCCCATTCTACTGGAGCCTGTCCCCCAATCTACTGGGGCCTGTCCCCCATTCTACTGGAGCCTGTCTCCCATCCTACTGGAGCCTGTCCCCCAATCTACAGTAGCCTTTCCCCCATTCTACTGGGGCCTGTCCCCCATTCTACTGGAGCCTGTCCCCCATTCTACTGGAGCCTGTCCCCCATTCTACTGGGGCCTGTCTCCCAATCTACAGTAGCCTGTCTCCCATTCTACTGGAGCCTGTCCCCCAATCTACTGGAGCCTGCCCCCCATTCTACTGGGGCCTGTCTCCCAATCTACAGTAGCCTGACCCCCATTCTACTGAAGCCTGTCCCCCAATCTACAGTAGCCTGTCTCCCATTCTACTGGAGCCTGTCCCCCAATCTACTGGAGCCTGCCCCCCATTCTACTGGGGCCTGTCTCCCAATCTACAGTAGCCTGACCCCCATTCTACTGAAGCCTGTCCCCCAATCTACAGTAGCCTGTCTCCCATTCTACTGGAGCCTGTCCCCCAATCTACTGGGGCCTGTCCCCCATTCTACTGGAGCCTGTCTCCCATCCTACTGGAGCCTGTCCCCCAATCTACAGTAGCCTGTCTCCCATTCTACTGGAGCCTGTCCCCCAATCTACTGGGGCCTGTCCCCCATTCTACTGGAGCCTGTCTCCCATCCTACTGGAGCCTGTCCCCCAATCTACAGTAGCCTGTCTCCCATCCTACTGGAGCCTGTCCCCCAATCTACAGTAGCCTGTCTCCCATCCTACTGGAGCCTGTCCCCCAATCTACAGTAGCCTGTCTCCCATCCTACTGGAGCTTGTCCCCCAATCTACTGGGGCCTGTCCCCCAATCTACAGTAGCCTGTCTCCCATCCTACTGGAGCTTGTCCCCCAATCTACTGGGGCCTGTCCCCCATTCTACAGTAGCCTGTCCCCCATTCTACTGGAGCCTGTCCCCCATTCTACTGGAGCCTGTCCCCCATTCTACTGGAGCCTGTCCCCCATTCTACTGGGGCCTGTCTCCCAATCTACAGTAGCCTGACCCCCATTCTACTGAAGCCTGTCTCCCAATCTACAGTAGCCTGTCTCCCATTCTACTGGAGCCTGTCCCCCAATCTACTGGGGCCTGTCCCCCATTCTACTGGAGCCTGTCTCCCATCCTACTGGAGCCTGTCCCCCAATCTACAGTAGCCTGTCTCCCATTCTACTGGAGCCTGTCCCCCAATCTACTGGGGCCTGTCCCCCATTCTACTGGAGCCTGTCTCCCATCCTACTGGAGCCTGTCCCCCAATCTACAGTAGCCTGTCTCCCATCCTACTGGAGCCTGTCCCCCAATCTACAGTAGCCTGTCTCCCATCCTACTGGAGCTTGTCTCCCATTCTACTGGAGCCTGTCCCCCATTCTACTGGAGCCTGTCCCCCATTCTACTGGGGCCTGTCTCCCAATCTACAGTAGCCTGACCCCCATTCTACTGAAGCCTGTCCCCCAATCTACAGTAGCCTGTCTCCCATTCTACTGGAGCCTGTCCCCCAATCTACTGGGGCCTGTCCCCCATTCTACTGGAGCATGTCTCCCATCCTACTGGAGCCTGTCCCCCAATCTACAGTAGCCTGTCTCCCATCCTACTGGAGCCTGTCCCCCAATCTACAGTAGCCTGTCTCCCATCCTACTGGAGCCTGTCCCCCAATCTACAGTAGCCTGTCTCCCATCCTACTGGAGCTTGTCCCCCAATCTACTGGGGCCTGTCCCCCATTCTACAGTAGCCTGTCCCCCATTCTACTGGAGCCTGTCCCCCATTCTACTGGAGCCTGTCCCCCATTCTACTGGAGCCTGTCCCCCATTCTACTGGGGCCTGTCTCCCAATCTACAGTAGCCTGACCCCCATTCTACTGAAGCCTGTCCCCCAATCTACAGTAGCCTGTCTCCCATTCTACTGGAGCCTGTCCCCCAATCTACTGGGGCCTGTCCCCCATTCTACTGGAGCCTGTCTCCCATCCTACTGGAGCCTGTCCCCCAATCTACAGTAGCCTGTCTCCCATTCTACTGGAGCCTGTCCCCCAATCTACTGGGGCCTGTCCCCCATTCTACTGGAGCCTGTCTCCCATCCTACTGGAGCCTGTCCCCCAATCTACAGTAGCCTGTCTCCCATCCTACTGGAGCCTGTCCCCCAATCTACAGTAGCCTGTCTCCCATCCTACTGGAGCCTGTCCCCCAATCTACAGTAGCCTGTCTCCCATCCTACTGGAGCCTGTCCCCCAATCTACAGTAGCCTGTCTCCCATCCTACTGGAGCTTGTCCCCCAATCTACTGGGGCCTGTCCCCCATTCTACAGTAGCCTGTCCCCCATTCTACTGGAGCCTGTCCCCCATTCTACTGGAGCCTGTCCCCCATTCTACTGGAGCCTGTCCCCCATTCTACTGGGGCCTGTCTCCCAATCTACAGTAGCCTGACCCCCATTCTACTGAAGCCTGTCCCCCAATCTACAGTAGCCTGTCTCCCATTCTACTGGAGCCTGTCCCCCAATCTACTGGGGCCTGTCCCCCATTCTACTGGAGCCTGTCTCCCATCCTACTGGAGCCTGTCCCCCAATCTACAGTAGCCTGTCTCCCATTCTACTGGAGCCTGTCCCCCAATCTACTGGGGCCTGTCCCCCATTCTACTGGAGCCTGTCTCCCATCCTACTGGAGCCTGTCCCCCAATCTACAGTAGCCTGTCTCCCATCCTACTGGAGCCTGTCCCCCAATCTACAGTAGCCTGTCTCCCATCCTACTGGAGCTTGTCTCCCATTCTACTGGAGCCTGTCCCCCATTCTACTGGAGCCTGTCCCCCATTCTACTGGGGCCTGTCTCCCAATCTACAGTAGCCTGACCCCCATTCTACTGAAGCCTGTCCCCCAATCTACAGTAGCCTGTCTCCCATTCTACTGGAGCCTGTCCCCCAATCTACTGGGGCCTGTCCCCCATTCTACTGGAGCCTGTCCCCCATTCTACTGGAGCCTGTCCCCCATTCTACTGGAGCCGTGATCATGTATCACCTCTATTAATTGTCTTTGGAAGTAACCAGCATAGTTAGGTAGAGACTCGAGTGGTTTATGGTCCAGACTCTTTGGGCTGTATGCCTACAAAGTATACAGGAAATCATGTAAAAATCCCTTTGCTTCATATAGTCAGTGTCACCAATTTCATCTTTTCTGATGACATGACAATGCTTCCAGTTTCTATTCTAATTGTATTTTAAATATTGATGCACTTAAAACTTTAATAGAAAGGAATGAAGAATAAATGGTGACACAGGACATAAGGGCAAGTGAGGACCCTCAGATGTCACTATGCAATATGTGCACTACAGTCAAATAAAACAGGAAAATGCACATCGGGAAATGAATTGAGAGATCTTCTACCTCCATCCACCAGGTGGAACCAAAACAAAACAGTAATAGTAACAGAAAAAAATATCCAGTTCTCAATGGGTTTTCTGATAAAATTATTTTTGATCAGTTGTTATTTTAATTAAAAAAAAAAAAAAAAATTTCTGATGCTATATACATTTAGGTATACAATATGTGATACAGGCGAATTTTCAGGTCATTTTTAGAATCATACTGAAACGCACCTCAGGATAACCAAATGGCCAAGTGTGGTACTGTGTAAGTACTGTACATATTACATCACAGTATAGGGCTATTATGCAGAGTGTATATCTTTTTTGTATTGCTGTAAATAATGGAAACGATATATAATACAACCACTCTTCATGCATTTTATGTGTTCTCTGCGACTTATAAACTGATGTTGTGTTGTTCATTGTGTTGATCAGCTTTGTACCCAGAGATCGGAATTGTTGTTTCTCACATTTTGCTCCATGTTCACTCTAGTAACGGCATTTATGAACTCACATTTCACTGGTCTGCTTGTGGAGCATCTATTGCTTTTTGTCGTGTGCTGCATACATGTTTATTTGTTCATTTTAATACCTTTGTGGGGATGAAAATGGTAGCCAGGCCTGTAGGTAGAAGTCATGGAACCCCATAGTAGAAGTCCTGATTTGGCTCCCTCTCCTTCCCTCAAAATAAAATATTCAGTAGGGTCACGGCACAGAGCCAAAGTCGCAGAAGAGCACATTTCCCAACTTTTAAAGGCCCGAGAGAGGGCCATTATTTGCACAGTAATTTTACCCTTATTGAAGCCCCTTACATGCACTACGATACCACATTTTGACCCTTATAGAATATGATGCCAACAAAAATGACTCATTGAGTTCCTCCACAGTGAACGTCCCCACAATAAACTTCACACAGACCGTATGGTGAACCCACAGTTGCTCCATCAAAGTTTGATGCCCCCCATAATGCCCTCAACACAGTATGATGTCGCCACAGTGAACCTTACCTCACGGTATTATGCTTCCATAGTTCCAAAACATACATTATGTGACCCCCAGATGGTATGATGTCCCCTCAACACCATAGACAGTAGAATCTGACCTCAGCCACCCTGACAGTATGAGGTCTCCACAGCCACTTACACAGAATGATGTCTCCACAGCTTTCCAGACAGTATGATGCACCCACAACCCTCCAGACAGTATGATGTCCCCACACACAGTATGATGGCCCACACAGCTCTCAACACAAAATGATGCCCCCCATAAGGGTTAATGCCCCTCACATTGCCATTACATTCTATAATGCCTCCTCTGTCCCACCACACACAGTATGATGCCCCCACAGTCCCTTCAAGTATTGACTAATAATATACAGTACTGACCAAAAGTTTGGACATACCTTCTCATTTAAAGATTTTTCTGTATTTTCACGACTATGAAAATTGTACATTCACACTGAAGGCATCAAAACTATGAATTAACACATGTGGAATTATATACTTAACAAAAAAGTGTGAAACAGCTGAAAATGTCTTATATTCTAGGTTCTTCAAAGTAGCCACCTTTTGCTTTGATGACTGCTTTGCACACTCTTGGCATTCTCTTGATGAGCTTCAAGAGGTACTCACCGGGAATGGTTTTCACTTCACAGGTGTGCCCTGTCAGGTTTAATAAGTGGGATTTATTGCCTTATAAATGGGGTTCGGACCATCAGTTGTGTTGTGCAGAAGTCTGGTGGATACACAGCTGATAGTCCTACTGAATAGACTGTTAGAATTTGTATTATGGCAAGAAAAAAGCAGCTAAGTAAAGAAAAACGAGTGGCCATCATTACTTTAAGAAATGAAGGTCAGTCAGTCCGAAAAATTGGGAAAACTTTGAAAGTGACCCCAAATGCAGTGGCAAAAACCATCAAGCGCTACAAAGAAACTGGCTCACATGAAGACCGCCCCAGGAAAGGAAGACCAAGAGTCACCTCTGCTTCTGAGGATAATGAACATTAGACCAGTGGAAATCTGTGCTTTGGTCTGATGAGTCCAAATTTGAGATCTTTGGTTCCAACCACCATGTCTTTGTGCACGCAGAAAAGGTGAACGGATGGACTCTAAATGCCAGGTTCCCAACATGAAGCATGGAGGAGGTGTGATGTTTGGGGGTGCTTTGCTGGTGACACTGTTGGGGATTTATTCAAAATTGAAGGCATACTGAATCAGCATGGCTACCACAGCATCTTGCAGCAGCATGCTATTCCATCCGGTTTGGTTTAGTTGGACCATCATTTATTTTTCAACAGGACAATGACCCCAAACCCACCTCCAGGCTGTGTAAGGGCTATTTGACCAAGAAGGAGAGTGATGGGATGCTACACCAGATGACCTGGCCTCCACAGTCACCAGACCTGAATCCAATCGAGATGGTTTGGGGTGAGCTGGACCGCAGAGTGAAGGCAAAAGGGCCAACAAGTGCTAAGCATCTCTGGGAACTCCTTTAAGATTGTTGGAAGACCATTCCCGGTGACTACCTCTTGAAGCTCATGAAGAGAATGCCAAGAGTATGCAAAGCAGTCATCAAAGCAAAAGGTGGCTATTTTGAAGAACCTAGAATATAAGACATAATTTCAGTTGTTTCACACTTTTCTGTAAAGTATATAATTCCACATGTGTTAATTCATAGTGTTGATGCCTTCAGTGTGAATGTACAATTTTCATAGTCATGAAAATACAGAAAAATCTTTAAATTAGAAGGTGTGTCCAAACTTTTGGTCTGTACTGTATAAAAAAAAATTACTCACCTAGCCTTACTCTCCCAATACAGTGCCTGAAACTGTTCAGTGTTTGGACTACTGCGCAGAGACTCTGATGCACAGGCTGAATGGCAGGAGCAGAGAGCAAATGACTCCCTCCTCCACCATTATATTCAATGTTGTATGTATTCTGAGGATGTAGATACCTTTGAAATTAAAATGCTTGCCAGGGGGGCCACAGGTCTGCCACTATTAGTGGTCAAGCACTGGTGGTAATGGAGTGCCCGCTAGGACCATGGGGTACTCGGTACCAGGCCGGTTCTTACAGGGATGTGTCACGTGGCAGCGACCCAGTCCGTGGCCCTGGCCATCCAAGTTAAAGGGAAGGTCTCTAAAGGGGTTGTTGGGTGAATAAAGAATAAAGTTTGTTCATGATGCCACTTGTGGTATTTGGTCATGGATGACCGACGCTGCTTAAAGGGGTCCACTGGGAATGATGTTATTGCAGTAGGGATGGTATGGCTTCCCACAGGTGAAGCGTAGTCCCCAGGGCTCCCGGTGTAGTAGGCAAAGATGACAGACGGTGCAGTGCCAGAAAGAATTGGAAGACACAAGGTTGCCGTCTCTTTACCTTTTACTGGTAGTATGCAGTAACAGTCCAGGGTACGGATCACAGGTGATGGTGAGGTCCAGCCAGCCTGGAAGCGATTCAGAATCCCCCTAGCCAGGTGGGGTTGGAAGCCTTCCTTACTGCGCTGTGTTGTAGTCCCTTGCTGCCTAAGGCTTCACACAAGGTCCTCACTTTCTCTCTGTCCCTTTAAGTAGGACACTAATCCGTTTGGCAGGCAACTTGAGCCTTTTTACTGGTGTCTCTATTTGTGGTGACTGCGGGCTCTATTTGCTGCTGTGCATTCGGATGTAATGGTGGACAGGCGACTTGAAATCTCCTGCCCACCGGTTTCTGCTGTGGGGCATACAGTTACCCCCACAACCTCAGAATTCAGGCTTCCGGTTACTTGCCCTGATTCTGGAGTGAGCCTGTTTGCAGCTCCACTCCCTGTATCGTTCCTCTCCTTTGCCTCTTCTTCCCTCGCAGTCTCTCAGACTGTTCTGTCCCTCTATTCTCTTTCCAGGAGCTGCAGAACCATGTGCTTGCATGGCTCCAGCTTTCCACTCCTCACTCCTCTGACAGACTGAACTGTAACTCCTCCTCCAGCCAGAATATATAGGGAAGCCACCCACAAACTGGATCAGAGCTCCCCCTTATGGCCTGGAGTCAGAGCAGTGCTGTGTGTACGTGCTACCTGTTAAAGGGATCCTTCCTCACTTCCAAGCATGGCATCACCCTCCCCATGAGGAAGGCAATACCACTGTGACAACCGAACTCCTGGGGTGTCACAGTAACATGCAGAGACATAGTATTCTAGTTTGGACCAAATTATTGTACATAGTTTCACACACTGGACATGTCGACTAGGGGTGCCCAAAGTGTCCTACTCTCATGGACTAGTTTGAACCTGAGTCAGCCTGAGTTTTCTCCTTGTTATGTGGGTTTGGGATCTTGTCTTGGTACATGGGTCTCAAGAAAAAAGTAATCTAATTATGACAGCCATGTCCTGGACAGGTGATGATGACTTTGTCCACAATTCTCACAATGGTGATCGGATGGACACCCAGTACTTGGAGCCACAGGGCTGCTTCTTTACTGCACAGAGCTACATATTAATACAACCCCAGGATTAAGGTAGAAGAGCACTCAGGACAGGACGAAAATTGAAATTGGTTGTCCAGTGGTAATATATTAATAGTTTGTTTTCTCAAAACACATTCGATTTTTAGTTTAACAGAACTGTAATAATGATGTGGTTAGAACGTCACAACCAGAATAGTGAATATATTACAGTATTATTTCCATTTACATAGATGTATAGTGATCCCTCATACTGCCTCGCCGCAGGTCATCAGAAAATATGGATTACCAAGACGTCTCTCTAGGTTTATATCTTAAATCATCAGGATAAAAGAAGCAGTCTATAAAATGTTATTACTGCTGAAAATAAAACCTCTCATCTTTGCAAAATAATGATAATATCATAAAATTGTATATTGTCCCTGCTGCGCACATACTTCAAAGTAATAATTTGTCTATCTTCATAGGCCCTTAGGATAATGCTTAGTGTCAGCTCCCTGAAATCTCATTGAAATGACAGAATAACTAGCGCCTCGGGATCCTAAGCACATTATTAGATCAGTGCTGCATTCATGTAAATATTTATATGTATTTAATTACAGCATTTGGTATAGAAGATAACTGGAAATCCTCATGTTTTATGGCATTATATAACATTTAGTTTTCTAAAAATAAGCTGCGGCATTCACGGATCTTATAATTGCTCAGCATAAATAGTGCTGATATAAGGAAACGCAGCATGAAGTGATGCAACTGTGCCTTCCGTAGTGTGCGCCGAGCTCACAATGGCTCCCGGACAAGAAGCCAGACGAAAGGAATAGTTTAGTATGGATTTCTTTACAGTTCTTAAAAGACCAGTAGCGCTTCTAACTGACAATAGCCGCAGGTAATGATACAAAACCACCCTTTTTGTATCGTGGTCTATAGAAAATAATAAATAATAAAAATACCCGCGCTAGATAAAAACCTCCACTTGAGTTCTATATCAGCACATTATCTTTTAAAACAGGAAACTGTAAAGCTAAAATAGCCAGGACCAGTATGGATCAGTATTTTACCTCAATAGTCCGCAACAATGATATGGAGTCTTCCGCACAGCTTCTGTAGAGGATGCAGCTATTTAGCCAAATGTACGATGGGGATCTTCAGGTAGGCAGGCTATGGGCGCTGTCCCGGCCGGTAGCAGAACGCTCCAGGCTCGCCTACCACATGGAATGAATGAGCGCTCGTAGAGCCGTTAGGTTCTCTGCCGGAGCAGGACCTTCCGTGACGTCACTGAGGAAGGAACGCGGCAGTTCCGAAACGCGTTGGATTTGGTCCATTTCGCTTTCCCTAGCTGAGTCACGTGTAAACACACATGACCGTGACGTCACGGAAGGTCCTGCTCCGGCAGAGAACCTAACAGCTCTATGAGCGCTCATTCATTCCATGTGGTAGGCGAGCCTGGAGCGTTCTGCTACCGGCCGGGGCAGCGCCCATAGCCTGCCTACCTGAAGATCCCCATCGTACATTTGGCTAAAAAGCTGCATCCTCTACAGAAGCTGTGCGGAAGACTCCATATCATTGTTGCGGACTATTGAGGTAAAATACTGATCCATACTGGTCCTGGCTATTTTAGCTTTACAGTTTCCTGTTTTAAAAGATAATGTGCTGATATAGAACTCAAGTGGACGTTTTTTATCTAGCGCGGGTATTTTTATTATTTATTATTTCTTTACAGTTGTCCAATATGGAGGCACTTACCTATGTAGTGCCATCATAGTCTAGAAACATTATCATTGCTGTCCCCATTGGAGCTCGCAGTCTACATCCCCTACCAGTATGTCTTTGGAGTGTGGGAAGAGCCAGAAGTAGTCACTGGGAGAATATACAAACCACTTAGATGTAGAAGTTGTGCTTGTTGAGCTTTGAGCCCAGGAGCTCAGTGCTAACCACTGGACCACGGTGCTGTCCATGTTACACAAGTACTGTATATATAAAGTTCTAGTCTTTCCACCTTCCCTGGTGTGGAGCGGCCCCCAGACGCAGGAGAGCGGGGTACTCGGACCCGGGTCTCTCGGTTCTGAGGATGTCACGGTGGCCCAACCCGGTCCGTGGTCCTGCTAAGGGGCGCCCAATAAAAGGTGTTTGTGGTGGTGTAGGTCGCAGTAAATAACGAGGACACAGGGTTGCAGTCTCTTTACCTCTTTACTGAAGGCTTCGGCATCCGCAATCCAGAGCCCTGCTAACAGGGCTGGCTGAGACCGGCCGGTCCGAAGGCACATCCAGAGTTCCCTTTGCAAGTGGAAATCAGTTGCCTACCTACTAGCGCCTGGGTGTTGTAGTACTTCCCTGCTGAGCACCACGGGATAGTCCTCACAACTGTCATGTATGTTTCTGTTCATTCTCTCCGTCCCCCAGATGATATGGATGGGACGCACCCGTATGACGGGGTAGGCCTGGAGTTATTTTATAGGGACCCTAGAGACGCCCCTCTCCCTCAATTGCCTCCGTTGTCTTCATTAGGTGATTTAGGTGAGGTAGCCAACCTAAAATTAACTGCCCTGCCGTTGGTTCAAAGTAATGCGTGGAGACCAATACTTCCTCGGCGTTCCGGCCACCGGCTACGCGCCTCAGTAGGATGTTGCCGAACTCGGGGCACGACTCCTACTGGTTCTATCGCCTTTGTGCTGTGATCTCGTTTCTCACTTCTCCACAATATACTTTGCTTCGTGTCCTTTCTTAAGATGCCGCCGCAATGAGGTGCAGGCGCGGCTCCGTAACGTTCTGTTCTTTCGCTAGGCCTCTGTCAGGATCCCACCCCTGACAGGGACCCCCTTGGATCTTCCCAAGCAACGCTCATCTCTCACTAGATGTTACCTGGGCAAAACCCAGTCAGCTTCTCTCTAACTTCCTATCCAACCCCCAGTTTTACCAGAGTGTGAGGAGTGGCCTAATACATAGAACCTTTTGCTCCCCCTGGTGGCCGGAGTGTGAAGTGTAATGTGTGACTGTGATACCTGGTCAGGTGAACTCCTTTAGTGCAATCAGACGTACCATCACCTCCCTTAGTGGCGGAGCGACAGTTCTGCAATGACCAGGACTCTGGGGCGCTGCAGGTGCACCTCAGCTCACGCATCAACTTTAACATCACTGAGTTTGCAACCACACAACTAATCTATTTATGTTCCTAACACAGAAATGAAGGTGTTAATTATGGAAACAGTTGTTCGGGTACAGGGTATCAAGTCACAAAATATTAGCAGTAATGGCAATAACAACAATTCTACATCTTATTCTCTATTCTATCTAATTATCTCTCAGTGTGAACGTCACTTTAATCTTCTGCTTTAACTTTCACGGGCGGCACTCACGATAGGCCCATCACTACAATAAATCCTTTGAACGTGTTCGATTATTATACTGGCAGTCACCGATATTTCACACTAGGCCACAAGTCTTTAGTAGCCAGTCACCTAATGCTCTACATGTGTTCCTAGCACTGACTGGTCCCGGTCCCTTCGGCTGCACGGCTCCAGCTCACACCCTGCACTGTGCGTCTACACTGGAAGTAATGGTCCGATTGACTCATATCATCTGGACTTAGCCCCTATAACAACTATATTAGAGGTGTACACGTTATTGGTACACAGCCTGAGAAAATATCTTTTAGTTCATATGAAAATAAGGAGGCCGCTCCTAGAGTAAACCGAAACGTCCTCATTTTCATATGAATTAAAAGTTGTTTTCTTAGGCACTGAACCAGTAACAGGTACAGTGAATGTATGGCTGTTATAGGGGCTAAACACCCTACAGCACTGTATTGCCAATTTTAAATGCATTTTGGAAGTGACGGACTTCTTAAAATTCCCTGCACTTTAAATGCTTAGAAGTCCAATAGGCGGTCCCAGAGGCGTATCTAGGGTGGGGGCCTGGGGAAGATTTACTGTGATGAAGGTATTCAGTGTAACAGGCCTGGGGAAGATTTTCTGTGATTGGGGTATTTAATGAAATGGGCCTGGAGAAAATTTGCTGTGATGTGGGTATTTAGTGTAACAGACCTGGGGTAGATTTATTGTAATGGAGGGATGACTTGAGAACACAAGTTTGGGGGCGAAGTTTAGTGTAACGGACCTGGGGGAGATTTAGTGTGATGGGCGTATTTAGTGAAACAGGCCTGGAGAGATTTACTGTGATGGGGGTATCTAGTATAAGGGGCCTGGGGGAGATTTATTAGTGTAATGGGCTTGTGGGACATTTACTGTTATGGGGGAATTTAGCGTAACAGGGCTAGGGGAGATTTATTGTAATGGGGGGATGACCTGAGAACACAAGTTTGGGGGGGCGAAGAAGGGACAGTTTCAGACACAATATGGGGAGCCGGAGAAATTTGAAGACACAATGTGAGGAAGGAGTGAGATGAGGGGCATGTATGGGTGCGGACACAATATGAGGAGTGGGGGTATGCATGTGGACACTGTAAGGTGCGGGTGTAAAATGAATAGGGAGCAAGGGTAATTGGATGAGTGCGGACACAGTATAGGGAGTCAGAGGGATGTATGGGGAGGCAGTATGGAATGTGGGAAGGTAAATGTATGAGGAGGGAGGGGGAAACGCACGGACCGTACACTGATGGCGCACGGACCATACACTGATGACACCGGAACCATTTTACGCGTACATGTTTAAACACAGAGTCTGTAATATAGATAGGCAGCCATTTACTAGATCCTACATCTAATAAAGGCTGAAACTAAACTATTCCTGCCAGCCAATACTCAGCACAGCCTAATGCTTCCAGTAGTAGGCCATGTTTCAGGCCTATAGGTCAACAAAACTTCACTTCTAGATCTTCCTTCGCAACTATACAGCACAACCCAATGCTTTAAAGAGTAGGCCATGTTTCAGGCCTACAGGGTGACATGGTGTGGGTCCCTCCTGACAAGATTGTCTCCACCCTCTGCAGGACACGACTACAACCTCCCTGGGTTTATGGACAGCACCCCTTTCACTGACACTGCTTCACTTCTAGACCTTCCTTCGCAACTATACAGCACAACCCAATGCTTTAAAGAGTAGGCCATGTTTCAGGCCTACAGGGTGACATGGTGTGGGTCCCTCCTGACACGATTTTCTCCACCCTCTGCAGGACACGACTACAACCTCCCTGGGTTTATGGACAGCACCCCTTTCACTGACACTGGTTCCTCACTGGAATGGTCAATCTCATTATACCAGGAATATCATATACAGTTAGGTCCATATATATTTGGACAGAGACAACATTTTTCTCATTTTGGTTATAGACATTACCACAATTTAATTTTAAACAAAACAATTCAGATGCAGTTGAAGTTCAGACTTTTAGCTTTCATTTGAGGGTATCCATATTAAAATTGGATGAAGAGTTTAGGAGTTTCAGCTCCTTAACCTGTGCCACCCTGTTTTTTAAAGGGACCAAAAGTAATTGGACAATTGACTCCAAGGCTATTTCATGGACAGGTGTGGGCAATCCCTTCATTATGTCATTCTCAACTAAGCAGATAAAAGGCCTGGAGTTGATTTGAGGTGTGGTGCTTGCATTTGGAAGGTTTTCCTATGAAGTAAACATGCGGTCAAAAGTGCTCTCCATGAAGGTGAAACAAGCCATCCTTAAGCTGTGAAAACAGAGAAAAAACCCATCCGAGATATTGCTACAATATTAGGAGTGGAAAAATGTACAGTTTGGTACATCCTGAGAAGGAAAGAAAGCACTGGTGATCTCATCAATGCAAAAAGACCTGGGCGCCCACGGAAGACAACAGTGGTGGATGATCGCAGAATAATCTCCATGGTGAAGAGAAACCCCTTCACAACAGCCAACCAAGTGACCAACACTCTCCCGGAGGTCGGCGTATCAATATCCAAATCTACCATAAAGAGAAGACTGCATGAAAGTAAATACAGAGGGTTCACTGCACGGTGCAAGCCACTCATAAGCATCAAGAATAAAAAGGCTAGACTGGACTTTGCTAAAAAACATCTAAAAAAGCCAGCACAGTTCTGGAAGAACATTCTTTGGACAGATGAAACCAAGATCAACCTCTACCAGAATGATGGAAAGAGAAAAGTATGGGGAAGGCGTGGTACAGCTCATGATCCAAAGCATACCACATCATCTGTAAAACATGGCGGAGGCAGTGTGATGGCTTGGGCATGCATGGCTGCCAGTGGCACTGGGTCACTAGTGTTTATTGATGATGTGACACAGGACAGAAGCAGCCGAATGAATTCTGAGGTATTCAGAGCCATACTGTGTGCTCAGATCCAGCCAAATGCAGCCAAACTGATTGGTCGTCGTTTCATACTACAGATGGACAATGACCCAAAACATGAAGCCAAAGCAACCCAGGAGTTTATTAAAGCAAAGAAGTGGAATATTCTTGAATGGCCAAGTCAGTCACCTGATCTCAACCCAATTGAGCATGCATTTCACTTGTTAAATACTAAACTTCAGACAGAAAGGCCACAAACAAGCAGCAACTGAAAACCACCACAGTGAAGGCCTGGCAGAGCATCAAAAAGGAGGAAACACAGCGTCTGGTGATGTCCATGAGTTCAAGACTTCAGGCAGTCATTGCCAACAAAGGGTTTTCAACCAAGTACTAGAAATGAACATTTTATTTAAAATTATTGAATCTGTCCAATTACTTTTGGTCCCTTTAAAAACAGGGTGGCACATGTTAAGGAGCTGAAACTCCTAAACCCTTCATCCAATTTTAATGTGGATACCCTCAAATGAAAGCTGAAAGTCTGAACTTCAACTGCATCTGAATTGTTTTGTTTAAAATTCATTGTGGTAATGTCTATAACCAAAATGAGAAAAATGTTGTCTCTGTCCAAATATATATGGACCTAACTGTATCATATATATCATATATCATATATATATATAGTACGGTTTCTACTTACTCAGCTGTGGTTGAGGTATGCACAGGAAGCATTTTCATCCAAATGTCCAGGCTGGTTTATTACAAACTTCATAAACTGCTCAGCATAAGCAAACAAAAAGACAGCCTTTTGCGACACAGAGTGAAAAACAAAGTAAATAGCAGCTATTAGAAGCGTAAAAACTGTATTGGATAGAGAAGGTAGCTGCAGTGTAAAGTGCCTGTGCATAATAGCAGCCACCAATCTTGGTAGAAAAAAATGCTAGAGGTAAAAATAGAAGGGCCAAACAAGTAAAGATAAAGTAGGTTTTACCTAATGTGATGCGGTGGTCATGAGCATGTTAGGCGTTCCCCACCCTGATGCGCATTTTGAAGACATGTCTTCAGGTCAGCTGGCAGGTGGAACAGGACCTACAATAATTCACGATTTCTCAATTACAACTGGTTCAGTAGAACTTCTGGAGGATTCTTTACTGAGCTTTTTCTACCCCCAGATGAACGCCTAACACGTGTATGGGCGATATCTAACACCCTGTGTTTGTATGGCCCTGGAACCAGTAACTGCTTGATTACCTCCCCTCTCCTCTTGGTGACCCTATATAGTAACGCCCCATTTACTGCAAAATACAGATATCGGGTGTCAGCACCCAGCTCTTGAGCAACACCATTAAGTAGAGAGTGGTGGACACCTGGATGCTCTGGTACGGCGGGTTCGGCCAAACAGTTAAAAAAAGTTCGGGTTCGCGTACCAGAACAGTACCCAGACCCAAACCTGGAACCCATTAACTTGAATGGTGGGCCCGAACATCCAGTGTTTGCCACACTGCTTCTGATTGGCAGTGAAATCATCCCCGCCGGTCAGAGAGCTGCAGCTCACACGTTGTCAAAAGACAGCATGATCACTCAGCTGTCAGCGAATGGGACTACAGCTTCCATCATCCGACACCTGCAGCCGCTAATAGCTGCGAGAGCAGGAGCATCTGATGTGTTTATTCATTAGCCAGCTCCTGCATTGTAAATAAATAATAAAAAAAAAACGGCATGGGTTCCCCTGTATTTTTGATAACCAGCAAGCCAAAACTCACAGCTGGGGGCTGCAATCCTCAGCTGTCAGCTTCAGCAAGTCTGGTTATCAAGAATAGAGGGGTCCCCACGCCATATTTTTTAATTAATTAAATAAATAATTTAAACAAACGGCGTGGGGTTCCCCACATTTTTCCCAGGCTGGGAAGACTGAATCTGCAATAGGAAAGCAGCTTGGTGTGAAGAAATCAACTGTGGGAGCAATAATAAGAAAATTGAAGACATACAAGATCACTGATAATCTCCCTCAATCTGGGGCTCCACACAAGATCTCACTCCATGGGGTCAAAATGATCACAAGAACGGTGAGTAAAAATCCCAGAACCTCACGGGGGACCTAGTGAATGACCTGCATAGAGCTGGGACCACCATAATCCCAGAACCTCACGGGGGACCTAGTGAATGACCTGCATAGAGCTAGGACCACCATAACAAAGGCTACCATCAGCAACACGCTACGCCGCCAGGGACTCAGATCTCGTAGTGCCAGACATGTACCCGGGCTTAAGCCAGTACATATCTGAAGTTTGTTAGAGAGCATTTGGATTATCCAGAAGTATATTGGGAGAATGTCATATGGTCTGATAAAACTGTTTGGTAGAAACAAAACTCGTCGATGCTGAGTTGCATCCAAAGAACACCATACCTACTGTGAAGCATGGGGGTGGCAACATCATGCTTTGGGGCTGTTTTTCTGCAAAGGGACCAGGATGACTGATCCATGTACATGAAAGAATGAATGGGGCCATGTATTGTGAGATTTTGAGTGCAAACCTTCTTCCATCAGCAAGGGCACTGAAGATGAAACGTGGATGGGTCTTTCAGTATGATAATGATCTCAAGCACACCGCCAGGGCAGCGAAGGATTGGCTTCAAAAGAAGCATGAGAAGGTCCTGGAGTGGCCTAGCCAGTCTCCAGATCTCAACCCCATAGAAAACCTTTGGAGGGAGTTGAAAGTCCATGTTGCCCAGCGACAGGCCCAAAACATCACTGCTCTAGAGGAGATCTGTATGGAGGAATGGGCCAACATACCACCAACAGTGTATGCCAACCTTGTGAAGACTTACAGAAAATGTTTGACCTCTGTCATTGCCAACAAAGGATATATAACTAAATATTGAGATTAACTTTTGTTAATGACCAAATACTTATTTTCCACCATAATTTGCAAAAAAAATCTTACCAAATCAGACAAGGTGATTTGCTGGATTTGTTTTCTCATTTTGACTCTCATAGTTGTGGTCTACCTATGATGTCAATTACAGGCCTCACTCATCTTTTTAAGTGGGAGAACTTGCACAATTGGTGGCTGACTAAATACTTTTTTTCCCCACTGTATTTCCTCCCAAGAACCTGTCCTGTTGTCATCTTACAGTATACAGTGAAGGAAATAATTATTTTATCCCTTGCTGATTTTGTAAGTTTGCCCACTGACAAAGACATAAACAGCTTATAATTTTAAGGGTACGTTAATTTTAACACTGAGAGATAGAATATCAAAAATAAAATCCAGAAAATCACATTGTATAAATTATATACATGTATTTGCATTTTGCAGTGAGAAGTAATATTTGATCCCTTACCAAACATTAAGAATTCTGGCTCCTACACACCAGTTAGACACTCCTAATCAACTCGTTACCTGCATTAAAGACATCTGTCTTACATAGTTACCATTATAAAAAGACTCCTGTCCACAGGCTCAATTAATCAGTCAGACTCTAACCTCTATAACATGGGCAAGACCAAAGAGCTTTCTAAGGATGTCAGGGACAAGATCATAGACCTGCACAAAGCTGGAATGGGCTACAAAACCATAAGTAAGACTCTGGGTGAGAAGGATACAACTGTTGGTGCAATAGCAAGAAAATGGAAGAAATACAAAATGACTGTCAATCAATATCGATCTGGGCCACCATACAAAATCTCAAGTCGTGAGGTATCTTTGATCATGAGAAAGGTGAGAGATCAGCTTGAAACTACTTGTTAATGATCTCACGGCAGCTGGGACCACTGTCACCAAGAAAACCATTGCTAACACATTACGCCGTAAAGGTTTAAAATCCTGCAGTGCTTGCGAGGTCCCCCTGTTCAAGAAGGCACATATGCAGGCCCATCTGAAGTTTGCCAATGACACCTGGATGATTCGGTGAGTGATTGGGAGAAGCTGCTGTGGTCAGATGAGACAAAATTTGATGTCTTTGGCATTAACTCAACTCGCCGTGTTTGGAGGAAGAGAAATGCTGCCTATCACCTAAAGAACACCTTCCCCACTGTCAAGCATGGAGGTGGAAACATTATGTTTTGAGGGGGTGTCTCTGCTAAGGCCACAGGACTACTTCACCGCATCAATGGGGGAATGGATGGAGCCATGTACCGAAAAATCCTGAGTGATAACCTCCTTTCCTCCTCCAGGACATTAAAAATGGGTCGTGGGTCGGTCTTCTAGCAAGACAATGACCCAAAACATACATCCAAGGCAAAAAGGGAGTGGCTCAAAAAGAAGCACATTAAGGTCATGGAGTGGCCTAGCCAGTCTCCTGACCTTAATCCCATAGAAAACTTGCAGAGGGAATTGAAGCTCCGAGTTGCCAAGTGACAGCCTCAAAATCTTAATTCCTCCTGACATATGCGCAAACCTCATCATCAACTACAACAACTGTCTGACTGCTGTGCTTGCCAACAAGGGTTTTGCCACCAATTATTAAGTTTTGCTTGCCAGAGGAATCAAATACTTATTTCTCACTGCAAAATGCAAATAAATTTATAGAATTTATATAATGTGATTTTCTGGATTTTATTTTTGATAGTCTATCTCTCAATGTTAAAATTAACCTACCCTTAAAATAATAGACTGTTCATGTTTTTGTCAGTGGGAAAACTTAAAAATCAGCAAGGGATCAAATATTTAGCAGAGAACCCATGGTGTTATGACCCCAATGGCGAGGGTCTCAGAGGAACGTGGAAGTCTGCAGAATACAAAAATCCAGCTCATAGGGCAGTGGTAGCTGGGTTGACCATATATCTACTCCTAACGCCAACACTAGAAGTAGCCGGGGATCATTCCTACGTTGATTCTAGATGACACGCTCCAGCCGGAGAATCTAGCTACCCCTAGTAGAGGAAAACAAAAGACCTTTCTTGCCTCCAGAGAAGGGGACCCCAAAGCTGGATAGAAGCCCCCCACAAATAATAACGGTGAGGTAAGAGGAAATGACAAACACAGAAATGAACCAGGTTTAGCACAGAGAGGCCCGCTTACTGATAGCAGAATAAAGAAAGGTAACTTATATGGTCAACAAAAACCCTATCAAAATCCACACTGGAAATTCAAGAACCCCCGAACCGTCTAACGGTCCGGGGGGAGAACACCAGCCCCCTAGAGCTTCCAGCAAAGGTCAGGATATATATTTGGAACAAGCTGGACAAAAATACAAAACCAAAACAAAATAGCAAAAAGCAAAAAGCGGACTTAGCTGATATAACTGGAACCAGGATCAGTAGACAAGAGCACAGCAGACTAGCTCTGATAACTACGTTGCCAGGCATTGAACTGAAGGTCCAGGGAGCTTAAATAGCAACACCCTTAACTAACGACTTAGGTGCGGATAAAAGGAATGACAGAAAAACCAGAGTCAAAAAACTAGTAACCACTAGAGGGAGCAAAAAGTAAATTCACAACACCATGGCTTCTATAAGGGCTATGTAACGAATGGAGACAGAGGCACCGATGGTGAAGTGCACATTCGTTTATTGAAATTTTCATGAAAGACCACTACCCAGGGGGCTCCAAAGGGGGCATGACTAAGTGAACCCCGGTCTCCATAGTAAGACCCCTCAAACAGGGCCAGAATGGAAGTTCAGAAGACACAGGGTGCTACCTCTAGTTAGACCCCGGGTACGTGGCAGCTGACTCAGCCAGACTGGCAGGCAGGCAGGTACTGCAAGTAGTGGAGAACCAGGCAGGAGATAAGCGGCTCAAGCGGGTAGCGCATGACAGCTGGCATGGAGAGTAACAGGTGGTTCTTGCGTAGTCCTGGAAGGCGTGGGAAAGCACGGTAGAAAAACCAAAGAAACAAAGCAGTGTTAGCGAGGTGTAAGTGGAGCATAACATACAGGCACAGGGAACCTGAGAACTAGCAACAGGTAACACTTGTTGCTCAGGCACCTCCCTAAGGGCAGAGGTGCCTGAAATAGTACGAGACACTCAGCCATTGGCGGAAATGTATCTTTGAAAATGGCGCACTGTCTCTTTAAGAGACCGGGAGTGCACGGGCCCCCTTAGTGGCATGCTAGGAGGCCTGTGGGATGCGCGCAGCATCCCAGAAGCAGCACCAGGAGCAGGCAGCATGGGACATGGGAGGAGAGCCCCAGGAGACCAGCGTCCCGCTGAGCACAGTGCCGAAGCAGTCGCCTGGAGGCAACAGGTGAGGATCGAGGAGCAAACTGGGAACGGGACGGGGGCGCTACAGGCTACACCAGGAAATTATTTACAATGGTGAAGCAGACCATATTAGCAATGAAAATAGCGAGTAGCAGGACATGAAGAATAAAAGGATACACAAAGGAACTATTTGCTAGCATCAGCATTGATGATCGTGAGGAGCATAGAGGCCAAGAGGGACCAGAACCATACCGTGGTGGATTTCGCTCTGTGGCAGTTACAAGAAGATCTGAAGGTACTGCACATGGCCAAAGAAATGAAAAAGAGGAGTTCATATCCCATTCTGAAGAAAGGCAATACCAGGGATTCTGAAAACTATAGAGCATTTACCCTGATTACCCATGACAGCAATGTGCTTCTAAAGATCTTTCGGAAGAGCTCGGGCAACATCTTTGCTAGAGAACTTCCTGACTCCCAAACTGGATTCTCTAAGGTTAAGGAGACCTGTGACAACATTGCAAACTTGAGATGGATCATAGAATAGATAAGAAAGCACCAGAAGAAGCTCTATCTGTCCTTCATTGATTTTACCAAGGCTTTTAACTATGCCGAGCATGATAAGCTTTGGAAAACACTGAGCATGGTAAAAGTGCCGATACACCTGATTAGGTTAATCTCAGATCACTCTATGACCATCAAGAAGCAGCAGGGAGTTACAGATGGTTCAAGATAAAAAAAAAGAGCAGAAGACCAGGATGCATCCTCTCTCCTTTATTTTTCACTCTCCATGCGGATGCAATCATGAGGAAGCTGGACTTAGATGATTTCAGTGTTGGGATAAATATAGGCAGAAGAAGCATCAGCAATTTAAGATATACAGATGACTCAACCCTGCTGGCAGAGAGTGAGAAGAACTTGAAAAAGTTGATCTTGAAGTCAAAAGAAGAAAGTGAGAAGATAGAACTTTATTTGAACATCAAGAAAACCAAAATCATGACATCGCCCACAAGAAAATCCATATAAAGATGAACAACAAAGAAATACAAACGGTCAACGGCTTTTCTTGGGTCCCTCATTAATCACAATGGCAGTATGACAGAAAAAAATTGAGCATCGAATAACATTAGGGTGTGCATTCAAGGTGAATATGGACATAATATGAATTTATTCATATTCACTGAAGACAAGGGATAATTGCAATCATTAATTATTTTCTTTGATGGTTACAATCTGTCCACACAAAAAAGCACTGAGTATTTTCTAGCTTTGCTGCGGTTTGCAGACCTCTAAGAAAATTATAATCTAATTTAATCATTTTTGTATTTGATGGACAGGATTCCGGAGGACTGCAAGACCAAGGAAAGCAAACTAACAAAAGGAAGTGAAGAATTCAGATGAGTGAAGAGGTAAAAAAAAATGTTAAGTAGGGATTGACAGCTGTTGACACAGCATGGACAAGACATGAGGGAATGATATCACGGGCACAGGTGGTTAAGCAGCTGAGACCTGCAGAGACTTCTATCTGTTCCAGGATCAAACATGAAGGAAGTGCAAGAGTGATCATGTCAGAAATCTAAGAAATTGTGTTATTAAACTAGGAGGCCCAGTCAATGTCACTGAGATTAATAGCTTTCTATATTTTGTGACCAAGAATTGATTAAACTTGGAATAGGTATTTGGTGAAGCAATTTCTATTTTTCATGGATCAGAGCAAGAGATATGTCCAATATTGACTGGATGGAAAAACCAAACATAGTGACTAGAGATAGGGAGTTGTAGTAGTCCCTTAAGAAAGAGAACCTTAAAGGCAATCTGTCACCTTCAAAAATTCTATTTATCTGCAGATATAGTGCTAATCTGCAGGTATATAAAAATCATGTGTTCCAGTCTTACTGGAAGAGTGGCTGCAGGGAGAAAATGAAGTTTCATCCTCCCAGTGAACACTCGCTTTCAGTTATCGGGGTGGTGCAGGGAGCTGATGGAGTGACCCCTCACTATGTAAGATATCAAGCAGGAACACAGAATGCAGTGACGGACGGGAGGCAGAGCAAAGGTTAACAGGTTTATTTACAGGGGGAACACTCCACACAGGGAGGTAACGGTTAAATAGTATAAGTGGCAAACTGAAGTATGACGGTACAAATAACGACAATACAGTAGCAAGGGTTACAGGAAGTCCAAACACTGCAGCTCCTCCTGTGTACTCTATAGCGCCGGCAACGGCAGGCGCGGTGTCCTTACTAATGGGGTTCAGCACACAACAATACCCCGTCTTCTGGTGAAAGTGGTCGGTCTCCGGTACCTTCCACTGCCCCTTGTCCATATACTGATGTGGCTAATACAGGTACGGGCCACAGACCTGTACGAGCCCAACGTGGCTCCTAAACTGTCTTAACTGGTGTGGTCGGATACCAAGGGTTAGGACAACTATTCTGTGTCCACGTCAGGGCGCAAATGTTAGTTCTGTATGTGGTCTCTCTTGGGCTGCGCGTGTGCGGTACTCACGGTCACGTAGTGTACGGCACCTGGTTCTCTCTGGCAGTACACACAGCATGTCCCACTCTCCTGGGTCCCCGCTGTTGGCAGCGGGTGACACTGAACTTCTTGGGGCTAATGCGCCCGGTCGGAGCACTCCTCTCTGTGGCTACTGCGACACCCGGCTTGGCTTCTCTCTGTGTGCACGGCTCTGCACACCTCTGTTCTGCACGGCTCTGCTCCGTATTGCTCTGCTCTGCCTGGCTCTGCTCTGTTTGGCTCTGCTCTGCCTGGCTCTGCTCTATATGGCTCTGCTCTGCCCGGCTCTGCTCTTCATGGCTCTGCTCTGCCCGGCTCTCACTCTCCTGGTTGCGGCTGAGCACACTAAACCCCTCAATGCAGCAGCCCCGTCCTTCAGGCCTGCTGCAGCACTCTCTGGAGGGGGAAGCAGAGCGTTCTTCTCACTGCTCTGTGCTGGCCCCACACTGCTCTGCTTCACATGCTTTTTTCCTCTTTCCTTCCGCCCTCCTTTCACAGCAGGAAGCCTCTCCAGAGCTACCCTCAGGCCACAGGGGGAGGTCTATCTCATTCAGGTTTCCCCCCGGGAACAGTGGATACAGCCTCTCCAGTTCGGAACCTGGCATGCAGGTACCTGTGGTCCAGTCAACCTCCCTACATTCCCGTTCTCTTTTAGCTCGCCATTCCACTGGCAAGGATTCATCGTACTCCACAATGCTTGTGTGAGGGCCGACAGTGGCCCACAATTTTCATAATTCCTCCCACCTCTCTGGCTCCATCTTCTTCCAGTAAGGTTCATAGAGGTCACTCCAACCTTTAGCTGAAGTGGTAGGGAAGTCTTCAGACTCACTTTGCTTTGTGACCTTGGGTTGTGCAACTACATCCATTATCTTCTTCTTCTTTTGTTCTTCCTAGCTTTGCTGCCAGCAGATGTTTGAGAAGACGGTTCATCCTTTTCTTTGTCATCATTGGAAACCTTAGGGACTTCTTGCTCAGTCTCCTCAGTCTGGGGGCTTAGTACAGGTAATTCTTCTCCATAGCTCCTCCTCTCTTTGACAAGCACATTCCTGTCGGAACTGAAATCGGACAAATTAAGACCATGCAGGCCAGACCCTTCGTCATTGGTGCTGGGCTCTGCGGGCATCAGTCCCCATTGCTGGCCACCCTCACTCTTTGTCTCACACAGCTGCTTCACCTCTTCTGGGTCAACATCTGGCTGGTCAGGAGATTCTCCCTCTTTATCATCCATAGCTGCCGGAGGCAATGTCTCAGGTCATTCTTCCTCTTCACAGTCTACTACTTCTGGCGGGGGTACCTCAGGGGCATCTTGCAATTCTTCTGATGGATCAGTGTCCCTCAAGCTGGCGGACGGTGAACTTTTCACTTTAGGGGATGAGACTAGAGGCTCTTCCTTCTCATAAACGGGAACTGTAGGAGCGGGCGTCTCAGGAACACTTGTCACCTTCTCTTCTCTGTCAGGAGCTTGTGGTGGGCAAGGAAGCAATTTACTCCGGTGGACCACTCGGGAAGACGTCCCTTCTTCTCCGTCAGGTCGAATCTCACAGACGAGACCTTTGGATCCAGGTTGGAGTTCCACCAGACTCTCCTCCACGTTCCTAGACAGCGCAGACATCTCACTGTGGTCAGTCGACACCTTCTCCATCTCTTCTCGGCATCTGACATCATGGCTCTGTCTCGCTCTGGGTGCAGCTCCTCTCCTTTCGCCACTCCATCTCTCCCAGGGGCTGCGTTCTCTCCCATTAGCAGAACCTTCGGAGGGGTGAGCGTATCTTCTCCGTCATCTGTCTTGGGTAGGGCAACTTCTGGACAGGTGTCCCAGTCTTCCACACGTCCAACACTTTCTTCTGCGCATGTCTGTTGGGCACTTTGGTTGGGATCGCCATCCTCCATGGGAAGCATACCCCTTCTGCCCTTGCTCTTCTCCCCACGATGTTCTGCCAGGCTCTGCTCTATATAGCTCTGCTCTGTATGGGTCTGCTCTGCCCGGCTCTCACTCTCCTAGTTGTGGCTGAGCACATTACACCCCTCAATGCAGCAGCCCCCGTCCTTCAGGCCTGCTGCAGCACTCTCCGAAGGGGGAAGCAGAACACGCTCCTCACTGCTCTGTGTTGGCCCCACACTGCTTTGCTTTGCGCGCTTTTTTCCTCTTTCCTTCCGCCCCCCTCTCACAGCAGGAAGCCCCTCCTCTCCAAAGCTTCCCTCAGGCCACAGGGAGAAGTCTGTCTCACTCAAGCTTCCCCCCGGGAACAGTGGATGCAGCCTCTCTAGTTCCGAACCTGACATGCAGGCATCTGTGGTCCGGTCAACCTCCCTACAACTACACAGTGAGCATATTGTGTCCACTTTTCTACATATTGATTGACAGCCAGCTTTCCACACATGATATCAGACTTTTAGGCTACTTAAATTGTTAAAACAGTCTAAAACGTATCCCTTTTTGGGTCACGTCCCTGCTTTGCTGGTGTTTATACACATGCAATGCAAACGGAAGAAACTTTTTAACAAGGGGTAATACTAGATAGGTTCACATCCCAACAAATTAATTTTAATGAACAGTCAAATTTCCATATAATAATAATAATCTTTATTTTTGTATAGCGCTAACATATTCCGCAGCGCTTTACAGGTTGCACATATTATCGTTGCTGTCCCCGTTGGGGCTCACAATCTAAATTCCCTATCAGTATGTCTTTGGAATGTGGGAGGAAACCGGGGTACCCAGAGGAAACCCACGCAAACACAGAGAGAACATACAAACTCTTTGCAGATATTGTCCTTAGTGGGGCTTGAGCCCAGGACTCCAGCTCTGCAAGGCTGCTGTGCTATCCACTGCGCCACCGTGCTGCCCATCTTAGTCATAGCGCTATAAGATGTTACAGACATGTCTTTTTCATCTTAAGTTATCCTTTTCTTGTCAGGCACCCCTAGCTCATGAGGTACTCTGTCCAGCTCGGAGCTTTCATTAGTTCCGACTCACCTTTCTGACACAGTTCTCTGTCCAGTTTCCTCTTCTGGAAGGTGAATAAAGCATTCTCTTCTGTAACTAATTAGGGCCATAGGCCCCGGATGTCTCGGGTAAGTCTGCTAAAGTTAGTGACAGCTGTCCACATGCTCCCCAAAAGTTCGTACTTTCCAGCCTTATGACCTTGGACTCCATTAAATCGGTCTTTCTATCTAATCTCACATCTTATCTCTATCTCACTAAATCCAGGAAGTGTTTCCCCATATAACTATCCTTGCCCTTCCCATACTGAGGCTTTTCCGGAATACTTTAACTATTCAGTTCAGTTATGCACTGAAGATGGCACGTTCCCTGAGCTTTTCCAGCAAGATGGTGCACCACCACATTATGGGTTATCAGGTCCGAGCATTCCTACATGAATAGTTTCCTGGAAAGTGGATTGGTCATCGTGGGCCAGTTGAATGGCCACAAAGGTCCCCCGATCTGACCCCATTAGACTTTTATCTTTGGGGTCATCTGAAGGCAATTGTCTATGCTGTGAAGATACGAGATGTGCAGCATCTGAAACAAAGGATACTGGAAGCCTGTGCTAGCATTTCTTCTGCAGTGTTGCTATCAGTGTGTCAAGAGTGGGAGAAGAGGGTTGTATTGACAATACAACACAATGGGCAGCACTTTGAACACATTTTATAAGTGGTCATAAACTTGTAAATAACTCATGAAAGAATAAAGTTGCGTTAAATCCATTTGAATAATTGTATATTGTCATATGCAGTCATTTTGATGACGTTCATCCTTTTGGTCAGATGTTTCTATAGAGCCTAAATTTGAGGGGCAAAATCTCATGAAAAGGGTGATTTTGAGTGTTACTATTCGTAGTATTTTTAGTCTGATGTTAAAGATGGGCAGTGCAAAATGTCACTAAAATAAGGTGGAAAATGTGGTTTTGTAATCAACGGGCTACCACACACAGATTTTCTGCTTTATATACAGTTGAAACCAGAACTTTACATACACTATATAAAAAGACACATATGCATGTTTTTCTCAATATCTGACATGAAATCAAAATAAACTTTTCCCGTTTTAGGTCAATTAGGATTATTATAATTATTAATATTTGCCAAATGCCAGAAGAATGTTTTAAAGCATTTTTGTTACTTACTGCAAAGGCAAAAGTTTACATACACTAAGATTACTATGAAGTTAAACAATTCTGGACTGCTCACATGATGATGTCATGTGTTTCGAAGCTTCTGATAGTTTTTTTGGCAACATCTGAGTTAATTAGAGACACACCTGTTGATGTAATTTAATGCACACCTGAAACACACCGCTTCTTTGTGTAGCATAATGGGAAGTCTCAAGAAATCAGACAATATTAGGAAGAGAATTGTGGACTTGCACAAGTCTGGCTCATCCTTGGGTACAATTTCAAGATACCTGAAGGTGCCTTGTTTATCTGTACAAACTATTATACGCAAGTACAAACAAGATGAGCGTGTCCAGCAATCATACCACTCAGGAAGGAGACGGGTTCTGTGTCCCAGAGATTAATGTGCTTTGGTCTGACATGTGTATATCAACCCAAGGACAAAAACAAAAGACCTTATGAAGATGATGGTGGAAGCTGATAAAATTGTGTCAATATCAACAGTGAAATAAGTACTGTATTAACATGGGCTGAAAGGCCACTCTGCCAGGAAGAAGCCATTACTCCAAAAGAAACATAAAAAAGCCAGATTAATGTTTGCAAATGTAAACAGGAACAAAGACCTTAATTTTTGGAGACATGTCCTGTGGTCTGATGAAACTAAAATTTAACGTTTTGGGCATAATGACCATCGTTACATTTGGAGGAAAAAGGGAGAAGCTTGGAAGTCTAAGAACACCATCCCAACTGTGAAACAAGGGGGTGGCTGCATCATGTTGTGGGGTTATTTTGCTCCAGTAGGGACTGATGCAATTCACAAAATAGATGGCATCATGAGTAAAGAAGATTGTGTGCCAATACTGAAGCTACATCTCAAGACATCAGGTTGGTAGTTAAAGCTTGGGCACAAATGGGTCTTCCAAATGGACAATGACCTGAAGCATACTGCCAAAATGGTAACAAAGTGGCTTAAGGATAACAAAGTGATTGTTTTGGAGTGACCATCACAAAGCCCTGATCTCAATCCTATTGAAAATGTATGGGCAAAGCTAAAAAGGCAGATGCGAGCAAGGCGACCTGCACACCTGGATCAGATACACCAGTGTTGTCAGGAGGAATGGGCCAAAATTCCAACCAACTATTGTGAGAAGATTGTGGAAGATATCCCAAATGTTTGACCCAAGTCATTCAGTTTAAGGGCAATGGTACCAAATACTAATGAATTGTATGTAAACTTTTTAATTTGCAGTAAGTAATAAAATGCCTTAAAACATTCTCTCTCTCTCATTATTCTGGCATTTGGCAAATATTAATAATTATGGTAATCCTAATTGACCTAAAATGGGAAAGATTCATTCTGATTTCATGTCAGATATTGAGAAAAACAGCATGTGTGTCTTTTTATATAGAGTATGTAAACTTATGGTTTCAACTGTTTATATAGATATGAAATAGATAAGACATAGATATATCTTGTATTGAGTGAATCTGTTCTTTCTTAGGATAGTCTAGAAACATTTTTTGTCTTCTTTTTAGCATTTTCAGATATAAGAAAGGTTTATAGAAGCCCGGCACGTACTGCACCTCCTGTAAATAGACATTGATATGTTCCTATTCCAAGAGAAATCCTGAATACAATGCAGCAATCTTTCGGAATAAAAAACTAAAGGATTGTTTCTGCTTTCACGCTTTCACGCTCTCCACAAGCTGTTTGCTGTACGATGACCCATGACAATGGATGTAGCTTCAGGAAATCATAAACCTGAACTGTAAAAATGTTCGCGCTGACGGCAGCGGGGGACCGGCAAAAATAATTAGATCTAATAGTATCGTTCAGATACATTATACTGTCAGGCTAAAATTTAACCTCCTGCTGAGTGGTATCTCAGGTTTTTATTAGACACAAAAGGAAGCTTCTTGTTAAAAGATTTCATTGATATTTCATTATTATTACAAAAGTCTTGTTAGATACAGACTGTATATTATAAGGAATAAAAATTCTATTGACCAAATAGATATTTACAAGCTCCTAGTAGTATACATTGTTGTATGAGATTCTTCTAATTTATCCAGTGTATATTATATACGAGATGAGTGGGCAACAGGGAAAATAAGACAAAAGTGATCTGTAATGTTTTGTCTTCATCTGTCACAGTGTCACGCTGGTGGGTGTGGACCCACTGTGCCACGGGCCGGGTTGCTAAATGGCTACTTGGTCTTCACTAGCGTCTTTGATGGTGAGGTTAGGCTTGAGCTGCAGGTAGCTGCCAGGTAGCACTCCAGGGCAGTCCCTGGTATTGCAGCAGGTGACCTCAAGGACCATGAATGTAGGTGCACAGTTGGAGTGTCCGGCGGAACAGAGACAGGAACACTGGCAGAAAGGATACTGTTGCTGTTTCAGACTGGACGGCTGATAGATAGGACAGGTTCATGATCACAGTTACTGGTTCAGACAGGACGGGATCAGAATCACATGTACTGATTCAGACAGGACGGCTTTAGGATCACATGTACTGATTAAGATAGGACGGGTTCAGGATCACAGGTACTGGATCAGGCTGCACAGGGACCTGACAACAAACTACATGGCTAGAAGACAAACTAGAAAATAAAGTTGCTCAGACACATCCCTGCAGGGGAGGGTGCCTTAAATAGATGATGCCTCCCAGTAATAGGCTGGGGACACTTCTGGAGTGTGCACACTGTCCCTTTAAGAAGCAGGGGGTGCGCTGAGACCTGCGTGATGTGCGCAGGCTCTGGGAGCTGGAGCAGGAGGAACAGCAGAGCGGCAGTGGCCATGGGCATGTATACATCCCTGCCGGAGTGAGGAGGAAGAATCATGCAGGCATGCCAGTCTTGCACATGAGAGCATTGCACAAAATTTAAAGGGTACCAGACACTAGATTTTTGGCTTATAAACTATGCTCATCACCTTTAAATTATGTGAATAGGGTTCCACAACCCCTTTATATCCTCATACCTTTGAAAACAGTGTTTTATACTTGTCCAGCGCTGCATGTAAATTGCGCTGTCCGATCTGATGGGCAAATCTAGATTGCAATCAGCACCTACACTACCTCTTCTATCTGGATGGAAGTGGAAGACGTTTCTACATCATCCACACAATGCTGAAAGTCTTGTGCCTTGCAGTGGAACCAGAGACAATGCAAATCTGAAAGCTCAGGCTCTGGTGCAAGAAGATGGGCTAAGAGCCCTAATGAAGTTTGTAATGAACAGCATTGGCTAGAGAGAAAATACTTTGATATACACCATTCTTTTAAGATCACAAGGGTCAACACCTAGGCATGTGAGACATCATCAGCAGAGCCAAAGCAAAACAGAAGATGTCGGATGCAAAGGCCTTAGATGTGAGCTAGGTGTTGGACAGCAGGACTCCTGGCACCAAACCCCAATTCAAAAGGCAGTGGAGCGCCCCCCACTGCCGCAGGGCCGAGGGGTACCCGGTACCGGGCCTCTGGGTCTCTTGTTCTGGGGTTATCACGGTGGCTAGACCCGGTCCGTGGCCCTGCCTGCCAGGGGGACGTCCTGTGAAAGGGTGGTGAATGGTGGTGTAGTTGTGAAGTGCCGGTCGCAGTAAATAACGAGGACACCAGGTTGCAGTCTCTTTACCTCTTTACTGAAGATCTCTGGGTCCTCAGTCCGGAATACGGTTAACCAGGCTGCGCAAGTCCGGCCGGTCCAATGGCACCTCCAGAGTTCTCTTTGCAGGTGGAAATCTGTGCCTTCCTGCTAGCGCTAGGTGTTGTGGTCCTCCCCTGCTATGCTTACGGAAAGTCCCCACAACTGTTGTGTCTGTTTCTTGTGTTCCCTCACAACTTGATTAGATGATGTTCTGCTAATCCGTCCCTCCCGGTGTTATGGTTGGGACGCACCCGTATGACGGGTAGGCTCGGAGCTCTTCCGGAACCCTAGAGTCGCCCCTCTCCACAGGTTGCCCCTTATGTCTTCTTAGGTGATTTAAGTGAGACAGCCCGCCTATGACTGACTGTCCTGCCGTTGGTTTGAAGTATTGCCTGAAGCTATATATAGAAATACTTCCTCGGCGTTCCGGCCGCCGGTTGTGCGCCTCAGTAGGATGTTGCCTCGGTCTTACAGCACGACTCCTACTGGTATTCTCCTTCTTGCTTCGATCTCGTTTCTCACTCAGCACAATATATCTCGCTTCTGATCCTTTCTTAGGGCACCGCCGCTATGCTGAGCAGGCACGGTCCCATGACGTTCTTCCTCGTTGCCAGGCCTCTGTCAGGGTCCCAAACCTGACAGGGACCCTACCGAATCTTCCCCCACAACACCCTCTGCCACAAGGTGTTGCCTGGTTCCAACCCAGTCAGCTTTCTGTCTAACTTCCTGCCTGACCCCCAGTTTACCCACACGGTGAGGAGTGGCCTAATAAATAGCACCCTTAGCTCCCCCTGGAGGCCCGACTGTGAAATGTATTGGTGTATGTGATACCTGGTCAGTAGTGTTGAGCATTCCGATACCGCAAGTATCGGGTATCGGCCGATACTTGCGGGTATCGGAATTCCGATACCGAGATCCGATACTTTTGTGGTATCGGGTATCGGTATCAAAACAACATTAATGTAAAAATGTGTAAAAGAGAGAATTAAAATAAAAAATATTGCTATACTCACCTCTCCGACGCAGCCTGCACCTTACCGAGGGAAGCGGCAGCGTTTTTTGTTTAAAATTCGCGCGTTTACTTCCTTACGTGAAGTCCCGGCTTGTGATTGGTCGCGTGCCGCCCATGTGGCGGCGACGCAACCAATCACAGCAAGCCGTGACGTAATTTCAGGTCATTCAGTATTTTAAAATTACGCTCCGGCTTTGTGATTGGTTGCGTCGCAGTCACATGGGCGACGCAACCAATCACAGCAAGCCGTGACGTAATTTCAGGTCCTTAAGGATTTTAAAATTACGTCCCGGCTTTGTGATTGGTTGCGTCGCAGTCACATGGGCGACGCAACCAATCACAAGCCGTGACGTCACGGGA
Organism: Ranitomeya variabilis; assembly: GCF_051348905.1. Taxonomy (NCBI): domain Eukaryota; kingdom Metazoa; phylum Chordata; class Amphibia; order Anura; family Dendrobatidae; genus Ranitomeya; species Ranitomeya variabilis. The sequence continues at coordinate 500,715,225 of NC_135237.1, read as the reverse complement.
GGCTGGACACGCGCGCATTTTAAAATGCGCGCGTGTCCAGCCTCCCGTGACGTCCCGGCTTGTGATTGGTTGCATCGCGGTCAACCAATCACAAGCCGGGAGGCTGGACACGCGCGCATTTTAAAATGCGCGCGTGTCCAGCCTCCCGTGACGTCCCGGCTTGTGATTGGTTGCATCGCGGTCAACCAATCACAAGCCGGGAGGCTGGACACACGCGCATTTTAAAATGCGCGCGTGTCCAGCCTCCCGTGACGTCACGGCTTGTGATTGGTTGCGTCGCCCATGTGACTGCGACGCAACCAATCACAAAGCCGGGACGTAATTTTAAAATCCTTAAGGACCTGAAATTACGTCACGGCTTGCTGTGATTGGTTGCGTCGCCGCCACATGGGCGGCACGCGACCAATCACAAGCCGGGACTTCACGTAAGGAAAGAAAAGCGCGAATTTTAAGCAAACAACGCTGCCGGTTCCCTCGCTGAGGTTCAGGCTGCGTCGGAGAGGTGAGTATAGCAATATTTTTTATTTTAATTCTTTATTTTACACATTAATATGGTTCCCAGTGCCTGAAGGAGAGTTTCCTCTCCTTCAGACCCTGGGAACCATCAGGGATACCGTCCGATACTTGAGTCCCATTGACTTGTATTGGAATCGGGTATCGGTATCGGATTGGATCCGATACTTTGCCGGTATCGGCCGATACTTTCCGATACCGATACTTTCAAGTATCGGACGGTATCGCTCAACACTACTGGTCAGATGAACTCCTTCAGTGCCATCAGACGTACCATAGCTCCCCTTAGCGGCAGAGCTTCAGTACTGCAACGACCAGGACTCTGGGGCGCTGCAGCAGCAAAAAAGAGTGAGGCGCCTAGAACAGACAACCAAGGTGTTAGGGCTGGCGGAATGCACCGAGTATATTTAGATATTATTATTGGTGCAGGAGACCAACCTGCTGCTAGCAAACGGTGGCACGATATGGCGGTAGAAGCGAACTCTGTTACTTCACAGAGTTGCACAGAAGGGAAAAAGCTGTGCCCTGTTAGCATCACAGGGGAACACAGCTGCCTAACAGAGCAAAAGCAATCAATGGTCAGGGAGTAGCAAGCACACAAACACCTCCTCTCCGGTGGAGCCGAAATTCTAATGGCTTTAAGCCAGCCCTGATTTCACCATACAAACTCCTCACCGGAGGTCCCGGTATTCTAGTGGCTTATTTCAGCCAGACCCTGACCACAAGCAGACAAGATCACTGAGTAGCTAAAGCTCATAACATAAGCTGATACTAGCGCATAGCCGTGCGGCCAAGCAAACCTATTATAACTGCAGCAACTTCAGGACCTTCCTAGAGGACCAATGGGAGCTGCCACAATACCTGAGCATGTGACCCCCGACCTCCAATGAGAGGTCTTACCCCGGGCATGCTCAGAAGGGGAAAAGCAGGACTTAGTCCCAGAGACGTCTGCTCGCCGCTGACCAGTACTAACTAAAATGGCTGAGCCTGGAAAGGCAGCAGTAACCATTCACACAGTATCAGGCTGAGCCAGACGCTGGGACCGATGTCTCCGCTGAGCAGGCTCCACTGTGGCTGGAGAAGAATGGGAGACAGCAGTGGAGATGGTTCTAGATTCCCCCTGTGCAGAGGTGGGAACTCGACCCCTAACACAAGGTAAGTGGAGTATGAAAAAATTATTTCATGTATGTCAAGAGGGTGCCAAAATCCAGCTGATGGCTTAAAGCTATTTACTAAGGTTTTATTGGCTCATTATATATGTGTCAATTACCTGAAGTTCATCTTTTTCTCACTGGTGGTCTAGTAATCTGTTAGGCTAGGGTCACATTGCGTTATGTGACCGCGTTTAACGGACTACGTTACATCGCGGCATAACGCAGTGTTAACGTAGTCCGTTAACGCCGCCATAGCCTGTAATGGTGAACGCGTCGCTAGCACCCGCCCACATTGGGCGTGCGCTAGCGATGTGCCGTCATTTGAGTGACGGACCTCGGACTCTGCTTGCAGCATCCGCGGCGCGCCCGAGGTCCGTTCCTCACTAGTGCAGATCGGGGATCTGCGCTAGCGGGGACGTCGAACGCGGACCCTAGAGAAGCATTGCGTTAGCACAATCCGCTAGCGCTATGCGCTTAACGGATTGCCCTAACGCAATGTGACCCTAGTCTTATTTACAATTGTTCTGCCCTTGATGTAGAAGTAATATAGTCTCAATATTCCTGGTGATCCTGAGATAGACTTGTGCAACCAATCTGAGGAGGCAGAGCAGGAACCTGAACCTATCATATGACAGGAGTTGTGCCTCAGACTACTTTTTTAGATCACTTTGCTATTGCCAAACCTCTAAAGCTTTGAGAGAGAAATCCAAGTGTTGAAACTTCGAATAACCACTGGAATAAAAGGGCAGAATCATAGAAGCATAGAATGTAAGTATTGGAAAGGACCTCGAGGGTTATCGCTTCCAACGCCCTTCTCAATGAAGGATTCACTAAACCATCTCAGACAGAGGTCTGTCGAGTCTCTGTTTGAAGACTTCCATTGAAGGTGAACTCACCACTTCTCTTGGCAGCCTGTTAGACTCATTGATCACCCTCACTGTCAAAACGTTTTTCTAATATCTAATCTGTATCTTTTCCCTTTCAGTTTCATTCCATTGCTTCTTGTGTTTCCATGTGCAAATGAGAATAATGATAATCCATCTACACTGTGACAACCCTTCAGATATTTGTAGACAGCTATTAAGTCTCCTCTTTGCCTTCTTTTTTGCAAGCTAAACATTACCAGGTCCTTTAACCGTTCCAAGTAGGACATACGTTGCAGTCCTGGTAGCTCTTCTCTGAACTTGCTCCGGTTTTTCAATTTATTTTTTAAAATGTGGAGCCCAGAACTGGACACAGTATTCCAGATGAGGCCTGACCAAGAAGTAGTAGACGGAGATAATTACTTCATGTGATCTAGACTTGCTACTCTTAATACATCCTAGAACTGTGTTGCCTTTTTGGCTGCTGCATCATACTGTTGACTCATGTGCAGTCTGTGATCTATTAGTATACCCAAGTCTTTTTCACACGTGCTGTTGCTTAGTTCCATTCCTCCCGTTCTATAGATGTCATTTTTGTTTTTCTTGCTCAAATGTAGAATCTTGCATTTCTCCCTGTTGAATACCATCCTATTAGTCACTGTTCATTGCTCAAGCTTACCTAGATGCTTCTGAATCCTTTCTCTGTCTTCTCTAGTGTTAGCTATTCCTCCTAGCTTTGCATTGAATGCAAATTTGATTAGTTTAGCTTCAGTTCCCTTATCTAGATCATTTATAATTATACTCTTAGCAGTCATCTATCCACCAATTGAAACTCGTCTTGTGAGTAGTTTTGGTAAATGTTGGGTATAAATCATTTAGAAATTAAATTCAATTACAAGCAATATGAAATGTTCTATAAATTTCTCCATACTCAATGATGCAATATTTATAGTCATTTCATCACTTGAGGAATCACGTTCTGGTCTCTTGACCCTGTTGTTATGAAGGATGGAAAATATTTAACCTATTTTATATTTTGCCTTCAGATAGAACAACTTTTCTCTTTTTGCCTTCAGGAAGCAAACAAATTAAAATGCATCATGGGCTAGATATTGGTGTCATTGTTAAAATGCTATTCATTTCTTGGTAGGAGAATATTAGCCCTGCGGCTTACAATAAATTTCACCACAGGCATCGAGGATGTAGCACCCTGGCATTAAGTTTAGATTAAAGCGGTGCAATCTGGACCGTGGGAAGTAAGAGGATTTACTAAAATGCCACATTTGCTAAAGAATGTTGGTACTTGAGCGAAACAAGATCGCACCATGAGTTCTCGTTGTGACTCTGTGCACAATATTGCCAGCTTACAAGTCATGCGGATGGTATATATGGCCAGTGGTAATGTCTCATTCTGAGCTTTACTGCACCTGTATTGTCATTTGGCTCCAGACTACTGATACAAAAATAACTAAAACGATAAGGCATTTCCTTTAATTAAATTCACTAACGTATTATTTAAGGTCAATCGTTACTTTTTTATCATTATGTTGTTTTAGGTCATTTGCTCATTCATCTTATAATATTCTGCATCTTTATTGCAGTCAGTTTTCCTCTTTTCTGATTCAGATTTCTAAAGCCCCTGCAAAATTATTGAGTTAAATTATAAAATTCTGACAACCTACACCACTAAATTTAGCCTAAAGGGGTTGTCCACTACTTCAGATATTGATGACTTATCTTATGGATAGGTCATCAATATAAGTCGGTGGGGTCTGACACCCGGCACCCCCACTGATTCACTGTTTTACCTAGTGTAGAGATATGAAGTTCTGTTCCACACACTATTCACATCTACATACGACCACCGCTGTAGCCGGTAACAGCTAATTGTAGGGGTGTGTAATGCCAGCGACCCTGCATGCTTCCCATTCCTCACCATGACAGGAACACCAACATGCTCCTCATCATGGCCGCACGGTGGCTTCTCCTGCTCCGTCATGCTCCCAGGGCCCAGCACCCACTCACGTCGCACAGGTCTCCTAGCAACGGGCTTAAAGAGGATGCACATGCTCCCCTCTAAATAAAGGGGCAGCACATGGACTCCCAAAATGTCCATAGTCTGTAGCTGGCAGGTATTAGGTATTTAAGGCCCTCTTCTCTGTAGGACGGTGCCTGAGGAACTTCAGTACCTAGTGTGTCTTCACCTTACTAGCTAGTTGTTAAAGTTCCTGATCCTGAATTCATTTTGTGACCCTGCACCACAGTATATCCCTTCTTTCTAACCAGAACCCAAACCCGTACAGTCTGTCAGAACCTGATCTTGAATCCATTCCGTCAGGACCAGCACCAGTACCTGTACCAGTTCTGTCTGAATAACACCAGTATCCATAGTGCTAGGGATCCAGATCTTGTCCTGCCTGCCACTCCAAGTCTGTACCTGCCACCTTGACCTCTGGGGTTAGCGGCTGCAGTATCAAGGACTGCCCTGAATTGGTACCTGGCAGCTACCTTTGGCTCAAGCCTAATCTCACCATCAGAGACTTTAGTGAAGACCAGGTAGCCCCTTAGTTGTGCCCCTCCAGGGTAAGCCGAGCCCGTGGTGCAGTGGGTCCACACCCACCAGCTTGACAGGGTGGCTGGGTGATGGCCTCCCACCCTGGGCAGGCTACAGGTTCCTATTCAAGTTTTTCTCCTTGCCATCCAAGAGCTATCATTTTTTTATTTTGACTATCAATAAAGTACCGTAATATCAGAGCATATTTTTTGTGGTTCGAACTTTCCTTTTTAGCATGACTGTTTTGGGGTTTATATGACTTTCTACTCTAAAGTCAATAAAAAAAACAGCCATTCTGCAATTTTAATTTTTCTTCCTTTTCAGCATTCATCATATGGGATAAGTATTCTGATATTTTATTACATTAGACAGTTTATTTTTAGGTTTATTTTATTTTTAGATTTTATTTCCATTTTGGAAAATGAGGAATGATATACATTTTTAAATGTAGTTTTTATTTTTATTTTTAAAATATATTTTTTATTATTATTCCTCCCAGTTGGGGGACTTTGTCATGTGATCAATTGTGTAAAATGCTGTAATACTGTAACAATGCAAAATATTGTAACATTTCCTATGAAGCCCAGACATGTGCTGGGCTTCATAGATGTACAAACATGGCAAACACAGGAGCCTTCACTAGGCCCCAGGCAGCCATGAAAATATTATTGGCATCCTGCAATTATATTGCCGGAGGGTCACTGGGAAAGGAAATCTTCGCCCAATTTTAACATCTTAAATGTCACTGTCACTAGAGATGAGCGGATTTCTTTGCGCAACCCTGATCTATGGTCTAGATTAGTAGTCTCTGGCCATGGACATGAGCTGCACAAATTTCCTGAGCTCCCGGGCTTCCTAACACAGCGTTTGATTTGCCAGCCTGGTATGATGTCATTTTTTTGTAATGTGCGGACCACAAGTGACATCTCGCCAGCCCGGCTAATAACCAGCCTAGTCTGGAATCTCGGTGGGTAAGGAAATTTACACAGCTCCTATCCACAACCAGAAAGCACTGACCTGGATCCGCTTATCTCTTGTCATGAACAATGTCTGAAACTACTGTAATTGGAGAATGCTACCTTCACAGCAGTTACAGGGAATCTGTCTGCAGGTTTTTGCTATAGAATCCAACAGCAGGATGATATAGAGACAGAAACCCAGATTCCAGCTATGTATTGAAGGGGGGTACCAAGGCCATTGCTGTGGTCTGGTACTGTCTTTTCCTCACCCTGAGACCCCTCTTCTAAACAGGGACGTGCCATGTGTGTGCTATGCTGTGGGATTCGTTCTGCACTCACTTGTATTTCGGAAGTCCTTTTTACCTTCCCATCCTTGGGAACGGATACAGTTGCACACATAACAGTAGACATTTGGTCCAGTTCAACAGGTTTGGCATTACTGTGTGATTTGGATACCTAAGGCTGCGGCATACAGAATAGGACAGAGACCCCTTCGGTTTAGGTTCCCTTTGCCCAGTACACTATCAGAGCCTCCGTTCTGCCCGACCTGCCCCTGCCTCAACACAACTCTGTTGGTTCCAAGGGCTTCCTCCTGGCATTAGAGCTTCTCTGAGGCTCACCATCTTTCCCTCTCGCTGTGACTCCACCGCACTCTTCCACTTTGGGGGGAAAGAGTCATGGAATCTGATGCCTCTTAGGGGCCCTGGCAGACCCAGGATCTGCGCAAAACTTCAGATGTGTCTTCATGCTGTTTGGGAGACTTGAGACAGACAGGACACTTCACCGCCTGTGCACCCGCTGACCTTGACCTTGTAGCACCACACCCTGTCAGAGACTTCCTACTACATTCTCCCTTACTCTCCCAATTAGGAAGTGCTTCCCCTTTTTATCTGATCTAACCCCTCCCCATATATGGGCTAATCCCAAGCTGTTAACTATATCTTACCCTAAATGCTACTAAACTAGATCCCTATGCCTGCTCAACGGTTCCCCTATGGGCAGCCTGCACTAATCCCCGGGGATTGGTTTGAGGTAAAACGTCCAGGAAAACTGAAGCACAAACCGACCATTAGGATAAAATGCAATTTTATATAAAAACACATAACCATAAAACATTATTAGATATTACTATACAATTTAACTCTTCTTGACTCAGCATCTTCTCACCCCCTTACAGAATCACTTACTTTACTGGACACAGCAGTTACGACAGAGTCACAGTTTTCTCTGCTGCAGATCTAGCAGAGCTCCGTTGTTGAGCTGTATATAACCTCACCCCACACCACAGCTTTCTGTGTACATTGTGTAATGACAGAGAGCTGGTAATGGTAATCAGTACTATGGTTCGAATAGGAGATACCAGGGCAGTTGTCCTGTAGAGATAATCTCCTGCTGATTAAACACTGATTGTATTGGAACAGCAAAAAACAGTCCAGAAAGAGACATGCTGGTTTAATCAGGGACTCTGCTCCTACATTATGGTTCTCTCAAAATACACAGTAAAAACCTGGTGACAGATATTTTCTAAGACTGCGCTGCGTGCTGTATAGATCTTGAGCCTGCTCCATACTTGCAGTGCACACATCAGCTGTACATGTATGGCAGACGTCACAAGTTGAAACCTGGGCATAATCAGTCCTGTAGCACTATGTGCGCTGGCGCTTGCTCGTAATTGTGGAAGCTGGCGCCAGCCCTGCCTTCACCAATCTGATATTGACAACTTACCCTAAGCATATATCATCAATATCTAAAGTAATGGACAACCCCTCTACAGTCAGATGGGTGTGGTTTAGACTCATATTCTGCTAGGCAGAAGTTACTGTAGGTAAGTCCATAGCTTCTTACACTGTTCAATGTCAGACCTGTATATGTCAATAAATATAATTTATCTTATTGTCGTAACTACAGGATTTTACTCAGATGTTATGAAACTTTTGTGCTTTAGAAGCTCATGGTAACTAGTTATTTCTGAAACCTGCTTTATGCAAGCAAGAAGCAGTTAATCTATCGGCCACGAGAGGACAAGGAAGGACACAGGAGTTAAAGGTCATTGAGAACTGGCCAGGGACTCCCAGCATTAGTATAATCTGTTTAGAAGATATTGGAGACTTTGTAATCCTGAAACTATTCAATAGCAGAACCACCTAAGGATCCTTAGACCTTCTTTCCTGGTGCACATGTAGCCACGGGACGGATAGAAGGTAGCCTTACCATAAAAGTATATTTTTATACCTCTAACCCACTTTACTTCATATTAATGCCTTAATATCATGTCAACAAGTGACCACACTCACCAGTGGACGCCTTTACAAGGAGCAGTATATGGATTTCTATTTTTTCGGAATATTGTGCGCCAGTTAAGAACAATTTTTTCATTGTTCTCCAAATAAAATCATCACTGATATTCCAGTCCTCCAGTTCTTGTGAACTATGGGTTAGAATCATCACTGACATTTCTCCTTTTGCTTGCAGTGGTTCTACAGGGCATGAAGAGGTTAATAGCTGTGGGTTGGGTGCACAAGTGGCCCTTAGGTGGGAAGAAGTTAAGAATTTTGGCGGTGGGTCTGCATGGAATTGGGCGATAGGTGTCAGGTGCTCTCTATGCAGTCTATAAAGTCCCTCTTGTATGGTTCAGTCCTCTTTTCCTGCAACACCTGGAGGGAAAAGTGCTTCCGTGTTATAATATATGGATTATTATATGTATTAGTATGTTATTTATTAGTATACACTCACTGGCCACTTTATTAGGTACACCTGTCCAACTTCTTGTTAACACTTAATTTCTAATCAGCCAATCACATGGCGGCGACTCAGTGCATTTAGGCATGTAGACATGGTCAAGACAATCTCCTGCAGTTCAAACCGAGCATCAGTATGGGGAAGAAAGGTGATTTGAGTGCCTTTGAACGTGGCATGGTTGTTGGTGCCAGAAGGGCTGGTCTGAGTATTTCAGAAACTGCTGATCTACTGGGATTTTCACGCCCAACCATCTCTAGGGTTTACAGAGAATGGGCCGAAAAAGAAAAAAAATCCAGTGAGCGGCAGTTCTGTGGGCGGAAATGCCTTGTTGATGCCAGAGGTCAGAGGAGAATGGGCAGACTGGTTCGAGCTGATAGAAAGGCAACAGTGACTCAAATCGCCACCCGTTACAACCAAGGTAGGCCTAAGAGCATCTCTGAACGCACAGTGCGTCGAACTTTGAGGCAGATGGGCTACAGCAGCAGAAGACCACACCGGGTACCACTCCTTTCAGCTAAGAACAGGAAACTGAGGCTACAATTTGTACAAGCTCATCGAAATTGGACAGTAGAAGATTGGAAAAACGTTGCTTGGTCTGATGAGTCTCGATTTCTGCTGCGACATTTGGATGGTAGGGTCAGAATTTGGCGTAAACAACATGAAAGCATGGATCCATCCTGCCTTGTATGGAGCATCTTTGGGATGTGCAGCCGACAAATCTGCGGCAACTGTGTGATGCCATCATGTCAATATGGACCAAAATCTCTGAGGAATGCTTCCAGCACCTTGTTGAATCTATGCCACGAAGAATTGAGGCAGTTCTGAAGGCAAAAGGGGTCCAACCCGTTACTAGCATGGTGTACCTAATAAAGTGGCCGGTGAGTGTATATATATATATATATATATATATATATATATATATATATATATATATATATACATGTAACTGCAACATGATATTAGTTATGTCTCACCTGGTGAGGTGGATACTTGAAGTTCCAGGGTCAGAATAAGCAGAAACATGGACAGATTGCATTGGAGCAGCAACAACAGAGCAGAATTGGAGCCACAAGAAGCCGAAGGAGCAGAGTTAAAGTAGTAGTTATAATCCACAAGGATGTAGAGTAGGCTCAGCAATGTAGCAGAGCAGAGTTTGCAGCAGAATCCTATGCAGAGCAGATTCAGCAGTACAGCAGAGCTAAGTGGCAGAGCTGAGTTCGTCAGAGAGTCCAGAGAAAAACTGGCTCAGCATTATAGCACCGTTGACTGAGTGACAGAGTTAAGTGTGTAACAGAATCCAAGGACAACTTACACAGCATTATTGCAGGGTTCTAAGTGGACCTTACAGAGCTCGGTTTGTTTGGAGATTCAGAAATACGTTTCACAGTAGTGTTGTGGAAGCCAACTACCAGAATACTCAGGAGGCGAACTGCTGTATGAGGCAGCCCAAAATGTCCAGCAACAAGATGTTATTAGTCTGTGCCTATTAATCATGGTAACCTAGCACGCTAAGTAACAGAGCCAGTGGCAGGGAGAGGATGCAGTTCTTGGCACTGGGTGCAGGAGAGGGGAGTGACATTATGCAATACATATTACAGCCTTAAATATAACTTTTAAAAAATCTTTCTATGAACTGCTGGTCTTTCTCATGCATCCTGTTCCAAAAAAATTTATTCTTATTGCTATAGATGAAATACCGTGGGTTCTTTCAAAAGATATTTCATTAAGATTCTTCCTAATGAGCACAATTACAACTGTCAACTAATGTAGACAAATATTAGGCCCGCACATTACCGCACATCATGTAAATGTGTGATTTTTCCACAAAATGTGAAAACCTGCTGAGGAAAATAGATTTATTTTTGTTCTTGGCTTTAATCAAATTAAAGTAGATTATATGAAATCATTATAACTGATTGGTGTAAAGGTACCTTCACACGAAACGACTTTGTAACGATATCGCTAGCGATCCGTGACGTTGCAGCGTCCTCGCTAGCGATATCGTTTAGTTTGACACGCAGCAGCGATCAGGATCCTGCTGTGATGTCGCTGGTCGCTGAATAAAGTCCAGAACTTTATTTGGTCGTCCGATCGCTGTGTATCGTTGTGTTTGAAAGCAAAAGCAACGATACCAGCGATATTTTACACTGGTAACCAGGGTAAATATCGGGTTACCAAGCGCAGGGCCGCGCTTAGTAACCCGATGTTTACCCTGGTTACCAGCGTAAAAGTAAAAAAAACAAACAGTACATGCTCACCTGCACGTCCCCCAGCGTCTGCTTCCTGCACTGACTGAGCCCGGCCCTAAAGTGAAAGTGAAAGCACAGTGGTGACGTCACCGCTCTGCTGTTAGGGCCGGAGCTCAGTCAGTGTCAGGAAGCAGACGCTGGGGGACACGCAGGTGAGCATGTACTGTTTGTTTTTTTTACTTTTACACTGGTAACCAGGGTAAACATCGGGTTACTAAGCGCGGCCCTGCGCCTAGCAACCCGATGTTTACCCTGGTTACCCGGGGACCTCGGCATCGTTGGTCGCTGGAGAGCGGTCTGTGTGACAGCTCCCCAGCGATCAAACAGCGACGCTGCAGCGATCGGCATCGTTGTCGCTATCGCTGCAGCGTCGCTTCGTGTGAAGGTACCTTAACTGGTTAAGGGAATATTTATACTGATAACACCCTAGATAACCGGATGTTACAGTGATATTGCCTTCCTTTCAGGGAGGGTAATATCATGCTTGAAGGCAAGGGGAATTCCCTTCACCAGGTAAGGCACCCACACACAACACATTCCAAATCCAGGCCAAAAGGGGAGCTCAGGACTCGGATTCAGGGGAGCTTCCCTCAGATAGATATATCCTGGTCTGGAGGAGGAGTTAGGCAGTTGGAGAGAGACACGGAGAGAGAAGGAAGTCTGGAACGGAGAGCAGACTACGAAGCCGTGCAGTCAGGACTGATCTGCAGCTCCAGGGAAGGATGAGAACCCGAGGGGTGTTGTATGAAGTGGAGCCATTGAGGGAAGGAGCAAAGGAGTGAAAAATGCAGGAACTGGGCACTGGGAGCCCGGGTTGTGTTGTGCTCCAGGACACACGACAGAACCGGAGGGCATTGAATTGTATGTAATTTGCCCACATCACCCCTGAAGATGAAGCAGCACCTGAAGAGCCCGGGTCGTGATAGCAACCCTGTAAAATGGCTCAAGCTGCCCGCCATACAGGTACCTGTCCCAGGACAGGGGAAGGATGGGGTACTTTGCCCGCAAGCTTCAGGCAGCAGGGACCTCGCACATCAGCGCAAGTAGGAAAGGCTTACGGACCTGGGAGAGGGATCTACCATTGCCTCCAGGCAGGCCGGGCTATACCATCACCTGTTCCTGGTACTCTGGACTGTGGACTGCTACTGCCAGTAAATCAGGTAAAGACTTTGCCACTCTGTGTCCTCCACTTATTTGTCGGCGTTCACCATCTCTGCCATACACCTTGGGAGCCCTGGGGACCCCACTTCACCTGTGAGAAGCGTCACCATCCTGATGCCATCACCCCAGAGGACCCCTTTAAGCACAGCATCGGTCCCTATTGACCGAGAACCACAGGTGGCGCCATGAAAATAGACTTTTACAATTCCCTGAAAAGACCTTTCCCCTTTTATTGAGTGACCAGGGCCACAGACCGGGTTGCAGCCACCGTGACACCCCCTTTAAGTGCAACCGGACCCGGTACCTAGTATCCCTATTGCCCTGGTGGGCAACTCATAACCATAGTTAACAACAGTTTTGCTTTTGGCTTATGAAAAGTAGATGTCGATGTTCATTTTAAAAATAGAACCATGAAAATGATTGCCTTAGAAATACATAGAAGAGATGACAATCTACAGTGCCTTGTAAAAGTATTCGGCCCCCTGGAACTTTTCAACTTTTCCCACATATCATGCTTCCAACATATAGATACCAAATGTAAATTATTGGTGAAGAATCAACCACAAGTGGAACACAATTGTGAAGTTGAACAAAATTTATTGGTTATTTTAAATTTTTGTGGAAATTCAAAAACTGAAAAGTGGGGTGTGCAATATTATTCGGCCCTTTACTTTCAGTGCAGCAAACTCACTCCAGAAGTTCATTGTGGATCTCTGAATGATCCAATGTTGTCCTAAATGCCTAATGATGATAAATATAATACACCTGTGTGTAATCAAGTCTCCGTATAAATGCAACTCCTCTGTGATAGTCTCAGGGTTCTGTTTGAAGCACAGAGAGCATCATGAAGACCAAGGAACACAACAGGCAGGTCCGTCATACTGTGGTGGAGAAGTTTAAAGCCAGATTTGGATACAAAATGATTTCCAAAACCTTAAACATCCCAAGGAGCACTGTGCAAGCAATCATATTGAAATGGAAGGAGTATCATACCACTGCAAATCTACCAAGACCCGGCCGTCCCGCTAAACTTTCATCTCAAACAAGGAGAAGACTGATCAGAGATGCAGCCAAGAGGCCCATGATCCCTCTGGATAAACTGCAGAGATCTACAGCTGAGATGGGACAGTCTGTCCATAGGACAATAATCAATCGTACACTGCGCAAATATGGCCTTTATGGAAGAGTGGCAAGAAGAAAGTTATTTCTCAAAGATATCCATAAAACGTGTCATTTAAAGTTTGCAACAAGCCACCTGGGAGACACACCAAACATGTGGAAGAAGGTGCTCTGGTCAGATGAAACCAAAATCGAACTTTTTGGCAACAATGCCAAACTATATGTTTGGCGTATAGGCAACACAGCTCATCACCCTGAACATACCATCCCCACTATCAAACACGGTGGTGGCAGCATCATGGTTTGGGCCTACTTTTCTTCAGCAGGGACAGGAAGATGGTTAAAATTGATGGGATGGGAAGATGAATGGAGCCAAATACAGGACCATTCTTGAAGAAAACCTGTTTGAGTCTGCAAAAGACCTGAGACTGGGACGGAGATTTGTCTTCCAACAAGACAATGATCCCAAATGCAAAATCTACAATGAAATGGTTCACAAATAAACGTATCCAGGTGGTAAAATGGCCAAGTCAAAGTTCAGACCTCAATCCAATCGAGAATCTGTGGAAAGAGCTGAAAACTGCTGTTCACAAACTATCTCCATCAAACCTCACTGAGCTCGAGCTGTTTGCCAAGGAAGAATGGGCAAGAATTTCAGTCTCTCGATGTACAAAACTGATAGAGACATACCTTGCAGCTGTAATCGCAGCAAAAGGTGGCGCAACAAACTATTAAGTTAAAGGGGCCGAATAATATTGCACGCCCCCCTTTCAGTTTTTGAATTTCCACAAAAATTTAAAATAACCAATAAATTTCGTTCAACTTCACAATTGTGTTCCACTTGTTGATTCTTCACCAAAAATTTACATTTGGTATCTTTATGTTTGAAGCATGATATGTGGGAAAAGGTTGAAAAGTTCTAGGGGGCCGAATACTTTTCGCAAGGCACTGTAAGTGAATATCCCATTGGGCCATTTAAGACATGATGCATTGTATTTGGTTGCCGCTTTTCATGAGTCTTAGATCAATTAGTCACCCCCTTCTTTACTAACAATGCAGCTCCTTTTTAGCCAGAAGAAGAGAGAATAAGACTAGCCACTGTCCCATGGTCTGCCTCTAGGGAATATACATCATTGGCTTCTCATAAATTACCTATAATGTCCTATTTTTTTTTACCATAGTTGTAATTTACCTTACCTTAATCCCAGCTAATAGCATGATACGCCATCCCTTACGTCATATTTAACGCTTTCCTCTTAAATCATTCCGGTTGTAAGAAGTTATCACAAAATTATATCGGTGGGCATCTGACTAATGAGGACTTCAATCTCCATTAGAATGGAGTAGCAGTGGACTTCCATGACTGCCCTTGATTAAAGGCCCCGTCTCACATAGCGATTTACCAACGATCACGACCAGCGATACGACCTGGCCGTGATCGTTGGTAAGTCGTTGTGTGGTCGCTGGGGAGCTGTCACACAGACAGCTCTCTCCAGCGACCAACGATCAGGGGAACGACTTCGGCATAGTTGAAACTGTCTTCAACGATGCCGAAGTCCCCCTGCAGCACCCGGGTAACCAGGGTAAACATCGGGTTACTAAGCGCAGGGCCGCGCTTAGTAACCCGATGTTTACCCTGGTTACCAAAAAAAAAAAACAGTACATACTCACCATCTGATGTCCGTCAGGTCCCTTGCCGTCCGCTTCCTGCTCTGACTGAGTGCCGCCGTACAGTGAGAGCATAGCACAGCAATGACGTCACCGCTGCGCTCTGCTCTCACTGTACGGCGGCACTCAGTCAGAGCAGGAAGCGGACGGCAAGGGACCTGACGGACATCAGATGGTGAGTATGTACTGTTTTTTTTTTTTGGTAACCAGGGTAAACATCGGGTTACTAAGCACGGCCCTGCGCTTAGTAACCCGATGTTTACCCTGGTTACCAGTGAAGACATCGCTGAATCCGTGTCACACACACCGATTCAGCGATGTCAGCGGGACCTCAACGACCAAAAAACGGTCCAGGCCATTCCGACACGACCAGCGATCTCGCAGCAGGGGCCTGGTCGCTGGTACGTGTCACACATAGCGAGATCGCTACTGAGGTCGCTGTTGCGTCACAAAACTTGTGACTCAGCAGCGATCTCGCTAGCGATCTCGCTATGTGAGACGGGGCCTTTATTCTCTATGAGATTGCTGTAGTGCTATGCTTCTCTTTCTTTGGCAGTCTTACAGAGAATAAATAGAGCATTGGTTGAGTATATGCAATGCCCTCCATTCTAATGGGGATTATAATGCCCCATTCTGGTGATTATCTTGTGATGGCTCCCCCCAACGATCTTGAAGCTATCACCCATCCAATGGATAGGCAATAACTGCTTCCAACCGGAACACCCCGTTAACAATTTATTGATGGCCTAATTATTATTTGGTTTTGTTAGTAGTCTGTGAGGAGAAGTGGAGCTGAGCAGACATGTGGGTCTGCAGCTCCTGACAGTCTGAAGAGAGAAGTGTGAGAGAGAGATAGAAGGAAGCTCCTGGGAGGACAGAAGGGGTCCTAGGGGCATGGGAAGTGCAGAAGCCACCCTTGGGGCTCGCATCCATGCCGAGTGTAGTCGTGTGGAGGAACCAGGTCGCAGTCAGGGGACCGGCACCAACTTAGTGGAAATCTGCAAGTTCAGCTAAGAAACTGGAGGCTGTGGCTTTTGCAAGAGCCACAGCCACAACCACCCATAATTCGCCAAAAAGGCAGCCGCATAGAATCCAGGGGACTCAGAGGACGTAGCCCGACCAGGTTTGTGGCTGCTGGCTTGGGACACTGTGGGTAAGGCGCTGGGTAGGAGAAGTAGAAGCCAGTGTAGTGAGACGGCCAGAGAAAGGCATACGAAAGGAGTCCTGGAAAGGTGCTTCCCAATTTACCTGGGAGTTTGCTGGACCACTGACCCGGAGAATACAGCATCCGGCTGGCATTTGTGGACTGGAGAACTGTGAGCAAAAGTGGAAACTGCACCTTACTGTGTCCTTTGAATTATTCCTACAACACCTGCTCGGCATAACCACTATTACCAACATATTACTTAATCCTACAACTGCCCTGGGGCTAGCTCTACCCGTCGAGAGCTACACCATCTTCTCTGCACTACCATCACCCCAGAGGATATGGTATGTTTCTATTATAATTTCTTCTCCTATTTAAAGGCAAAAAATAGGACCAGGGTGCATCCACCTTGAGAAAGACACCGTGAGTGTCGGAACGCTTGGATCCGTGTATCCCTTAGGCTGGACTGTGTGCTGGGGCCACCTTCTGACTGTGTCAGGGCTAAGTATTGACTGTTTATTCATCAATTTAACTTCTCTAACTGGGTCTGTTGACCAGTCAGGGTGTGTTTGGGACCCCATTTTATTGGTATCATACTTTTCCATTGCAACAACCATCGTGCAGGACAAATTGTGCTATTATACACATTTGAGTTGGGACATTATATGTTTTTTGCCCATCTGTACACATCGTGCTGTGAGTTTGTTTACAACAAGTATTTTTAGTCCACAGATTTATGGTTTTGACCATTCTCAACTATTGCCACTTTCAGCCTAGTGGTACTTATGGGTATTTTACCCTCTATTGTGGATCTGTGTCTATGTGAACTATCCCTAAGGGATTTTTAATTGTTTTTACATGTGTGCATTTCTGGTTCTGTAATAAAGCTTTTTTGTAATTAAAGATAGATTGTTTGAGTGATCCCTGTTGTGTGCATGTACCTTTTCCTATTTCAATTAGTCAGTGTGTTTGACATGCATTAGGTGATCCCCATACAAGAATTTATTGGATTATCATTATATCATATTGTCAGTGGATGGTGCCCGTTCACGCATATGCTTCATTTCACCATCACCCCAGAGGATCTGACTGCAGCATCAGCTATTATAGTCGACACCATGGGTGGCGTCATGAACATTTTCCCCAAATCCATTATAAACTTTATTTTCCCCTTTAGTCTACTATTTTACATGGACGCCCAGGGCCACAGACCGGGTCACTGCTGCCATGACCTTCCTCTTTAAGAACTGGACCCAGTACCGAGTATCCCACGGCCCTATGGGGCGCTCCACATGTAGTTCTTTCAAAGACAAGTCCAGCAATATCTTTACATGACCAGACCATTTCTTTGTTACAGACAAATCAACATTGATGCACAAATGAGGCTGAAGGACTATTTCTAGATATTAAGCCTTTGTCACTCTAGTTCTATTCCCCACAAGGCGCCGCCTCCTCCTGCTTGATAGATGACAACAGGACATGGTGCCGGGCTGGGAATAGAGCTGGAGTGACAGAGGCTTCAGATCTACAAATAGCTCTTCATCCTTATTTGTATATCAATTCAAATACTGATTTCTTGGTAAGAACGGCTGGCCATGTAAAAGCGTTACTGGATTGTCTTTGAAAGAGCTACATGTACATAGAAATAGTTTGGGGTGTGAAATAATGTTGACATATGCAATGTAAATAACTGAACGTGAAAATTGTTTAGATCTGTTAAAACCTCATGGATTTGAGCCTCGTCGCAATCAGGTGAAAATGGCCCTAAAGCGATGTCACAGTGTAGAGGGATCATCGTTATTCTCATTTGCATATGGAAACACGAGAATCAATGGGATGAAAGTGAACAGGAGAAGATACAGATTAGATATTAGAAAAAACTTTTTGACAGTGAGGGTGATCAATGAGTGGAACAGTCTGACACAAGAGGTGGTGAGTTCTCCTTCAATGGAAGTCTTCAAACAGAGGCTGGACAGACATCTGTCTGAGATGGTTTAGTGAATCCTGCATTGAGCAGGGGGTTGGACACGATGACCCTGGGGATACCTTCCAACTCTAACATTCTATGATTCTATAAAAGGACAATAAAACTTTATACTTTTCCATTGCATTTAACTTATTTACAACATTTTTCCGACATTGCAGCAAACTAACAGCTACTGCTGGAAACCGGTGTCATGGAAATTTCACATTTTACACCTATTGTAAAAACATTACTTGGAGACTTTATGGCACTTGGTGGATGTTTTCACCTTAGTTATTAGATATTCTTTTTCCATTCTGCATAAACATTTAAATAAACTTTACAACATGAACACTTTATTTGTTGCTAGGTCATGTTTGTTCCAGTATGATGTGATTGACATCTGACAAATACAGTAAGTACAAAAGCAGCATAATAATGAATGAGTGACGTAACCCAAAAATTATACAGACTTCCAAAACTAGTACTTCAGTGGTCTTAGCTATAGATTTGGTTCTTCAATACATTCTACTGCCGGCAATAGGTCCATATAATGAACTAATCAACTATAAAAATGCTGAATCTAAGGACAGATTACAGAAACCATACACTAGATCACACTACCAACTGACATTATTGGTCAACACAGTCTTCATTTCTTACTGTCTCTTCAGTGGCAGATTTGTTGTAGATATTTCTGCAACTTTTGCAATGTGTCTCAAATTGTTTCCGCATTATGTGTACCCAGTCCGAATTCAAAAGAATGGGACAGTCAGAATTTCTGCAACAAATCCATAAAATGTGATCTAGCATTACTATTTTCTTTTCCTGTAATGATGACTTAAAAATAATGTATTTCATCACCCAATGCTTGCACAAGTGTGTACTGGTGAGCCACAAGATCCTGTTCACATTGCATTCATGCATGGCATCTATGGCTCTACTAGGGAATCTATCTGAATTCCCAAAAAACAGGATTCAGACAGTTCCCAGAAGGAACCTTAGGGCCCGGTTCATCAAGACCAGCATTATTCGTTCTGGTTTTGATGAGGGCCGTGCTAGAGTCAGACGCTCATAATTCATGAAAATGTACATGCCCTTTCATGAATCTGAAACATCTGACGAGCTTCTTGCATCTATGTCCGCCACTCAACAAATCTTTCTCCAGTCATGTACTAATGTGAGATTTCAGGTGTATGGAATGTCGCTACCACACCCCCTTCCCTCCCCATTTTGTCACACCTGGGAGGAAAACGCCAAAAGTTGTAAAATCTTGGCGCAACTCTGAGCTGCACCTAAATTTTGCAATTTTTCAAAGCTTTAACACCAGAATTCTGGCCTGAAAGCTTTAATGAGTTGGGCTCATAGAGTTCAATGACGTCGATGAAATTCAAATGTTCTCCATTTTTGCGTTTTTTCCAACAATGTCAGTCTTTCTAGTAGTACAAAATACCACTACACTCACTTAGATATAACATTTAATTTTTGTTGATAATTTTGCATATGGCAATAGAAAGGACAGCCAACATTTCAGTCAGTCATAAACCTTTGATCAGGGTATGTCTTACACCTTCAGTATTTGGTCAGTATTTTACCTCAGTATTTGTAAGCCAAAACCAGGAGTGGAGCAATCAGAGGACAAGTATAATAGTAACACGTCACCACTTCTGTATTTTTCAACCACTTTTGCTTTTGACTTACAAATACTGATGTAAAATACTGAAATTGTGAACATAGCCTTCTGGTTCATAGCAAGTAGAGGTTTTTACAGTGCCATGGTATTTTGGGCTATTGTTTGGAGGGATGTCCCCTACTACAGAGCACCACTGTCTTCTAGCTATGAGTGCCTACCAGAGAGAGCCCAAATTCATAGTGTGCCTGTCTGAAAAGATATACACACCATTAGATAAAAGCAGCAATGGAGTCCATCTGAACTCTGTTTGTGTCTTTGCACTCTATAGCTCCATCAGAGGTCTATCTTATTCCTATTATTCTTCTTATAAGCAATATTTAAATCCAACAAGCTCAAACAACTTGTTAAAATTAGTTGACATTTGCATAGGGGCAGCTTTAGTTTAAAGGGGTCGTCCATGCTTAATATGAAAGTCTGCGGTTACTATATGTGGCTGCAGACTTCTGAATCCTGACAGTGTGTGGTGCCACACTGACAGGGTTCTCCAGTGAAAGTTGGTGGACACATGACCATATGTTTGCGATTTGCATAATTGGGGTCCCAAACCAGCTAGACAAGCTCAACGCCTCAATAGAGGTGCAAAGAGAGAGGATAATCACATCTAGTCGGAATGTGAACAGAAGAATGCACAAGTCGCATACTAGTGGTCAAGTGACCACCCACAATTGCCGACAATACTAGAGAATTGTGGCAATGTGCAAAAGACATGCGGTCAGGATTCAGAAATTTGCAGTCACATAGTCTACAGTCGAGTAGGATGACTGCAGACTTTCCAAGACTAGACAACCCCTTTAGAGATCCCAGCAGGGTGACACTTTGTAATCAGCTGATTGTCAAGAAACCCTTCTAACAAGTGGGAGAATCCTTGCATTAATGTCCTTTTTCATCCTTCCCATAAATGGTATATTGCATAGTATTCTGCTAAGACTCTATTGTTCCAGAAATTTTATTTATTCACAAAACTAAGAAGTGATTCACGGACAATATAATCTTCTAGCTCCTGTAATTCTTTGCTTTATCATAGATATTGGTCTTCTCCAAATGACAGGAGCACCTGACTGCGGGAACTAATAAGTTAGTTATGAACAGCGGAGATGGATAAGTACAACGTTGACCTATGTGTCCTGGAATGATATCATTATACACAGACTTTTTCCGGACTACACCTGTAATTTCCGAATGTACATTGTAGCCATAACTATTTAGAAGTTAATGGTCTATAATCACTGCTCAGGGTTTCCAATCTGATAACGTTAAGCTCTTATTTAGTGCACAAGTCAATATAATGTCCTGCTGCAGTAATTGCTCGGGGGACATGAGGAATCCAGTCTCCATGTTTATTCCAATATTTCACTTTTTCTTTAGAAGCCACCATGCAACCACATATTTTCTTGTCATAATTGGACCAGTTCATCACATTGTAACCTTATTTCACTACTTGCCTCCATTTTTATGAAAGCAACAGTCTCACCCAGGGCTGGACTGGCCATCTGGCAATTCTGATAATTCTGGCAAATGCCATAAGAGCCTGTCTGGTCATGGGCTGCCTTGTCTCCTAAGTTGCTAACAAAATTGGTGTTCTCAAAACACACATACTGTTAAGAGTTGTGACGGAGCACCAAGTCGCTGACGCCGTCATTACCCCAGCAGGCCACGATTAGAAATGTTGGTCTTGTAGTAAATCTTCCTTTCCTCCATCCAGGGTAATAATAGTAATGTATTCCAATCTGGTTCTTCTGAACAGGGACAACATGGACATGTGTGATTTCAAATGCCAGAGCTGAAATTCAGCCCCAGTCCGTACCTGGTCTCACCCATAGTCTTGGTGTTTCATCTACACCTTTCTTCCCTCACTGTAGATATCTGTAGTATTCTGGTTATTCACTACAAGAACATTTTCATTCACACAGTCAATTTCCAATCGAAGCCATTACGTGTTAGGCCTCCTTCACATGTCCGTGTTTCCGATATGTGTGGCTTTTGTTTTCTTCGCAGATACCACAAATACCCATTATAACCTTCACATGTCCATGTTTTCGTTCAGACCATGTGTCCTTGTGAAAAACAAGGAGACATGTCCATTTTTGTCCAGCACATATGACAAGGACCAGTAGGAGTCAATGGGTCCGTGAAAAACACTTACCGTGTGCCATCCTTGTTCTGTCCATGTGCTGTACATGTTTAACATTGCAAACCAAAGATTAAGCTTTGTAATTTCATTCTTTCTTTATCCACAGGTGAAAAATACAGACAGCACACTCATCATGACACACTAATCCAAAACACTGATGACCCCGGTACTGTTTTTTCTGGTACTGATTTTATACAGATGTGTGAAGGGGGCCTAAAGCCCCCGTCACACTAAGCGAGGTCGCTAGCGAGATCGCTGCTGAGTCACAAGTTTTGTGACGCAACAGCGACCTCAGTAGCGATCTCGCTATGTGTGACACGTACCAGCGATCAGGCCCCTGCTGTGAGATCGCTGGTCGTGTCGGAATGGCCTGGACCTTTTTTTGATCGTTGAGGCCCCGCTGACATCGCTGAATCGGTGTGTGTGACACCGATCCAGCGATGTCTTCACTGGTAACCAGGGTAAACATCGGGTTACTAAGCGCAGGGCCGCGCTTAGTAACCCGATGTTTACCCTGGTTACCATCGTAAATGTAAAAAAAACCAAACCGTACATACTCACATTCCGGTGTCCGTCAGGTCCCTTGCCTTCTGCTTCCCGCACTGACTGACTGCTGGCCGTAAAGTGAAAGCACAGCACAAAGGTGACGTCACCGCTCTGCTGTTAGGGCCAGCGCTCAGTCAGTGCAGGAAGCAGACGCCGGGGGACGCGAAGGTGAGTATATACTGTTTGTTTTTTTACATTTTACACTGGTAACCAGGGTAAACATCGGGTTACTAAGCGCGGCCCTGCGCTTAGCAACCCGATGTTTACCCTGGTTACCCGGGGACCTCGGCATCGTTGGTCGCTGGAGAGCTGTCTGTGTGACAGCTCCCCAGCGACCACACAGCGACTAAACAGCGACGCTGCAGCGATCGGCATCGTTGTCTGTATCGCTGCAGCGTCGCTAAGTGTGACGGGGCCTTAAGACATTTCCCAAAGATGTACCAAAGCTTATCATGACTCACAGTGCACCATCTTGAAAAGTCGTCACAGGACGTTATCTGATTTAAGAGGATTACCATAACATCACATTGCATTCAGTAATGAGAATGACCATTCATTAAATTTTCAGCTGGGCAACCAGAACCTTCATGCTCTCATTTTCAGTGGGGTCACAGTATTCAGACAATTACGACAATTAAGTCAACTTCTCGACCTTTTGGCTTTCATCAAGTGTTGTGTGCAACCATTCTTATCAATGGCTAGGCCTGTGGTGCTGATATAGGATGGATACTCGAAAACACAAACACACACTGGATGCAGATTTCCGGGTGTATGCATGATCACATAGTCATACTATAGGTCATTCTGGGTTGACTTGTCTGAAAGTTTAGAATAGCTGAATGCCATGCTAATCCTGAAGTTCCATAAGTCACTGGATGCGAGAACTCCACTGAGCTTGGCTCATTTGCACAGCACCTCACTTTTATTAATTTTAAGCACACACACCTCTTTTTTGGGTCCCATCACTAGGTATACAAGTTGTTATAATAACAGCCTGTCTGGACTCTTTACACAGTGCACAACTTTATTTTGTTTTATTTCTTTACTGGTGTATTCACCTTTGCACGTTTGTGTCACACTGGTGGATTGTGGATCCACTGCGCCGCGGGCAAGGCTTACCCTGGAGGGTCATAGAAAGCTTCTACCTGTTTTTCACTGGAGCCTCTGATGGTGAGGTCAGGCTTGAGCTGTAGGTAGCCAGCAGGTACCAGTCCAGGGCAGTGTCCAAAACTGTATCAGCTGACACTGGTTGAGGTTCGGAGTCCCATGCTGGACCATATACTGTTTCGGGTTAAGACTGTGCAGCTTCTGGATAGAAGACAGGCCGGCCACTGGTACGGGTTCAGATTATGAGGCTTGTTAATATAAGAAAGGACAGTCACGGGTATGATTCAGACTGCTCAGCTTTTGAGTAGAAAATAGGACAGTCACTGATATGGGTTTAGGCTATGCGGCTACTAGACACAAGACAGGATGGCCATCGGTACGGGTTCAGACTGTGCGGCTTCTGGATACAAGACAGGATGGTCACTGGTTTGGGTTCAGACTGTGTAGCTTTTGGATACAATACAAGACCAGGCAAGACAGTTTCAGATTTGGGACTAGGTAGTGGCAGGTCAGGTACAGGAACAGGTTCAGACAGGATGGTGCAGGATTAGTTTCATTCAGGACGCACTCAGGGACCTAAAAACAAGCATGTACAAACTGACAATGTAATAAAGTTGCTCAGGCACCTTCCAACAGGTGAAGGTGCCTTAAGAATGAAGTGCCTCCCAGATATTGGTTGGGGACACATCAGGTACACAATCTGTCTCTTTAAGTGTCAGTGCTGCCAGGAGACCTAAGTGGCATGAACAGCCTCTGGGACCAGAGCAGAGATGGCGGCTGGGTGGCCAGGGCGGTGAGCATAACAGAATCCCTCCCGGAAGGGTGCTTGCATGGACGACAGCATTATAGTTTGTCACAAAGATACTCATGGTTTCTCTCTTGGTACTCTAGGGGTGTGTGTGGCTATCAGGTTTGGCACCCCTCTGCAGCCTCCTTGTTCTTCTCCTTTGGGTCACGGACTGGCAGCCCAGGTAGATGTTGAGGGGGCAAGTAAGGGCTCTCCCTTAACTTTGGTGACAAAAGGACACCTATTCCTGATCCTTGTGGCCTCCTGGTTCAAAGGGTTGGGGAAAAGTTTGTGGGGGACTTGTTTCCTCCTGGGTGATAGACTGCATCCATGTGCTCTTTTTTTGCAATGCATGCTGAACATTTTCTTGCATTTGAATGACGAAATCATGACCTCAGGCTTTCAAACAAAAAAATATGGCATAGACAGCTTATCTAACTTTGTATTTACATAGGGGAAAAAACTATTTTTATACACTCTTAGCCAACTAGAATATCAGACAACACTCCATTTTGCCTAGGCTCTGACATAAAAATGGCTCTCAAAAGTACAGTAATAGACAACCCCATTTGGAGCAGACTTTAAAGCCACCACTTAGCACTAGGCTCTATTCCTGATGAGTTAATTCACAAACAAGTTATTAGATTATAATACAGTATGGGAAATAAGTATTTTATACACTGACGATTTTGCAAATTTTCCTACTTACAAAGAATGGAGAGGTCTGTAATTTTTATCGAAGGTACATTTCAATGCAGCACACAGAATTTTTTTTCTGTTCTATAAACCGACACAAAATGGAAAGCAGAGATATCCTATAATACTCAAAGCGGTCTCTCTTCTTCCATCAGTCATGCATTGGATCCAGTTTGGGCAGGAATTCTGTTCGTCTGTTTCCCTTAAATGGAACAGACAAATGGAATTCATAAATGTAAGTGTGAATATAGCCATACACAGGTCACATAAAACCCAACATCCAGAAATGAATTTCGGGAATGTGCCGTAAACCCTACTACTGAGGAATAATCCACCTTATTGTTGGTTTGGTGATGTTCTAAAATACTGTATAATACTGAACAACATGTGCCAAGCTTCCAATTGTGATCACTGATATAGCAAGGAACATGGTAAATCACCTAGACCCTTGCAATACCCAAAAATACAGGCACTGCTCGCTGTTATAGAGCAGGCACAGTGCAGCTCAAACAGGAGAATTTCATGCCTACAATCTAACTGATAAAAAAGCAAAGAAGTGCACTGTCTCCTATTTGGGTAAATTGTCCCCGATTCATCAAAGTATTTACTCCAGAACTTTATAATAAAACACCTCTAAAAGTTATAAAATATCAGCACAACCTATAATTGTGCAAAAAACTGTGACTTTTGGCTTTATCACATCAGTTTCAGCCAACTCCGCCATAAGAGTCAGAGCTGGGATGGGATAGGTCGCGGCGATACCTGCTTATCAAATTCATGACAAGTCGTGGTGCATGCAATGCTACAAATCTTACTCCAGTCTGAGGGAAGTAAGATTTGTGATGAGGCACATATAGGCACATGACACTTTTAAGATGTGCATAATTCATTATGCACGTCTTTGATTTCACCATTCCCCCTCATCATGAATGATGTTTGTTTATAATGCTGGTCTTAATTATTGGGGCAATAGTTCAAGGTGCCCATGAGCTGAGAGGGGGGCTAGTGTCAGCACCAGCACTGGGCCTGTCATTGTATGTTCAACTGTATCTTCGTACCGGATGCCGATGCAGTTGAAAGTAATGATGAAAGAGGGAGCATCATCTGACATCTCAGTGCAATGGGCGCAAATTAGGGTTGAGCGACTTTTCATTTTTTGAGATCGAGTCGGGTTTCACGAAACCCGACTTTCTCAAAAGTCGGGTCGAGTGAAATCGGCCGATCTTATTGAAAAGTCGGGGTTGGGGATCGGCCAAAACACGAAACCCAATGCAATTCAATGGGGAAGCATACTTTTTTAATATTTGCTTCAGCGCGATAATGTTGAAAAGCCGGTAATTCAATTGCCCGCTTTTCATTTCTCCTGCCTAAACCCGACATGATATGAGACATGGTTTACATACAGTAAACCATGTCATATCCCCCTTTTTTTTTGCATATTCCACACTACTAATGTTAGTAGTGTGTATGTGCAAAATTTCAGCGCTGTAGCTATTAAATTTAAGGGTTAAATCGCGGAAAAAATTGGCGTGGGCTCCCGCGCAATTTTCTCCGCCAGAGTGGTAAAGCCAGTGACTGAGGGCAGATATTAATAGCCTAGAGAGGGTCCATGGTTATTGGCCCCCCTGGCTACAAACATCTGCCCCCAGCCACCCCAGAAAAGGCACATCTGGAAGATGCGCCAATTCTGGCACTTGGCCACTCTCTTCCCACTCCCGTGTAGCGGTGGGATATGGGGTAATGAAGAGTTAATGCCACCTTGCTATTGGAAGGTGACATTAAGCCAGATTAATAATGGAGAGGCGTCAATTCTGACACCTATCCATTATTAATCCAATTGTATGAAAGGGTTAAAAAACACACACACACATGATTAAAAGTATTTTAATGAAATAAACACACAGGTTGTTTTAATATTTTATTGCTCTCTCAATCCACCTGAAGACCCTCGCTTGGAAAAATAATAAACCAACAATATACATACCCTCTGATGAACTGTCATGTCCCACGAGGTAAATCCATCTGAAGGGGTTAAAATAGTTTACAGGCAGGAGCTCTGCTATAATGCAGCTGTGCTCATGCCTGTAAACCCCGGCGAATGAAGGAAATGTAGGTCAATGACCTATAGTTACCTTCAGTCGCATGATGCGCCCCCTGGAGGATGTCCTCATATGACCTGGAGCGTGGGAAAAAGTTCCCAGGCTGCAGTTTATGAGGACATCCAGCAGAGGGCGCATCACTGCGACTGAAGGTAACTACAGGTCATTGACCTACATTACCTTCATTCATTCGCCGGGTTTACAGGCAGCAGCGAGTGCATTAGCACAGTTCCTGCCTGTAAAATATTTTAACCCCTTCAGAAGGATTTACATCGTGGGACCTGACAGATCCTCGGATGGTATGTATATTGTTCGTTTATTATTTTTAGAGCAAGGGTCTTCAGGTGGATTGAGAGAGCAATAAAATATTACAACAACCTGTGTGTTTATTTCATTAAAATACTTTTTAATAATGTGTGTGTTTTTTTTACCCTTTCTGTTGTGAATTCCGTTCTTGGGCTCTATCCTGTGGTTGCGAATGGTATTTTTGGGAGTTCTGCTCTTGGGCTCCCTCTGGTGGTCTCAAGTGGAACTTAGCAGCTGCGTTCACTAATCGGTTTCCTGGCCTTGTTATTTAACTGGGCTCTTGGCTTTAGTGGATGCCAGCTGTCAATGTATTTCCTGTGGATTCAGTCCTTTCCTGGAAGTTCTCTGTTGGCCAGTCCATTTTCAGCTTAAGATAAGTCTGCTACTTTTTGGGTGTTTCCCTGCTTATGACCTTCTGTTCAGTTCAATTTATGTCTCTTTTGTCCAGCTTGTCATTATGAAATATTCCGGCTAGTTGGAAGCTCTGGGGTCGCAGATTTGCCCCTCCACACCGTGAGTCGGTGTGGTGGTTATTTTTGTAAACTCTGCGTGGACTTTTAGTTTTTATACTGACCGCACAGCAACCTACCCTATCTCTGTCTATTTAGATAGTACTGGCCTCCTTTGCTAAAAAATCTAGTTTCATTTCTGAGTTTGTCATTTCCCTCTCCACTCACCGTCAATATTTGTGGGGGGCTATCTTCCTTTGGGGGTTTCTCTGAGGCGAGATAGCTTTCCGTTTCCATCTTTAGGGGTAGCTAGTTCTTAGGCTGTGCAGAGGCGTCTAGGCAGAGTTAGGTACGCTCCACGGCTATTTCTAGTGTTGGTGTTAGGAGTAGGGATTGCGGTCAGTAAAGTTACCACCTCCTCAGAGCTAGTCCTATTTTTGTTTTACCCACCAGGTCAATTCAGTGCTGCTCCGTAGTGAGTCCATGATTGGTTTTGCCCACCAGGTCATCTCAGTACCACTCCGTACCCACCAGGTCATAACAGTACAGCTGGCCCACAATGTGTTAAATGCATCTCAAAAGAGGGAAGAGAAAGTTCTGAGTCATTTTTTTTTGTGTGTTGCTTGTTTTGTCCTTTTTTTTCCCCTTGATTTTTGGATGGTGCAGGAGCTTGGTGCTGATATGGAGGGTCAGGGTCTGTCTGCGCGCGTTGATCATCTCGCTGCAAGGGTACAGAGTATCCAAGACTATGTTGTTCAAACTCCTGTTTCTGAGCCTAGAATTCCTATTCCTGATGTGTTTTCTGGGGATAGATCTAGGTTTTTGAATTTTAAAAATAATTGCAGATTATTTTTTGCTCTGAGACCCCGTTCCTCTGGTGACCCCATTCAGCAGGTGAAAATTGTTATTTCTCTGTTGCGTGGCGACCCGCAGGACTGGGCATTCTCCCTTGAGCCAGGGAATCCTGCTTTGCTCAATATAGATTCGTTTTTTCAAGCACTTGGACTGCTTTATGACGAACCCAATTCTGTGGATCAGGCAGAAAAAATTTTGCTGGCTCTGTGTCAGGGTCAGGAAGCAGTAGAGATATATTGTCAGAAATTTAGAAAGTGGTCTGTGCTTACAAAATGGAATGAGGATGCCCTGGCAGCGATTTTCAGAAAGGGTCTTTCTGAAGCTCTTAAAGATGTTATGGTGGGGTTTCCCACGCCTGCTGGTTTGAACGAATCAATGTCTCTGGTCATTCAGATTGATCGGCGCTTACGTGAACGTAAGGAGGTGCACCATATGGCGGTGTTCTCTGGGCAGAGTTCTGAGCCTATGCAATGCGATAGAGTTTTGACGAGAGCAGAACGGCAGGAGTTCAGATATCAGAATGGGCTGTGTTTTTACTGTGGTGATGCTACTCATGCTATCTCTGACTGCCCGAAGCGAACTAAGAGGGTTGCTAGGTCGGTTACCATCAGTACTTTACAGCCTAAATTTCTCTTGTCTGTTACCCTGATTTGCTCATTGTCATCCTTTTCTGTAATGGCATTTGTGGATTCTGGCGCTGCCCTGAACTTAATGGACCTGGAATTTGCCAAGCGCTGTGGTTTTTCCTTGGAGCCGTTGCAGAGTCCTATTCTCTTGAGGGGGATTGATGCTATGCCATTGGCCAAGAATAAACCTCAGTAATGGACACAGTTAGCCATGAACATGGCTCCAGCACATCAGGAAAATATTAGCTTTTTGGTGTTGCATAATTTGCATGATGTGGTTGTGCTGGGGTTTCCATGGTTACAGGTACATAATCCAGTGCTGGATTGGAAATCCATGTCCGTGACTAGTTGGGGTTGTCAGGGGATACATAGTGACATTCCTCTGATGTCAATTTCCTCGTCCCCTTCTTCTGAGGTTCCTGAGTTTTTGTCAGATTTCCAGGATATATTTGAGGAGCCTAAATCCAGTCCTCTGCCTCCTCATAGGGACTGTGATTGCGCTATTAATTTGATTCCTGGCTGTAAGTTCCCTAAGGGTCGACTTTTCAACCTGTCTGTGCCAGAGCATGCCGCTATGCGGACTTATGTAAAGGAGTCCTTGGAGAAGGGGCATATTCGCCCGTCTTCGTCACCGTTGGGAGCGGGGTTCTTTTTTGTTGCCAAAAAGGATGGTTCCTTGAGGCCCTGTATAGATTATCGCCTTCTCAATAAGATCACGGTCAAATTCCAGTACCCTTTGCCTTTGCTTTCTGATTTGTTTGCTCAGATCAAAGGGGCTAGCTGGTTTACCAAGATTGACCTTCGAGGGGCGTATAATCTGGTTCGCATCAAACAGGGTGATGAATGGAAAACAGCATTTAATATGCCCGAAGGCCATTTTGAATATCTTGTGATGCCTTTCGGGCTCTCTAATGCTCCATCTGTGTTTCAGTCCTTTATGCATGATATTTTCCGGCAGTATTTGGATAAATTTATGATTGTATATTTGGATGATATTTTGTTTTTTTCCGATGATTGGGAGACTCATGTGATGCAGGTCAGGATGGTATTTCAGATTCTTCGTGCTAATACACTGTTTGTGAAGGGGTCTAAGTGCCTTTTTGGAGTTCAGAAGGTTTCTTTTCTGGGGTTCATTTTTTCTCCCTCGGCTATTGAAATGGACCCTGTTAAGGTCCAGGCTATTTATGATTGGACAGCCCACATCTGTGAAGAGCCTTCAGAAATTTTTGGGCTTTGCTAATTTTTATCGCCGCTTCATTGCTAATTTTTCTACTGTGGTTAAACCTCTGACCGATTTGACCAAGAAAGGTGCAGATGTGGTGAATTGGTCCTCTGCGGCTGTGGAGGCCTTTCAGGAGCTTAAGCGTCATTTTACTTCTGCCCCTGTGTTGCGTCAGCCAGATGTTTCTCTCCCTTTTCAGGTTGAGGTTGACGCTTCTGAGATTGGGGCAGGAGCTGTTCTGTCTCAGAGAAGCTCTGATGGCTCTGTGTTGAAGCCGTGTGCTTTCTTCTCCAGAAAGTTTTCGCCTGCTGAGTGTAATTATGATGTCGGCAATCGGGAGTTGTTGGCTATGAAGTGGGCATTCGAGGAGTGGCGACATTGGCTTGAGGGAGCCAAGCATCGTGTTGTGGTCTTGACCGACCATAAGAATCTGATTTACCTTGAGTCGGCCAAGCGCTTGAATCCTAGACAGGCTCGGTGGTCTTTGTTTTTCTCCCGTTTTGATTTTGTGGTCTCGTATCTTCCGGGATCTAAGAATGTGAAAGCTGATGCCTTGTCTAGGAGTTTTTTGCCTGATTCTCCTGGAGTCCGTGAGCCGGCTGGTATTCTCAAAGAGGGGGTGATTCTTTCTGCTATCTCCCCTGATTTGCGGCGGGTGCTTCAGGAGTTTCAGGCTGATAGACCCGACCGCTGTCCTGTGGGGAAATTGTTTGTTCCTGATAGATGGACTAATAAGGTGATTTCTGAGATCCATTGTTCGGTGTTGGCTGGTCATCCTGGGATCTTTGGAACCAGAGATTTGGTTGCCAGGTCCTTTTGGTGGCCTTCTTTGTCACGGGATGTGCGTTCCTTCGAGCAGTCCTGTGGAATTTGTGCTCGGGCTAAGCCCTGCTGTTCTCGTGCTAGTGGGTTGCTTTTGCCCTTGCCTATCCCTGAGAGGCCCTGGACGCATATTTCCATGGATTTTATTTCCGATCTTCCTGTGTCTCAGAAGATGTCTGTCATCTGGGTGGTTTGTGACCGGTTTTCTAAAATAGTCCATTTGGTACCTTTGCCTAAGTTGCCTTCCTCCTCTGATTTGGTTCCTTTGTTTTTCCAGCATGTGGTTCGTTTGCATGGTATTCCGGAGAATATTGTGTCTGACAGAGGTACCCAGTTTGTTTCTAGGTTTTGGCGGTCCTTTTGTGGTAGAATGGGCATTAATTTGTCTTTTTCTTCGGCATTTCACCCTCAGACAAATGGACAGACGGAGCGAACCAATCAGACCTTGGAAACCTACTTGAGATTCTTTGTGTCTGCTGATCAGGATGATTGGGTTACCTTCTTGCCATTGGCCGAGTTTGCCCTTAATAATCGGGCTAGTTTGGCTACTTTGGTTTCGCCTTTTTTTTGCAATTTCGGTTTTCATCCTCGTTTTTCTTCAGGGCAGGTTGAGTCTTCGAACTGTCCTGGGGTGGATTCTGTGGTGGACAGGTTGCAGCGGATTTGGACTCATGTGGTGGACAATTTAACATTGTCTCAGGAAAAGGCTCAACGTTTTGCTAACTGCCGTCGGTGCGTTGGTCCCCGGGTTCGGGTTGGGGATTTGGTCTGGTTGTCTTCTCGTCATGTTCCTATGAAGGTCTCTTCCCCTAAGTTCAAACCTCATTTTATTGGTCCTTATAGGATTTCGGAAATTATCAATCCGGTGTCTTTTCGTTTGGCCCTTCCAGCTTCGTTTTCCATTCATAATGTGTTCCATAGATCTTTGTTGCGGAGATATGTGGTGCCCATGGTTCCCTCCATTGACCCTCCTGCTCCGGTGTTGGTTGAGGGGGAGCTGGAATATGTGGTGGAGAAGATTTTGGATTCTCGTATTTCAAGGCGGAAACTTCAGTATTTGGTCAAGTGGAAGGGTTATGGCCAGGAGGATAACTCTTGGGTTTTTGCCTCCGATGTCCATGCTGCCGATTTGGTACGTGCTTTTCATTTGGCTCGTCCCGATCGGCCTGGGGGCTCTGGTGAGGGTTCGGTGACCCCTCCTCAAGGGGGGGTACTGTTGTGAATTCCGTTCTTGGGCTCCATCCTGTGGTTGCGAATGGTATTTTTGGGAGTTCTGCTCTTGGGCTCCCTCTGGTGGTTTCAAGTGGAACTTAGCAGCTGCATTCACTAATCGGTTTCCTGGCCTTGTTATTTAACTGGGCTCTTGGCTTTAGTGGATGCCAGCTGTCAATGTATTTCCTGTGGATTCAGTCCTTTCCTGGAAGTTCTCTGTTGGCCAGTCCATTTTCAGCTTAAGATAAGTCTGCTACTTTTTGGGTGTTTCCCTGCTTATGACCTTCTGTTCAGTTCAATTTATGTCTCTTTTGTCCAGCTTGTCATTATGAAATATTCCGGCTAGTTGGAAGCTCTGGGGTCGCAGATTTGCCCCTCCACACCGTGAGTCGGTGTGGTGGTTATTTTTGTAAACTCTGCGTGGACTTTTAGTTTTTATACTGACCGCACAGCAACCTATCCTATCTCTGTCTATTTAGATAGTACTGGCCTCCTTTGCTAAAAAATCTAGTTTCATTTCTGAGTTTGTCATTTCCCTCTCCACTCACCGTCAATATTTGTGGGGGGCTATCTTACTTTGGGGGTTTCTCTGAGGCGAGATAGCTTTCCGTTTCCATCTTTAGGGGTAGCTAGTTCTTAGGCTGTGCAGAGGCGTCTAGGCAGAGTTAGGTACACTCCACGGCTATTTCTAGTGTTGGTGTTAGGAGTAGGGATTGCGGTCAGTAAAGTTACCACCTCCTGAGAGCTAGTCCTATTTTTGTTTTACCCACCAGGTCATTTCAGTGCTGCTCCATAGTGAGTCCATGATTGGTTTTGCCCACCAGGTCATCTCAGTACCGCTCCGTACCCACCAGGTCATAACACCTTTCATACAATTGGATTAATAATGGATAGGTGTCAGAATTGACGCCTCTCCATTATTAATCTGGCTTAATGTCACCTTACAATAGCAAGGTGACATTAACCCTTCATTACCCCATATCCCACCGCTACACGGGAGTGGGAAGAGAGTGGCCAAGTGCCAGAATAGGCGCATCTTCCAGATGTGCCTTTTCTGGGGTGGCTGGGGGCAGATGTTTTTAGCCACGGGGGGGCCAATAACCATGGACCCTATCCTGGCTATTAATATCTGCCCTCAGTCACTGGCTTTACCACTCTGGCGGAGAAAATTGCGCGGGAGCCCACGCCAATTTTTTCCGCGATTTAACCCTTAAATTTAATAGCTACAGCGCCGAAATTTTGCACATACATACTACTAACATTAGTAGTGTGGAATATGCAAAAAAAAGGGGGATATGACATGGTTCACTGTATGTAAACCATGTCTCATATCATGTCGGGTTTAGGCAGGAGAAATGAAAAGCCGGCAATTGAATTACCGGCTTTTCAACATTATCGCGCTGAAGTAAATATAAATATATATATATATATATATATATATATATATATATATGTGTGTCTCTATGATATATATATATATATATATATATATATATATATATATATATATATATATATATATATATATATATATATATATATATATATATAAAAAAGGAAACCCGACTTTGGATTACAGATCGTGTACAGCCGACCCGATCCCAGAGTGGGATCGGGTCGGGTTTCACGAAACCCGACTTTGCTAAAAGTCGGCGACTTTTGAAAAGTGCCGATCTGTTTCGCTCAACCCTAAGCGCAATGACATCACTACATGGCGCCTGCTGGACTGAGATGTGTGGCCACTTCAGAACGCTCACTGCAAAGATGGGAACAGCGGGGGAACGAGGAATAAAGGGGAGTTTTGTATTTTTTTTAATCAGTGAGTACATTGGGGTGGCCATATTACTGTATAGAGGACTAAGGTGTGCATTATACTATATGGATGACTATGGGAAGTGCATTACACTATTTGGAGGACTATGGGAAGTATATTATCCAATATTTAGGACTAAGTGGTACATTATACTATATGGAGGACTATGGGGTGCATTATACTGTATGCATGGCCTAGGGTGCATTATACTGTATGCAAGACTATGGGGTTCATTATACTGCATTGAGGACTATGGGCTGAATTATACTGTATGGAGGATTATGGGGAGTGCATTATACTGTATATAGGATTATGGGTAGTGCATAATACTATATGGAGGACTATGGGGAATGTATTATACTATGTGGAGAATTATGGTATGCATTATACTATATGGAGGACTATGGGGAGTGCATTATGCTATATGGAGGATTATGGGATACAGTATGTTATATGGAGGACTATGGGGCCCATCATACTGTATGGAGGGCTATTATAATATTATTTGGTGGGCTATGTAGTGAGCATTATAATATTTAGAGAGCAATGTGGGAGCCTTTATACTTTATAGAGGGATATATGAGCGCCATGATAGGGCATGCTGGCAATTATACAGTGTGAAGGTTTGTGTGGGGTCCATCAAGCTGTATGGATGGCTGTGTTGGGACCATTATACTGTTTGGAGGGCTAGTTGAGGGCATTATACAATGTGGTGAGGTGTAGGGTCATTATACTGCATGGAGGGCTGTGTTGGGGTCACCATACTTTGCCAGGGGGAGTTGAGGAAGGGTACAGTAGGGTCACACTGTGCATGTGGAGGGTACTGTGGAGTAATTCACTGTGGGAGTACAATACTGTGTTTTTGTTTCTGTTTGCATCATACTCTATGGTGCAATGAAAGGGAATCTAGTGCTCCAGTAGAAGGAAAATTACTTTGTAATGACTGCAAAGTTGGAAACTATACTGTTCTGTGACCCCGCAGAATATTTTTTTAGTTGATGGTGGGGGGGGAGTTGGCAATAAAACGTCTGCTATGGGGCCTCATGATGTCTATGTATGCCCCTGCCTGACGGCCTTGGCTGCTTTTGAGAGCTGCAGCTTCATGTCTATTAAATTACAGGTTCAAGACAACAGCATTAGATTACACTTTGCTATGTACCATACTCATTCACTGATAAGCCTGTACTTATAGCTGCCTTTTTTATTATTTTTCTAATTCAGCAAGCAGGAGACAGGTAAAAATCACAAAAAGCCCCTCTACTACCCACATGTACATAGCTTTATTGGTATTGTTCATTTACAAATGTGTTATTTATATGATATTTTCAGCCCTAATTTGATCTGGGACACAGCTCACCACTAATTATATACACTGTTCAAAAAAATAAAGGGAACACTTAAACAACAGAATATAACTCCAAGTAAATCAAACTTCTGTGAAATCAAACTGTTCACTTAGGGAGAAACACTGATTGACAATCAATTTCACATGCTGTTGTGCAAACGGAATAGACAACAGATGGAAATTATTGGCAATTATCAAGACACACTCAGTAAAGGAGTGGTTCTGCAGGTGGGGACCACAGACCACATCTCAGTACCAGTGCTTTCTGGCTGATGTTTTGGTCACTTTTGAATGTTGGCTGTGCTTTCACACTCGTGGTAGCATGAGACGGACTCTACAACCCACACAAGAAGGCTTGCTGTGTCTGTCAGCGTAGTGTCCAGAGGCTGGAGGTGCTACCAGGAGACAGGCCAGTACACCAGGAGACGTGGAGGGGGCTGTAAGAGGGCATCAACCCAGCAGCAGGACCGCTACCTCAGCCTTTGTGCAAGGAGGAACATGAGGAGCACTGCCAGAGCCCTGCAAAATGACCTCCAGCAGGCCACAAATGTGCATGTGTCTGCACAACAGTTAGAAACCAACTCCATGAGGATGGTCTGAGTGCCCGACATCCACAGATGGGGGTTGTGCTCACAGCCCAATACTGTGCAGGACGCTTGGCATTTGCCACAAAACACCAGGATTGGCAAATTCGCCACTGGCGCCCTGTGCTCTTCACAGATGAAATTAGGTTCACACTGAGCACATGTGACAGACGTAACAGAGTCTGGAGACACCATGGAGTACATTCTGCTGCCTGCAACATCCTTCAGAGAGACCGGTTTGGCAGTGGGTCAGTAATGGTGTGGAATGGCATTTCTTTGGAGGGCTGCACAGCCCTCCATGTGCTCACCAGAGGTAGCCTGACTGCCATTAGGTACCGAGATGAGATCCTTAGACCCCTTGTGAGACCATGTGCTGGTGCGGTTAGCCCTGGGTTCCTCCTAATGCAGGACAATGCCAGACCTCGTGGCTGGAGTGTGTCAGCAGTTCCTGCAAGATGAAGGCATTGAAGCTATGGACTGGCCCGCCCGTTCCCCAGACCTGAATCTGATTGAACACATCTGGGACATCATGTCTCGCACCATCCACCAACGTCACGTTGCACCACAGACTGTCCAGAAGTTGACGGATGCTTTAGTCCAGGTCTAGGAGGAGATCCCTCAGGAGACCATCCGCCGCCTCATCAGGAGCATGCCCAGGCATTGTAGGGAGATCATACATACATGTGGAGGCCACACACACTACTGAGCATCATTTCCTTGTCTTGAGGCATTTCCACTGAAGTTGGATCATCCTGTAACTTCATTTTCCACTTTGATTTTGAGCATCATTCCAACTCCAGACCTCTGTGGGATATTAGTTGTGATTTACGTTGATCATTTTTAGGTTTTATTGTTCTCAACACATTCCACTATGTAATGAATAAAGATTTACAACTTGAATATTTAATTAATTGATATCTAGGATGTGGGATTTTAGTATTCCCTTTATTTTTTTGAGCAGTGTATATAGAGTACACTGAATTATCCTAACATTTAGAAAAAAAATGTCTATGTACAAAGAGGAAAAAAAGCTGGAATGTCCTGACTTTTCTTACACGAAGTGGTGTAGTGTGGGGACTACAGAGGAGGATGCTCTGAGGGCCAAAGTCTGTGGTGGCACAAAATCAACCCCTATGCTGCTGCAGCAACAACTTTGAATGGAGGGATGGGTGGTCAGCAAGTACTGCGTCTTTTTGGAGCAGTGCAATGAGTGCCACAAACAACACATATCACCTATCCACAGGATATAAATGTGTGGTCGATGAGGGTCGGAGAACAAGGGTTCCAAATTGTCCTGTATGAATGAAGCTTTAGTGAGCATGTGCGACCACTGCTCCATAGGAACATTGGTCACACATGCTCAATAAGGCTTCATTCACATTGAGTATTTTGGAACCCTAGGTCTCGGGATCAGTGAGGGTCTTAGGAGCAAGACCCCCTGTAATTGTACATTAATCATCTATCCTCCTGGAATCATACATTTTTCAACTGGATCCATTTAAGGCCTTAATAAGATAGATGACCTTGTTTTTTCAGTAATGGAGATGGTTCTGATTTAGCATATCCATTTCTAGTTGGATCAATGCACTGTATACAGTAAGCCGATCCCCATGTTTTATATTATACAGTATATTTTACATACTTTTTACTTTTAATAAGGATTTATCAAAAGCTACTTCAGAATATGATTTTCCTTTTGCTCTTAGTAAGAAGCTGGTCTCACAGTTATATCTGCAGCCTCAGGGAATAGCACTCGTCTGCATCACACATATCTACATCATCAGCTGAGGATTCGTACCAATTTCTGTTTGATTCAGAAAGCCGAATTACAAGTCAGGAGAACATCTGAACCAATGACGGTTACATAACCCTTTGAAATATCTCCTCTCCAATCGAGAGAAATGGAGAGAAAAGTCAGAATCTGATAATTATCCGGACTGCCTTATACTTGGATTTTTTTCTTGAATATGTAAATGTGTGTATATACATCTCTGGCAAAAATTAAGAGACCACTGCAAAATGTTCAGTTTGTCTGATTTTTCTCTTCATAGGTATATTTTTGAGTAAAATGTAAATTGTTTTTTTATTCTATAAACTTCTGACAACATATCTCCGATTTTCCAAGCAATACATTTTGTATTTTTTTTCTGAAAAGGAGAAAATGGTCACCATTAAAAAAAAAACAGCGCTTTCAGACCTCAAATAATGTATAGAAAACAGGTTTATAATCATTTAGAAACAACAATACTAACGTTTTAACTCAGGAAGAGTTCAGAAATCAATATTTTGCTGAATAACCATGATTTGTAATCATAGCTTTCATGCTTTCCACCAGTCTTTCTCACTGCTTCTGGCGCAAAAATGTAAGCAGTTCTTCTTTGTTTGATGGCTTGTGACTATCCATCATCCTCTTGATTACATTCCAGAGGTTTTCAGTGGGGTTCAGGTCTAGAGATTGGGCTGCCCATGACAGGTTTTTGATGTGGTGGTCTCTTAATTTTTGCCTGAGCTGTATTTTATATTTCCTTGTATTGAAAATCTTATAAACCAAACAATTCCCTGTAAGGATAGGAGGAATACTAATGTCTCTAAAACTGTTTTTGGTTTCCTTCCAGTCTAGATTATGTTATGAAGTTATGTAAGATTTGAAGGGATTTACCAGTTTCAGAAAACCCAATCCCCAGGTACAGACATGCAAAATGACGGAGACATATCCAGTGTTGATCCTACTGTTGTAACAAACTCTGCAATGAAAGTCTGTACGTTTGTGAAAAAATCAAACAATACTCGGAGGCCATCTGAGTGCTGTCCGCTTTTCATGGACTGATAGGAGAACGAGGAAATACCGTATTTTTCAGATTATAAGACGCACTTTTATGATCCCAAAAATTAGGGGGAAATGGGGGTACGTCTTATAAACCGAACACTGTTCTTACCGAGGGGTCAATGATGCGGGCCCAGAGCTGGGGGTGTTGCGGTGGTCCTGCGGTGTGCAGTGGTGGTACAGTGGAGAGCGATGATCCTACGGTGGTGGTACGGCGGCCACCTCCCCCGGTAAGCAATAAGATGCCTGGATTGTAAGAAGCACCACCATTTAATTTAAAGAAAAGGGTTCTTTCCTATTTTTCTCTTCAAAATTTGGGATGCGTCTTATAATCCAGTGCGTCTTATAAACTGCAAGATACGGGTACTTTTTTACCTTCTCATCAGAGATAAACTGATGAAACTCTGACAAAGCTTTGACTATACTCTGATGAAAATCTGAAGAAACTCTGAGCAAATACACTGATGTAACTCAGATCAACTTTCTAGTATGAGGAAAATCACTGATGTGTATATTAGCCCTAAGACTGTTGATGCCAATCTTGGGGTAAGTTCACACTTGGCTTTTTTTTTCAGCGTTTTTTTTTCTGCAGGAAAATAGCATGTTTTCCTTAGTTTTTCTTGCGTTTTTCTTTGCATTTTTGGTGCGTTTTTGCTGCGGTTTTGCCACCCTAGATCTGTCTCTTGTACATGCTGATAAAGTTTAGTGTTGAAAAAATAAAGTCCTATTCTATAGAATCAGGTTTTGGCACAAAAAAATCAGCAAAACCTGATACCTGCGTTTTGGTGCGTTTTTTCAGCGTTTTTTCACCACCCATTCAAGTCAATGGGTGACAAACGCTGAAAAAAAAACACTGAAAGAAATAACATGCTCTATGTCCAAAAAACCATGCAAAACACAAAATCATGATGACAAAAAAAACAATGTGTGTCCATGAGGTTTCTGAAATCTCATAGTCTTTGCTGGTACTGTAAAAAGCAGCTGAAAATTAGCATAAAGCAGCAAAAACGCCCAGTGTGAACCTAGCCTTAAAGGGATTCTGTCAGCACAGAATGACTGTTCATACGAAGTCCCGCCGCTTGGTGATTCATGGTGGGCCAATCATATATACACACCGTCCCACCGGCTTGTTGTTCCTCTATCTCTTCCCTTCTTTTCTGTGATTGACAGCTCTGGCTTCATAGAGTCAGAGAAGGGTGGAGATCGATTGAAGCCAAGCAGGTGGGAAGGTGTATATAAATGGTTGGCCACCGAGCGCCTGTACTTGGTTTGAACAGTCATTCTGTGCTGACGGAGAGCCTTTAATAAATTCTCCCCAACAACTGCGTCTGCTGCTCATTGCTCAGTGATGCTGATGTAGACGGCACGAGCCTCCGAATCCAATGATTGGTTGCAGTGGTCACTTGCGCTGTGATTGAGACATCACCAGTGCAGCCTGTCAACAGAAACCAGGAGTCAGCGGCAGAAAGCAAACAGCTGGGCAGGAATAAATGTAACCTATCAAAAACCCTTTAATGTTGCATTAATGTTTAGGTAAATGAACCCATCTAATGTATATGGCTTACCATGAACCTTTCCCCACTTTGCGTCTAATTTTCCTTTTTCCATTACTTGTAGTTTATGGAGACTACAATCATGTTATTAAGTTGCTTTTTTCAATCACACATTATATCCTCCAGGTATTATAAAGTCCCCGGGAATGAGAGCACCTTGTTTTATCACCGGCAGAAACTGATCGTTATATGATGTACTCACCCCATAAACAGGCTGTAATGAATGCGTTCCCAAACGATAATTATTGTAGCCTTTCTTCATATAAAATGTGAACTCACCACGTCAATGTTCTTTCCGAGGTCTGAGCATATTGTGGTGGAAAGTCTTGATGATAACGTTGCTTTACATATTCCATAACGGTGGTTTCCAGGTATAGGATGATTTTCCATCCAAAGTGTATGTCCTTGTGTCCTTGGAATAAACTGTTGATATTTTTTGGATGAGCTAATCAGACATGTGAAAAATAGTGATTAATGGTGAGGGTCTGGTAGAAGACCCCGGCTGATCCCAAGGACAAGATGGTGAACAAGGTGGTGCCAAAGGGGCCTGAGAAGTGACACTGAGAAGAGGAAAACTCCGTTTTTGCTTGGGTTTAGGGTAAATCTTATTTTTGGGGACCTCTACAATTTCTTGCTGATTGCATCCATTAGTGTGTATATATATATCTCTAGAATGGTTACGTTTAACCTTAATAGTGACCTTGTTGGACACTGTCACCAGATTTCCCAATACAAACTGTACGCATTATTAAATAGATCTCAAGGTCCTGATGAGACTGGTGTATTTATTTTTAAAATCCGTGTCAGAATGACTGAATAATTTTAATATTGGCGTGATCATTTTATGAGCTTGAGGGCTCGTACAGACTCACCGCATTTTCGGTCTGAGTAAACACGACATTGGATGTTATTCAATGAGTGGCCCAAGTCAAGAAAATCGCAGCCTGCAGGATAATCACTGGCCCTTGTCTATTCATGTCTATGGGTCGGATGTCATTAGGAGTGCAGACAGACTGAATGGAGAAACCTTTTTTTTAAAAAAAAATTCTCCACATCCTAGAAAAATGGATCCCACACTAATCAAAGTTTGATTGCAGTTTGACTAGCATAATGGAGAACATACGGTCCTTAGAATGAGGGAGCTCATGAGTACAAGTGTATTCAATGTCAGCCTGACTGGCAGCAGCTTGTACTGAGCAGTGTGAGATCTAAGCAGCCGGAGAGACACTAAGGAGCTGTCCAACCGCTTGGATGAGCAGAGAATTAGTTACATTTTCACAATGGATTCTAAAGCCATTCTGTCAGGGATTATCAAAGTAAGTACACCAGCCTCATAAGATCCTTTTTGTAGATCTACATTTTTCCAAAGTGAAAGACTACAAACCCTATGCAGCAATGTCTTAAAGGGGAAATTTGGCCCCACTCACATCTGAATTTGGAGGTGATTGAGCCTGATGACTCTACAGAATCTGCCCGATAGTATGCATGAGGGGCAAGTATCACAAAACTGTCCTATTCATTAGCATGAGGAATTTTATTTTAGGCATATTAATGTGCTAGGGAGATGTTTGTACTCTATTACGTCTTCACACCCTTTCTTTTGATTGGTGACCTTGCACTTCTCCCTACTCAGGTGAAGTTTATGCAGCGCTTTGGTAAAAGAGCTTAGGTACAGTATGTGCTCAATCGATAGGCATTAAGAATAAAGTCCGAATTGCTAACAACATGTAATAGAATCCAAACTGTATCATAGCCAATATCCCAATAACACAATGCTTCTTAATGAATAGCCGCATCCAAACGGTGCAGTGGGGTTAATATCTCTCATTGTCAGTGGCTGTAGCCATCTGGGATCTCTTGGGTTTAGGACACAACACTTTTTGGCTAAATGTAAAATGGTAGGTCAGTTTTAGTAATAATGTGCTTTACAGGTGCTCATATCAGATATCCTAAAGAACCAAAGCCCTACACGCACAAATGGCGCTAACAATTTCCAATTCACTGTGAACGCTGATGATCAAGAGCGAGGCTGATAGTTATAGTCATGTGTTTGCTTGGAGAGGCGAGAGCGGTCCTTACTAGTGATGAGCAACCGTGCTAAGATAAAGTGTTATCTGAGCATGCTCGAGTGCTATCCGAGTGAGTTCCCCGCGGCTGCATGTCTCACGGCTGTTAGACAACACCTGCAGGGATTGCCTAACAAGCATGTGCTGCAGCTGTCGAACAGCCATGAGACGAGCAGCTGCAGGGACTAGAACATGAAGGAAGACATGTAGTAGAAGGGACACAAATGCGATGCCCACCAGGGCCGTGGGGTACTCGGAACCGGGTTGGACAGTTCTTTTGGGAAGTCACGGGGCTGTGACACGACTCCGTGGCCCTGGGTGTGCAATAAAAAAAAGTTATAAGGTATTGATGCGTGAAGCCACCCGTGGTGTTCGGCAAGGGATGGCCGACGTTGCAGTTCAGGTCCACTGGGGCCGGTGGTGACGCAGCAAACATGGTACAGCTCCCCATGGGTAGAGCTAGGCCCCAGGCATATAACGATTATTTGATGATGGTAGCTGTTGTAGTATTGGACAGGTGAGGCAGTAAATAATTCTGAGGACACAGCGGGGTGCAGTCTTCACACTTTACTCACAGTCTCAAGGTTACAATCACCAGCTGGGTGCTGTGTTCTTCGGGTCGGTGGTCCAGCCAGCTCTCTGGTAGTTTGGATGCACTTTTCCAGGATTCCCTTCCTGTGTACCTTTTCTGACTGTCTCTCTGCACTGGCTCTCGTCCTTCCTGCCCTGCGCCTTACACACA
This sequence comes from Ranitomeya variabilis, assembly GCF_051348905.1. Lineage (NCBI taxonomy): Eukaryota > Metazoa > Chordata > Amphibia > Anura > Dendrobatidae > Ranitomeya > Ranitomeya variabilis. Next base: position 500,671,658 of record NC_135237.1, on the reverse strand, counting down.
GAGTTTCCCAAGCCAGCAGCCTCCAGTCCTGTCAGGCGACGTCCTCTTGGTCCCCTTGACCCTATGTGGCTGCCTTTTTAGTGATTATGTGTAGATTTGGCCATGGCACATACAGACACCACAGCCTCCGGTTCGCTAGCTGAGTCCTACAGTGTCTCCAGTAGTCTGGGGCCGGTCCCCACTGTGACCTGGTCCCTCCACCCAACTATGGTCGGCATGGATTCGGGCGCCACGGGTGGATTCTTCACTTCCCTGGCCCCTAGGACCCCTTTTCTCTGGAGCTCTTCTCCAACTCTCCTCTCCTCACCGACTCCCTGCCTGCCTGCCTCCGCCTCCTCCCGTTTCCATGACAACACTTCACTCCCAACTGTCACTCTACCTCCAGGTCTCCTACACTTATCTACTTCCTCCACCCACACCCTCTACCTAGTTCCCCCTCCAGCCTGAGATGGGGCCCTTCCTAAATAGGGTCTGCCCAGATCCCCTGGCCTCGAGTGGTGTGGTGTTGGATGCTAGTGTGCGGGTACCAGGTGGTGCCCCCCTCCTTATCTGAGAGTGGGGTACCACACCTCTGGCTGAGGTGCAGTACCTCTGTGGCGATTGGACCCTCAGGGGCACCACACAAACATATTTTCCGAGCATGCCGAAGACACTCGGATAGCACCTGAGCATGCTGACCTTATCCTAGCGTGTTCGCTCATCACTACTCCTCACATAATAATAATAATAATAATTTTTATTTGTATAGCGCCAACGTATTCCGCAGCACTTTACAATTAAGCGGGGACATGTGCAGATAATAAATTCAATACAAGTTAAGACAATTTAAACAGTGACATTAGGAGTGAGGTCCCTGCTCGCAAGCTTACAATCTACAAGGAAATGGGGGGGACACAATAGGTGAAAAGTGCTTGTTATTTCAGGTCTGGCAATTATAATACATAGGGATTTTCATACAAAGCTGCATGATCCGGTCATCAGCCCGTGTGTTTAAGTGCAATAGTCAAGTATCAAGTGCAATGAATAGTAGGGTGCAGATTGAGAATAATATTTGGAGGGAGGGAACAGGGCAAAGTTAGTTTACTGAGTAGTTGATGTGGTAGGCTTGTTTGAAGAGATGGGTTTTCAAAGCTCGCTTGAATAGGTCGGGGCTAGGTATCAGTCTGATCATCTGGGGAAGTGCATTCCAGAGAGCTGGCACAGCACGAGAGAAGTCTTGGAGACGGAGGTGTGAGGTTCGGATTACGGGGGATGTTAGTCTTAGATACATAAAATCATTATAAGAAACTCTGCCCTTTCAGCTATGAGGAAATACATGACTACAAACCCTCTGGTTTACTCCTGAGCTCCTGGAGTCCTCAAATCACTAATAAGGACGACAATTCATTTTACCAACATGTAAAAGACTGTGGAGAACGAAATGGTTCACACTTTGCAAACAATCCACTTTTCCTAACAGCAATTTATCCTGATAGATTTCCCAACAATATTTTCTAACACATAACTAAGTAAAAAGAAAATCTCACAGTAATGTATTGAATTTAGTATTAATTATTGTGCGATTCTGTAGAAGAGGAGCAATGTGTTGTTCTTTGTTGTGTAGGACTCCAGCATTACACAACAACCCTCTCCTGACCTTGCCTCAGTCTACACAGCAAAGCTGACAAGTGATCTGCGGGAAACAGATCAATGTGAAAACTGCAATGTTTAAGGTTTTAAGTTTTCTTTGTTTATTTACAGAATTAAAACAATAACACCGATTTGTTTAGAAGAAACTGTCATTTGCTGATGATACATTACTACCCTATAAATAATTGAGAGATAATCAAATATTCTTCTTTCCTCACATTTTGCTGGATAGTCTTGAGTCAGACGGATAAACATTACTAGAACCTTCTGCACTATATACACCATTTTGTACAAACTTATCCCTTTTAGGGTAAGGTCACTCTATCGATTTCTCTCCACCTGAGAAAAAGGGTGCTATTATTCGGATCAGACTCTTTCCAAAGTTTGATTAGAGTGGCATCAGTTTTTCTCTGAGGTGGAGAAGAAAAAAAGTTTCTCAGTCTTGTCCATGAAAATCTGTGAAAATCAATGTTTTTCAAAGACCCATAGATTTGCATTGCCGGTTTTGATCTGACACTCTGAGAGTCGGACATGTGCACATACCCATATAATGTGATAGGTATGACGTGTCCAAGAATAACACTCATCCGATATAATCAGTCCTTATCTACAGATGTGCTCGTATCACAATGGGTGGAGGACACAGTGATGCCACCACATTTTCTTCTGGTGGAATCTGCCCGGTACCTATCGGAAAAAGCACTAAAAGAACATCTAAATGAATGAACATATGTACGGTAATGTCTAAAGACTTGCTGTGCACACGTTCCGCCTTTTGTAACTTATTTTAACTGCTTCATCCAGAAAAAAAATGTCTCAAGAGACGTCCAGAGAGACATCAGAAAAGATGCTTCAGGATAAAAATCGCCAGAATTTTCTTGAAGCATCTTCTTAATTCAAAAATGATACAGTTATGCCAGCATCTAAAAGACGCGGTGTGAACATGCTGTAATACTGCGCACAGTTTCTAAGTCTCTCCTAGGCCTCATTCATTCATCTATTTTTCACATTCATGTTCTATCGGTGATTATCACAAATTGAACAAATACCCATTTTCTATGTGTATGAAGTCTCTGGGTGGGAAACTACTGAACAAAATGTAACCCGGCGTGCAACAAATAACACCGTCCACTCTGCAAAGATGGCAACAGGTGGTGCTCAGTATGCAAAAAAGACAGTCCAGTAAAAAATAAGGAAGAAAGGAAAAGCGGTTCTCATCATAAATATCTTGTAACTTTATTCTGTATAAAAAATGTAGTAGCTACAATGCAGCGGGAGGATGCTGGTGCATTTAGGCAATGGCTGTTTCCAAGCCTGCGACAAGGGGTAGGCAGGGTAGTCACCCTCCTAGGGCGCTACCTTCTGCCTCCCTGAGGGGGGGGAGATCTTTGGGGAGAAAAAAAAACTGACATGGCTGAATGCATGCAGCTGCCCGGCGCCTTCCTCCGGACACTCAGCACAGTAATGGCCGGGGCGTGGGCATACATGGGAGCCGTGTCAGTCACTCGCACTGCTCACCCCCTTTCTCTCTGCCTGAATCCCGGCTGTCCCTCCATCCCTGCACTTAATTGTGCTTGCTTCTGTAAGATGCGAATACAATTGATATCAGTGCTGCCTGGGACAGGAGCAGAGGAGCTGTAATCAGCCCTGCAGGGAAGTCCAGCAGAATGCAGGTCACTTCTGACCTGTGCTCTGCTGGAGACAGCGCACGTAAGAGACATCGGATGGCGCGATACAGTGACATCATTGCGCCATCCAGCATCCACTGCTGTACGGGAAAGAAGAGGAGACGGCGACCGCGGTGTACAGTGAGCCTGGATTAGGTGACTATATGCCTTTTTGTTTTTTAGATATTTTGCCAATGAATGGGGGATATAAGAAGGGCTGGCTATGGGGCACATAAGAGGGTCTGGATGTGGGGGACATAGGAGGGGCTGGCTATGGTGGACATAAGAGGGTCTGGCTATGGGGGACATATGAGGGGCTGGCTGTGGGGGACATATGAGGGGCTGGCTGTGAGGGACATATGAGGGGCTGGCTGTGGGGGACATATGAGAGGCTGGGTGTGGTAATAAAAGAATAGTAGGGAATATAAACGGACACTCCCAATAATATTGATCCTACAAAAAACATGGAGTTTAGGTCCACAGTATAATAATTAAAATGATTTTATTAAGTAATGAAGCATACAAAATATAATACAAAACCTGTATGTTTGGATAGCCCCCGTAGGGCCGTGGGGTACTCGGTACCGGGTCCTTCAGTTCTGAAGGGGGATGTCACACTGGCTGACCCGGTCCGTGGCCCTCGGGAGGTCCGTTGATAAAAGGGAAAGGTCTTTAAAGGGGAAATGTTCGTGACGCCACCTGTGGTATTCGGGCAGGGTGACCGACGCTGCTTAGGGGTCCGCTGGGGTGATGTTATGGCAGCTGGATGGTATACCTTCCCACAGGTGAAGTGTATCCCCAGGGCTTCCCAGAGTGTAGATGGTGGATGGTGTGAGGCCCAGTGAAGAACGAGGACACAAGGTTGCAGTCTATTTACCTTTTTACTGAAGGCTTCAGCATCCACAGTCCAGAGCACCAGATCACAGGGCAGGCAGAGTCTGGCCGGTCTGAAGGCAAATCCAGAGTCCCCTTATCCAGGTGGAAATCAGTAACCTTCCTCTAGCGCCTGGGTGCTGTAGTACCTTACTGCTGAGCTTCTCATAAGGTCCTCACAACTGTTGTAGATGTTCTAGATGTTAAGTCTCTTTCTCTGTCCCCCAGATGGATAGGAACAAACCCGTATGACTGATGGCCTGAGGCTTTTTACAGGGACTCTAGCACGCCCCGGCCCCCACAAGTTGCCACCGTGCCTCCTGGGTATAGGGCGGATCAGTAACTTGAAATTAGCTGTCCTGCCGGTCTCTGAAGCAAGGCATAAAGGACTGTTGCTCCCTTGGTGTTCCGGCTACCGGATCCTGCACCTCAGAAGGAGGCAGCCTGTGCAGGGCAGAACTCCTTCTGGTTTCCTCTCCTTTTGCTATGACTTCGTTTCTCACCCTCTACAATACAGTTCTCTGTTCGTGTCTCTTTCTTAGGATGCTGCCGCACGTGGGGCAGGTGCAGCTCCGTGGCCTTCTGTCTAGGCCTCTGACAGGATCCCACCCCTGTCAGGGACCAACTACCTGAGCGGAGCTCAGATAGCAGCTAACTGGGTGAAGCCCAGCCAGCTTCTGCCTAACTCCCTATCCAGACCACCAGTTTTACCTAATTGTGAAGAGTGCCCTAATAAATAGGAGCATAGCTCCCCCCGGTGGGCTGGAGTATGAACTGTGTTGTATGTTTGTGATACCTGGTAAAGAAATCTCCTTTATTGCCTTCAAACGTAACATCACTCCCCCCTAGAGGAGAATTATATTATTGCAATGACCAGGACCCTGGGGCGCTGCACTCCCCCCCCCCCCCCGTTAAATCCAGTACTCCACGACTGGGAAAAAACAGCAACAATACATTAGCAAGAAGACATGCAATTTTAAAAATGCTATAGAACAAGTTAATTTTACTAAGCTTCCCTTTATGGGAGGTGAGGACACTTGAACGTTACAAACAAGAACATATTTACATTGCCGACCTACTTCTATAGATGGAACACTTTAATAACAGGTGTACTTACTAACTTTGAAATGTCACTCATTACCTTTACAGGTATACTAGCTATTAAGTGCAAAGGCAGACATTTTATTTTTATTCAAGGGCAAAACAATTATTCTTTTCTAAATGCAAAACTTTTTAACTACCTAACTAACCCCCACGGGTTTACTTTATTTAAATGCAGAACAGTCTATCAACCCCCACGGGCTCACTGCATTTTCTTCAGTTTATTCAAAGTACATCATCTCAGACTATCTAACTTTTAAGTCTATAATGTTGACTACATTCTATTGACCATGTAAACACAATTGTATCTAACTACTCAACACTTTCAAACATTATCACTTTTAGGCAAAGTGCAACAAGTAAACATTCCCTTTAAGGGCAAAGTCAAGTCTTTTCTGAGGTAGTGTAACACATTAATCACATCATCAATATTCAAATCAGTTTAGCAATAAAGGTGAAGTGATGCGAGGGACCCGTTACGAACCCCCAACGTTGGTCTTGGACGGGCTACAAGACGTGTATCCTGACCTGGAAATTCTGCCACACCAACGGGTTTTTCTTCAGGTCTGAAAAGCAAAGCAATTTTTACAACAAGATTAACAGCAGTTTCTGTTAGTCAGTCTATGTAAAAGCCTCCTTTGTAAAACCAGTAGGAAGCACCCTTAGAAGGTTCCAACTATTTACAAGGACAGTTTGTGATCATGTGCAGTTCATGATTCTGCAGTTCTTTGAAACAATGATGAAACTTGTGCAAACTGAGGATCCCTTTAAGCATGGGATCACTTTAAGAAATAACCCTGGACGGGTTTAAAGTAGAAAAAAGGAAAGTTTAGTAACTTTTTACAATTTTGTCAGTGTTCTTTTATTGCAATTCTGGAAGTACAGTCATGGCCAAAAGTATTGACACCCCTGCAATTCTGTCAGATAATACTCAGTTTCTTCCTGAAAATGATTGCAAACACAAATTCTTTGGTATTATTATCTTCATTTAATTTGTCTTAAATGAAGAAACACAAAAAGAATTGGATATAATTCCACACCAAACATAAAAAAGGGGTGGACAAAAGTATTGGCACCGTTCGAAAAATCATGTGATGCTTCTCTAATTTGTGTAATTAACAGCACCTGTAACTTACCTGTGGCACCTAACAGGTGTTGGCAATAACTAAATCACTGTGTCCTTGTGTGTACCACATTGAGCATGGAGAAAAGAAAGAAGACCAAAGAACTGTCTGAGGACTTGAGAAACCAAATTGTGAGGAAGCATGAGCAATCTCAAGGCTACAAGTCCATCTCCAAAGACCTGAATGTTCCTGTGTCTACCGTGCGCAGTGTCATCAAGAAGTTTAAAGCCCATGGCACTGTGGCTACCCTCCCTAGATGTGGACGGAAAAGAAAAATTGACAAGAGATTTCAAGGCAAGATTGTGCGGATGTTGGATAAAGAACCTCGACTAACATCCAAACAAGTTCAGGCTGCCCTGCAGTCTGAGGGTACAACAGTGTCAACCCGTACTATCCGTCGGCGTCTGAATGAAAAGGGACTGTATGGTAGGAGACCCAGGAAGACCCCACTTCTTACCCCGAGACATAAAAAAGCCAGGCTGGAGTTTGCCAAAACTTACCTGAAAAAGCCTAAAACGTTTTGGAAGAATGTTCTCTGGTCAGATGAGACAACAGTAGAGCTTTTTGGGCAAGGGCATCAACATAGAGTTTACAGGAGAAAAAAAGAGGCATTCAAAGAAAAGAACACGGTCCCTACAGTGAAACATGGCGGAAGTTCCCTGATGTTTTGGGGTTGCTTTGCTGCCTCTGGCACTGGACTGCTTGACCGTGTGCATGGCATTATGAAGTCTGAAGACTACCAGCAAATTTTGCAGCATAATGTAGGGCCCAGTGTGAGAAAGCTGGGTCTCCCTCAGAGGTCATGGGTCTTTCAGCAGGACAATGACCCAAAACACACTTCAAAAAACACTAGAAAATGGTTTGAGAGAAAGCACGGGAGACTTCTAAGGTGGCCAGCAATGAGTCCAGACCTGAATCCCATAGAACACCTGTGGAGAGACCCAAAAATGGCAGTTTGGAGAAGGCACCCTTCAAATATCAGGGACCTGGAGCAGTTTGGCAAAGAAGAATGGTCTAAAATTCCAGCAGAGCATTGTAAGAAACTCATTGATGGTTACCAGAAGTGGTTCGTCGCAGTTATTTTGGCTAAAGGTTGTGCAACCAAGTATTAGGCTGAGGGTGCCAATACTTTTGTCTGGCCCATTTTTGGAGTTTTGTGTGAAATGATCAATGTTTTGCTTTTTGCTTCATTCTCTTTTGTGTTTTTTCATTTAAGACAAATTAAATGAAGATAATAATACCAAAGAATTTGTGTTTGCAATCATTTTCAGGAAGAAACTGAGTATTATCTGACAGAATTGCAGGGGTGTCAATACTTTTGGCCATGACTGTAGCACCGGTGGAGGTAGTCTTTTTGGGTACTGGCGGCTACCAGGTCCTACATATGGGGCTCCCTCACTCCAGATGGGGGTCTGAGTGCCCACTGAGTTCTGTTCAGGGGTAACCTTAGCACAGGTTACCATTGGAGTTGGTTCCGTGGCCACAACAGTTTCTGTGGTAGTAACAGTGCACACTGTGGTCCTTGTGAAGGTGCAGGTAGGAGTGACGGTAGTAGTGGTTGTAGTAGCAGTTGTCTTGACACATGGCAGTGCTGTTGTCACAAGAGATGGCATAGCATGGGTTTTAGCGTGGTGTGTCATAGTGCTTCTTTGCTTGTGTACATTCAGGGCAAACCATCCTTTTTCACCAAAGTGCCTGGTGTAGGTGACATGGTCTCCTGGATACAAGTCTCTATCTGGATGTCCTTCCCAGAGATGAGATTCTACGTCTCTGCGGTTAACAAATATTTTGGCATACAGTCCTTGTTCTTTTATGAAACCCCAAACTCCTTGTAGCTTAAAGGTGATGACTGAGCCCTGCTTACGCGGGGCCTGGTTAGCGGTGTGGTCCTTGCGGGCCTGGGCTTTGACCTGTAGATCACGTTTGTCGAAGGCTCTGCGTTGGGCTTGATGTCTTTCCTCCGTTTTTTCCCACTTGCGGGCAAGCTGGGACTGGTAGTCCTCCCTACTTAGAACTTCTACAGTCTCTCCCTTCTACTTCTCCACCCCAGGGAACCCCATGAATTTTGATCCGGGATTCACCCGGCGGTACACAGTCCGCTCTGCATATAACTAACCTGGCAGGGTGGTGGGCGCAATTGGGGCCTTCATGAATTGCACCATTCCCGGGGCCTGGTCCCAAGGCTCAAGACACTGGAGCTGGTGGGTACCGCGAGGAGGTGCCGCTGCTACAGGGCCTATCAGCAGTCCCTCGGTCACCGGGGCAGGGTCGGCGTCCTTACCTGCCACAGCGGTGTCTTCGGTGCCGGGTGGTTCCACTGGCGGCGGCGTCTGCAGCGGTGCTGGCTGTGACTCTGGAAGCGAAGCCAGGAGCGGTGTTGGAGGCGGTGTTGGTGGATCCTCCGCAGGTGTCGTCCGGCATAGGGCCTTAGCGCTCAGCCACAGTTGTAGGAGCTGGTCTATGAGTTCCTCCACGCCGGTCTGCAGGAAGTCAGGGCCAACAGGTGATGCCTGGCCGCGGTGTCTCTCCAGGTGGCTGGGGGAGTCCTCTGCTCCGACCCCACGCTCTGGTTCCGGGCGGCTGGCCATGGCGTCGTCCACGTGGCTTGCTTCTCCCTCATCCTTTTCCCGCTCTCTTCTCCATGGGTGGTTTCTTGTTCTTTGTCTCCGCCCTCCATTGAGGATCAGGAGGCGGATCTCGGCTGCTGACGGACACTTCCTCAAGGTACAGAGATATTTGGACTGGGCAGCCATTATTTTTCGCGCTTCTCAGTTCGTTCACGCCCACGACGACACGCCCTCCTTCTTCTTCTGCGCTCCTCGTAGCGCTGTAATGGTGGCAGTTTTGGCAGGAATTTTTGGCGGTCTTTTGCAATATACAGTTTTTTGGCAAATCACAGTTCAAGTACAATTCTGGCACAGTTCTTAGGTGCACATAACCCGATTTTCAGGCTTTAGTAGATCCTGTTCATGACGCCAAAGTTTGAATCACACCGTAGGGCCGTGGGGTACTTTGTACCGGGTCCTTCGGTTCTCAATGGGGATGTCACGGTGGCTGACCCGGTCCGTGGCCCTCGGGAGGTCCGTTGATAAAAGGGAAAGGTCTTTAAAGGGGAAATGTTCGTGACGCCACCTGTGGTATTCGGGCAGGGTGACCGACGCTGCTTAGGGGTCCGCTGGGGTGATGTTATGGCAGCTAGATGGTATACCTTCCCACAGGTGAAGTGTGTTCCCATGACTTCCCAATGTGTACATGGTGGATGGTGTGAGGCCCAGTGAAGAACGAGGACACAAGGTTGCAGTCTCTTTACCTTTTTACTGAAGGCTTCAGCATCCACAGTCCAGAGCACCAGATCACAGGGCAGGTAGAGTCCGGCTGGTTTGGAGGCAAATCCAGAGTCCCTTATCCAGGTGGAAATCAATAGCCTTCCTCTAGCGCCTGGGTGTTGTAGTACCTTACTGCTGAGCCTCTGATAAGGTCCTCACAACTGTTGTAGATGTTCTAGATGTTATGTCTCTTTCTCTGTTCCCCAGATGGATAGGAACAAACCCGTATGACTGATGGCCTGAGGCGTTTTACCGGGACTCTAGCACGCCCCGGCCCCCACAAGTTGCCACTGTGCCTCCTGGGTATAGGGCAGATCAGTAACTTGAAATTAGCTGTCCTGCCAGTCTCTGGAGCAAGGCATAAAGGACTGTTGCTCCATCGGTGTTCCGGCTACCGGATCCTGCGCCTCAGAAGGAGGCAGCCTGTGCAGGGCAGAACTCCTTCTGGTTTCCTCTCCTTTTGCTATGACTTCATTTCTCACCCTCTACAATACAGTTCTCTGTTCGTGTCTGTTTCTTAGGATGCTGCAGCACGTGGGGCAGGTACAGCTCCGTGGCCTTCTGTCTAGGCCTCTGACAGGATTCCACCCCTGTCAGGGACCAACTACCTGAGCGGAGCTCAGATAGCAGCTAACTGGGTGAAGCCCAGCCAGCTTCTGCCTAACTTCCTATCCAGACCACCAGTTTTACCTAATTGTGAAGAGTGCCCTAATAAATAGGAGCATAGCTCCCCCTGGTGGACTGGAGTATGAATTGTGTTGTATGTTTGTGATACCTGGTAAAGAGATCTCCTTTATTGCCTTCAAATGTAACATCACTCCCCCCCTAGAGGAGAATGATATTACTGCAACGACCAGGACCCTGGCGCGCTGCATAAGCAAAGTAAAAAAAAAAACAGAAATAGGCTCAGGTATGAAGGAGATATACAAATCACAAAATAAACCACTGGAGCACTAAGCAGAGGATGACATGATTTTGGGAGGGGGGGACCTTTAACTCTTGCAGTTTTGTTTGTATAGCGGTGTAGATTTTAAGCAAGAGTGATGTTGCTTTAAGATGAAGGACCACAGTATGTCTGTGCCTGGTGTGTTACTGTGAGGAGGGTGATGCTTATGTAGAGGAGGTAACTCTGTCTCTCTCCCTCTTTCTCTCACCAGATGAATGAAGGAAACATCACCCACTCTCCCGCCCTGTTATGATCACTGTCCTAAAACATTTTAATTATTGCTTGTATAATGATGAATGCTTTATTGTATTTTTTGAACTTGCCATTGTATATCTTGTACCAGGTCCAATTTTATCATGGCTATAAAGAGTTAACATTAGCACTAACCTCTAAGCCCAAGGGAAGGGCAATCCTTCAGCCATGGTTCCCTAGAGGTTTCCTCCACAGGGGGTTTTCCCTCTCCTGAGTGCTGTAGGATGACTCTTTGTGAGTCGGAGGTTTGCCAAGTTTAGTACCCTTAATGCTTTTGCAGGGGCTTCTAGTTTAGAAGTTTACAAAAGTGATTTATTAAAAAAAAAGGCTAATAGTGTCTTGGAGTTTATAACCCGTCACAGCTTTGAGGTTTAGGAGTCAGGTGGAAGTTGCAGACAAGTTAAGGTGGACTCATTTTAACTAATAGAAGGTGTAAAACCTCATGGTGGTGAACAAGCTCGGATATGGTGGCCAGCCTCAAGGACGTTGTAATGGCAACATCAATCAGGGGCGGTCATGGTGGTTAAGCACAGTAGTTAGGATATTAGGGTCATTGGTGCCCTGAAAGTTTACTGGCTCTGCTTGAATGGCAAGGCAGTGCGTGCCGCAGCTTTATGGCTGTCTGTCTTGGTGCTGTATGTCAGACAACTGGAGATATCACAGGACGTGTGAATCCCAATATGCTAGCACTTCACCTGACTCCTAGAGTGATTGTTTTAATCCTGAGATTTAACCCCTTAACGACCATCAATATGCCTTTTAACAGTTAAGGGTATATGTGCCCAAACAGTGGCTTTCCCCCATATACGGGGTATTGGCTTACTCAGGAGAAATTGCACAACAAATTTTGTGGACTATTTTCTCCTGATACCGTTGTGAAAATAAAAAAAATGGTTCCAAATTAACCCCTTCCCAACCTGTGACGCCACGTAGGCATCATGAAAGTCGGTGCCAATCCGACCTGTGACGCCTATGTGGCATCATGGAGGGATTGCGTCCCTGCAGATCGGGTCAAAGGGTTAACTCCAATTTCACCCGATCTGCAGGGACAGGGGGAGTGGTACTTCAGCCCGGGGGGGTGGCTTTGCCCCCACGTGGCTACAATCGCTCTTATTGGCTGTTGAAAGTGCAACAGCCAATCAGAGCAATTTGTAATATTTCACCATTGAAAAGTGGTGAAATATTACAATCCAGCCATGGCCGATGCTGCAATATCATCGGCCATGGCTGGAAACCCTGATCTGCCCCCTGCCACCGCCACCGATCTCCTCCCCAGTCCTCCTTTCTGCCCCGTACTGTGGCCGCTCCCCTCCGTCCTCCTGTCCGCTCCCCCGTCCTCCTGTCCGCTCCCCCCGTGCTCCGATCCACCCCCCTGTGCTCTGATCCCCCCCGTGTTCCGATCTCCCCCCTCATACTTACCGAGCCTCCCGGTGTCCGTCCGTCTTCTTCATGGATGCCGCCATCTTCCAAAATGGCGGGCGCATGAGCAGTGCGCCCGCCGAATCTGCCGGCCGGCAGATTCGTTCCAGGTACATTTTGATCACTGTGATAAAACCTATCACAGTGATCTAAATAAAAAAATAGTAAACGAACCCCCCCCTTTATCACCCCCATAGGTAGGGACAATAATAAAATAAAGAAAATATTTTTTTTTTCTTCCCCCACTAGGGTTAGGGTTTAGGGTTAGGGTTAGGGTTAGGGCTAGAATTAGGGTTAGAACTAGAGTTAGGGTTAGAATTAGGCTATGTGCACACGGTGCGGATTTGGCTGCGGATCCACAGCGGATTGGCCGCTGCAGATTCGTAGCAGTTTTCCATCAGGTTTACAGTACTATGTAAACCTATGGAAAACCAAATCCGCAGTGTCCATGGTGCTGAAAATACCACGCGGAAACGCTGTGTTGTATTTTCCGCAGCATGTCAATTCTTTGTGCGGATTCCGTTTTACACCTGTTCCTCAATAGGAATCCGCAGGTGAAATCCGCACAAAAAACACTGGAAATCCGCGGTAAATCCGCAGGTAAAATGCAGTGCCTTTTACCTGCGGATTTTTCAAAAATCGTGCTGAAAAATCTCACACAAATCCGCAATGTGGGCACATAGCCTTAGGGTTAGGGTTGGAATTAGAGTTAGGGTTGGAATTAGGGCTATGGTTGGAAATAGGGTTAAGATTAGGCTTGTGGTTAGGGTTAGGGGTGTGTTGGGGTGAGGGTTGTGGTTAGGGTTGGCATTAGGGTTAGGATTAGGGTTAGGGTTGGGATTAGGGTTGTGGCTAGGGGTGTGTTGGGGTTAGGGTTGTGATTAGGGTTATATCTAGAGTTGGGATTAGGGTTTGGGGTGTGTTGGGCTTAGTGTTGGAGTTAGAATTGAGGGGTTTCCACTGTTTAGGCACATCAGGGGTCTCCAAATGCAACATGGCGCCACCATTGATTCCAGCCAATCTTGCGTTCAAAAAGTCAAATGGTGCTCCCTCCCTTCCGAGCCCCAACGTGCGCCCAAACAGTCGTTTACCCCCACATATGGGGTACCAACATACTCAGGACAAACTGGGCAACAATTATTGGGGTACAATTTCTCCTGTTACCCTTGAGAAAATAAAAAATAGCTTGCTAAAACATCATTTTCTAAATCGTCTCAATCGCTGGCAACAAAAGTGAGTACACCGTTATACAAGCTGTACAGTGACTACTTTACTTTGTGTCAAAGTTTCTCATCTTCAGTGTTGTCCCATGAAAAGATATAATAAAATATTTACAAAAATGTGAGGGGTGTACTCACTTTCGTGATATACTGTTTGTGCCCATATCCTTAATCTCACTTTTGCAAGACTTTTATTGGATTTTGTCTTTCACCGCATGGATGAAACAAAACTGTTCGGTCAGAAAAAGCTGATTTCTGTGATATAGTGAGAGGGGAGTTACTGTAGCGCTGCAGGACCGCGTCCGGGCTGCTTTTCTCTGCTGTCTTTCTGACAGTATGTCTGACTGTATCGTTGCTCGAGAATGGGCTGTTCAACAACTAAGGTCTTGTCAATAGTATCGGGCAACATATCTCTAGCAGCCTGTCCACCAGCGAACACTTTGGTCTTCAAGATATCTGCATCTGTTACACATTAAGAAACATTGTGATGCCAATTATCAGAAAATAATGAAGACATGAACAATAGTAGTAACATGAAGTAGAATCCCGGCAGCGAGATAGGGGATTATCTATACATAAACTGGTTGTCTGCTTTGACTAATCACTTTAATTGTTACAGTCTAATACAATAAGATGAATAATGTGAGGTTATGTCCTGTTGCTGACAACTCCAAGGAGCTGTAACCTCTAAGGAAAGTGTTTAATATATTCTACAGTGCCAACTGAGGGCAAAAGAAGCATTACATGTGCCCCATTTAGGGTGGATGGGCTGACTGGGTAATACATAGATGTTTGGGGTACTAAGAGCAAGACGCTCCCCTTGTAGACGCTCTAATACATGAAGGTCCTGATTGTTCTATTAGCTGAGAATTTCTGAACCAGATAATCCATTTAAGGGCATCTGACACCAGGTTCTCGATACCCCATGTGAAGGGTTAAACGAAGAAAAATTAAAGCAGGCTTCATTTTGTGCTTTTCGACTATATCTTGCTGTTTTAAGATAAATTTTGCTACTGGGCTAAAGTTCACAGCTGTTATGAGACCTTGATTGTTCCAGCCTGAACAAGATATGACACTGAGGGTGTATTGTTCTACAGGACCTTGACGTACAGGCTGTTCCTGCATTCTTATAGGTTAAGAACTGTGAGAGTGTTCTTATGTTGATTGGTTGAAATGTAACTTGTTAAGATTATGAAAAGTGTGACACAATAAACGGGGTTCAGAGATCTGCTCCATCCCCCCAAACAGAGACACACATCTCCATCTGGTCATTTTAAGTTGCCGGCAACGCCCTGTGGATCAATTTGAAAATCACTGTGTCAACCGGGAAGGGTCACTTCAGATCCTCCCTCAACACCCATATGAGAGCAGCATAATGTAGGGGCAGAGACCCTGATTCCAGCGATACAGCGATGTATCACTTACTAGTCAGCTTGCTGCAGTTTTGATAAAATCCCTGTTTTTATCTACCAGTTCTCTAAATGTTGAGCTCTGTATAACCCCACCCACACCACTGATTGACAGCTTGTGTAGACTGTGCATAGACAGAAAGCGGTCAATCAGTGATTAAGGGGCGGGGTTAAACAGAAATCACGAACCGAGCAGCAGGTTTACTAATCTTCTAATTTTAATCTCATTCTGAAAAAAACTGTTATTTTATCAAAACTACATCAAGCAGCCCAGTAAGTGACACATCACTGGAATCAAGGTCTCTGTCTCTACATTATGCTGCTCACAGTTTCATTGGTAAATAGACAGCACTAACATCTTTTATAGTTAAATGAGAAATTTCACTGTGATTTTCAGTGATTCCTGATGTACCTAATGGGCCTGATCGCAACCGTTCCAGCAACAGAACATGTTGAGCAAAGAGAACACAGCAAGAAATGCCGAGCATTCTAAAGTTCAATATTGAAATTCCACGTTGGAATCCGCCATAACTGACAATCTACTGTATTCGTTTTCTTCAGTGTCACACTGAGAGCAGCCTGCTTCATGCGGGGATGATACGCCACTTTATCGCTTTCCTACAGTTGTAGCATAATTGGGAGTGATCAGTGCATCTTAAATACATTGTTAATAGAATGCTAAAGCGATGTTCACGGGACGTTTTCACCACGTCAGTGAATTTGCAGGGGTTTCCGCTTGAAACACAGAAAAGCTGGATTATTTTTCATCAATGTCCACATATGTGAGATAGGCAAAAAAAAAACACAGCCGACCACCTTTTTTGTGCCCACCTCAAAAAGGGAGACACTGCTGAAAATGAGGTCCGAGAAGTTAAAGTGACTCTGTCTGCTTCATTCTACTCAATGCTATCCATTTTTGATTATCAACTCAGTCAATCTCTTGAATGGGCAAATTCTACGCCCGAAATGGACTAAAATAGGGTATGTCTGTTTTTTAGGTTTTTTTGAGGACCACCGGTTATCAATAAAAATAACATTTTTATAATATACTGTGTCAGGTGCTGTCAATGAAAGATATGGACAACACAGGTCCCGCAAACATTGCTGAGTGATTAAGGTCTTGCATGTGGTTTGAGCTCAGCATGAGAAGTCAAATGTTAGAAATGACTGAGCACAAAAACACAGGAGACGCTGAGACCTTGTGCTGTTCAGATTATGGGATTTGCAAGGCTATTGAATTAGTGTGTAATCCATTAGTAACATGAGCAGTCACTGCAGATAACTGGATATATTGCAGCATGCTCTTACATGGGTGTTCCCACCTATGAGTATTAATGCATATCACTAGTATATTATTATTATCATTATTATTATTTATGAATAATACATTGAATACACAGGATTCGGCCAACCACGACCACTTAGCGAAGCGTGGTTGAAATCCCGCGCCAATTCACGGCCAGACTGCGCCTGTCGCTGATTGTTCGCGGCTGGCCACGTAGTAAATAGCACAGCCACGTAGTATAAAACAGCCACGTAGTATATTGCACAGCCACGTAGTATATAGCACAGCCACATAGTATATAGCACAGCCCACAGAGTATATAGCACAGCCCACAGAGTATATAACACAGCCCACGAAGTGTATAACAGCCCACATAGCATATAACACAGCCACTTAGTTTATAACAGCCCACGTAGCATATAACACAGCTCACGTAGTATATAACAGCCCACGCACGCAGTATATAACACAGCCCACGTAGTGTATAACACAGCCCACATAGTGTATAACACAGCCCATATAGTGTATAACACAGCCCATGTAGTGTATAACACAGCCCAAGTAGTATATAACAGCCCACATAGTATATAGCACAGCCCACGTAGTATATAACAGCCCATGTAGTGTATAACACAGCCACGTAGTATGTAGCACAGCCCACGAAGTATATAGCACAGCCACATAGTATATTGCATAGCCACGTAGTATATTGCACAGCCCACATAGTATATTGCACAGCCCACGTAGTATATTGTACAGCCCATGTAGTATATTGCACAGTCCACGTAGTATATTGCACAGCCCACGTAGTATATTGCACAGCCACGTAGTATATTGCACAGCCACGTAGTATATTGCACAGACCACGTAGTATATTATAGCACAGCCACGCAGTATATTGCACAGCCGACGTTGTATATTGCACAGCCCACATAGTATATAGCAATGTGGGCATCATATCCCTGTTTAAAAAAAATAATTAAAATAAAAAATCGTTTATCGATGCTCCTCGCGCGCTCCGATCCCAAGAGTGCATTGCAGTCTCGCGAGATGATGATGTAGCGGTCTCGCGAGACCGCTACGTCATCATCTCGCGAGATCGCAATGCATGGAGCGGTCACCTGAGCGTTGCGAGGAGCGGGAAAGGCCTGTTCTGGATCCGACGGGCGACGGACGGTGAGTATATAATGATTTTTTTTATTATTATTTTTAACATTAGATCTTTTTACTATTGATGCTGCATAGGCAGCATCAATAGTAAAAAGTTGGTCACACAGGGTTAATAGCAGCGTTAACGTAGTGCGTTGCACCGCGGCATAACGTGGTCTGTTAACGCTGCCATTAACCCTGTGTGAGTGCTGACTGGAGGGGAGTATGGAGCGGGCACTGACTGCGGGGAGGAAGGAGTGGCCATTTTGCCGCCGGACTGTGCCCGTCGCTGATTGGTCGTGGCTGTTTTGCCGTGACCAATCAGCGACTTGGGATTTCCGTTACAGACAGACAGAAAGACAGACAGACAGAAAGACAGACAGACAGAAAGACGGACGTGACCCTTAGACAATTATATAGTAGATTATTATAGCGCCATTTATTCCATGACGCTTTACATGTGAGGAGGGGTATACATAATAAAAACAAGTACAATAATGTTAAACAATACAAGTCATGACTGGTACAGGAGGAGAGAGGACCCTGCCTGCGAGGGTTCAAAATCTACAAGGGATGGGTGAGGATACAGTAGGTAAGGATAGAGCTGGTCGTGCAGTGGTTTGGTCAATCGGTGGTTACTGCAGGTTGTAGGCTTGCCGGAAGAGGTAGGTCTGCAGGTTCTTTTTGAAGGTTTCGATGGTAAGTGAGAGTCTGATATGTTGTGGTAGAGAGTTCCAGAGTAGGGGTGATGTGCGAGAGAAATCTTGTATACGATTGTGGGAAGAGGAGATAAGAGGGGAGTAGAGAAGGAGATCTTGTGAGGATCGGAGGTTACGTGCAGGAAAGTACCAGGTCACAGATGTATGGAGGAGACAGGTTGTGGATGGCTTTGTATGTCATGGTTAGAGTTTTGTACTGGAGTCTCTGGGTAATGGAGAGCCAGTGAAGGGATTGACAGACGGGAGAGGCCAGAGAATAGCGGGGGGACAGGTGGATTAGTCGGACAGCAGAGTTTAGAATAGATTGGAGGGGTGCGAGAGTGTTCGAGGGGAGGCCACAGAGCAGGATGTTGCTGTAGTCAAGGTGAGAGATGATGAGGGCATGGACTAGGGTTTTTGCAGATTCTTGGTTTAGGAATGTACGGATCCGGGAAATATTTTTGAGCTGAAGGTGGCAGGAAGTGGAAAGGGCTTGGATATGTGGTTTGAAGGAGAGATCAGTGTCAAGTATTACCCCGAGGCAGCAAGCTTGTGGGACTGGGGAGAGTGGGCAGCCGTTTACTGTAATGGATAGGTTAATTGGGGGGGATCGCGTGAGATGGGGGAAAGATGATGAATTCTGTTTTGTCCATATTAAGTTTTAGAAATCTAGCGGAGAAGAAGGATGAAATAGCGGACAGACATTGAGGGATTCTGGTTAGTAGGGAGGTGATATCTGATCCAGAGATGTAGATCTGTGTGTCATCAATATAGAGATGATACTGAAAGCCGTGAGATTCTATGAGCTGTCCCAGGCCAAAGGTGTAAATGGAGAAGAGCAGGGGCCCTAGGACTGAACCTTGCGGGACTCCGACAGATGGGGGCGAGGTGAGGAGGTGGTGTGTGAGTATATATGGGTCTGACAACTTATCAGCATGTAGTGTAGCATGCTCTTACATGGGTGTTCCCACCTATGAATATTATTGCACTACCCAAACTGTATGGGCAACATAATACTAGAGCTCAGACTCTAATGCCAGAAATAACGATGCCTCAAAAGTAATAGTACTCAAGCTCGGACTGGCCATAGGGTAACAGGGGAATTCCCCGGTGGGCCCCTGTGCAGATCTGGGCCCCAACACTAGACATGAGCAAATTTGCTCAGGTTCCCTCTTATTCAGCAAGCTATAGCGCTTGCCAAATAAGCTGCAGCAGGAACCCGGCTTCCTGGATCAGCTGATTGGCGCCGCAGCTGCATATGTCACAGCTATGTGATGAAAAATGGTGAAGTCGCCGAAAGGTGAGTATATGACCAGGGGCATGGGACTTGTATTTAAAGTGCCACTCCAGCGGTGAAAAAAACAAAACAAAACGCTGGAGTGGTGCTTTAAAAAAAAATTGAAAATCGGAGTGCACTCGGATGTCATCTAAATGCCGACCAATGTTTTCCACAGACCCATATACACGAATGAGCGAGTGTTATCCGCTTATCGGACAGAACTTGTGTATGCTGCGAAAATCGAATATATGCTCAGCTCTGCAAAATAACATGGCGGCGAGTGCCATCCGTCAAAACAATGGATAGCCTCATCCAGTTATCATGGTCGTGTGTACGAGCCCTAACAGCGATATTGTAATGTCAGGGGGGCACGAACAAGCAGATTCACTTTGTTCAGGTGTTTAGATACAGGGCTAGGGGCAACAAGCTGACCCTTCTCCCCTGCTGCACTTTGCTAGTGCCAATCATGGGGATGCCCATGTAACAGTACCAGTCACAAGTGTGCCCAGATATTAATTTCCAACCTTGTATTGTCTTGTCAGCCATGGTGGTGCTAAGGGGTATTGTTATATATAGCAGATCCTTAGCAGCATTGCTAACTATAGCCACGTCCATTTTGTAGTAAGTAATTGTATTATGGAGGCATTAGGATTCAGCGAGATGGTAATAAGGAGAGGAGGCCATGTCAAACTTGGTAAACTAATACATTGGAGAGCAAGCTGCAGACCTAATGAGGGTCTCACAAAGTATAGACCCACCTAGGACATAATGGTGCAGCCACACATGGGTCCAATACCTAAGGGGGTCACTTCTACCCCCAACGCTGCAAGCAGCTTCCATCACAAACACTATTGGACTACAAAGGGCCCATATATGTTTTTTGCGCAGGGGTCCTCTACTGTCAGTGTCCACCCCTGTCTACAATAGACTACTGTCTACATCCTGGCACATACATAAGAACAGGACACAAGGATGTGACTAAAAATGGAGGCAATCTTTATTATACCAGCTATGAGTATTTCTGTTATCGAGTTGGTCTCATCATAAGTTGCTCAATATCTGACTAATAATACGCTATTGGCACACAGGGCCTCATTAATGGAAAGTGTCTAAAAGGAACATTGGCTTTGTTGCCCATAGCAACCAATCACAGCGCAGCTTTCATTTCATAAACTGATCTGGTAACATGACAGCTGCTCTGTGATTGGTTGCTATGCAAAGTGTAACAAAGAGTTTTCCATTTAGAGAGAAAAAAAAGAGAAAGGGAGCGTTCTCTGTGTAAAACCGCAGGGCGATTGGGGAGGTGATAGGATGTGAACGGTTCCCCTGGCGGAGTTCTGTGCCACCAGCTCTGATATGTGTGCGAGACCAAACAATGGAAGGCTGCTGCTCCGGCTGCTGTAATCGCACCCAGCCGGTGGCGAGAAAGATCGAGGTTATAGAGAAGAAACTGTGGTAGTGTCCGGGCGCTGCCGAGGATGTCACAATGAACCAGATGTTGAAGAAATTTGTTTTAAAAACAACGCGTTTCGGGCAACCTGAAGATGGAGTTGATTCAACTCCGAAACGCGTTGTTTTTAAAACAAATTTCTTCAACATCTGGTTCATTGTGACAACCCCGGCAGCACCCGGACACTACCACAGTTTCTTCTCTATAACCTCACTGTTCCATTTACACACTGTTGTAATAGTGAAAAACCTATAGGGCAGATTTATCAAAAAGTGCAATTTTTAATTGATTGCTTTTTTTTACCATGATTTAGGGGCCTCTCTTCTACACCTTCCTATCTTCCTACATTACTGTCTTTTTGCGATATTTACATTTATTATTTATCTACACTTTTATTTTTATTGCTATTTTTGTTACACAGTTTGTATATAAGACCAAAATGTTATTAATTATTGAACTGTACAATTAATAAAAATTGTCACGGCAATCAGCGCCATACTGAATATCAGATTCCTCCTCTACAATAAATGGGGCAGGACCCTGCATGAACCCCATTGCCCAGGAGTGCCCTGGTCATCCCGAGAATGACTACAAATGAAGACTTTGCGTTATCTGTATTTCCATCAAAGTGTCTACTGTTATCACAGAAATCATCAGAGGTAGATGTAGGTTGTGCAGTTATAAAGATTAATGAGACAAGGATGTAAAGTCACTGGTGATATGTTCATGGAAAAACAATAAAACGAAGAGGTTAAAGTTTGTGGTATAATTACTTTTTTCCAGACAGTCAGCAACCTTCACATGACAGTCAGCGATCCAGGAAAATAAGAGTAGCCCAACCTGCAATATACAGGATCATTCATTCATAACTCTGCGCTCACAAGTTCATGTTGAAGAACAGGTTTTTCCAGCACTGTGTATTTTACTGCAATGTGCCGGCATGGAAATACTCAGTGCTGCAAGCGTCCGTGCACTGCCAGCATCCACTGGAGACATATATACGCTATATACTCAGCTTTATGTGTAATATCGCTCTTTCTAACAGAGGGAGGCATTTGGTATCAGGGCTACGTTTCTGGGGTTTCATTTACAATAAAGGGAAACTGTCAGGGGATTTACTCCTGTAAAGTACTAGGACTAGAGATGGGAGGATCGATCTGGGGAAAATTAAGCTGAAGTCGGATTTCCTGGAATTCGCGGTTTTATGCAAATTTAAACATTTTGAGATTTGATGCGCAGTTCGCAAAAAATGAAAAAACTTGCGCGACACCATTTCCCACACTGCTGAAGCTTCAGAGAGCGGGCTGTTTGCATTGCCACGCGTGCCTCCCTATAATGCCCTGCAGGTATGACATCCATGATTATTATACCCTGTACAGTGGTGGTCAGTGCCTGGGACGTCACAGATCAGCGGCTCCCAGTAAAGTCCAGTTTGTATGGCAGAGTCGCTTTCCATCTCCAGAGTCACT
Organism: Ranitomeya variabilis; assembly: GCF_051348905.1. NCBI lineage: Eukaryota > Metazoa > Chordata > Amphibia > Anura > Dendrobatidae > Ranitomeya > Ranitomeya variabilis. Next base: position 500,649,362 of record NC_135237.1, on the reverse strand, counting down.
GGGTAAATCTCTCTCACTTCTGTAGAGTGTAAGCTCTTACGGTCAACACAGCCCTCTCTCTCCTGCAGAGTGTAAGCGCTCGGGATCTATTTCCTGTAGAGTGTAAGCTCTTATGATCAGTGAGGTTCTCCCTCTCTGTCTCCTATAGAGTGTAAGCTTGTATGGTCAGTAAGATTCTCTCTCTCCTGTAGAGTGTAAGCATTTATTGTCAATGGAGTACTCTCTCTCGTTTGCAAAATGTAAGCCAGTGGGATCCTCTCTGTGTCGTCTGTAGAGTGTAACTTCTCATGGTCAGTGGGGTACTCTCCTTCTCGTGTGTAGAGTGTAAGCACTTGTGGTCAGCTTAGTCATCTCTCACTCTCGTCCTTAAAGTGTAAGCTCTTATGGTCAGCAGAGTCCTGTCTCACTGTTATTCTGTAATTTCTATTATTGATTTTTTTGATGATATTCTAATTTTGTGAGATGCACATATATAAATTATATATATATATATATATATATATATATATATATATACACTACTGTTCAAAAGTGTAATGTCATTCAGACAATTTTGTGTTTTCCATGAAAACTCATACTTTTACTAATCAAATGAGTTGCCAAATGAATTGAAAATCTAGTCCAGACATTGACAAGGTTCAAAAAAATATTTGTATTTGAAATAATAATTTTCTCCTGCAAACTTTGCTTTCATCAAAGATTGCTCCCTTTGCAGCAATTACAGCATTACAGACCTTTGGCATTCTAGCAGTTAATTTGCTGAGGTAATCTTGAGAAATTTCACCCCATGCCTCCAGAAGCCCCTCCCACAAGTTGGTTTGGCTTGATGGGCACTTTTTGCACCATGCGGTCAAGCTGCTCCCACAACAGCTCAATGGGGCTGAGATCTGGTTACTGCTCTGGCCACTCCATTACAGATAGAACACCAGCTGCCGGCTTCTTCCCTAAATAGTTCTGGCACAATTTGGAGGTGTGATTTGGGTCATTGTCCTGTTGTAGGATGAAATTGGCTCCAATCAAGCGCTGTCCACAGGGTATGGCATGGCTTTGCAAAATGGAGTGATAGCCTTCCTTATTCAAAATCCCTTTTACCTTGTACAAATCTCCCACTTTACCAGCACCAAAGCAACCCCAGACCATCACATTACCTCCACCATGCTTGACAGATGGCGTCAGGCACTCTTCCAGCATCTTTTCAGTTGTTCTGCACCTCACAAATGTTCTTCTGTGTGATCCAAACATCTCAAACTTGGATTCGTCTGTCCATAGCACTTTTTTCCAATCTTCCTCTGTCCAATGTCTGTGATCTTTTGCCCATATTAATCTTTTCCTTTTATTAGCCAGTCTCAGATATGGCTTTGCCACTCTGCCCTGAAGGCCGGCATCCCCGAGTCGCCTCTTCACTGTAGACATTGACACTTTCATTTTACGTGTACTATTTAATGAAGCTGCCAGTTGAGGACCTGTGAGGCGTCGATTTCTCAAACTACAGACTCTAATGTACTTGTCTTGTTGCTCAGTTGTACAGCGGGGCCTCCCACTACTCTTTCTACTCTGGTTAGAGCCTGTTTGTGCTCTCCTCTGAAGGGAGTAGTACACACCATTGTAGGAAATCTTCAGTTTCTTGGCAATTTCTTGCATAGAATAGCCTTCATTTCTAAGAACAAGAAGAGACTGTCGAGTTTCACATGAAAGTTCTTTTTTTCTGGCCATTTTGAGAGTATAATGGAACCAACAAATGTAATGCTCCAGATTCTCAACTAGCTCAAAGGAAGGTCAGGTTTATAGGTTCTCTAATCAGCCAAACTGTTTTCAGCTGTGCTAACATACTTGCACAAGGATTTTCAAGGGTATTCTAACCATCCATTAGCCTTCTTACACAGTTAGCAAACACAAAGTACCATAAGAACACTGAAGTGATGGTTGGTGGAAATGGGCCTCTATACACCCACCTATGAAGATATTGCATTACAAACCAGTCGTTTGCAGCTAGAACAGTCATTTACCACATTAACAATGTATAGAGTATATTTCTGAATCATTTAAAGTTAGCTTCATTGGAAAAAACTGTGCTTTTCTTTAAAAAATAAGGAAATGTCTAAGTGACCCTAAACTTTTGAACGGTAGTGTATACACACAGTTAACTGGAAATATATAGAATGTTATATATAACGTATGTGTGTGTGCTGTATAGAGAGACACACACATTATATTTATCATTCTATATATTTTCAATCTTGTGTGTATTGTGTTTATCTATACACACATGCACACACTGTTCACTTTATGTATGTTCATGTATATTTATATATATATATATTTATGCATCTATATACACACACATTAGCATTATATGTACCACTCTATATATCTCCAGTTAACCATGTGTGCATGTGTATGTATATAAATATATATATACAGTTAGGTCCATATATATTTGGACAGAGACAACATTTTTCTAGTTTTGGTTATAGACAATACCACAATGAATTTTAAACAAAACAATTCCGATGCAGTTGAAGTTCAGACTTTCAGCTTTCATTTGAGGGTATCCACATTAAAATCGGATGAAGGGTTTAAGAGTTTCAGCTCCTTAACATGTGCCACCCTGTTTTTAAAAGGACCAAAAGTAATTGGACAGATTCAATAATTTTAAATAAAATGTTCATTTTTAGTACTTGGTTGAAAACCCTTGGCTGGCAATGACTGCCTGAAGTCTTGAACTCATGGACATCACCAGACGCTGTGTTTCCTCCTTTTTGATGCTCTGTCAGGCCTTCACTGCGGTGGTTTTCAGTTGCTGTTTGTTTGTGGGACTTTCTGTCTGAAGTTTAGTCTTTAACAAGTGAAATGCATGCTCAATTTGGTTGAGATCAGGTGACTGACTTGGCCATTCAAGAATATTCCACTTCTTTGATTTAATTAACTCCTGGGTTGCTTTGGCTTCATGTTTTGGGTCATTGTCTATCTGTAGGATGAAACGACGACCAATCAGTTTGGCTGCATTTGGCTGGATCTGAGCACACAGTGTGGCTCTGAATACCTCAGAATTCATTCGGCTGCTTCTGTCCTGTGTCACATCATCAATAAACACTAGTGACCCAGTGTCACTGGCAGCCATGCATGCCCAAGCCATCACACTGCCTCCGCCGTGTTTTACAGATGATGTGGTATGCTTTGGATCATGAGCTGTACCACGCCTTCGCCATACATTTCTCTTTCCATCATTCTGGTAGAGGTTGATCATGGTTTCATCTGTCCAAAGAATGTTCTTCCAGAACTGTGCTGGCTTTTTTAGATGTTTTATAGCAAAGTCCAGTATAGCCTTTTTCTTATTGATGCTTATGAGTGGCTTGCACCGTGCAGTGAACCCTCTGTATTTACTTTCATGCAGTCTTCTCTTTATGGTAGATTTGGATATTGATACGCCGACCTCCTGGAGAGTGTTGGTCACTTGGTTGGCTGTTGTGAAGGGGTTTCTCTTCACCATGGAGATTATTCTTCTATCCTCCACCACTGTTGTCTTCCGTGGACGCCCAGGTCTTTTTGCATTGATGAGTTCACCAGTGCTTTCTTTCTTTATCAGGATGTACCAAACTGTAGATTTTGCCACTCCTAATATTGTAGCAATTTCTCGGCTTGTTTTTTTCTGTTTTCGCAGCTTAAGGATGGCTTGTTTCACTTGCATGGAGAGCTCCTTTGACCGCATGTTTACTTCACAGCAAAACCTTCCAAATGCAAGCACCACATCTCAAATCAACTCCAGGCCTTTTTTCTGCTTAATTGAGAATGACATAACGAAGGGATTGCCCACACCTGTTCATGAAATAGCCTTGGAGTCAATTGTCCAATTACTTTTGTTCCCTTTAAAAACAGGGTCGCACATGTAAAGGAGCTGAAACTCCTAAACCCTTCATCCAATTTTATTGTGGATACCCTCAAATGAAAGCTGAAAGTCTGAACTTCAACTGCATCTGAATTGTTTTGTTTAAAATTCATTGTGGTAATGTCTATAACCAAAATTAGAAAAATGTTGTCTCTGTCCAAATATATATGGACCTAACTGTATATATATATATATATATATATATATATATATATATATATATATAAATATAATAAGCATTTCTTTTATTTGCAATTATGACTATCACTGATCAGATAGCCAATAAGTGTCAGAACTGCATAGCAATTAATGTGAATGAGCTTGATTCTATAAATTCTATATGATTTGTAATTTTCCATGAAGTTGTGAAAAGTTTCTCTTAGGTGAACCTTCCCTTTAGGGTCACCACAGGCAGGCAGGGAAGGTGGAGACTGGAGAGGAAAGGTGAGGTAGACATAAAGCTGTCAGAGGAGTGGAATGAGGGAGTTTGGGGCGTTGCAGGAGGAGGGTTTCCTTTGGAGCCAGTCCTATATACAGTGCTGGGTGCAGCTCCAGCCACGAGTCCCTCAGCCTGCACCCTCAGCACCAAGGACAGCAGCCTCCTCAGCCTCCTCAGCAGCAGCACAGTGCACTATGGCAGAGACTCACCTCCAAGGAGTGGAAATCTCAGCCACACAGTTCCTGGAAATCTGGCATCACTATGATAAAGATGGTGAATATCTCCTACTCTTTACATGATATCCTCTGCCTTTATAACCATTTCACTGCCAGAGTGATCCAAAGCCCTGGCAAAGAAAAGGTTAAAGCTCTTTTTCTTCTCACTGCTGTCATTTCCAGGCTGACTTCTGCCTACTGGACTACTAACATCTAGTTAATATTTTTTTTTTCTATCCCTCTCAGTGCACAGGAGTGGATTTCATTGTGTGTTGGTATCTGTTTGCAGGCAATGGGTTCATTGAAGGGAAAGAGCTGCAGAACTTTATTCAGGAGCTCCAGCAAGCCAGGAAGAAGGCTGGACTGGTATGTGTCTGCATAATATACATTCATGTAGCTGTGCTGAAATGTGGATCCTTCCTTCTGATTAGTCTTTCAGGAATGTTATAAAGTGTTAGGGCACACAGGGATGGCAGGAGCAGCAGATGCCCTGATGCCTAATGTCACCCTCCAAAACTGTCTACATCGATTTAAGTTTAACTGCAGGATCTACTTAAAGTATCACTTATCACTAGAATCCATCCTCCAGAGCCCGGGGCTGGTGGCGGTGACACAGGAGCAGCCTGGAAATGTAATGGTCTGGTGTAAAAAAAAAAAATTTACTTTGCTCTGAAATGATTATTAGTTGGCCTACAAGGACACTCACTGGTGATGATAATATTTCGTTACCAAAGAATTTCTTTTAATTACTGACTGTAGACACAGATACTATTAGGGCGAGGAGGGCGAGGAGGGCTCAGGAGCCTGATCCCTGTGACATGGTATTTTTAGCTGTGGCTTTTGATGCATTGTAAATCTGCAGAGGGAATGGCATGACTTTCAGGACTGCTCTGTGTACCCAAGTCACCCGTGTGTCCATGGGCTAGAGACGATGTTTGCGCTAAGTTACATTATTAAACTTATTTTATGTAGCTTGGGATAATTCTTTTGATTCGTTTTGTAGGTTTAAAGAGATTTAGTCACTATTAGTAAATGAATTACATTATATGTTGTTAACTGATACAGACAGAGAGACAGATGGGAAAGAAAGAAAGAAAGAAAGAAAGAAAGAAAGAAAGAAAGAAAGAAAGAAAGAAAGAAAGAAAGAAAGAAAGAAAGAAAGAAAGAAAGAAAAATATGTGATATAGAAATAGATACATAGAAGAAAAATTTGTATTGAATATTAGGTGGAATGCAATGAGCACCAATTAGATGTGTCAATACAGTACTCCCACTTTTTTTGTACACTTTATTTGGACTGCTGCCTGCATTTTAAATAGATAGATAATATAGCTATATAGACACTATAGATATATAATATAGATATATAGATAATATAGATGGATAAATAATATAGATATATAGATAATATAGTTAGATAATATAGATAGGTGATAGATAGAGAGATAGATAATAGATAGATAGATAGATAGATAGATAGACAGACAGATAGATAGATAGATAGATAAATAGATAGATGATAGATAGATAGATAGATAGATAGATAGATAGATAGATAGATAGATAGATAGATGTGGATAGATTCAGAGAGAGAGAGAGATGTTATATATTATAGAAAATGTAACATTTTATCAGTCGGTGTTTGTTTCCGGAGTCTTTTATTTGATACAAGTTATAATCTGTTGTTGTGAAAACATTCCACATTCTTTGTAAATTCTACATTCTTTCCTTTATCATAATGTGATCTTGGGAATTGCTGCTGGGGGAAGACAAGATTTAGTTTTTGTCCTACAGGTTGGCGCGTCTTCATACAGAATAGTAGGTGTCCTCTGCCAATTGAGCCCTCTGTATACTTATGTATAAATACAATATTCCTCCTGTCTGCTGCCATGTCAATGAGAATATCACTTAGAAGGGGATGGGAGGCTCCGCTGTAGCGTATATTATTAATAAAACTGAAAATTCTCAATGACAGTGTTTCAGTTGACATGAGTTCTAGCACATGTAATGCAGCATTTAGAAATGACGGACACATATGGACACTTTCATGTTTCTCGTCTTCTAACTCTTCTCCTGGGACTTCCACCAAATATTACAATGACTAAGGAATATTTGTAATGAAAGTTACTTCCTCAAACTTTTGCTAAATCATTTGTGTAGCTCGTGTGGAGGATTTTGTACGTTGAGGACCATTAAACTGTTCTTTTAGATTCTAGGACTGTGACTGATACATATAGATCAGACATATTCAAGCACCAGATATGTACGGTAGATGGGTGGCCTTGGTTTTCAGGGTGTTCAGTCTTTATTCTTTAGGCTCCCTTATTTGCTTGTTTTTGCTCATTTCTACTCTTGTAGGGGATCCATTTCAGATTAACTTTATTTAAAGCTGACTAGCAAAAAGGAATTGGGAGCCTTTTTTCTTTAGGAATGTAATTCAATTGTCTATTTCTGGTCATTAAGTCAACCATTCCAATCTCCTGATCCTCTCACTCGTTCTTTCTTTACCTGTTCGTCTTTGATGAGGATCTACTCATCAAGAAGTCTTTCTCATTTCATCACACTATCATGTTTTCTGCTTGTACTATTTCCTTCCAGTCTTTTACTTTTCCCTTCCCCATGTCTTTCCTATCCCATTCTACTCACAATATATTCCTCTCTCAGTTTTCGACTCCTACCCAGTATCCCCTCTTGCCTCCTTCTTGTCTTTCATTTTTTATTTTCCGTCTCTTCTTTTTCTTCTTCTCATTTATCCTTCTTCTTTCCTCGCCCCTCCCTTACATACTATACTCTCCGCTCTCTTATCCATGTTGTAGTCTCTCATCTACACCCCACCTTCCTCTTATTTGCCCTTCCTTCTTCAATGTATTCCCCTTCCCCCATGCATCCCTCTGTTTGTTTTCCAGGCCATCTCTTTTCTTCTCTCCCTTTCGTTTCCCACATGTATCTCCCTTATGATTCCTGCTGCTCTCCGTTTCCTCACCTCTACTTTCCTTCTATTATCTCATTTCTTTACCGTTTCTCCTCTCCTTTTCCCTGCCTTTCCACTAACTCCGATCAATCCTCCTTTCATCCTTTACTATATTATCTCCATCCCCTTTTCTTCTCCCAGCCTTCCTTCTTTCTCCTCCTCTTTAATATATTTTTCCATTTTTTTTATTTCCTACGTCCTGTCCCATTTCCACTTTGCTTTCTACTTCTGTCTTTTAATTGTGTCCTGCTCTCCATTTGCCGTCTCTTTTTCTAGTTGATGCTTCCTCTCCACGCCTTTCCTTCATTATGTTTCCCATTCCTTCTTCATTCATCACCACTATACATTCATCCATTCTAGTTCTCTATGTTCATCCTTTTTCAAAGTCTTTTTAATATTGCCATTCCTTCCCTGTAATTTCTCCTTTCATCCCTATTCTACTTTTTTTTTTCATTTTTTCCTACCTTTGACCCCATTCCTCATTTTTCCACTGCTGCATCCATCATCACATATTCATCGTAAACTGTTATTCAGCATTTAGATAGAGGCCAATACAATGACCACAAAACATTGTTACACATTATCTGGTAACTATAACCAGTGCCCTAATTGGAAATTGCTGAGACATTTATGCAAAAACTGGATAAACTGAATCTAGCATCTCATAACAAATAATCCACGAAGAAATGAATGCTAAATCAACAGTGCAAAAATACAGAATTCAAGGTAGAACTGAGGCTCGTTTCCATCATCTTATAATGAGAACCAACATGACTATCCATCTCATCTTGAAATCTCCTGCTCTGTACATGTCTCGTACAATTGTTCCTGCACTTAGAAGTTCTTCAGAACATTGGCCGTTACAGGAAGCAATCTTGAGCTTTCTTCTGTCCATGAGTTACTTTTTTTTTTGTCTTTATGGTTTGGCTTTGACAATTTCCTGACCTTGTAGAAGAAAAGTTTGCTGCATTGAAAGTTTCTTGGCGATTTCTCTTATAAAATGAAAGTCATAAAATACAGTCACAATCCTGCAATACTTTCCAGTCTAAAAATGGACTGCCCGAGGGGACCGAAAATACTCCATGCATTAAAGATCACAACCCCGATATTACGTTTGATAGCCAATGCCATTATATACTTGACTTCAGTTAAACATTGTAATATACAGGGTGGGCCATGTATATGGATACACCTAAATAAAATAGGAATGGTTGGTGATATCAACTTCCTGTTTCCTGTATGGGAGGAGGAAAACTTTTCAAGATGGGTGGTGACCATGGTGGCCAATTTGAAGTCAGCCATTTTGAATCCAACTTTATTTTCTCCAATGGGAAGAGGGTCATGCGACACATCAAACTTATTGAGAATTTTTGTTTTGCCCATTCTGCAAATTCAGCGTGCCGATCTGGGTCATCCTCGTTGAGATGCAGCAGCTGGATTTCGTAAGGGTGCCATTTGTAAATAGCTAATATCCGCTGAAGGGATGTTTGACTGATGCCGAATGGGCAAAGCAAAAATTGGAACAGGACCCTCAGTTTACACAGAACATTATGTTCAGTGATGAGGCAAACTTTTTTGGGTTGGCCATTTATATGGATACACCTAAATAACATGGGAATGGTGACAGTTTCTTGCGTAGGGTGTCTTGCTTTGAAATCTGCTGCAATGACCTGGGTACTGCGTTCACCAGACATCAACACAATTTCTATCCGCTCCTCACGTGTTAACCTCTGTGACATGTCAATGGCTGTAAACAAAGAGAAACTTGTAAATAACTCATGGAAGAATAAAGTTACGTCAAAGCCAAGCACACCATTCTTTTTCTTGTGAAATTCTCTATAAGTTTGATCTTTCACATGACCCTCTTCCCATTGGAGAAAATAAAGTTGGATCCAAAATGGTCAACTTCAAAATGACCGCCATGGTCACCACCCATCTTGAAAAGTTTCCCCCCTCCCATATACTAATGTGCCACAAACAGGAAGTTGATATCACCAACCATTCCGATTTTGTTTAGGTGTATCCATAGAAACGGCCCACCCTGTACATGTAAATACAAGTATAAAATAAAGGAGGTCATCATCTGCTATTATACCGGTCACATGGCAATATTCTTGAACAGGAAATGCCATGATAAGAGTAAATGATAGCCAGTGTCCAGGATGTGAGTAAAACCATTCTGGCATAATTTTCAAAGATACCAGGATAGAATAAAACAGCTTCACCGCTGACACATTTCAAGCCTTAATCGTACAATAAGGGTAACTAGTAAAGATACGTAAATCATTTCTAAATGATTCCAATTAACTGGAAATCTCCCACAAAATTTTTGACTTGTGCAAATCCAAATTTTGAGGGATTTGACTTGAACAAATGCTGGCTGCCATTTTACCATACTCTAAGAGCTGGGAAAGCGTTAAAAAAGTCTGCCACTACCACTCCTATTTCTTTTTCCAATAGTCTCCTCGTCCTTCTTCTATGGTCCGGTCGTCCTTCGCTTTGGAATTCCGAGAGGCGTTGTTGAGACTGACAAGGCCCCAACAGTCATGTTGGTCATGATGCTCATTAATTATGCATCCCATTTGACTATGTGGGGCACAGCACATATCACTGATGGTATCATGCCCCATGTGACTGCTTGGACCTAGATAGCTGTAGCAACTACCGGAAACCTGGAGCGCAGTCTCCCACTTAAATTAGGCTAATCTGCTGGAATCAGATTTCAGGACAGTTGATATCTATAGTGAATAAACAATCGTAAACTTATGAACTGAGTAACCGGCAGGACTTTGCTTATTTTTTCCTAAGTGACTAAGAACTTACAGACAGGTAGGTGCTGACTATCTACCTGTTCTGCCCAGCTACTATACCTGCCAACTCAGATTAGTCACAAATAGCTCCCGCTGGCTATTCTGTTGCTTTATTTGGCCTCAAGTCAACAGAGCAGCTCTTCCTCTTCTAGTCTTCTCTGTCAATGGGGCGTCACTGCCGACGTCATGCTGATTAACAACTGGCTCCCCGCAGCTAGCCAGCAGGGAGCTGACTGTCAATCAGTATGACATTGGCAGTGACACCCTAGTGACAGGTGATTAACTGATCTCTCTGTATGGAATAGACCTATCGACCTGGATCGGTGCTGGGAGAAGCCGGCTGGTGGTGGTGCTGGATTAGTCTCTGGCTATGGTCCTTGACTGGATTCTTTGCCTATATGTTCTCTGAGACGCTGGAGCATTTCAGAGATAAATACACCGGGCTGCATTTGTGCATTCAGGCTCTGACTAGTGCTGGCCATGGTTCGAGTAGCATGAATTAGATGTCAGGTTACCTTTAAATAAGGTTATCTCTGATATAAAGCAAGATATATTGTGGACTCACTGGGTCCCTTCAAATTTGCAGGTCTAAGCCAAAGAGTTTAAGGATTTGAACTCCCCATCACAGTCCACAGAGAATCCCCAGCACAGTTCCACCATCAGTCTCTAGCAGACAAATGGTTGCACACAATAGACCATTTCACGGTCCCCTTGTAGCATATTGAACTCATAGTTGGACAGGCAGAGATCAAGTTTGGGAAGTTTTTGTACACAGGCACAAAGTCTACACTAGCAGGAAAAAAAATGGATGAGGTGAAAACTAAGGTATACTGAATAGTTGATCACCTCAGCAAAGTGTACCTTAAGTAGGAACCTTAAGAACTCAAGAAATGGGGGATAAAGAAAGGTTCTCAATAAGCTTATGACAGCTAGGCATTTGTGTCATATGGTCCTTTAAGAATCCATTAGCATGCAAGCGCCTGTTACAAACTGGCTTAGGAACTAATAGGACGACAGTGGTGCCAATCTGGATTTTGGGCACATATGCCCCAAGCAGAGGAGCAGCAGAGGAGAGCAGAGTGGTGGGCACAGAGGTTCAGAGCTGGAATGTGGTAGTGGTTGGGTATCAAGAACATCAGTTAGAAGCCCAAGTGAATCTAAAGTAAATAACCCAAAATCAGCTGACAGTTAAAGTAAAGAACTCCCTAACAGTTACCATAGTACTCATCAATGGGCAGCAAACATTATTTATTCAGTAAATAATTTGTAGTAATATTCATTGGGAAAAGTTTTTTTCTGGGGCAGACTGAGGATTTCATGGCATACTCATGTTGACTTGGCATGACTAGTGATTTAGAAACTACATTTATTGTACACTAACATCAGAGATCCTCTACTATATCAGTGCAGTTGACTTGCACTTCATTGAATTCACAATAATTTTTTGCTTTATAGGAATTATCAGATGAAATGAAAGCCTTTGTGGAGCAATATGGGCACAACAGTGATGGGAAGATCGGCATAGTAGAGGTAAGTTCTCACTTTTTCCACTTTTTTCCACATACACCATGGACTAAGCAGCTGTAAATGTACAGGAAGGGACCCCAAATAAAAGAGCCACCTTGACAGAATGCAGCATTAGTGTTGCACAAGGTGGCTCTTTTAGTTAAAGTTTAGTTAAAAACACCGGGGGGGGGGGAGGCAGGTTCCCTGTAAGCAAATGCTTGGAAATATCATACACTAAGAAAGAAGGGCTCAATAAGAAATTCTTACAATTGCCCCTCTCTCTCTCCTAATATAATACTGAATCTTGTGCAGCCATGACCAAGTGAAATGCCCCAGTCCTTACTTCAGATTGAATTAATGAGCTTTCTGCATTGCAAGACAAAGAAGTCCACTTCCAGAATGTACACGAGGGGGAATTTCTGCCTGGAATACTCATATCACGAGTCTAAGGCAGTTGCACGTACTGCCCCTATAGTTGGCCAAGAGTGCCATGGACGGTTCCGCAACATTGTACATGCCCATACAACTGCTATGTCTCTTATCAATTTCAATGGTGTATTTAGGCAAAACCATGACCTCAAGGTTTAGAATATGCTTTTGTATGGTACTGCAGCAGGAAAAATGTCGTATTTAATGGTGCACATTAAAACATATTTAGAACCATGTAAACTTGATCTCAATGAGTGCTCCAGCCCTGAAGTCCTCCATGTTGCCATTGAATCCTCTACCTCTTTCCACTATGGCTTTTATTTTTATAACTTCCATATGCTTCATAGAATTTATGGATAAGGGTTATTAAAGGGTACCTATTGATTTTAACAATTTGTTATAAGTTTTGATCAGTAGGGGTCTGGACTTTAAAACTCCCACTGTAAGGGTGCACTGTACGTGTAAACTTGGCAGCTTTTGATAGGGCCTCCACAGACAAACTTTGTGAAAGCCACTCCACTTACCAAGTCCCAGAGGAACCTGAACCTTCAACCTTTAACCCCAATATAAGGGTTTTTACTTACAATAGGGTCTCCTGGGTTGTGTCAATGGAATAGCTGCCAGTCGATTAAATGAGCTGGCAGAGGAAGGTGAAAAACCAGAAAGGGATGATACAGGACAAAATTTGGTGAAAGGGACGAGATCAGAGAAGTAGCCAGAGACAGAATGCTCAGGCAGGCACATTCAATCCAATGTTAGCAATGCTAATCAAGCAACCAAGGACAGGTATCAGGGCAACAGGAGAATTAACCAGTGTAAGTATGTACTAAAAACTGGCAACTCTCAGCAGTATCTGGGAGGTTAAGTAGGGTGTGGTACTGCTCGGCCACAACAGGGAGCTAATTACTCCTGCTGAGTTGCTGGACAGTACACTAAAGCCCCCGTCACACTAAGCGAGGTCTCTAGCGAGATCGCTGCTGAGTCACAAGTTTTGTGACGCAACAGCGATCTCAGTAGCGATCTCGCTATGTTTGACACGTAGCAGCGACCAGGCCCCTGCTGTGAGATCGCTGGTCGTGTCGGAATGGCCTGGACCTTTTTTTGATCGTTGAGGTCCCGCTGGGTAGCACACATCGCTGTGTTTGACACCTTACCAACGACCTCGTTGACTACAACGTCACACAGGACGTCCTTCATCGAGGTCTGAATCGTCATAATAGCTGCCATGTGACAGGGTCACAACGACCAACGACATCGTTGCACAGGTCGCTACAGGTCGCCGCCATTGCTGCTGCGTCGTTGGGAAGATCTCACTGTTTGACATCTCACTAGCAACCACATAGCGACGCAGCAACGATCCCTGACAGGTCGTATCGTTGTCAGGATCGCTTTAGCTTCGCTAAGTGTGACGGGGCCTTAAGGCAGGCTTCACACTAGCGTTCGGCAGGGCTGCAGATGAAAGCCTTCTTCCTCCGTGAAGCCCCGCCCACTGCCGCTCCTCTTCCTTTAGCTCCGCCTATGTCTGCATGCGTTCTGCGTACCTTATCTTTAACATTGGGTACGCAGGCCATGCAGATGTATGCGGCCGCAAGCGTCGTCTTGATGCTGCGCTGACCTGCGTCAAACACAACATGTTAGGATTTTGTTGCGGTCGGCGCAGCTTCAAAATGATGCATGCAGAGGCATCCGCATACATTCGCATGGCCTGCGTACCCAATGTTAAAGATAGGGTATGCTGAACGCATGGAGACGTAGGCGGAGCTGAATGAAGAGGCAGTGGGTGGGGCTTCACGGAGGAAGAAGGCTGCCGTCCGCAGCCCTGCTGAAGGCTAGTGTGAAACTAGCCTAAGTGGCACCACTGGACTCAACTACACACAATCTCTGACCAGACAAAGCCTGCCCAGCCTAGTGGTATTGGCCATGATATCTCCTCCATTACCCGAATGAACAAGACAGCGCCGAATGACAGAAGCAGACCTAGCAGGAGAAGGTCCAGGTGTAGATGTGACTCCCACTACGCACTAAAATACGAAGGTAGAAGGGCTCAAGCGGAGCATTGTGCAGCTTCATTTGTGATCAGCTCTATTCAACTCTCCTCAGAGAGACGATTTGCATGGATCCATGAAAAAGCTTAAGAGAAATGAGGGGACTCAGTTGAGTGGTTCTGTTTCTTCATTTTAGAGATTGTCACGGTCTCGTCACCCTGACCTCCACCCATCAAAACTTCCTACGTTTCACTATAACATGGTAAAAGTATTTTAAAATGATAAGTATACTGTACTTCCACATATGTGAAGTGGCTGAAGCTGTTAGGTACATGCTAGCCAGGCCATATAGATATTCACATGGCCTCATAGCACTAAATGGAGGCACATAATAGGATTTGTCACCTGCAGTTACCTTATCTATTCATGGCTTCCAAGTCACAATAGGAAATAGTCTACACACATTGCACACAGAGAAAGGGGCATGAAAAGTGAGATAATTCAGATTTAATATAAAGATGCTGAACCGTGCTGTAGATTTGTGAATGTACAGGACCGGACTGGCCCACCAGAGTAGACGAGAGTCCTCCGTTGGGTTCAGGTTCTGAATACATTAGTGGGCAATGAATACAATAGTGAACTACAGGTCCAGCAGAAGATAACCCCATTATTAGTTGACTTTGAGGTTAATTAATGTCCATAAGATCTATTTGTCTATTTTGTATGTGATGATTCAGAAATAACCCATGGACATTATTGATATGTCCTGTGACGGATGGAGGACATATATACAGTATATGTATACCGTGGTGGGGGTTCTGGTCCAAATCTTGCATCGGAGTCCATCGGACTCTATTAACGCCACTGCCTGTGTGTAATGATATTAGAAGAAAAAAGTCATAGGCGTGGAGCTGAATGCCAAACGCTGCCGAGGGAAGGATGAATGGGTAAAAAATAAAAAGGATGATGTACTGCTAAAATATATGAAACAACAAGTTTCGGTGCAATGATAACGATCATAAAGAAATAAAACTGGAAGTTCACTGCGCAGCTCAGAAAACCATGAAAGTATACAGTTAGGGGCTTGTAATAACTGGATGCAGTGAAATAATAGATAACACTGTATAACAACTATGTATATGAATGTAAATAGCAATCATCAGCCAGACTACATAGCAAGCACTAATTCTACCCAGAACCCAATGACAGATACTTCTCTTCTCTGGAATTGTACCTCTTATTTAGAATCATATGTATACATTTAAAAATAGTCTTAAAAGGATTTTCCATTAAAAAAAATGATAAAATAATGAAAGAAGCAGCTCATACATGTTTGATACTATAACATTCCAATGTCACTTTTCTGGTGCTTCCTTTGCTGCTCCAATTCCCTATTTATTTATAACCAATGACATGCCATCCAAACATGTGACCACTGCAGCCAATCACTTGTGTCATACACCACCAAAGCCTGTAACTGGCTACAGTGGTCATGTTCATCTGGTCAAAGGCAGATCTAGGTTTTCCAGCACCACGGGCAAAAATTACGTTTCACGCTGCCTCCTTCTTTTCCCGCTCAAGCAGTTCGAGTAGTCATCATGTGACCGTCCTTATGCGATTTGCACACTTACAGTCACGTGCCGACGAGCTGCTGTTCCTAATTCTCTCAGTGTTCAGAGAGAAACTACAGTCCCTGCTTCATTAAGGAAAGCAGGAAAAAAAGCTACTTGACACATGAACATAAGTATGAGAATCGCATGTGATTGGCCATGTGATAACTGCTCAAACCAGCGAGCAGAGCTGAATCCTCACAGTGAATATATTACATGCTGTTTAGGATTAGGCATACTACAGTGCTTAATTTTTATAATGAAAGGGGTTGTCCAGGTTTGTGATGAAAGTCTGCAGTCACTCTAAGTGACTGCACACTTCTGAATTCTCATAGTGCACGCACTGCAAGAAGTGACAATTTGCTGGTGTCAGGACCGGGAACATATGACTACTCCCCACCAGAATCCAACTAGACTGTTTCTGGCCTCACATAATACATTTGTGGCGGCAAGAGTGGACAGTCATGTGAGTGCAAGTATGTGATTTCCACACTTCCGGCAACATTCCAATATGACGTATCAGCGTCGCTCAATTCACTTGCATTGAGTGAGGCCACACATGTCAGCACATGACACTTTGCATGCAAATAGCATACTTGCAGTTTCGTGACCTTTCACTTTCATCAAAGAATAATGATAGCCTGCAGTGCACAAGTTGTGAGAATTCAAAGTCTGCTGTCATTTCATCATTGGACAACACCTTTATGTACTTAACATAACTTTATTAATATAGCCATGTATCACGTAATCTTGAAGGTTATGGATTGTTACATGTGTTCAGGATCAGAACTAATAACATCACAAGAATTCATCACCAGTACCACCATCAGTACAGAAATACATCACCAGAGACACCAGCAATTCGGAAACACAACATAACAACCCTCATCTGTTTAGAAATACATCGCCAGAAACATCAGCAGTACATAAATACATCATTAGAACCCCCATCAGTGCATAAATACATCACCAGAACCACCATCAGTACATGAATATATCACCACTACAGAACAGTAATAAATCACTAGAACCCCCATCTGTGCAGAAACACTGCATCACAATTGTCATCACTACAGTACTGAATAAACAGAACTACCAGCAGTACAGAAATAAATCACAAGAACCACCATCAGTACATGAATAAATCACCATAACCACCATCAGTACATGAATATATCACCATAACCACCAGCAGTACAGAAATAGATAACCAGAACCACCAGCAGTACATGAATACATCACCAGAACGACCATCAGTACATCATGAGGACCACCACTCGTATAATACTTCAGCACCATAACCACAATCAGTATAAAAATACATCACCAGAATAACCGTCATTACATGAATAAATCACCTGAACAACAATCAGTTTATGAATGCATCACCAGAATCACCATTTGTGCATTAATTGTAATGTCAGGTCAGCCATACATACATTTGTATCACATGAACCTACAACTCCCAGTATGTCCCCTGAATGACGTGAGAACAGTTGATTGTTGGGAGTTGGCACACTACTTCTTCTGTGAGTCAGCTGTCAGCTTGATAGCCGGCTCAGAGAATGACTGAACCCCATTACAGGGGAGTGGCAAAATTCAGTTGTTGGGGAGACACCTTGGACTGCTGCATTATACTATCCAATGGTGGCCCCCTGATGACTGCGCCCCAGGCAAGTGCCCCGCGTGTAACCCCCAGATATAACCCAGATGTGGCAAAAATGCAGAGTGGCAGTATTGGAGTATCAGGAGATTATTTAGTAAATACTGAATCTTTTCTTATTTTATCACACATCACCATCCATTTTTTTTTTTTTTTAAGTTTTTTTGTTGTTATGAAAATACAATGCAAATCGTAATTATTTGACGTTCATTTCCTTTTGAAGGTGTCCCAGAGTAGCTGAAGGGGATTCATGATGGGGGCTGTAGCTTACTGTTTACAGAGAATGCAAATTTAATGTTGGGGATCGAACAACTTTGATTTAGAAGAAATCCAAATTCTGCCCCATTAAGTCCTGTGCGACTTTCCCAATGTTAGGTGTGTGTGATGCTTTAGCACAACTCTTACTGAAAACACATCGATATGTTTTTAATGAACTGAATCTGCAGCAAAGCACAGAGCCGCAATGACTTTGAGCAATGTAGGGCATATATGGATTCTACATACCCTATGTAAAAACAATTCTAGGAATAATACAGGAAAATATAGGCGCATCGCCAAATGTATTCTCGAAATTCTATTATTATATCACACAGCAATATCAGATGTAAAATCCATCCATATCCTGCGCTGTAACTACAGCATGCTTGACAAGGTGCATCAATATTGCATATACATGTACATTGCAGGTCTCATGCATAATGTATGAGCTCATATTAAGGCAATGCGTCTGTATTTACATGACGTCCATCTCTCCTAATGAGCACTATAATATATAACGATTTTTATTATTTAACATACAATGCCTGCAAGCTAGTTTATACAATCCGGTTTTCTGTGGAGCCCTTACATTTAATGTAAATGTATACAAAAAATAAAATATTACAGGACCACAATATTTCAGATTGAGGGTACCCTTCTCAGTGGTCAAGTGCAAATCACCTCCGTACTGGGGCTGGGGGTGTAACATGAAGGATTCCCACCCAGCATTCACCATTTATATTAATTCTGTCTTATTATATGTTAGAGGGCACTTCAAGCCCCCTCAGGTATTAGCGACTAGTGATGAGCGAATATATTTGTTGCGCGAGTTTTCCCGAGCACGCTCGGGTGGTCTCCGTGTATTTATTAGTGCTCGGAGATTTAGTTTTTGTTGACGCAGCTGTATGATTTACGGCTGCTAGCCAGCCTGAGTACATGTGGGGGTTGCCTGGTTGCTAGGCAATCCCCACATGTAATCAAGCTGTCTAACAGTTGCAAATCATGCTGCTGCAACAAGGAAAACTAAATCTCCGAGCAGTCACAAATACTCGGAGATCACCGAAGCAACGAGTATACTCGCTCATCACTATTAGTGACCTTTTGCAACTACACCTTTACCTATACTTTTGACTGGGACCCCTGATAAGCTCATTGTAAGAAAGAAACGAAGATTCAGGGCCTGATTCTTCATTTCTGTTTTTTTTTTAAGTGAATCTGTCAACAGGATTTCTCTCTCCAAACTATTTATATCTGCATGTAGGCTTTCAAAGACAAGTCCAGCAATACCTTCCCATGATCAGACCATTCCTCCATTACTGAGAAATCACTGTTTGTATTGAAATGCAAATTAACCTGAAGTGCTATGGTAGCTCTAAAGCCTCTGTCACTCCAGCTCTATTCCTTCCCTACTACTTGACTGACGTCTCGTTTGCCTGAAGTCACGCAGCATAGAGGCAGCAGCTGTGGGCTGAGAATAGAGCTGGAGTGACAGAGGCTTCAGATCTGCAAATAGTCTTTCAGCCTCTTTTACATATCAGTTCAAACGTATCTTGGGGTATTTGTTGATGTTTTTTGTGCCACATTTTTCAAAATGGTTCAGGAATTTGGTGCAAAATAAAAATGTTCCTGTTCTACTAAAATGGTGCAAACTTTGAGCAAAAAAATAACTAAATTAGACATAAATAAAATGAATCCGTGAGGGAATTGAGTACATTTGCATACCTTTTAAAAAGTCACAATTGGTGAATCAAACAGAAAGATGATATTAAGAGATGTGAAATTACAAATGAAGAAGAGGAAAAATAACAGGAAAACACATACTGTGTAATGTGCAAGTCTTAAGCAGGAGGCAAAATAGAGAGGAAACAAGTGGAGAGTGCTACCTGAACGCGGGAAGTATGATAGTGGAGAGCCAACACGAGCCCGGGAAGTATGATAGTGGAAAGATCGACCTGAATGCAGGGAGTATGATAGTGGAGAGCCAACACGAGCCCGGGAAGTATGATAGTGGAGAGACTGACCTGTGAACGCAGGGAGTATGATAGTGGAGCGCGCAACCCGAGCCCGGGAAGTATGATAGTGGAGAGACCGACCTGAATGCAGGGAGTATGATAGTGGAGAGCACAACCCGAGCCCAGGAAGTATGATAGTGGAGAGACCGACCTGAACGCAGGGAGTATGATAGTGGAGAGCGCAACCCGAGCCCGGGAAGTATGATAGTGGAGAGACCGACCTGAACGCAGGGAGTATGATAGTGGAGAGCGCAACCCGAGCCCGGGAAGTATGATAGTGGAGAGACCGACCTGAACGCAGGGAGTATGATAGTGGAGAGAGCAACCCGAGCCCGGGAAGTATGATAGTGGAGAGCGACCTGAATGCGGGGAGTATGATAGTGGAGAGCGCAACCCGAGCGCGGGAAGTATGATAGTGGAGAGAGCAACCCGAGCCCGGGAAGTATGATAGTGGAGAGACCGACCTGAACGCGGGAAGTATGATAGTGGAGAGACCGACCTGAACGCAGGGAGTATGATAGTGGAGAGCGCAACCCGAGCCCGGGAAGTATGATAGTGGAGAGACTGACCTGAACGCAGGGAGTATGATAGTGGAGAGCACAACCCGAGCCCGGGAAGTATGATAGTGGAGAGACCGACCTGAACGCAGGGAGTATGATAGTGGAGAGCACAACCCGAGCCCGGGAAGTATGATAGTGGAGAGACCGACCTGAACGCAGGGAGTTTGATAGTGTAGAGCACAACCCAAGCCCGGGAAGTATGATAGTGGAGAGACTGACCTGAACGCAGGGAGTATGATAGTGGAGAGCACAACCCGAGCCCGGGAAGTATGATAGTGGAGAGACCGACCTGAACGCAGGGAGTATGATAGTGGAGCGCGCAACCCGAGCCCGGGAAGTATGATAGTGGAGAGACCGACCTGAACGCAGGGAGTATGATAGTGGAGAGCACAACCCGAGCCCGGGAAGTATGATAGTGGAGAGACCGACCTGAACGCAGGGAGTATGATAGTGGAGAGCACAACCCGAGCCCGGGAAGTATGATAGTGGAGAGACTGACGTGAACGCAGGGAGTATGATAGTGGAGCACGCAACCCGAGCCCGGGAAGTATGATAGTGGAGAGAGCAACCTGAACGCGGGGAGTATGATAGTGGAGAACGCAACCCGAGCCCGGGAAGTATGATAGTGGAGAGACCGACCTGAATGCAGGGAGTATGATAGTGGAGAGCGCAACCCGAGCCCGGGAAGTATGATAGTGGAGAGACTGACGTGAACACAGGGAGTATGATAGTGGAGCACGCAACCCGAGCCCGGGAAGTATGATAGTGGAGAGAGCAACCTGAACGCGGGGAGTATGATAGTGGAGAGCGCAACCCGAGCCCGGGAAGTATGATAGTGGAGAGACTGATGTGAACGCAGGGAGTATGATAGTGGAGAGAGCAACCTGAACGTGGGGAGTATGATAGTGGAGAGCGCAACCCGAGCCCGGGAAGTATGATAGTGGAGAGAGCAACCTGAACGCGGGGAGTATGATAGTGGAGAGCGCAACCCGAGCCCGGGAAGTATGATAGTGGAGAGCGTGACCTGAATGCGGGAAATATGATAGTGGAGAGCGCAACCCGAGCCTGGGAAGTATGATAGTGGAGAGAGCAACCTGAATGCAGGGAGTATGATAGTGGAGAGCGCAACCCGAGCCCGAGAAGTATGATAGTGGAGAGAGCGACCTGAACGTGGGAAGTATGATAATGGAGAGCACAACCCGAGCCCAGGAAGTATGATAGTGGAGAGAGCGACCTGAATGCGGGGAGTATGATAGTGGAGAGCGCAACCCGAGCGCGGGAAGTATGATAGTGGAGAGCGCAACCCGAGTGCGGGAAGTATGGTAGTGGAGAGACCGACCTGAATGCGGGAAGTATGATAGTGGAGAGCACAACCTGAATGTGGGAAGTATGATAGTGTAAAGCGCAACTCGAGCGCGGGAAGTATGATAGTGGAGAGCGCGACCTGAATGTGGGAAGTATGATAGTGGAGAGCGCAACCTGAATGCGGGAAGTATGATAGTGGAGAGCGCGACCTGAATGCAAGAAGTATGATAGTGGAGAGCACAACCTGAATGCGGGAAGTATGATAGTGAAGAGCGTGACCTGAATGCGGGAAGAAGTATGACAGTGGAGAGCGCGCCCTGAACGCGGGAAGTATGATAGTGTTAATACAAGTGAGATCGCTTACATGGGCTGGTTGTGCTAAGTAGGCACAACACTAGTAGAAACTTTGCTGGTAGATGGGATCCTTGTCTACGGTTTGTCGCTCGCCCGAGACGCATGGAGATATGCTTGACTGGCGCAACCACGCATCCATGTTGATGAAAAGAAAGGTGGAGATTCCGGAGGCGCTTCCTACTAGCAGGCAGGATCCCAATGTCTCATGTCATGTGCAGACAGTACCTCCAACCATGCACTGATTTAGACCACGGTGGATCAAAAATGTTAGAACTGTTTATTCCAAAAGGTTTCAGACACCAAAGATATACTGGATACCTAAAGAGATTACATGAATAGAATATTAATAAAATTATAAAAACTAAACACTAAGGGAATCTTGTGAGAAGCGATTATATCTAGGAAGTAGGCTGGCTAGCCACTGTTGGGGATCTTTTTTTTTATAGGGCTAAATATAGATTATTTTTGCAATTGGGTTTCATTAAAAAAAATTGTGCCATTTGGTTTTTACAGGCTCTTTGTTTCCTTGATGCTGTCTGTGGTCAAATCTCAGCTGAGAGGAGCTGAGGAAAAGGGAGATAAGAATTAGGCTACTTTCACACTAGCGTCGTACTCGGCCCGTCGCAGTGCGTCGGGCCGATGTACCGACGCTAGCGTTGTTTGCGCTGCACAACGGGTCCAGCGGATGCTGATTTTCAGCGCATCCGCTTCCCCATTGTGAGGTGCGGGGAGGAGGGGGCGGAGTTCCGGCCGCGCATGCGCGGTCGGAAAAGACATTCTCGACGTAGCAAAAAACGTTGCAAGCAACGCTTTTTGCTGCCGACGGTCCACCACAACACGACGCAACCGTCGCATGACGGTTGCGACGTGTGTCAATGCGTCGCTAATGTTAGTCAATGGGGAAAAACGCATCCTGCAGACAACTTTGCAGGATGCGTTTTTTCGACAAAACGACGCATTGCAACGTATTGCAAAAAACGCTAGTGTGAAAGTACCCTTACAAGCTCTCCTTTCAGACTGAGCTCACTGATGGATTCAAAGTTAACTTATTTTGTAACCAGTAGTGTGAGCGAGTATACTCGTTGCTCGGGTTTTCCTCCGAATATTTTGGCGTGCTCAGAGATTTAATTTTTGTCGACGTAGCTGCATGATTTGCGGCTGCTAAACAGCCTGAAGACATGTGGGGATTGCCTGTTTGTTAGGGAATTCCCACATGTATTCAGGCTGTCTAGCAGCCGCAAATCATGCAGCTGCGTCGACCAAAACTACATCTCTGAGCACTACAAAATACTCAAAGACCACCCGAGCGTGCTTGGGAAAACCCGAGCAACGAGTATACTCGCTCATCACTAGTATCCAGCAATAGACAGTGTAACACAAAGGCAGTAGAATAAAAAAAATACAAAAATATTGAAAAAATTTTTTTTAACCCAAAATACATTAATTTACACACACACAAAAAAGAAAAATTGTTATCAAAGGAGGACAGTCCCTTTAATTTGGAGATGTACGCAGGGATCAGTTTATGCATGGCCTTCTAAGTTGTTGTTAGTAATATTATGTAGAGCATTATAATAAAGAGCTCATGATTTAATACTACAACGCCTGATAATACATGCACACATTCATTCGTACTTAATACTTGACAGTTCTTATTGTGCAGACTTATCAAGCTATTAATCATTTTGACATGCCAACTTTCCTATCGATTGTTACTGAGGAGCCTGTAATTGGACTGCTGCGGGGAGCGTGATGGAGCCCTAGCAGAACATGTTATCTCTTCCCCATGGTCTATTATTATTATTATTATTGTTTATTTATATAGCACCATTAATTCCATGGTGCTGTACATGAGAAGGGGTTACATCAAAATACAAATATCACTTACAGTAAACAAAACTAACAATGACAGACTGGTACAGCGGGAAGAGGACCCTGCCCTTGCGGGCTTACAATCTACAGATCTACAAATCTATGAATCTTGTACTAGGGAAGATGCTTCACCCTGTGCCAGATCTGCTTAACAGCATTGATGGAGACATCTGAATATCACATTTGTATCTGTCGGCTAAATGTTTCATTCATTTTAAGAAGGTCACGTATAGAAAGATCCAGCTGCTCGTCCAGAGAGCCAAGTGATCAGATCTATGTCCATTTTGTAGCTCATTTGTTTAGGCAGGATGCTAAAGCGGCATGGAATCTGTATAGTGGCACCTGGGCTTCTGGGTCCACTGTGAGTGCTATGTTGTGGGTCTGTACAAATTGGAACATCTGCATAAGAGCCACAGTACAGGCCCCATGCACTTTGTCGCAGTAACCCCTTCCAAGAAGAGCGGTTTTGGGTTGAGATACAAACGGTCTCCAGATCTGCCATTATTTGTCCAAATGAAATAAATACGATCCATCAGAGATAAGAAAATAAGACACAGCCAGTATCTATCAGTGTGCAATTCTTGTCTGGTTCTCAGATGCCCATTCACAATGTATTACAACCACAAAGATAAGGAAAGTAGGAATGGCTTCTTACATTACATTACCTATGAAAGAAGATATTTGAGTTGGGAATAACAAAGTCGTAAATTATGGATTCTGCCAAACCTACAGTTCTTACTGTTGTTATATGAATATAATATGTTCTGGCCATGTATGTAGGGTCATCTATAGAAGAGCATCCATGTTAGCAAAAAAAATTGTCACTTAGCCTTCTCATTGCCTCCAAATATCGGGGTACATGGTTAAAAAAAAAAAAAATTCCATTATAGGTCCAACTTTTGTTAAATGTTCTGATTTGTAACAATGGGGAAAATGTTTGCCAACTCTATAGGGGAGAGTAATTATCATATGTGTGACTATATCAGTTGTAACACCGACGACATGGTCTTTGTGTCTAAGGGCATTGAGTGCCAAGATCTTGTATATGAGAAAGGTTTTGAAAGGGTTGTCTAGCAGTTTAAAATTGAAGACCAGGATAGGTGATTAAAGAGATTTTCCAAATTAAAAAATATGACCCCAAGCACATTGCACAAATATAAAATAACAAACAGCAGTTACTCACCTTATTCCAGGTGTTGTTTCTTTTTACAGGCTGCAGCTGTGACATAATGACTACAGGTCACATTGCTCATTGCTGCTGCAGCCAATCCACTGAGCTGAATGAGTGGCTGCAGCAGTGATGTGACTTGTAGTTGTGATATTACTTCTGCACAGTGCACAAAGACTAAAGCAATGTGAAATACTCAGCACTGGACCCAGGGAAGGTGAACACCTTTTTAGGATATGTGCACATGATGTCTTGACGAAGGCGTGCTACTGCTGGAGCTTCGCTAGGCGAAACTAGTTCAAGAAAAAGCTGGCAGTCTTCAGTTCTGCAGTCTTTTTTCCTGCTATTTAGATTTTAACTAGTAACAAAAGACTGAATGCGTGTATGGCAAGTCATTTTTACATTGCAGCATTTTCATTTTTTCCAGCAGTTTTGAGGCGCTTTTTCAGGTGGATGCCACACAGTCATGTGCACATACCTTTTCTCTCGGTGATCTGATCAGTGTAAACAGTGTTTGTAGCAGAAGAGCCCAGTGCAGCCAACAAAGGAATAGTGAAGAATAGTGCAGTTTCTCTCTGTACAGATGTTGCATTAAAAATATAGTTTGCATGGTTGTTCCTGATGCTGGTCTACTCTTAGTATTTCAATTCTCCAAGTTATTTTTTAATAAAGTTGGCTTCACATGACCTAGATTCTCGGTCCCTGTACAGAGCACCATTCCTGGAATGATCATGGGTCTCCTGACCTACTGAAAGCCTCATAGGGATATATAAGGCTCTTGAGTTCAGGTCAGGAAACCAAGTGGAAATCACAGTCTGTACAGGGAGCATGAGACTTGGATGTAGCCGGCCTTAGAGTTATGTTATAGAATCATAGAATGTTAGAGATGGAAGGGTCCTCCAGGCTCATCGTGTCCAACCCCCTGCTCAGTACAGGAGTCACTAAACCATCTCAAACAGATGTCTGTCCAGCCTCTGTCTGAAGACCTCCATTGAAGGAGAACTCGCCACCTCTTGTGGCAGCCTGTTCCACACATTGATCACCCTTCCCTTCAAAAAGTTTTTTCTAATATCTAACCGGCATCTTCTCCCTTTCAGTTTCATTCCATTACACTGACAGCCCTTCAGATATTTGTAGACAGCTATTACATCCCCTCTTAGCCTTCTTTTTTGCAAGCTAAACATTCCCAGATCCTTTAACCATTCCTTGTAGAACATTGTTTACAGTCCGCTCACTTTCCTGGTAGCTCTTCTCTGAACTTGCTCCAGTTAATTGTTTTAGTATTCTGATAATCCTCTTTATCCCACTAGTTTAGTAGTCTGTAGATATAATTATTCTCTTACTGCTGTAATATAAATCAGTTCTCCGTGCACTGAGCCTGTGATCGACTTATATTTCTAGAAAGTGAACGATCGGGGGACGCAGAGCTTCTGGGTGAGGGAGGGGTCAGCAGTCTAAACCAATGATAAGACAGGGCTGTGTCTCAGATCTCAGATTCCTTGTAAACACTGGATCTAAAGTCTAGGCACAGATCACACCATTATCCTCATTTATTTCAAGAAAAGCTGTAGGCAAACCTAAAGTTACCTATTTCTATCCCCTGAATGTTGAAAGGGAACGTGTCATCAGAAATGACCTATTGTTTAAATCGGGTTTATGTGTTAAATGTATAGTTAAAATATTTTGGCAATCCCCTGTTTTTTATATTAAAGCATCTACTGAGCACATGTGAAGGGAGAGGGAGCAGGTGAGCTGTGACATCGCCTATTGTGATTGGTGGATCCTGTGTTATCAGCTGTGTATAGAGGTGTTACCTGTCTGTGTATTCTCTGTTTTAAATGATTAAATCAGACTTCTTCAAAACTCTTTCAGTGTCCAGTGTGAGAATTGCAAGATTTTATTTTTATTTAGTTTTTACTTATTTTTTTTTAATAAAGATCATAAAGTGAAATAAAAAAAAACCTCAAAATTTAAAGATAATATACATTTAAGCAAAAAAACCTGATTAAAACCATAGGTCATTGTTAATGACACATACACTCTACTTGTCCTGCCTATTAGGTGTGTAAACTGTGGAAATAAAAAGGATCCTCTCTACTTACCTCTACCTTCTCTATCCCATGAGAAACCATGCTTGGACAATTATCTGTCATCAAAACTGTGTATTATAGTGCACCCCCTGTGCCGTCCAGTGGATAAGTGTCAGTAATACATGTTTCCTGTGTGTAGTAAAATACTTACGAGTGGCCATCTTCTACCGATTCTGTGCCGCACCGGTCCCTTGTGACGGTAGTTTTGGCTGGAAGTCACAGCTAACGATTCGATCTCTCTTGATGTATCTCTGAGATTCTTGCTCTGACTCTCATAGAGTTACATTGAAAAGTGACTTCAGGTCTTGACCGCCCAGCAAACACTGGAGTGATTAGACCAGTTACGATGCCAGTCACTAGTGATGAGCAAGTGTACTCGTTGATCGGGTTTTCCCAAGTATGCTCGGGTGACCTCCGAGTATTTTACCGTGCTTGGACTCAGAGATTTAGTTTTCGTCACCTCAGCTGCATGATTTACGGCTGCTAGACAGGCTGAATACATGTGAGGAATGCCTATTTGTTACGGAATTCCCACATGTATTCAGGCTGTCCAGCAGCCGCAAATCATGCAGCTGAGGCAACGATAACTAAATCTCCGAGCACGCCAAAATACTCGGAGACCACCCAAGCATGCTCGGGGAGACCCAAGTAACAATGCTACTCGCCCATCACTATCAGTCACGTTGTGCAGCAGAGGACCAGAATGGGTGACCAGTAAATATTTTGCTACCTAAACAGTGGTAAAATAAAAAAAAACAGAATAATACCTTAAATATCCTAGAAGTGTTACTTAAGGCTCCTCGAATTCAGTGCAGAGTCCATACCACGAGAAGCCTACCTGCCAGGTGACTTTTGGATCCCTTAGGCTACTTTCACACATCAGGTTTTCAGTGTCAGGCTAACTCCGGCGAATTTTCAAAAAACCAGATCAGGCGAATGTTGCCGCCAGATCAGGTTTTTTTCCCATAGACTTGTATTAGTCGGATTGCACTGGATGACATTGCGTTTCGTCCGGTTTTCGCCAGATCCGGCAAATCTGCTGCTTCCGGTTTCTTGAAAAAACGTCCATTGCAACGTTTTTTGTCTCCAGCGAAAAAGCCTGAAGCGCCGGATCCAGCGCTTCTGGCTGTTTGCTACAATGAAAGCCTATGGGAGCCGGAAGGTGCCGGATCCGGAAAAAGGCAAATCCGGCGGCCTGATCTGGTTTTTAAAAATGAGCATGCTCCAATTTTTTTTTTTATCCAATAATCTAGATAGGCTAGCCGGATCCGTCAAAAAAACGCATCCGTCGCATCAGTTTTTCAAAATCTTTTCCGGATCCAGTTTTTCCAACATTCGCCAGATTTAGCCTGACACTGAAAACCTGATGTGTGAAAGTAGCCTTAGACTTGAGGTCCTAGCTGCCACTTTCACCTCTGACTGCCCTATAAATTGGAAGGTAGTTGCCGATCTCTTCTGGCAAAAAGCGGTCCCAGATCGCTCCTCCTGGTGATTCAGTGGCTTCCCCTGACGTCAGGTCGGCAGAGCAGCTTCTTCGATTCCACTCTACTCTGCAGAAGTCATGCTGATTGACAGCCTGCTACCTGCTGCCCAACAGCGGGGAGCCATCCGCAGTCACGCCCCATAGACAGAACAGCCCGTTGACATGGAGCGGTCAGTGACTACTTGTCGCCAGCGTCAGGTTTAGATTTTAGACCCATAGTAAAAATAATAAACAAATAGTACTTAATTAATAGTACTTTGTTTAAAAAAAAGCATTTGTTTAAAAGCCCCCCGTTTGGAGGATAGGAAGAAGCTGTTCTGGGCAAAAAAATGAACTTTTCTCATTATTAACTTTACGTGGAACCCTTGCGGAAATGTAACAAAATTTCCAAACCAACATCCAAGGCTTTTGTATTGTTATTTCTTTTTCTTCCCTGTTTTTCTTACATTTTGACAGGACATGGTATATGTGATCTTCAGAAATAACGGTGTGCTAGAAATCATTTATTAAAGGTCAGAATAACAGCCGTGCCTGGAGGGTAATTAGAAACGCTCGCTGTTAAGATCTGGTGCTCACAAATTAGGAGTAAAACACCAAGGATCCAATACATTTTTTTCTTTTTGCACCTCTTTTGTCTACATTTGGAGTTTTTTACACCAGTTTTTCATTTAAGTCTTATTCTTCATTTAACGTGTGCCTTTTAAAGTCTACTTTATGTTTTTTTTTGCCTGGATTCTTATGTTTGTCTTTGAGGGTGAAGTTCCAGATGTTTCAGCTGTTTCATCAATTCATATTTTTTTTTTTTAAATTGGCACAAAACGTACTCCAGTAACCTCCTGGAGTGATTGTATGTACACCAGACAGATATTTTTGGTTTAAATGTTGTGCCATTTAAATGGAGCCTGCAACTTTTTCTGTGCTAAAATGTCACACAACTGGTTAAACATAAAATTAAATAATTTTTTATTTTAAAAAAAAAAAAATCATGAAATTTTGAAAGCTTTAAAAAGAAAAGTGACTTAAAAAAAATCACAAATGATGAATCGGGTCCCAGGTGGTAAATGGTTGAGTGGGTGCAGAAAACCAGGCTTCCCTCACAGCTATTGAAGCTTAAAATTGAATGAATTCGTAAGAAGTTCATTATATAGTCGGCAGTAATCTTTCTGGGACGCTGCGCTCTACAAGAAATCATCCTCGTTTTTCTCTGTTCTGATTAGAATTCTGAAAAATAATGTCTCAACATAATCTCAAATTGGGAATTTTCGGAACAATGGCATTGGTTAACTTGTAATAATTATCCTCCATCATTGAGGGGTAGGGTGTCTGACATCAGTTCATTAAAAATTAGAACTCCTTAAAATAAGCTTCTTATGTGTTAAACTCGCGATCGTGCACTGATCTGCCACCATCCAAGGTAGAATGTTGAGAGAACCATGGAAAAAATGGAGGCTTGTTGATGTCTTGGCATCCGGTGGAGCTGGAGAGTAAGGCCGGGGTCACACAGAATACGGCCGAGTGCTATGCGATAAAACATCATATAGCACTCGGCCCAGTGTTACTCTATGGGGCAGATCACATCTGTGATTATTTTCTCACACCGAGTCGGCATTTGAGAACAATGGCAGCATGCAGCGATTGTCAGAGAGACTCACTCATAGACTTGTATGGGTGCGAGTGACACAACGTACAGCACTCGCATATCACCCGAGTGCGGTGCAATGCATGACGACGCCAGCAGTGGAGGAGATGGAGAAGTTACTTTCTCCGTCTACTCCGTAAGTGTGCTCCGATCCTCTCTGTGAGATAGGCTCGGAGCACAGTAGACTGACACTCGACTCCCACTCGCCGCAGAACAGGAGCCGAGGATCATTATCAGGAGCCTCCAATGTGATACACTGGTGTGACTGCAGCCTAAGGCTAAGTTCAGACTAGAGTGGAACTTTATGGATCAGTCATGTTTTCAGGTGAATATCTAGGTGGAAAAAAATCTCAGCCTTTAGGTCCATGTGGAATTAACCTCAACATCTGGTCAGATTTACGGTTGTCCACTACTAGGACAACCCCTTCTTGATCAAAATGTTTGGCGCCAATAAAATTATAAAGCCTATACTCACCTTCCGTGCTGGTGCCGTTCCCGCGGAGTGGGCATTTGATCTCCCCAGGGCTTTCATACGTTTGTTGTGACACGTGACGGCAGCACTCAATCAGCACTGGTGTCAATGTCTCTGCCTTTGGACAAATCAAACCTGAGGAGGAAGTCCGGGTTGCAGCTGATCTCGGACTTCCTCTTCCTGCTCAATTCAACAGGAGGCGAGGACAGTGACGCCAGCGCTAATTGGGCACCGGCATCTCATGTCACAAGAACAGCACGTGAGCCCCGGGAGATGGAGTGCCGACACTGTGGGAACCGCGCCGGCACAGGAGGTGAGTATAGGCTTTATTATGTTATTGGGGACAAGCGAGGGGCATCAGAACAAGTTGTCCAAGTGGTGGACAACTTCTTTAAGGACCAGCCTTGTGCATAGAGATAGCAGGCGGCTCCTTCACTTGTCTGATTTGGCAGCACACACACTGAGCTGCGACTTGCTGATATCACTTATTCCCAAAGATCCGCACTCATCTGAGCTTAGCCTTGGGGTTTATTTGGGGAGGCAAAAACATACAGCTAATTGTATGCCCCAGTCGTTAGGAAATTCTAAAACTGATATGGTGTTTTTTATCTTTTTTATCTTTGTGTTTTACTAATATTTTGAATGATTTTACTGACAGATTCTCAGTTAGCTCTTTCTACAGCCAGCAATGTGCAGAGAAACAAAGATCCCGTAAAAGCCAACGTTGCAACATTTGTAATTAAACCAAACATTAAAAATTATTGTAATGTTAATCCAAAATGCATGAATTTAAGTAAAAAAAATTCCAGAAGAGGTCCATATTCTTTAACCCTTCAAAAAAAATCCTGAGGGGTTTTAGGTTTCACTAAATAATAGCATTATCTGTCCACCACTACATGACAAGGATTGTATATAGGTCACCCGAGCTCTCTGGATAGTAGATGTAGGTCAGGGCAATGTTCCATGCGCTGTATATAGGAATATGGGTCACTAGACTCGTATGATTCAGGGGACACTGGAATATTCTTTATGTTTAATATTTGACACTGAAAGAAATTCTCATTGAATACATATCACGTTAGCAAGCAATAAGCACTAGTGATGAGCGAACGTGCTCGGATAAGGTGTTATCTCAGCATGCTCGGGTGATAACTCGGACCAGAAAGACCAGACAAACTAATGCACCAGTTTAGACCTGTGAGGTTAAAGTACAGGGTGAGCTATTTATCTGGATACACCTAAATAAAATGGGAATGGTTGGTGATATCAACTTCCTGTTTGTGGTACATTAGTATATGGAAGGGGAAAACTTTTCAAGATGGGTGGTGACCATGGCAGCCATTTTGAAGTTGGCCATTTTAATTTTTCAATTGGAAGAGGGTCATGTGACACATCAAACTTGTTGAGAATTTCACAATAAAAACAATGGTGTGCTTGGTTTTAACGTAACTTTATTCTTTCATGAGTTATTTACAAGTTCATGACCACTTATAAAATGTGTTCAAAGTGCTGCCCATTGTGCTAGATTGTCAATGCAACCCTCTTCTCCTACTCTTGACACACTGATAGCAACACAGCAGAAGAAATGCTAGCACAGGCTTCCAGTATCCATTGTTTCAGATGTTGCACATCTCGTATCTTCACAGCATAGACAATTGCCTTCAGATGAACCCACAAAAAGATAGAAGTCTAAGGGGGTCAGATTAGGAGACCTTGGTGGCCATTCAACTGGCCCATGACAACCAATCCACTTTCCAGGAAACTGTTCATGTAGGAATGCTCGGACCTGACACCCATAATGTGGTGGTGCACCATCTTGGGTGTCAGGTCCGAGGATTCCTACATGAACAGTTTCCTGGAGAGTGGATTGGTCATCGTGGGCCAGTTGAATGGCCACCAAGGTCTTCCAATCTGACCCTGTTAGATGTGTATCCATATAAATGGCCCACCCTGTACATTTCCCATCTATCTGCAGTACACTCCCTGACAGAAGTTATGTCGCTTATCCATGTTATCTAAATAAAAGCTTATAACCTGACGTTAAATTCATCCATTGGTTGTATAAATTATTCTTTTGAAAGCTGAAACCCTCTGAAATGTGGTTTAGGTTAAGAAAATAAATTGGCATCAATGCAGAAATATTGATCAGTTAATGGACACAGAATGGTCAGATTTTGGCAAGACAAAAGTTTTGTCGCCCACAGAAAGTAATGTGATATTCAAACAAATAATTAAATTAAAATCCAAATATATGTTGCATAACATTGGTGAATGAAGTTGTGGTGCTTTTAGAGTCATATTTAATATTTTGTATGACTTCCATGAGCTTGAAGGATTCAACATGCGGTTCAACAATGATTCATACAATTTATTAATGAAGTCATCAGGAATAGCAAAGAATGCAGTCTTACATGCCTCCCAGAGTTCATCTAGATTCTTTGGTTTTGTCTTCCAAGCTTCCTCTTTCATTCTACCCCAAACATGCTCAATGATCTTCATGTCTGGTGACTGGGCTGGCTAGTCCTTGAGCACCTTGATCCTTTTTGCCTGGAGGAACTTTGTTGTAGAGATGGATGTATGAGATGGAGCACCATCCTGCTGCAGAATTTGACCCCTTTATGATTTGAAATATAAGAGGTAGCTAATACTTCTTGATATTTTAGGCTATTGATATTGCTTTCCACCTTGCAAATGTTTTGCACACCCCCATACAGAATGTAACCCCAGACCATGATCTTTCCACCACCAAATGTAACTGTTTTCTGGGTGTATTTTGGATCTATACGGGCTCCAGTAGGTCTCCTGCAGTATTTGCGGCATATGTGGTGTAATTCTACTGAAGATTCATCAGAGAAATCCTCCTTCTGCCACTTTTCCAGCGTCCATCTGTTTAGCAGGCTGTGGGACTTTGCAAATGCCACACGTTTTTTATTTGCCTTTTGTTTAATGCTGGCTTCTGGGCACTGATTCGACCATGGAGGCCATTTCGAGACAGAATCCTACAACTGTTCTAGTTGACTCAGAAGAGGCAATTTGCGTACTAGTTGACACAGGGATTTGTGGTGACCAGGCCTGTTGGAGCTCTGCTGCAGTGGAAGAGGGGCTTGCTTTGGATTTTCTAACCAACAAACATTCCTCTTGAGCAGTTGTCTTGCGGGGTCTGCCAGACCTGGGCTTGTCAAACACATCTCCAGTCTCTTCAAATCTTTTTTTAATTCTTTGTACTTGATGCTGAGACACATTAAAGGTGCCAGCCACCTCTGCAGTGGATCTGGCGCCTCTTGATAATCCAGGCTTTGGTCGCAGGGTGGATTTTTGGCATGTTGTCAGAGCTCAAGTTGCAGTTCAAGTGAAGGTCTGGGGTGCTGGATTTCTTTTTATACACACACACTAATTTTACAGATCATTTACTGAGCACAGGTGAGGATGTAAACTAGGATTGGGTGCATTATATGACCAGGCGACAAAACTTTTGTCTTGCCAAAATCTGACCATTCTGTGTCCATTAACTGATCAATATTTCTGCATTGATGCCAATTTATTTTCTTAACCTAAACTACATTTCAGAGGGTTTCAGCTTTCAAAAGAATAATTTATACATCTAATGGATGAATTTACTGTCAGATTATAAGCTTTTATTTACATAACATGGATAAGCGACATAACATCTGTCAGGGAGTGTAGATCAGCTGATTGCCATAGAGGCTGCAATCTTTAAGGGGCTGTCTCAGAAGTTTTATACCATGAGATCCAACTTTTATGCTCATGCAGACAACCATATTCTTAATCCAAGTGCGACAAAACATCAGCTTGCACTCAGACCAATGTTATTCTTTAGGACCTTGCACATGTTTGCTTTTTTTTTTTTTTGGTTGGAGAAAGAAATTGCAGCTTGCCCGAGTTGGAGCCAATATTTTCTACACACTCAGCTATGCAAGCTAATGAGTGCGTCAAAAATATTGGACTGCACTCGGCTGACATCTGAGCGCCGTCCAATTTTAACGGACTGATAGACTGGAGAAGATGGAGATTTTTTTCTCTATCTTCTGCTCATCTGAGAAAATCTGACCACAGTTTGATTTGCAGAATTGGCCCAATTCAGAAGAGCTCTCGGATGGATTCTCAGTTAACACATTCTGCAGCCAGCAAAAGGCAGTATAACACAAAGGCTATAGAAGGCAAACGGTAATATTTTTAATGAAGTAAAATTGCAAAAATTATTTCTAGCCCCAATTCCATACAAAAATTGTCCACTTTTAGGGAACATTGTTTTTCCTATGTAACTGCATGTAATTGGATTAAAAATCATTTTTGTAAATGGGTTTTGTTAAAAATGCTGCACCGTTTGCCATCAGTAGCCGTTGTGTTACATTGTCCATCGCTGGCTGTAGAGTGCATGAACTGAAAATTCACCAGTGAGCTCATGTTCATAGGGACTGTACAGTGGAAAACTTTGTAACTCCTTTATGTCTTTTCTTCTGAGCTACTTTTAGCTGATTTTTGACCACATCAAAGTTGGATTTTCAGAGACACAAAGTCTAAAAATCTAACGGTGCAAAATTTTCAATGAAATTGAATTGCAAAAATAGTGTTTAGCCCCAAATGCAATACATTAAAAAAATTGTCCCCAGATGAGTACATCTGCTTTAATATTCTTATTAACTTTTCCTTCCCATGTTGTGTGTCTTCCCTAGATCGCACTCTTTCTTCGCTCTCCATAATGCTCCCGCTTTCCATATTCCCTCTTATTATCGGCCCTCTTCTCCGTGCAGACGGTGGATGCTCTGCAACAATGTTTGTCTTATACCGTATTTCAGATTCATAGATAATACATAGTAAGAGGGAATAGATAATATCGCAACCTGTTGATGTCTCATTAAAATCCATCATTAGATGCGGTGCCTAAAAAATAAAAAGTCTCGGTTTGCAGAGAAAGTGACACTGGAAATAGCCCCGGGTGATTTGTGCTTCACTCCAAGGCAGACAGGGTCTAACCTTCCGTTCTGTTGGAAGAGGAGCGAAGATTTGGCCATTAATGACTAGTAGCTGGGGACAGGGAAAGTACAGTGTCATGAAATGAGGTCATAAATCTGCCATTCACTCCGGAGCACAAGAGGTGATTCAGGCCATTATTAGCTCTCATACCACTAAGGGGAAGAACAATAATTAAACTATTGTGTGACCCCGGCTTTACAAATCTGCCGGCGGAGGAAAGGCCTCGCATGCAAATTATGACGATAATCTAGTATCTATTTTCACAGGAAAAGGCAAAAATGCAAATGCTGCAGAAACTGGTTGTTTGTCAGAAGATTGTGAATTTTGTCTCTAATTCGTTTTCGGGATGTCCCTTCCACAAATGCGTTACACAGAGGTAGAAAGGATAGATGTGAGGACAATTATACATGATATAGTGAGGCAAAGCTAAAGCAGTGGTGGGGCCAGTGGTGACCAACTGGATGGCTGCCTTCAAGTGTAATATGGGTATTATGGTGAGGATTAGATTGAACGGGATCGGATAAGGTGTTATCTGAGCATGCTCAGGTGCTATCCGAGCGTCTTCAGCGTGCTTGAAAAATACGTTCCAGTCCCCGCGGCTGCTTGTCTCGGGGCTGTTAGACCGCTGCTAGATTACCTGTTTGTTAGGCAATCCCTGCTTGTGTTGTGGCTGTCAAACAGCCGGGAGACATGCCTGTCTTTGGCACGGACTCAAACACATTTTTCGACCACGCCGAAGACGCTCGGTTAGAACATTAGCATGCTTATCCGAGCATGTTCGCTCATCACTAGTTAGGATCTTTCTTCTACTTTTGCAAAATATGTAGCATTCCCAATTCTAGGATAAAATTGTGATGACTTCTGACAGACCCCCATAGACTTTAGTCACTGTCACTTCAACTAACTTTGCATAAATCAATAATAGAAGCAAATATTAGAAACTTTGTAATACATGTTGTCAGGGAAATCTGCTTCTTTCTCTTATGAGACACTTGTTCTTGTCACTCTCCCTCTGGAACTCCTCATTCACTTTGAAAGAAAACAGTGCAAATACTGAGAAATATTGAATGAAGAAGGTGTATGGGAAGAATCAGAGAGACACAGGCAAATCATGCTGCTGCTTTATCACAATACAGTGCTAGAGTCACAGCAACACTGCTCAGTACTGCTGTCTAATGTCCACCATGTTATTGCTTCTGTCTGTGAATTAAATTGAGATAGAAGAGCAGTGATTCCAATGTCTCTGTGAGACATCATAGCAACTAGTCTTTATCCACTAGCTCAGAGATAACAGAAGCGTAGAGAAAGTGCACGCAGAGAAAAAAAACTGGTGAAAAAAATGCAGGATACAAGTCATACAATGATGTCAAAACCAAAAGTAAAGGCAGGAGTATAGTCGGGAAGTCAGGACTAGGAATAGCACAAAGTCAGAATGGTACAGAACAGTAAGTGCTTATTCACAAGACACAAGCAGAAGCCAAACTTGCTGAACTCTGTGTGATGTTTGGCTTTTCCTTATGTTTTTTGGCTGATAATCTTTACAACAAGAGACATCACAAATATTAATTTCCGCAGTCAATGAGGCAAATGTTGATGTCTTATTTGGGTATCGTTCATTATCCGATTTTCTACTGCTTTTCTAAATTCAGCTGGTACATGCTACATGCTATATGGCCACATATAGGCGCGTCCATCACACCAATATACGTTTTTTTAGACATCTTATTTCAAAACACTGCACATTAATATAGAATTAGACCTTTTTGTTGGCCTCCATACATCTGACCAGGCTTTCTATAAGATTCTGGTGTGTGTCTGTGGGAATTTGTGTCCATTTAGCCAAATGATCACGGTCAGCCTCCATATCCCACTTATCCAAAATGGACAGACAATGATTTGGGATAAGGGAACTTTCAGCGCTCCAAGTCATAGGTTTTCAGTGGGATCAAGGTCAGGGCTCTGTACCTAATGCTGGCCCTTCGCAGTAGATGACTGTTGGCTGAAGATGATTGTTCAGCCATCTCAGTAGATTCTTCCATACACAGTAGAGGAAGAAGGTTTGTTCCAGATCCTTGTAATAAAATCCAAAATGTATTTAGGCCATGAACGTCTATGAAAAAACACCCATCAAAGAAAGAAAGGCGACGTGTTTCAATTGCAATCATGCAAACTTATCTAATCAGGCTCAGATTAAGATTGTAGGATCGCGATCGAAACGTGTCACCTTTCTTTCTTCGTTGGGTGCTTTTTTCATAAGAGTTTTCTCACTATTTTAACGTGGCCTAAATAAATTTAGGATTTTATTACAAGGAGCTGGAACAAACCTTGTTCTTCCTTCGTTGCTGCTTACTGGTGATGAGTGAACGTGCTCAGATGGCGTCTTATCCGAGCATGCTCTGGTGTTATCCGAGTATTATGTTCGACTCCCTGCAGCTGCTTGATTTTCGGCTGTTAGACAGCCCGCATACCTGTGGGGATTTCCTGTTTGCTAGGGAAGCCCCACATGTGTTTAGGCTGTCTAGCAGCCGCAAATTATGCAGCCGCAGGGAGTCAAACATAATATACAAGCATGCCCAAGATACTCGGATAACACCCGATCATGCTTGGATAAGACATTATCTGAGCAAGTTCGCCCATCACTACTGCTTACGTCTCATCTGAACAGGGTTCCGCTCACCTGCCACCTGTGAACATTTATTTGGTAAGCTGGCTTTTTTTCCTTTTTCAGCTTGTTTAGTACAGAGGAACATACACTCGGCTAAGCGCTCTTTATGTGTTCTCATGTATGACATGTTAGCCAGCAGCTTATCTCGAACAGAACAATGTGACAATGTGATCAGAAGACCATACCCAACCAATACCTCACCCAATGATCAGTCATCTGGCGCCCCCCAAAAATTAGATTGCCGGCTGAAACCTGTCAATGTTGGCGAGTTTGACCAACATTAGTCATATGTATGAGGACCCTTACACTCGAGTTCCTCCACACCAAACCCATCTATTATTGTAACAATGTACAGAGCCCACATCTCATTTTGAGCAGTTCTACGGGACACTCATACATTGCGCACACAGGGTGTCCGCGCTGCAGACATCTTAGTTGTGAATGCCCTTTACGCTAGACCCAAAGCTCCCGTAATATTGCACAGAAGTTTCCTGCTCTGCTGATGAGCTATGTACATCGTTTGGCCAGATACATGGACTGTCTATATGCAGAGCTTTACTGAATGTAACCCTGCAATATCGTTGTAATATTTTCCTCCCAAGCAGTTATGCAAATTTCCTACATTCATTCAGTTTACACAAATGTTTTGGAAATGAGCTTTGTCACACTGGATTATCTTCCCGCATCCTAGTAGTATTTCATTCAAATATACCATTTGCAAAACTAATGTCATTCAGCCATGAGCTGCTAATGATGATAATGATGACGCAGACCTTCCAGGGATTTCCTCCAGTGACTTAAAGCGTCCAAACATAAGAGAAATAAGTTTAGCATTTTGGGGGCAAGAATGAGATAAAGTAAAATGACAAATGTTTTATGGCCTGGTCTGGGCTTCCATTGATGGGACCCAGATCTGTCGTTCAGCATGGTCAACTTTTTAACTACAGCAGCCAATAAAGACCCCAAAAATCCAACAGCAGATCAACGTTTCTACACATATCTGCCATTTATTCGATCACATAAATATGTCGATGATTGGCAGAAAGCGGTCTGATATTGCCTTTTCAGTGGTCTAAAATGACTGCATTGTGTCTGGCCACTTGACATTGACTCCAAATTCCAATACTCATCATTTATCACTGTCCACATTCTAAATTTATTTCATATATAAAATAGTAGACACAAAAATGTAGCAAGAAACAGAATAGTGCGTAGGCTAATAATTACGGTACAACCCCTGGCAAAAATGATGGAATCGCCGGCCTTGGAGGATGTTCATTCAGTTGTTTAATTTTGTAGAAAAAAAAGCAGATCACAGACATGGCACAAAACTAAAGTCATTTCAAATGGCAGCTTTCTGGCTTTAATAAACACTAACAGAAATCAAGAACAAAAAATGTGGTAGTCAGTAATGGTTACTTTTTTAGAACAGGCAGAGGGAAAAAATTATAGAATCACTCAATTCTGAAGAAAAAATTATGGAATCATGAAAAACAAACAAATAAAAAAAACACTCCAACACATCACTATATTTTGTTGCACCACGTCTGGCTTTTATAACAGCTTGCAGTCTCAGGCATGGACTTAATGAGTGTCAAACAGTACTCTTCATCAATCTGGCTCCAACTTTCTCCGATTGCTGTTGCCAGATCAGCTTTGCAGGTTGGAGCCTTGTCATGGACCATTTTCTTCAACTTCCACCAAAGATTTTCAATTGGATTGAGATCCGGACTATTTGCAGGCCATGACATTGACCTTATGTGTCTATTCTCAAGGAATGTTTTCACAGTTTTTGCTCTATTGCAGGATGCATTAACATCTTGAAAAATGATTTCATCATCCCCAAACATCCCTTCAATTGATGGGATAAGAAAAGTGTCCAAAATATCAACATAAACTTGTGCATTTATTGAAGATGTAATGACAGCCATCTCCCCATGTACACTGTGCATAAGCAGAAAGTTGACCATCAGTGGTGGGTGGGGCTATACAGAGCTCATGAATATGGAGGACTACATAGCAGCAGGTTTACTAGTCCTCTAGTGATAAAGTCGTGCTGATATAACTGTGATTTTACACAAACTACGGCAAGTAGCCCAGTAAATGACACATCACTGAAATCAGTTATTCTCTACATTGTGCTGTTCTCAGGTCAGGTGGTGCGAGATTCTCTTTAAATTAGTTTATCAGCCGCCACGGCTCTTGTCATCCTGCTGGTCTTGCTGCCTTGGCCAGCAGTGATGATGTGTTTGTCATGTTCACATGACCACTGCAGCCAATCATTGGCCTCAGCAGTGATGCCTGTGTGTACAGGTTCTGAGGCCAGTGATTGTCTGCAGCTCTCAAGTGTACATAGTTAGTTGGTTAGTCATCCCTTCTGGATAAGTCAAGAAGATCGCTTAGACCACCAGAGAGGCGACTCTGGAGTGGTGGGACTTTTATCTGGTGACTCAAAGGTATTTCGTATGGCAGTTCCTCATTTCTTAGGAGACCCCTAAACTATGGACCGCAGGAAGAACTTGAAAAATATTCAGGCAATAGTCGGGTGGAGCGTTTATTAAAAATGAGCGTTGCGCCCAACTACATACTGTTGAATCACTC
The DNA here is from genome assembly GCF_051348905.1 of Ranitomeya variabilis. Lineage (NCBI taxonomy): Eukaryota > Metazoa > Chordata > Amphibia > Anura > Dendrobatidae > Ranitomeya > Ranitomeya variabilis. The sequence continues at coordinate 500,608,374 of NC_135237.1, read as the reverse complement.
CTGTACAGTTACCGTTGTTTGCTGGCCACTAACATGTCAAAGGGGCTACTTGTCCTGTTTTCTAGGGAATGACTTTCTATTAAACGTGTCCTCCTGCCAATCAGGAGCATAAGAGGAGGTCAGAACGGTCAGAACCTCGGGCAGTCGGGTGTTCAGATGGATGTTCGGAAACGTGACGGCAGCTTGTGTTTCACTTGCACATCTCGAACAATATAAAGTATAATTGCGCAGCCAGGAAAAGCTCCCCAGATGTTCGTAAAGAGGGATTTTACATCCATTCTCATTTATGTGAACTGTGAATGGCTTTTTGCATTTCGCAGCCTTCCTGAAATATGCCCAGGTAGAGGGGGAATCTTCCAGTCGCAGAGGAGAACAGATGTCATCTCACTCTCTGAAAAGACTCATTAGTTGCATCATCCGCGCCTCCTAATAAATTCACTTAGTAATGTTTCTCTTTATGGCACAATCCATGTGTCGTCTTTTCTTTCTATGTCCCAAAGTGTGTCATAAATTGTCTCGTATGGGCGACATTCCTCAACTCTCTGACATCTCATATGACAAAGCAGATTCCCATAGTTATATAGCCATTTTATGGGCACATATAGGTCCTTGAGTCGCCCTCTTCTCTGAAACTTTTGACACTGGTAGAAGCTACTGGAATGTGATGGGACAAGTTCTGTATGGCTACGACGACCCATCGGGGTTGGGCTGTATGACAAATTAGATTAGTTCTGCCCTTTAGCAGAGATGAACAGAAGAGGACCCCTGTGCAAGGACTGTATATGGGGGCCCTTTGTAGTCCAATAGCTCATCGTAATGACAATTCCACCTGAAATGGGCCCCTAACCTCTTGGGCCCCACGGCGATGCACAGGTTGCATCAATGATATGTCTACCCCTGTAACTGACAACACCTGTCCTCTATAGTTGTCAGTCATTGAACTTTCCCACATAAAAGTAAAAAAATTGGTTACAAAATTGTTACCCATGAATGGGAAACTAAAGGACATCTTTGGGGATGAGTGGATTATGGTTTCTGGTTACATCCAACTAGTTTTTGAGTGTTCTTTCAAACTAGTTGAAACCAAGGATATTGTTGAAGTGGTCGGGAAAGACTAATTATTGTGGTTTTTGCCAGACTTTTGCCATTAGATGAACCAGAATTGTATTCCGATTCATTCTAGTCAAACTTATTAATGAAATGGATCACATTTGTCACATTCTACATGGTCTAAAAAAGGAGGTGGATGTGGTGCTGCCAAATAGTAAAATGCATCACACTAACTACTGGTGTGTGACACATTTTAGGCACAAAATATTCGTCTAAGTGCTTATTCCACATCACTATTTATGCATCAGTATTTGTAGCCCAAACCAGGAATGGAACTTACAGCGAAAAACGATCATTGAAAGATTCACTCTGTTTAATCCCGCCCACCACTGATGTACCTCCTAGTCTACTGCTCTGTATAATCCCACCCCAGCAATGATTTACCTCCTAGTCTACTGCTCTGTATAATCCCACCCCAGCATTGATTTACCTTCTACTCTACTGCTCTGTATAATCCCGCCACACTACTGATTTACCTCCCAGACTACTACTCTATATAATCCCAGCCCACCACTGATTTACCTCCTAGTCTACTGCTCTGTATAATCCAACCCCACCACTGATTTACCTCCTAGTCTACTGCTCTGTATAATCCAACCCCACCACTGATTTACCTCCTAGTCTAATGCTCTGTATAATCCCGCCACAGCATTGATTTACCTCCTAGTCTAATGCTCTGTATAATCCTGCCCACCACTGATTTATCTCCTAGTCTAATGCTCTGTATAATCCCGCCACACTACTGATTTACCTCCCAGACTACTACTCTATATAATCACACCCCACCACTGATGTACCTCCTAGTCTACTGCCCTGTATAATCCCGCCTCACCACAGATTTACCTCCTAGTTTGCCCCTACATTGTGCTGCTTACAGATTACATAGCAAAATCTGCTGACAGATTACATTTTAACTTGGTGAGGGGCCAACTACTAGCACCACTGTCAATCTCGAGACTGAGTCTGGTGTTGGAATGCCCTGTCAGATTGAAGAGGTGGTTGCATTGTTTATAGGGTTGCTGCAGAAAGCAGAGCGCTGCATTTTTCTATCTTCATCAGTCCCATGAATTTTGAATGGAGCATGAGCAAGCGTGATATACCAGTGCTCCATTCGAACAGGGAGGGATTTTTTTTTTTTCTTTTTGCTCTTTCCTGACAAATATACAGTGAGGGGTCTTGTCCTACAACAAAAATTTAATCCAGTGACTCTCAAAAGTGCACCAATCTGTAGATACAGTACCGACTTTCCCAACTGTTTTCTTCATGTTGGTGTCATGGCTTCCATTATTAGGATCGCTGATGTTACAGAGCCTAATACCAAGTATACATTCTCAATATAGCAGCATAGGCTTAGAGCCAAGTTTCTATACAGTTCCTCTTTTGCAAGCATTACGCCATGATGTATAAATGTGCATTCAGCGCTTTCTATTCTAGAGTTTCTAGAGTTAACGATAAGGGACAGTGACTAGGAAGAAACATTCATCCATAGCAGAGAAATTGTATGCTCTCTCATGCGCCTCTTTACCTGCACAATGTAGAACTGTGGAGTGAAAGCTCTCTGGTAATAAATGCATCTCATTTCCATTATCTGCCTTTTTTTCAGCTCGCCCAGATCTTGCCGACCGAGGAGAATTTCTTGCTGTTCTTTAGAGAGCAGGTGAAGTCAAGCGAGGAGTTCATGCAGGTATGTCCGAATTGTGCTGAGAGCATATAGACCTTCAGTCTGATATTCAGATGAGCTATGGGGGTCACTAACGATAAGAAAACATGCTGCCTATAATAAATGTATGTCACATGTTCGGAGGTCTGATCTATCTCGCCTCTGTTCACATGTGTCCATTCTAAACAGACATCACATCCTTCTTCACACGGTGGCCAATGGACCTCAGTGACTTGTCACAGAGCTTCTTGGGTTCGGTCGAGGTGTACTTCATTTTTCCTATCAAAAACAACCGAATTGGTAACAGAGGCTCCTAACACAACCTCCAATGCAGATGTGAACATAGCCTGAGTCCTGGACATCCATCCAGGGTCTGTACATGGCAGTGGTGTCCAACTTCCTGCTCCCAAGTAGTTGCCAAACCTCAACATATGTTGTAGCTTGCATTTAGTTTTAGTTACCGTAGAGTTATTTTATCTACTAGGTGAGATAATATGAAATAAAAATCCATGAGAGGATATTGAAGCATTATTGGGGTCTCTAGTTAAAAAAAGAATATAAATTAAAGGGTTATTCTCACCATTCTAAATTGTTAAATTTGCCAAGTATATATAAAAAACAAATTGGCAAAAATGGAGGGATTTCTAATTGTATTGTTTACTGCTTGTTGCGGTGATAGACTGCAGCGATGATAGTCTCCTAGTCAAGGAGCTCAGTGCTTACTTACCAGTTCTTTGCATTAGAACTTACAAGCTGGCCACCCCAGGTTCGGTGGTCCGGCGCTCGTCCGATGCTGCAGAGGGCAGGATTCAGTGGTGCGGTGCACGTGAAGACCAATGATGAGAACAACCCTTTAAGGAATTGTGAGCTAATACAGGGGCAGATACAAAGGTCACCTCTCACTCTGAAGGACCCAGTCGAGCTATCCATCACATGGACAGTCCATTTTTTGTAATGATTTGTTTTCCACTGGATGGCACTGCAGTGGAATTACTACCAAATGCTTTCAGCTGATTGCTGGGGAACCTTGCAGCAGGAAACCATATGATCAGCTTATTGTTAAATGAACCTTCTTAAAAATGCAATTGTCAAAACCAGACAACCCTTTACGCTTTGCACATATGGAATTTGAGCCCCATGTTTGCAGTATACAGTGTTCTGTATCCATCAGGCTCCATCCACTCAGCAGAGCCCACAATTGCATCATTCAGGCTGGTAAACATCTATTTAATCTATTTATATAATTACCTTAAATTGTCTGTCATCCACCTCCGTCTTGACGTCCTCGAATCCCACAATCCACCGCGCCGCACCGGAAGTATGCCGATCGCCATATTGGAATACCCAAGTGATGGGTATTCCAATATGGCACCCGCTTGTGGTACCAGACCCTTGCACAGCGGGGGGCTGCTGGGACTCCCAATGCCGCAAGAACCCTATGCCGCAAGGACCCCTCCCCACCACTGGGATCCAGGCCGTCGCTGGGATCCAGGCCACCGCTAGGATCCCAACCGCCGCTGGGATCCAGACCGCCGCTGTGATCCAGGCCGCCGCTTGGATCCCGGCCGCCGGTGGGATCCCGGCCGCCGCTTGGAGCCAGACCACCGGGGCACCCTCCCTGCCGGGCAGCTGTAGGAAAATGATTCACTGCGCAGGTGCAGTAAATCAGACCGCCATCTTTGTAGATGCAGATGATGTGGCCGGGCACATTAACTGCGCATGCGCAAACCCAGGTAGCGCATGCGCAGTTGATCTATCTGTTTATGAACTGGGTCACAGCATGTCTTTGTTTGACAGATGCTGTCACGCGCATGCCAGCAGCCTCTGAATTGGTGGAAGTTTAGCCTCAACTAGTTTCCCCTTGCGTTATGGCCTTGACTTAAACCTCAAGACTCACACTTAAGAGATTCTCAGTGCTGCAAAGCCTGCCCCCATCAGGATGTCACCACCCTCCCGATGCGATAGCATCAGGCCTCCATCTATTATAGTTACTGTATAAAAGTGCACACTAGTTGACCAGACCTTTCTATATAGATTCGTTTTCTCATGTTGAAAGCAAATCCTACACATTATACCTACAGGAGTTTTTTTTACATTCTCTAGTAAATCCATAGACATTAAATATGGAGTCGGTACCTCTGAAGCTACAACAACTTTCACTCTTCTCGGAAGAATTTCTATAACATTTTGCAATGTATCTTTTAGAATTTTTACCCATTCATCCAGAAGAACATTTTTGAGGTCAGATAATGATGCTGGATGAGTGGTCCTGGCTAATAATCTCCATTCTAGCTCATCACAAAGTTCTTCAGAGTTGCCAGTCAAGTTCTTCCACACCAAGGTCACCCAACCCAACCCAACTGGGGCGCAGTCATGACGAGCATAAAAAGGGCCTTCCCCAAACTGTTCCTACAAAGTAAAATTGTCCAACATGCCAAGCACTGTAAATAATAATGGGTGAGGTTGGTAATATTATGTTACCTCCATCCTCAGTTCCTTGTCACTTTTGTTATTGCTAAGTAAAATGTGGCCTGTCTTAAGATATCTTCCTCCAAATCTTGCCTTTTTACATTTTTCTTATGGGTACTTACTATTGCATTCTAAGTTATTATTATTATTATTTATTTTTAGAGCACCATTGATTCCATGGTGCTGTACATGAGAAGGGGTTACATACAAAACACAAATATAAAATATGGGGAGCAACAAACAATAACAGTCTGGTACAGAGGGGAGAGGACAGCCCTTGCCGGCTTAGGCTAAGTTCATACTAGGCGGTTTTGCAGCGTTCTTTTGATGGGTTTTTAATGCAAATTTTCAGCTGCTTTTTACAGTACCAGCAAAGTCTATGAGATTTCAGAAATCTCCTGCACACACCTTGTTTTTTTGTCATCAGGATTTTTGTGCTTTACATGTTTTTTTTCACAACGGAGCATGTCACTTCTTTCAGCATTTTTCAACCATTGAAATGAATGGGAGGTGGAAAAAACGTAGGTATTGGGTTTTGCTGCGCTTTTTGTGCCAAAACCTGATTCTGTAGAATAGGACTTTATTTCAACACTAAACTTTATCAGCATGCACAAGAGACAAATCTAGCATGCCAAAACAGCAGCAAAAAAGCAAGGAAAACCTGCTTTCTTCCTGAAGCTTCTTTCCTGCCAAGAGATCAGGTTTCGCTGCGAAAAAAAAACGCTGAAAAAACACCTAGTATGAACTTACAGCCTCCAAGATATGAGAAGGTGTTCATTTCACAAAGGTTTCAGTAAAGAAATGTATGAGATCACTCGATTCACATAAATTCTTTAGAAAAGCTTTCATTATAAATACTAGAATAAAGACTATAGATAAGAAACTTCTGTAACAAATGTACCACTTCCCAGTTCCCAGTCTTCAGAGTGACCAATGTCTAGGGCAGCATGGTGGCTCAGTGGTTAGCACTGCAGCCTTGCAGCGCTGGAGTCCTGGGTACAAATCCCACCAAGGACAACATCTGCAAGGAGTTTGTATGTTCTCCCCGTGTTTGCGTGGGTTTTCTTCCACATTCTAAAAACATACTGAGCCCCATCAGGGACGGTGATGATAATGTTTGTAAATCGCTGTGGAATATGTTAGCGCTATATAAAAATATAGATTATTATTATGTCTCAACCCGTCACATACTTTGGATTAAATTGCGGTTATCCTGATGTTCTCCACCGCTTTTTATGTTTTAAAAAAATGTCCCAGCGTAATCTAAAAATAAAAATGACAGTAAACTCACTTTCTCGTCCTCCATTGCTGCTCTGGTACCACTGTTCTGGTCCCCCGCCTGCATCTGACCTTCATATTCTGTAGGTAGGAGCATGTGACCATGGTCCCAAGTGTTGTCACATACCCATCGCTGCCGGTGAAGGATGCTAGGAGGCCAGCAGGTGACCCAGGCAGTGCCACACGATGAGCAGCAGAGGACTTGGTATTTGAGTTTAGTGTATTTTTTATTTTTAGGCCATGCTGAGACAAGGCCTCTAAGAACATTGTTGATTTTCATAGTCACTATGTGTTACATCTACTGTATATTGATCTGTAGTTTTCTTTTTATCACACAGGATACTGATACCAGTCCATAAGTAGAAACCCTATCAATTATAAATTTCATGATCAGTAATAGGTGACATTGAAAGTGACCTTCCTCCCTTGAAATGAAAAGTGACTATACGTTTCTCATGTATAGTCACGCCGCCTGGTGCCCTCTGTTTGCCTCTTGCTTCTTTCTCCGCTCATATCAGCGTTCCTTTATCCCAGCTTCGAAGGTGGCCACCAAAGTGTATGAGGAGTGCAGCGATGAGTCTAAACCACACCTTTTCTACAGGAAAGCCAGCAAAAGCGCAGTTTGGGCTTAACACTGCAATCCCCATGTGCTTTTGTGGATCCATCTTGGAATCAGGAGGAAAGGTGCGCCAAGAGAAGGCAACAAGAGGCAGGATCCCAGGGTGTAGGGTGGCTTTAAGTCGGACATACATATTAGATGATTACGGGCTGAAAAACATCTCATGCAGCTTCCCTATGCTTGCCAAGACAAGACTAGTTTTTTGATATAGGGCACCCTATGCTGCTTTATTTATCAAAGCACATCTCCTTCTTAACAACCAAAACTTTTACATCCAAAATACCATCCCACCCCGTTCAGGTATCATACCTCTTTCCATGTACCAGCTATCTTTCCTCTCCCCAGGTATATTCTCTTGCCTTGTATTCTCTTGTGCTATCTCCCTTGCCGGTATATTTTCTCACAAAGTTTTAATCCCCCAGTATGGTCTCTCCTCCCTAATTTTCACCCATCCAGTATAATTTCCCATCAGTATTGTCACCCTTCCTGCAGGACCTCTCCCCTCTCCAGTTGGTTTTCTCACCCATAGCATGCCAAATCTCAGTGACCTCTCCAGTATCATCCCTCCCTTACGTATCATCTTTACCACCTAACATCTCTAGTATCATCCCTCCCCACCTGCAGTATCTTTATTACCCAGGTATTTTCATTGTCCAGTATTTTTCCCTCGAACAGCAGCCACACAGATTGCACCACCCTAAAGTTGGCCCTGTGTTCAGACCACCCATGCATACATGACTATTTCAGTGCAGAGGAGAGGCCATTATCAGACCCATCTGGTAGCATTTACTTCACTGTTGAAGCCCACATTCGCAGTTTGTGAATCCCTCAATGGCAGATATTGGAAAACCCATTAGGCTTCCCCTATCCACCTTAGATCATTGGTGGATTGTCTAGGCTTGGACCACTGTCATGCTATGTGTACGGCCAACATTACTTGTTTTGTTGTTTACAAATGGGTCTGTTTTACTGGAAAGCCAATGGAAAATAAATTGATGCTCTCACCCTATAGGCCGGAGTTACCCTAAAATCTAACATTGATTCACACATGCTTTTTTTTCTATACACATGTATGATAGAGTTGTTTTAAGTTGTAAGACTCCAAGTTTGTGACTTAACATTTCTATATATTTTTTACAAATAGTCAAAATTGAGAGTCGTCAGTGGTTGATACTTTTCAATGGCTATCTGGAAAGATAACACATAGCAAGCTTTTGAGGCTATTAATAACAATAATCTTTATTTTTATATAGCGCTAACATATTCCACAGCGCTTTACAGTTTGCACACATTATCAAGGCTGTCCCCAATGGGGCTCACAATCTAAATTCCCTATCAGTATGTCTTTGGAGTGTGGGAGGAAACCTGAGAACCCAGAGGAAACCCACGCAAACACGGGGAGATTATACAATCTCCATGCAGATGTTGTCCTTGGTGGAATTTGAACCCATGACTCAGTACTGCAAGGCTGCAGTGCTATCCACTGAGCCATCGTTCTGCCCATTCTGGTCACTTCATCAGACATTATTCTAGCTACTGGCTAACACAGTACAAAGATATATTTTTCCTATGTTTTTTTACACATTTCCAAAAGTTAAAGTCTATACCAATATTCATTTCAATTTCTTTTTGCTTTCTACTACTATTTATTATCTTCTTCTTTTGTCCCGGAATTCATTTTTCTTCTTTATTTCCCATAATTTTTTTAGGTTTCCATAATACCTATATTCTAAAAACTCCACCTGTTTGATGTATGGAGTTTTATTATAACAATAGGTGACTACATATACAGTGTCAGTAGTTACTGTACTTAAAAGGAGATGTCATCTTGTCTTCTTTCACCCTTTTCTGCATCCCACTTTGGGCGATACTTTTCCAAAAGCAATTTTAGGCCCCCTTCACACTTCAGTGTCTCTAGTACGTGTGGTGACAGTTTTCGTGCTGGAGACACTTACACGCATAGACCTATTTAAATATATGGATCTGCGCGCATGTCGGTGTGTTCACACAGACTGTGTGTCCATGTGCAAAACACGTAGACATGTCTGTTTTTTGCTGGCAGCACAGTCCGCTATACGTCCTGCACACTTGCATACTGATGACACACGAATGACGTCCATGTGTCATCAGTGAGACATGTACCGGCATCTGGGAAAAGCAGTACCTTTTGCGCAGTTCCTAGGTGCCGGGTGCTGAATCCAACTCTCATCATCGTTGCCTGATCTCCCTGCGATCAACGCGACCAGGCAAAGCAGATGACAGTCGGAGCCAGCACCCACTGTCTGTGAATAGCACATTAATAAAATCAATTAAAAAAAAAAAATGATGTGGGGTTATTGTTATTTTTCCTAACCAGCTGAGGGAAAGCAGACAGCTGGGGACTGGTGTTATTATTCTGGGAAGGGGCCAAGAGGCATAAAGGTTCCCAGCCTATTAATAACAGCTGACAGCTGCTTGCTTAGCTTTTACTGGTTATTAAAGGGCAGACCCAACTATTTTTATTAACTAGCAAAGGCTAAACAGACAATTGCAGGCTGATATTAATAGGCTGTGAAGAGGCCATGGATATTGGTGCCCTACCAGACTAATAACACCAGCCCTCAGCTGTCACGCACAATATGGGAAGAATAAGTTCAACACAAAGCGATGAGGGGGAGTGGAGACCCCTAGGCAGATATAAAGTCGCCCTGTCTGTCCTAAACGTCCCTATATAGGTTCTGCACCTATCGCCGAGCAGGAACCTAATCCCTGCCTAACCCTGGCAATAAGCCCTGCATAGGTATAAATAGGTAGCGGGATGCAGTAACGGACCGGAGGCAGAGCAAAGGTTAAAATTAACTTTACTATAACAGGGATATACTCCACACAGGAAGAAGGGAATGTATGAACAAGTGGTATTAACACTCTCATCACGACAGAGAGAGTAGAGGCAAAAGGCATAAACAATGTTGAACAGTAATAAACTTATCGGTCCGACGGCTTCAGAATGAGGAGCCTCGGGTGTGCATGGTCATGCTTGCACGGGCAGCAGGTGATGGAAACTATGAAGGCTTATAAGCGTCGGTGGTTCGGTCCCGGCCGGTGATGGAAGGTCCTCGATGTCAGTTGGGGAGTACGAAGTAGCAGGGAGATAAGAAGTTCTGTGCACTGCCGAGGCTGCACAAAGCCCGGCAGAAGTCAGTGGGTGAGTAAGGGTAAAATTCTCGGTAAGTCACCCGGTATCTTTTAGGCAGCACATGCGCATTATCCAGGGGCCTGAGACAATTATTTGTGCAGCAGGGGCCAACGGGTGGAAAATGGTTCTCCGGTCACAGTCTTTGTAGGGAGCAGCCGGAACAATGTAACGTGGTCCTGCGTGGTCACGGTGCTCAGAGGACGGAGCACCTAAATTCCCCTGCAGCACGCTGCATCTTCCTGCCAAGTCTCTCCCTCGTTTTGCGTGCTCTGCACTTTTTATCCTCACTCCACCCCCTGCCATCAAGTGCAAAGGTCGGTCCAGGTCGCTAAGCCTTCCCCCAGACAACAAAAGTGACAGCCTCGACAGTTCCGGCCCCGGCGTGAAAAAGGTACCCCTAATCCAGGCCCTCTTCTTACATAGGGAAGGACAGGGTTTGCACTAGTCAATCCCCACAACTAAAGACAGCTGGGATAGATGGACAAGGGGAACACTTATCTTGAGTAGACTCAGAGAGGTAACACAGACATCTTCCAACAACAGCAAAGAGGAAGATGGCTGACTGCTATAGCTCCAAGCCTCAACGGGGAAAATGAAAATATCACCGGCGATTCCCAGAAGCAGACAGGAAGTCTATAAACATCCAGTCCAGGTGTGTCAATTAGAGCCCGGGGGATGTTGCCACTTGGTCCAAGAGTCAGAAGGACTATGAAGGCTTCTGCAAAGCCAATTGCAGTGACCTTCTGCAGACAGATGCTGTGCGACTGTCTGCAGCCTCTGAAACACCCGTGACATCAGCCTTCCCAGAAATGGCGCATCCATTCGATGTGCCAATTCTGCCACTTAGCCTCTGCTCTTCCCCTGAGTCGTTGGCAAGTTGGGTGATAGTTTTGGGGTTGATGTCAGCTGTATTGTGTCTGATGACATCAAGACCAGGGTTTAGTAATGGAGACGTGTTTATCAGACACCCCTATTACTAAAACTTAAAAACAGAAAAAAACATTCCCCATTCTCATTTTAGCCATTCATTCCCATAGAAATAAAAGTTACACTCACCTATTTGCCATAATTCCATAATAAAGAGGTCTCACGACGATCCCCAACTCTGCTACATCCAGATGGTGTGGTGAGTGGTGACATCAGTAACATGACACCTCACTACATCAGCCAGAACACAGTGAGAGTATCGTGAGAAATTTCCAACTGCAGTGATGAGTGGTGACGTAATGTTACCACAGGTCACAGGCAGCGATTCTCACAGTAACCATTGAACTGCTTTAACCTTACTGACGTTACCGCTCCCAGGGTGTGAAATGGCAGGGAAACAATGATGAGAGTTGGATTCAGCACCGACGCCTGGGAACAGCGCTAACTGTACTGCTTTTCCCAGACACCAGTACGTGTCATATTGATAGTGTGCACAGACGGCACACCGATAGTGCACGGATGGCACACGGATGTTACATACGCACACAGATAGCACCGGTACCGGTTTTTCCTGTACCAGAAATATCAGGATGTGTGAAAGAGGCCTTAATACATATTTTACAAATCTGAAAACAGTGACACTGAATTTTCTAAAAACAGATAAAAATGGCAGTTTAGTTTCTCGTTCAAAAAAAATAAAGCAGTGCTCAATTTTGTATTACAAATATTTTTAAAAGTGTAGGTTTTTCTAAAATTCTTGTTGTTATCCACAATCGAGGAATGGTTATGCAAATTAAAATGATCAAATCCATGATAAACTTGATAAATTTCATTCTATTTCCTCTATTTTGGACCATTTCCAATACTCTAACGCTCTGTCTCTAATTAGGCACTACAATTAGTTTACACCATACAGGGGGGAATTTATAATGACTGACATTTTAGATGCCAGTCTTAAAAATGTGCCAAATTCATTAAGAAGTGGACACATTGTGCTGCCGTGGGCTCTCCGTGTGTCATAAACAGAAATGTCCGTCATCTTCCATTGATTTTCCTATTATTTACACCAATTTCTGGAACATATTATAGTACACGTACAAGGCTGCAGTTTGACATGTCTCTCTCATATAAGCCTCACCCACTTCTCAAAAATTGGCAGGGGAGCCTTTTGATTTTTTTTTTTATTAAGAAAATGCATATTTTTCCAAACAGAATTTTGGATCACAGCTTTTGATTAGTTGCTCTCATGATTACTTTTAACTATATACTACCCATCAACTATCATATACAATTAGCTAATCATCTGACCTCAACACTGCTCATCTTCAACACATGGACATTCTCCTACACTAATTATAACAACACTAGATGTTTCCAGCCAGCTAACGCTCGGCACGCTCATTGCTATCTAATTAACGCTGCTGGTGATTAAACTAAAGTAAATAATGACAACATTCAATAGCGCTTACACAGGTGGTTAATTAACTTAAAATGAAGTTAATAACAATAGTGTGGTGATGTGGTGGGGGTGGGATTATATGTGGTAATGTGGTAATGGGGTGGGGGGGCGGGATTATGTGTGGTGATGGGGTGGGAGGGCGGGATTATGTGTGGTGATGGGGTGGGAGGGCGGGATTATGTGTGGTGATGGGGTGGGAGGGCGGGATTATGTGTGGTGATGGGGTGGGAGGGCGGGATTATGTGTGGTGATGGGGTGAGGGGGCGGGATTATGTGTGATGATGTGTTGGGGGGCGGGATTATGTGTGGTGATGTGGTGGGGGGGGCGGGATTATGTGTGGTAATGGGGTGGGGGGGCGGGATTATGTGTGGTAATGGGGTGGAGGGGCGGGATTATGTGTGGTGATGGGGTGGGGGGGCAGGATTATGTGTGGTGATGTGTTGGAGGGGGCCGGATTATGTGTGGTAATGTGATGGGGCGGGATTGTGTGTGGTAATGTGGTGAGGTGGCGGGATTATGTGTGGTGATGTGGGGGACGGGATTATGTGTGGTGATGTGGGGGGCGGGATTATGTGTGGTGATGTGGTGAGGTGGCGGGATTGTGTGGTGATGTGGTGGGGGGCGGGATTATGTGGTAATGTGGTGGGGGGCGGGATTGTGTGGTAATGGGGTGGGGGGCGGGATTGTGTGGTAATGGGGTGGGGGGCGGGATTATGTGTGGTGATGGGGTGGGGGGGCGGGATTATGTGTGGTGATGGGGTGGGGGCACGGGATTGTGTGGTAATGTGGTGGGGGGCGGGATTGTGTGGTAATGGGGGGGCGGGATTATGTGTGGTAATGGGGTGGGCGGGATTATGTGTGGTGATGGGGTGGGTGGGCGGGATTATGTGTGGTGATGGGGTGGGTGGGCGGGATTATGTGTGGTGGTGATTTTATGTGTGGTGATGGGGTGGGTGGGCGGGATTATGTGTGGTGATGTGGTGGGGGCGGGATTATGTGTGGTGATGTGGTGAGGTGGCAGGATTGTGTGGAGATGTGGTGGGGGCGGCATTATGTGTGGTGATGTGGTGCGGATTGTGTGTGGTGATGTGGGGGGCGGGATTGTGTGTGGTAATGTGGTGGGGGAGCGGGATTGTGTGGTGATGTGGGGGGCGGGATTGTGTGGTGATGTGGTGGGGGGCGGGATTATGTGTGGTGATGTAGTGCGGATTGTGTGTGGTAATGTGGTGGGGGCAGGATTGTGTGGTGATGTGGTGGGGGGCGGAGCTACTGTGCAGGGGGCGGGATTAGCGAGTAATCATGATGCCTCATATATATAGATAAGACACCACAACCAAGGACGTAACCATCGCAGTCACAGATGTTACGACTGCGACCATGTCCGTACCGGAGGGGGGCCTGCCGAGGATTTACGTCCAGCTGGTGTATTGCAGAGCAAGGACTGCATGCATTGCAATATTCGCCGTTGGCCAATCAGAGGCTGGCAGCTGATGTTGGGGTGCCAGGTAATAGTGTCACATGCGCTATCATAGCAGGCATGACGATGTCTACTGATGGCCTCTGTGCCGGCTACAGGAGAGGACGCTGCACATCGTGGGATTGGAGGAAGGTGAATAGAATGTTTGTTTCTTTAATGCAGAGGCAGAATGGGGACATGTATACCAGAAAGAGACCTACGATGGGTGACATATATACCAGGAAGGGGCCCAGGATGGGTGACATATATACCTAGAAGGGGCCGAGGATGGGGGACATATATATACCTGGATGGAGCCCAGGATGGGGTATATGTATACCTGGAAGGGGCCCAGGATGGGGTATATGTATACCTGGAAGGGACCCAGGATGGGATATATGTATACCTGGAAGGGTCCCAAGATGGGAGACTATATACCTGGAAGGGGCCCAGGATGGGGACATATATACCTAGAAGGGGCCCAAAATGGAGTGCATGTATACTTGGAAGGGGCCCAGGATGGGGGACATATACCTGGAAGGGGCCCAGGATGGGGTATCTGTATACCTGGAAGGGGCCCAGGATGGGGGTCATGTATACCAGGATGGGTGTCATAAATTTCAAAAGGGGGGACATATATACCAGAATTGGAGACATATATACCAGGATGGGGACATATATACCAGCACAGGGACCAAAATGGGGAACATATATATCAGGATGGGGCCCAGTATGGGGGACATATAAACCAGGAAGGGTCCCAGGATGAGGGACATATGTACCAGGAAAGGAACCAAAAATGGGGGACAACTATACCAGGAAGGGGCCAAGGATGAATGACATATACCAGGAAGAGGTCCAGGATGGGGGTCATATATACCAGGATGGGAAACATAAATACCAGAATAGGGGGCATATATACCTGGAAGGAGCTCAGGAGATGCGATATCACTACATAATGAAGGGGGGCTCAACATTGTGTCATTAAACTTTCCTGAAGCGTTCACGTAGAGACAGGATTTTCTTTTCTTCACCTGGAGAATCACTCTTAGATAGGTGTTGTACAGTTTTCATTGCCTTCGTCTGGTTGAATAAACTTGTTGATGGAATCAACTCTTGCACCACTTCACTTTCTTTCAGGATTGTCATAGCATTTCTGTGCAAACATTATTCGTGTTAGAAGGTAAAGCTTTTACTAGTGCAAAACGATTACAATATCCAAACTCCAGCAAGTTTTATTCAATATACTTATAAAATTAAAATAAAAATTTATTTATCATAAAATATGTTTAAAAAGTGATGCACTTTCCACAAGCTTGAGCCAGGGTTTCGCCTCACTGCTACCTCTGGGGGCATAAAGGAGTGTCCTAATCACTAAATGAAATATCTTAATAGATTAGGACACACCTTCATGCACCAGACAAAGACATGAGGTGAAACCCTGGCTCAGGCATGTGCAAGTTATGCTGTTGGTTTTTTTTTTTCATGTTTTATGCTGTATTTGGATTGTAATCTTGTGGGTATACTGAATAAACCTAATCATAAACCCGATATTGTAATAATTTTGCACTGTGTACAGCTTTAACAAATGAGGTTTGCTGAGAAATCCCACTAAGATACTGAAAGGAAATGGAAAGGTGTGAAAGCTGATTTCATTGAATTTCATTGGAAATAATTTCAAACTCGAGTTCCTAATCCCCACCAACTCGATCGAGTGCTCCACGGTTCTGGTTGATATAATTTTCTACAAAAATTGTTGGTACATTTTCATACACCCCTTATGTTATCTCACTAAAATACTATGAATGTGTTCACTCCTGCACATATTCACAAGGCTTTTTGAACAGATATGTGTTTCCTATGTACATATTCATGTACGGTAACAATCATGTTTGTTCTCAATCTGCAAATCGTAGCAGCTCCAATGCAAAGTACATGAGTGGCCAAGATATACAAACTGCTCCACTCAGGTGTGAATGACCTTTCCTACATCGGTACGTCTATTGTTCAGCAGAAATGTTTATTATCCCATTGGTATTGCTCCTTACCTTTCTCTAAGTCCCTGCCCATATTTTACATAGAATATATTGAATAGAATTTATAAAGAAATATTGCCAGTTATTCCATTCATCACACTGGTGTCTAGACAAGGAGTCCCCAACCTGGAGCTCGAGAGCCACGTGTAGCTCGTGAACCCGTGATGTGTGGCTCGCGGATTTCTGCTATCTTGGTGCAATCGCACAAGGTGTAGCAAACAGCTACAGTAAATCTCTAAATGGCGACTTTTGTGTGTAGCCCTGCACAGAAGAGTAAATCTGAATAGGGTAAAATTGGAAACCCTGTAGCTTGCCATACTGATTTCAGTGGAAAAGCTTTGGCTGTCATTATACCTGTAATAAGGGCCCTGGGTGTCACTACTGTGAATGGGGATGTGGCTCGTGACCCTCTTCTCAGCTGAATGTGGCTCGCGACCCTCTCTCTGAGCTGGATGTGGTTCACGACCCTCTCCTGAGCTGTATGTGGTTCACGACCCTCTCTCTGAGCTGGATGTGGCTCGCGACCCTCTCCTGAGCTGTATGTGGTTCACGACCCTCTCCTGAGCTGAATGTGGCTCGCGACCCTCTCTCTGAGCTGGATGTGGCACGCGACCCTCTCCTGAGCTGTATGTGGTTCACGACCCTCTCCTGAGCTGTATGTGGTTCACGACCCTCTCTCTGAGCTGGATGTGGCTCGCGACCCTCTCCTGAGCTGTATGTGGTTCACGACCCTCTCCTGAGCTGAATGTGGCTCGTGACCCTCTCTCTGAGCTGGATGTGGCTCGCGACCCTCTCCTGAGCTGTATGTGGTTCACGACCCTCTCCTGAGCTGAATGTGGCTCGTGACCCTCTCTCAGAGCTGAATGTGGCTCGTGACCCTCTCTGAGCTGGATGTGGCTCGCGACCCTCTCTCTGAGCTGGATGTGGCTCGCGACCCTCTCCTGAGCTTTATGTGGTTCACGACCCTCTCCTGAGCTGTATGTGGTTCACGACCCTCTCTCTGAGCTGGATGTGGCTCGCGACTCTCTCTCTGAGCTGGATGTGGCTCGCAACCCTCTTTCTGAGCTGGATGTGACTCGCGACCCTCTCTCTCAGCTGGATGTGGCTCGCGACCCTCTCTTTCAGCTGGATGTGGCACGTGACCCTATCTATGAGCTGGATGTGGCTCGCGACCCTCTCTCTGAGCTGGATGTGGCTCGCAGCCCTCTCTCTGAGCTGGATCTGGTTCACGACCTTCTTTCATAGCTGAATGTGGCTCCCAAGGTCACAAAGGTTGGGACCTCTGCTCTAGAGCAATCACATCGGGCTAATGAATCCTGGTTTCTGTTGCTCATTTATCATCTTCGCTGTATAGACTTGGACAAGATGAGACAAATGATTTCATTATCATTATTAGAAGGTAATTAGGGAATAAACTCAAATACCCCTGGGTCAACATATAATAAGCCAGGCAAGGGCAAGTAGTCTACTTTAATAACTTTAATTTACTAGAAAAAGAGAAGGAATATTTGTGATATTGGTTGCAGTGGTTGAAATATTAAACTTTTTGATTAGGAGCATAACTTTGTCAATATTCGTACATCCACCTCTCAAAGTTCTTTCAAGGATACATTTCCATTACTTTTCATTACATTCTGTATAAAAAGCTATGGAACATGTCAGTGCTGTATCATTACCAGAGATCATGTGGATTCAAAGATTTCTCAGAAACCTCTTGAGACAGGCCACCCAGAATATAACCATGGATTAATGTTCTTTTTTTAGCTCACTTCATTTTCTAAGTTTTTTTCTGTAAATACTCAGAAAACAGATATTTATTGATTTTTGCTCTTTAATGACTTTCTATGAGAGATGTTGAGATATTGCTATGAGAAATATTTCTTTGTAAACAATATATATCATGACAAAGTAACTGGTAAAATGCTGGAGGGGAGATATGTTTCACTACGCCTAATGGCGTCATTACCCATTACCCAGAGTTTTTTCTCCAGCACACTAAGTGTGGTGAGGGGTTAAGCTAATTTGTATAATGGGCTGGCTTTTATGTGGACAGCCATAGAGTGGGTGGGAGGATGTCCACCTTATTTCCACCTCAGGGTGTGATCTGGGGTTTAAGTAGCTGGCCTCCAAATGCAGCAGAGTTCAGTGTCTGGAAAGGAACATTCCAGAGAATTGTTTGTGTTTCGGCTTGTGTCTGAACCGTGGGTCTTGCTAACCCTGAGTGGGCTGATCCCCACTAATACAAGGACTGTGCCTAGTACTACCGTTTTGATTTTTTAGTTTTTGCTGTTTTGCCCAGAGGGCCGTGTTTTACTTTGTGCTTCACCTTGGTTTATGATGCATCTAAATAAATCAAGTACATTTCTAAAGCCAAAGTGTTCTCGTGTTTACCTCCATGTAGAGCCGAGTGAGACTATCTACCACAATACATACATGATTGGTTTGGTGTTTATTGTAGCCTGCAACATTTTGTGGAGATTAACTAAAAAAAAAAAAGTGTTAGCTTTCAAATGCAAATTTTGGCAATAAATAAGATGTATACTATGCACCAACTGTTTTGGGACTTTTATAACTTTATGCGTCTTACCAAATATCTTCTGAATGTTTTCCCTGTTTAACCTATTGTCTTCATCTTTTGATAAATTAAAAAAATATTATTAATGTTACTATTATAGAATTTATTAAGTCTCTCTTTCAATGGGAATTCATTATACTGTATGATAATTATTGGGCAAGTGAATATTTCGACCATAATCATTTTTATGCAGATTTTCCCACTCTGCGCTGTATAAACTTGAATATTTATTGGATGAAGCAGATCAGGTGATGTGTATTTGTGTAATAAGGAGGGTGTGACCTAAGAATACAACACTCTTTATCAAGGTGTTCAGAATTATTAGACAGCTTGTTTTCGTCAATCAAAAAGGGCCAAAAAGAGACTTAACTGACTCTGAAAAGTCAAGCATTGTTATAAGTCTTACAGAAGCGTGCAACATTCTTCAAATTGCTAAGTTATTGGGACACGATCACAGAACCATCAAAAGTTTTATTGGAAATAGACAAAATTTGACAAAAAATTAAAATTTGATTTTCAATAGATTCCATCATCTCTATCTTCAACCAGATGTTTTTTTATTTCAAACCAATAGCACCTTTTTAGCATTACACATGCCACAGAAAATCTGTATTGCAGTGTAGGAATTATTACTATATGTTATTTTAATATATAAGGTGAATTGTTATTTTATTTTATATATTACATTCATATTACATTTATTATTATTCTTACGTGTCTATCTATTCTTGTAGACATGGCGGAGGTATGATACTGATCATAGCGGCTTTATAGAAACAGATGAACTTAAGGTAATGTAAATATATACTATAGAGACTTACTAGTTGGAGCGGCTTGTGATGTAATTTAAAGTGGTGTCTTCTGCCTTTATGTAGAAGTAAAAGTTTATATAATAATCAGCCATGTTTGCACTGAGCAGGGGAAATACCCCAATTTCCTAGAGGAGCATTGCATGGCCAATAAGTCTCCTTACACTGGCATGCCAAGCATGCCACTTGCCACAAGGAGAGACAGTATCCCTTAGACTCCAGTCAGAGGCCTGTCATACAGCCAAATCAGATATCATGCTTTGCACTGAGGTGAGCGCAAGACCCCGAAACACGTGTCTGTAAATTGAGATTCTGGTTTGGCTTTTATCCTAAGTCATGTGGCAAGGCTCGTTAAAGAGTCAATAATGACTATTAGGATTTTTTACTTCCAATAGGTGGCACTAGAGGTCAAGTCCTCTGCCTATGGACTGCGCCACTCTTGTCCATAGGTCGTTTCTGGTATTACAGCTCAACTGTATTCATCTGAATGGACATGAGCTGCAATACCACCCACAGATTATGGAGTTCATTAGAAGCCAGGATACAAAATAGTATGTGACAACAGTATGTAGATTATGTCAATGTGTCAAGCAAAATAAAATGTTTTATTAATGACTGAGTAATTAAAAGTATAGAAAAAAAAAAGAGCTCGTGTTCTCATTTGATGTACAGTACCATTAAATTATATTATTTGCATTCACTCTGAGGGTAAATTGTCCTATATCATATTCAGATTTTCCCTGCAGGTCCCATAAATCTTGTACTGAAGTTGTAGGGTTGGAAATTCAGATATAATATAATCAGACAGATATAATAATTCAGAGACATAGCGCCGAAAACTGCCTGACCAGCAGGGTTCTAGCCCAACTACTGTAATATTTCTTGGGCTTTCGTACTGGCTGGCCTCCAATGCAAAATGTGACCTTACTCAAATGTGGTGAATCAATCAGATGCTTATTTTCTGCTCCTTCATAGATAAAGGTTTATTCCTCTGAAATATGTGTTATTTATCCCAACAGAGTTTTCTTAAAGACTTGTTAAAGAAGGCAAACAAACCATACGAAGATTCGAAGCTTGAGGAATATACGGAGACTATGGTGAGAATCAACTCAACTCTGTTTGTGTAAACTGCCCCGTCTCCCGTTCTTATGGTCCTAGTGTCAGCACTGAATATTTATTGTCATAGACAGGTCGCTGGCACAGGCAATCTGCTGCCTGTACTGCACTCCTCTCATCCCAAACATACACCGGACAATCAGACACTCGCCCCTCTGGGTTGGCCCGCCGGTGTTGAGTCGGCATGTACCACTGTTGGGTTGCTGCTTCTGCTTCTTTGGGAGTCGGTACAGAGTTGACTTTGCGCAATGAAGACAGACAGGTGGGAAAGAAGTATGTGCAGGGAATTACTCCTTTTCAAGTCAGGAAGAGTACATTATCCTTAAAGCGCTTGCCCAGTACAAAATATGAAAAAGAATTACAGACAGTGTTGAGCAGAAAAAAACATACATTTTTGGCCAAACTGTAAATTTACAGACAGTTGTGTTTCCAGAGCACACTAGGCACATGTCTCTATAGATGGCACTGGAAGGCCATGAGCAGAGGTCCTGGTCAACCACTATTGATAAAACATGACCCATTAAGAAGATTTTTTTGTCCACCGTTAACCCCTTTCTCATCTCAGACAGGATAGTACGTCCGAGATCAGATCCCCTGCCACATGTGCCCAAAATAGCGGTGGGTGGAATCATGATTCACCCGCCGCTATTAACTAGTTAAATGTTGCTGTCAAATGCTGACAGCGGCATTTAACTAGTGCTTCCGGCCATCGGGCCAGAAATGCGCGCATCGCTGACCCTATCACGTGATCGGGGGTCAGCGATGCGTCGGCATGACAACCAGACGTTTCTACTACATAGGAGCGATCTGAGCTTTGCTCCTATGTAGCAGAGGCGATCGAGTTGTCCCATGGAGGCTATTGAAGCATGGCAAAAGTATAAAAAAAATGTTTTAAAAAATATGAAAAAAAATATAAAAGTTTATATCACCCCCTTTCGCCCCATTCAAGATAAAACAATAAAAAAAAATCAAACATACAGATATTTGTATCGCCGCATTCAGAATCACCCGATCTATCAATGAAAAAAAAAGGATTAACGACCAGAATTACGTTTTTTTGGTCGCAGTGACATTAACGGTCGATCAAAAGAACGTATCTGCATCAAAATGGTATCATTAAAAACGCCAGCTCGGAACGCAAAAAATAAGCCCTCACCCAACCCCAGATCACGAAAAATGGAGACGCTATGGGTATCGGAAAATGGCGCAATTTTTTTTTTTTTTTAGCAAAGTTTGGAATTTTTTTTACCACTAAGATAAAAAAAGAACCTAGACTTTGTTTGGAGCCTATGAACTCGTACTGACCTGGAGAATCATAATATCAGGTCAGTTTTAGCATTTAGTGAACCTAGCAAAAAAGCCAAACAAAAAACAAGTGTGGGATAGCACTTTTTTTCAATTTCACCACACTTGGAATTTTTTTCCCATTTTCTAGTAAATGACATGCAAAAACCAATGATGTTGTTTAAAAGTACAACTCGTTCTGCAAAAAATAAGCCCCCACATGGCCATATTGACGGAAAAATAAAAAAGTTATGGCTCTGGGAAGGAGGGGAGCGAAAAATGGCAAACCCCCAGGTCATGAAGGGGTTAAAGAATGCATGATTGTTCTATGGGGTAATGGGTGTGAAATGTGGACTTGTGTCGAGTGCATCTACTTTTTTTTCCAAAGGAAATCACAAATGATCAGATTTAGAGAAAAGGAGGAGGCTTTTAGCGATTCTTATGCTTGAAGCCTTTTCATCTCAATTCAAAACTCTATCTTTACTGTCAAAAAATCTTTCAATGCCCGGCAATATGTCTAAAAAAAAATTAAAAAGATTCCTTTATTTCACATTATTAAAAGCTTGAAAAAATGAAAGAATCCTAGAGATTGAAAAGATTCTTTGAAAGTTTCCTGTTTTTCTGCCATGGAGTTTTTTCCGTGCACCGTCTCCAATATGAAGGCTGCTGTCTTTAATCTTAGTGGGTGAGCTAGGCTGACTTTTTCTATTTTATTGGTTCTGTCTTTATTCTGGTATACTAGTTTATAAATTCCCTCTTCTTTAATCATGAGAGTAATACCAGTGGAACACAGGGCAAAATATTTCACTTCCATTGCAGCATTTTACTTATTGAACTGTTGTGATGCCAACCAGGGCAGAGATTAGTCTCGATCAAGGTCATAGAAGAATTGGATCAGTGAGGACTTGGCAGAGAAGCTACATGTGCAGATATTTTCTGTGCTGCTTTAAAGTTTGAAAAAAGAATACGTAATAAAAATAATGAAAGGGAACCTGTTGTGTCCAGAAATGTTATTTAGCTGAAGATATTGTGATGATTTGCAGGTAAATAGTGTTGAAATCATGTCTGGTTGGATTACTGGAGCAGCAGCTACAGAGAGAAAATTGAGCTATATTCTCCCTGTAGCTGCTCACTTCTAGCCATCAGGGCGGTGCAGGCAGCGGTTACAGTTACCACTCACTATGCTCATTGTTTGACAGCTTGCTCTGTAGTATGTGTGCAGCGTGTGTGTGCAGAGCAGGCGATCAATGAAATGGTTGTTGATTGATTAGCCGCATTCACTTTGTAGTGAGCGGTGCCTGTAACCGCTCACAGCACCGCCCCAATGACTGGCAGTGAGCAGCTGCAGGGAGAATATGATTTCTTTTCCGCCCTGTAGCCGCTGCTCCAATAAGCTTGTCAAAATGGATTTAAACCTTATGTACCTGCAGATTAGCACTATATATGCAGGTTTATAGGGTTTCTGCACATGATAGGTTCCCTTTTAAATATCCAGATAATTTAATGATGGACTATCGACATTTGTTAGAAGGGTTCATTAACAATGAGCTAATCACATTGTGGCTGCCCTTGTGATAGCGAGAGAGATGCCCTCTGCAACCACTAGTTCCTTTCTATTGTAGGATATCTGACAGTGGTTTTCTAAACCAAATAAGGTAAAAGACAATGAATATTGACAAGTCACATTTCAGACACCATATAACCACAATGCCGGAGTGTCAGCCTTGTCTGTACCCGCACTGATCAGAATGGGCTCTCACTGTCCGTCTTAGGAGTCCTGACAAGATTGACTTCTTTATTCAGAAGTTCTGCATCAGACCATAAACTATATATCAATTTTATCAAGCAGATCAGCTCTTTTCACCTTTATCAAATCCTTCTCTCAGTTTTCTGGCAGCTTTGCTTTCTGCTGACATTACACTTTAGTATAAAGCAGGCAAATACATGAATTGGGGGGATCAGCAGTCACCCTAAGGTGTAGCCAGGAGGAAAACAGATTGAATTAACGTTAACGTCTACTGGGTCACTGTTTGAGATCTGCTGGTAGATTGGGATCTATTGAACCTAACCACCATTGAGCAACACTAACACTTTTTCAATATTCATTCCTGGTTTCATCCACATCCCAGGAGCCAAACATTTATTTTGGGAACTTAAAATCCTGGTGACAGATTCCCTTTGAGACCTAATCTGAGAGCAGCATGATGTAGTGACTGTATCATAGAATCATAGAGTTGGAAGGGACCTCCTGGGTCATCTGGTCCAACCCCCAGACAGATGTCTGTCCAGCCTCTGTTTGAAGACTTCCATTGAAGGAGAACTCACCACCTCTCCTGGCAGCCTGTTCCACTCATTGATCACCCTCACTGTCAAAAAGTTTTTTTCTAATATCTAATCTGTGTCTCCTCCCATTCACTTTCATCCCATTGCTTCTAGTGTTTCCTTGTGCAAATGAGAATAAAGATGATCCTTCTACAATGTGACAGCCCTTGAGATATTTGTAGACAGCTATTAAGTCTCCTCTCGGTCTTCTTTTTTGAACGCTAAACATTCCCAAATCCTGTAACCGTTCCTCATTTGCAGACCGGTCACCATTCTAGTCGCTCTTATCTGAACTTGCTCCAGTTTGTTGATGTCTTTTTTAAATTGTGGTGCCCAAAACTGGACACAGTATTCCAGATGAGGCCTGACCAAAGAGGAGTAGAGGGCAGTAATGACTTTGCGTGATCTGGACTGTATGCTTCTGTTAATACATCCCAGAATTGTATTTTCTTTTTTTCCTGCTGCATTACACTGTTGACTCATGTTCAGTCTGTGATCTATTAGTGTACCCAAGTCTTTTTGACATGTGCTGTTGCTTAGCCCTATTCCTCCCATTCTGTATATGCTTTTTTTTCATTTTATTGCCCAGATGTAGTACATTGCATTTTTCCTTCTTAAAAACCATTCTGTTAGTTGCTGTCCACTGCTCCAGTTTATTTATATCTTTGTGATGTGGAGCGCCCCCAGATGCAGGGCCAGTGGGGTACTCGGTACCAGGTCCCTCTGTCTCGGTTCTGGGGATGTCATGGTGGCCCAACCCGGCCCGTGGCCCTGCTAAGGGGCGCCCAATTAAAGGGGATGAAAGTTTGTCAAGTGTTCGTGACGCCACCTGTGGTATTCGGTCAGGGTGATCGACGCTGCTAGGGGTCCACTGGGGTGATGGAATGGCAGCTAGATGGTGTAACTTCCCACAGGTGAAGTATGTCCCCAGGGCTTCCCTTGATGAGTAGATAGTAATGGTGTAGGTCGCAGTAAATGACAAAGACACAGGGTTGCAGTCTCTTTACCTCTTTACTGAAGGCTTCAGGATCCGCAATCCAGAGCACTGCTAACAGGGCTGGCGAGACTGGCTGGTCCGAAGGCACATCCAGAGTTCCCTTTGCAGGTGGAAATCAGTAGCCTTCCTACTTGCGCCTGTGTGTTGTAGTACTTCCCTGCTGAGCACCACAGGATAGTCCTCACAACAGTCGTGTATGTTTCTGTTTCTCTCTCTACATCCCCCAGATGATATGGATAGGACGCACCCCTATGACGGGGTAGGCCTGGAGTTATTTTATAGGGACCCTAGAGACGCCCCTCTCCCACAATTTGCCTCCGTTGTCTTCATTAGGTGTAAAGGTTGGACAGCCAACTTGGGATTAACTGCCCTGCCGTAGTTCAGAGTAATGCGTAGAGCCAATCACTCCCTCGGCGTTCCGGCCGCTGGCTACGCGCCTCAGAAGGATGTTGCCGATCTCAAGGCAGGACTCCTCCCGGTCTTATCTCCTAGTGCTGTGATCTCGTTTCTCACTTCTCCACAATATACTTCCCTTCTTGTCCTTTCTTAGGATGCTGCCGCAATGGGGTGCAGGCGCAGCTCCGTAACGCTCTATCTCGTGCTAGGCCGCTGTCAGGATCCCACCCCTGACAGGTCCTCCCTGGGTCTCTCCAGTCAGCTTTCTCCCTAACTCCTATCCGACTACCAGTTTTACCAGGGTGTGAGGAGTGGCCTAATAGATAGGACCCTTTGCTCCCCCTGGTGGCCGGAGTGTGAAGTGTAGTGTGTGACTGTGATACCTGGTCAGGTGAACTCCTTTAGTGCCATCAGACGTACCATCACTCCCCCTGGTGGAAGAGCGACAATACTGCAACGACCAGGACTCTGGGGCGCTGCACTTGCGTCGCTTACGGTGCTGCTTGTGTAGTTTTCAAAAAATCACTGTTCAGCAGTTGATTATCACTAGAGGACTAGTAAACCTGCTGCCATGGAGTCCTCCATATTCATGAGTTCTGTATAACCCCACCCCATCACTGAAGGGCAGCTTTCTGCCTATGCACAGTGTACACAGAATGCTGCTAATCAGTGATGTGGGCCGGGTTATACTGAGATTAGCACTCAAAGAACTGGTAGATCTGCTGCAGAGAAAACAGTGATTATCTCAAAACTGCAGCAAGCCGCTCAGTTAGTGACACATCGCTGGAATAACACTGCTCTCAGATGATGTAGCAAAAACCTGACGACAGATTCCCTTTAAGCAAGAACCCTGTGAAAACTTTGAGAAGAGGGTTATGACTAAAGAGGCCAGTTTAAAACATGAACATTTCCTGATTTATACTACAAGTCCCCTATGAACAGTATATAACAAGAAAAAAAAATCACTCTAATCCAGGCCATCATTTTAAACATTTCCCAAGACCATTGTTCAAAGCTCATTATTAACCCACAATTCAGTGTATTTCATTCTTCTTCATTACCATCTCATTTAGAGGTTTCCCGAGTCCTTGTGGTTGTGTTTCCTGCTCTCAGTGGTATCTTCACACTACACACAGAATACAAGGCATATTCGCCATAAAATATAGTATTGTGAAGGACATGAACAGTAGAATTCAATGTGTGTTAATCTGATTGATCCAGATTGTGTAAATGATAGCTATAAGTGGTTAGATTAGATACTTGTCTCTAGGTTTTGAGTGACTGCACGACAAGTAGCTATCTACAGTTGTAGATACAATCCAAAATGTAAAGTAGAAGCAAAAATTAAAAAAAAACCTTGATATGAGGCACCAAACTCAGCTTTGCTGCCCTTGACCAATTCTTAGCGGCACACAGAAGCTAAAAAGATAAAGAATATACTTGCTGGTCCTCGAAGACTGCTAGGGAAGAACAAACAACATCTTTCTGGTACAAATGTCCATAAAATGAAATGTGACTTCTAAATCTATGATAAAGTTTGATGCATGTTATTGAGTCAGGGTTTTTGGTAGCTGTACATGTATCTTGATAACGTGATAGGTAACAGCCATAATGCATTGCTTTTAATCATATGTAATCAAATGATCAAAGTTCTTGATTCCGTGACATGTCACATTTCTACAGCAGTTTGCACCATAAAAGTGCCAATTGTTCTCTGCTAAAAGTCTTCCAGACCCAGCCAATTCCTCCTATATTCTTTAGCTTTGGTGAGTCGCAGCATACAAGGAAAAGAAGTACACGCCCCCAGTGAAAACTGTCTGATAACACCCACTTGGATTTAAAGGGGTTGTCCTGCCTTAGGGTACAAGTCTGCAGCCACTCTATGTGAGGACTCTCCAGTGTCGGCACTGGGAACGGTGAAGTATGTGATTTGCATACATGCGGCCAGATGCCGACTAAACGTGTAGAAACTGAAGTTTAATGAACTATATTAATTAAGTTGCTTGGTGCACCCTCGGCGTGGCCAATAGGCTCAGTTGTTACATGTTTTACTAATTAGTGCTCACCTTACAAGCGATGGTGGTCACATTCCCCCCAGTGCAGCCCCTCAATGTATTTACAAGCCCCGTGGTTATCCACTATTAGTGTTGGTGTGATAAAGGTCTATAATGACCGAAACGTTACCCATTGTATATGCACCATCAATGGACTACTGAATTAAAACCAGTTTCTTTAATTTATCTACTTTTGAATGCCAAATTCACCTTATTGTCCTAATTCTTAATAACTAAAATGCATATAATTTGAATAGAAAGGTTTCATCCGAGAATCCGCCGGCCTGTGAGCATTCAGGTCAGCAGCTCCATTTCTAGCATAATCAGTATTTGGATCTGCCGGAGTCCTAGTTTCTGGCACTTATTAGTTTTTATTATTGCCATAAATTTCATTAGAAATGTTCCGACTTATTTACATGTGAAAAAAAAATCTAATTCCAGTATCAAGGTGTTCAGTCTGTCTCGGTAAGATCATCGTTCTCCTGCACGATACACTCAGTCCCATTCCAACTGTTGTAATACTGAGGCGCTTTATCAGCTACTTAGCAGCCAGACGTGCTCCTTGCATAAACATGAGCAGTCTGTGGCTGGAGAATACAATGGAGCTTTCCTGCAAGGTGGCTCCCGTCTCTTTCATTTATTGATATTCTGAAGTTTTCATTTTAAGTGCTATTCAGAAGTGGTTCATCCTCTCCGGTGGCAAGTGATGTGTGTTCAAAAGCGTGCCTCTTCAAAGTCGCTGTCTGTCGAAATCCAGCCAAGTGCAGACAGGTTCTCCATGATTCTTTTCACATTGAAATCATGATGTGATGTTACTGAGCTGAATGAGTTCGGGCGTCAGTTAATACCAACTGAAATGACACAGAGAAAACAACCTGAGAAGAAGAATACTGCATCTTTGTTCTTTTGGTAGTTTCCTTGCTACAATGAAGAGGTGCAATTCACTATCAGGGCTCAATCAGATGAACATATAATATGGACACGTGCTTGACCAATGCACACTGACCCATGCAGACTGACCAATGCACACTGACCGAAGCAACCTGACCAATGCACACTGACCAATGCCGACTGACCAATGTACACTGACCAATGAACACTGACCAATGACACTGACTGAAGCAACCTGACCAATGCACACTAACCGAAGCAGCCTGACCAATTTACACTGACCAATGCACACTGACCAATGCACACTGACCAATGCACAGTAACTAAAGCAACCTGACCAATGCACACTGATCAATGCAGACTGACCAATGCACACTGACCAATGCACAATGACCAATGCAGACTGACCGAAGCAACCTGACCAATGTACACTGACCAATGCAGACTGACCAATGCACACTGACCAAAGCAACCTGACCAATGCACACTGACCGCAGCAACCTGACCAATGCACACTGAATGAAGTAACCTGACCAATGTACACTGACCAATGCACTCTGACCAATGCACACTGACCAATGTAATTCCAAAGGTCTGTTTAGTTTACAATTTTTTCACACGGGCCAAAAAACATTGCAGCATGGACTATTTTCTTCTGTACAGTATATCGGATGGGACTCGCCAATTCATGTCTATGGGGGCGCAAAAAGAATTGAATCCTATAGAGAACATCCGTATTGCATACGATTCTTAAGGATACATTGCCATTAGTAACCAAGGAAACTGTAATGGATCGGGTACTCTTGATGTATAAATGCAGATGCCACATGGGCATAAAATATGGACACAAGGATAACATAAAAATTGTCCTAGTTTTATGGATGAAAATTGAACTATTGTTCATGCCTTAGGGCATGTTCACACAAATATTTTTTGGTCTGTGTTCTGTCCATGGACGGAACGGTCTGCACACGGGCCAATTGTGACTTATGTGCACATGGGAATTTGTGCACACAGACCGCGTGGAAAAAAATCGTAACAACACCTTGCACAGAGCTGTACACAGAGACAGTCACTTCCATAACCTACAGTGGTGACCAGTCCAATAAAGTCAGGGCTCGCCTAAACTTAGCTTGGACTTTTAGCAGTGCCCTGGATAAAATGTTCATCTGTTTTTGGTCCATGTGTGTGTTTTCTACCATCCATTCGTCATTCTTTTTACTTTTACAAAAAAAAGAAACAATGGAGGTTCCCCAAGCTTGTCCACTCCAAGCAACCGGTTAGCGAAAACCAGGCAGCAAGTGGATGAGACACAAATGAGCTGGGTTTTTTAGCACACCCACTCACTTGGACAAGTGAGTTTGGTCCCTTAATTTGACTAAATTACAAAATTTAGGTGTACAGCCTATATACTGAAGATCAAAACTGTGCATTTGTCAGCTTTGTAAAGCCTCATTCACATGTCAGTTTTTACAAAAAAAAGTTTCATCAGTGATTTTCATCAGTTTCACCAGGTTATCATCAAAGTTTCATCAGAGTTTGGTCAGAGTTTAATCGGCTTTTCTCTGATGGAAAAAGTGAGTAAAAAATGGACAACACATGGATGGCAACCAAGTGTTATGTGATTTTTTTCATGGACCAGTAGACTTGCATTGCAGATTTTGATCCACTAGTTCGATCAATATCGGTCATGTCTCCGCTATTTTGCATGGACCACTCAGTCCAAGGGAAAAAACGGGCATGTGAACTACCCCATAGACTGTTTTAGGTAGGAGTGTTATCCATGAAAAACAAAGATAGTACTCGTCTGAGAAAAACTGACATCTGAATGAGGTCTAATGGAGAAGCTTCAATGAGGCTTATGGGCTCCACAAAAGTTAAAGCGGTTTCCCAAGACGTAATCATTTTCTTATGATGGGCCTAAGAACTAACAGTCAGGTAGTAAGCTACTGGTCTACCTGGTGCTCGCTCAGATCAGTCATGGACCGCTCCTGCTGGCGATTCTGCTGCTCACCCCAGAGTGATATCTTAATATAAAGAGATAAGCAACTGCTACTGAACAGTTTCTAAGTAACTAAACAATGGCAAGTATGAATTATTTTAATCATTACCTCATCATATGAATTTTAAAAGTTAAATTTTAATGACCCGAGAGAGGAGTAATATTCAGTGGGGCTCTGCCCTTCAAGTTTTTGCATATGAATTGGAAAAACACCAACTATCAACATGTATATGTCCCCAGTGACCTGCATATTCTGCTTGGATCAGGGAAACTCAAATTATGGGCCTCTTGATTCTCCTCTGACAATATCATCATAGGAGAGAAGGATCTGGCCTGTCGTATACGGAGATCGGGGTAGATACTGTAGCTGACAGCTGAACACTTGTTTGGTTGACAGCTATCTCATGTAATGGTCTCCTTTCCACCCGTAGAATTGATTGGTCCAGCTTACCCAAAAAAAGTTCTGCAGGTGGAACTGGGGTTCATCAGATTGCAGCCCTTGAGTTTCTTAGAGTTGGTTTTCGTAAAAATAATTGGACAGATTCACTTATTAAATTCCAGGGTTATAAACCCTTTTTGTTATATTACATGTCAAATATTGTAAAAGAAAATTGTTCCAACGCAATTTTTGTTTCATTCGCAGCTTAAAATGTTTGATTCAAATAATGATGGGAAGCTGGGACTTACAGAAATGGCCAGGTAAGTGGTCAATCCATTGCACGTATCGCTGCACTACTATAACTGGTGAGGATGAAATGGATTTTGTACCACGTGCAAAGATCATCTAACGCTCCCACTAGTTAGTACTAGCTAGTTTACAAACTGATGTCACTATGATAAAATTTTGATCAGAATAATTTGACCATCCTTCTCGAATGTGGAGAAAATGGTTGTGTAACCCTACACTTGAGCCTTTTTTTCCCAGTTTAGACCTGCCTCGAAATACTCTGGCAATGGCAGAATCACTTCTTGTGGCCCCAACAATTGTCTGGGGCACATAAAACCCCAGCCCCGTCCATTCCACACTTCTGCCTTTAAAGGACGGCCTGTGGGCAGGTTTTTCCTAGGTTTCTCTGGCTTAGAACAGGAAGCACAGGCCTGCTCACAGTCCCACCAAGGATCATGGGCATATTATTAACTGAAAGCTTCTAACACTGATTACACAAGAACCACAAGACGGACTTCTTCACCTCAGGTATCATTTTAATCAGTGTAACAGCAGCAACATGACAATGCCTATAGTTTACTTAGCAAAATCCTGCTGACAGGTTCGCTTTAAGTGCAAAGCGATGAATCCTGTGCTACAGGCATCAGCATGAGATAAACTGCGTTTATAGAAGCAGATCTGGAATACAAGGAAATCTTTTTTTGACCTTGTTAGAGCTATTTATGCTGTCGACATAATACCCCGTTAAAACCATTGAAATGCTAATCCCAGCAAGTGAGGAAGTAGAAATCTTTACTAGATATCACTATGGATTAAACAAGCCTCGCTAGTGATTATCTACAGAAATGGATGACTTTTGAGGACAGTGACAAACATCCCTGATGACTTAATATAACGTCTTTACTCCTGTACCTCGCTCTGGGTGGCAGGTTATAGTGAGGTCATGAAGGGGGTTAAGAACTGGCCGAAGGGTGAAGCTAAGGGAAGAAATGTACTTATGATGGGTATTAGCTGAGGTTATGGTCAGGAAAATCTGCTAGTATTTAAGCAATTACATGTCCGGCATTATTAACAGAAAGCATTTCCTGCTGGGCAGTCTGCTGTAAACATCAATTTATAATCTTTTACATTAAATTGTAGACCAAACCTATCAACTGGAGCAGATAATTCATGTTATAACCCACAGAGTAATTTGGAAATGATGTGCTGGTCATACAGTCCACAAATGTAGAGTTATATTGAAGAGGTTTTCTGTAATGAGAAATAGACCATCTAGTAAGGTTTTTTTCATATCTTACATAACCCAAGAAAACCAAAATGAACAAATACCCTGTAGTAAGTAAATAGTAATAGTAGATGTAAATAACATAGGGCACTTGGTTAACATTATTTTGATTAAAAAACAGCGTCAAAGCCATCCTACCACGACAAGGTGTACCCAATCGGGACGGCACCCAACTCTCGTAGTTCAATTTGTTTGGTTTAGTTTTTTGTACTTTGTACAAATGAGGGCTTGTCTCCCTTTTTTGGGCCGTTCATTTTGCTTACATAGCTTTCCCCGGGCATGTGTTGGAACATAAATCGAAAGAATTGGGCACTTGAATGGGGGTTTGTGGTGAAATCAGATAAAAAGTAGATTATGTGGTCCAAACTGTGTGTACAGTATGTGACGTTTCGGTCATATATAGACTTTTGTCGAACATGCACACTGATGATCCTGAGAGGTCCTGTTCAGGGTAAATTGTATGGTATCCTTCAGATAGCCTGCTGAAGAGGATTTACCAGGGGTAGCAGAGCAAGGCAGCGCAGTTAGGTAATGCGACCTCTGGGGTTGTGGTGCGGGGTGCTGAACAGTCTGGATCCAGGTCCTGCTCTGTCCTTATCTATTCTTACATCTGCTTGCACATAGTGCGGTGAACTACAAGAGATAAGTATGTCACAGTCTGGGTACACCTTGTCGTGGTGGGATGGATTTATGCTTTTTTGATCAAAGCAGTATAAACTAAGTGCCCTATGTTATTTACATGTACTATTACTATTTATTAGAGGGGTTTTGCTCATTTTGTTTTTCTCTTAGGTTCTGCTTGTTATATGGTCACAGTGTGAGTGCACACCTATGCACTATACTTATACCAACATATGCTCTGGCTCAAAAAAATTTGGATAGTTTTTCTTTTCCTAGTAAGTCATTACCTAGCCACAGTATAGGTCATAAATTGCAGTTCCCGGGGTTCCCACAGCTGGGACTTCTACTGATCCCTAGAATGAGGATAAGAATTAACTAGTGTTGGTGTAGATCGAATTACAGGACCTGGTCCATCGGCCTCTTCAATGTTCTGTGACCAGCGATTGAGAACCTTAAGTATTGTCTCCTTCCTCCTGGCATCCACTGCTCTTCCTTTGATTAGCCAGCCTAACACTTCATCGTAGTAGCGGTGTGATACACATGTGACGTCATGTAAGGCCGGCTAATCAAAAGAGGAGCCACGAATGTCGTTAGGCAGTTCTCACCAATGACCATAGATTAGTAATGTGACCACTGGATCAGTTGCTGAGAATGGATTTGCACCAACTTCAGAATTAACCCGATTAAATGGAGCATAGACGGTGCATGCGCTTAGCAACTTCACTCATTATCTATGGGGCTGCTGGAGATTGCAAGCTCTGCAGACTCTTCATTGTTTTCCTTGATTAGTCTATCTGGACATTGTCTAATTAGCTGCTGGTGTTGCAATGTATGAATTAATCTGACAACTAGGTGTTTTCAATCCCCTTATTATTTGCATTATTTGTAGGGTTACACTAAAAAAAATATTTCAGGCACATTATAGCTTAAAGATAATTTACCAGCAGGAGTTCACACACCAAAGTATTTATATCTGCATGTAGCACTTTCAAAGACAAGTTCAGCAATACCTTTACATGGCCAGTGCATTCCTCTGGTACTTAGACATCAGAGTTTCAATTGATATGCAAATGAGGCTGAAGAGCTAGTGTAGATCCGAATCCTCTGTCAGTCCAGCTCTATTTCCTGCTCAGTGCTGCGTCCTCCATGACTGACAACTCCTTTGCCTGAAGTCACACTGTCAGTCAGGCAAACGGAGGCAGCGCTCGATGGGGATTACAGCTGGAGTCACAAAAGCTTTAGATCTACAAATAGCTCTTCAGCCTCATTTGCATGGATTCGTCTATTTAAGAACTACATGTGCATATAAATAGTTTGTAGGGTAAAATCCTTCTGACATACTTCCTTAGCTTAACTACCGTTATAGTATTTTATAAACTAATACTCTGTAGATTGTCTTCGACGTGCTTGAAAAACATGTTCGAGTCCCCACGACAGTGTGTCTCGCGGCTGTTCAACACCTGCAACACATGTAGAGATTGCCTGATTGTTAGGTAATCCCTGCATGGGTTTGTGGCTGTCGAACAGTCACAAGACAAGCAGGCGCAGAGACTCGAACAAATTTTTTGAAAATGCTGAAGACACTC
Source organism: Ranitomeya variabilis (assembly GCF_051348905.1). Taxonomy (NCBI): domain Eukaryota; kingdom Metazoa; phylum Chordata; class Amphibia; order Anura; family Dendrobatidae; genus Ranitomeya; species Ranitomeya variabilis. Next base: position 500,573,579 of record NC_135237.1, on the reverse strand, counting down.
GATGGGCCTCAGCATGTTCCTTGTAAAAGCAGGTGTAACCATTAAAGTGCATGTGCATAAAAACTTGAGCGCAGGTCCACACGGGTTCATGATGGGTAAGTGCATCTTCTTATATAGCACTTATTTTTAGGTTTTTTTCATTTTATACATTTTCATTTTGACTTCATTACATGTGCTTTGTATCAAGTTGCAATATTAAGTGTGGTGTACTACGGTCTCGCTTTATGTTTCCAAGTTTTTATGCACATGCACTTTAATGGTTACACTTGCTTTTTACAAGGAGCATGCTGAGACTCTCTTACACTTATATGGGGATAATGACACACTGCTCTGCCTATACTACACATTCCATGTATATATAGGACTTACACCATCCACGCCCAGTATTTTTTAGTGTGACACTGTGCTACCAACACCTGTGTTATTGTAATTCTGAAGACTCTCATCATTTTTTTAACCCTGTCTGTTATTCGTTTATTCGTTTGCCTGTTCGTGTAACATTTTGCCTTAATAAAATATGATATATTTGTACATATATGGACTGGTACTCCATGTGTCTTGTAGGATTAAATAATATATCATTATCTAAAATTAAAAGGTGAATAGAGTTGTTTGGTGGAAGATTGAAGATTTTAATCCTTTACACAGAGTTGTAAGGACAGACAAAATTTACCTTTATTGATATAATTAAAAAAAAAGGTTTTGGTACCGTGTTACTTGAAAAAAGATTCTCAGTGGGAGAAACAAATTACGGTAATAATCTTGTAGTTCTGATACCTTTTAATGACTAACAAATATAAGATCAGTGATGTTACAAAGCGAGCGTTACAGATTACTTAGGTCTCTCCATCAGGCATGGTATAACAAAGTATGTGAAGAAACACAAATATATACATAAAAAGAACAGAGATATGGCGCAATAAATGGACATTTAAAAAAAATAATAAATACTGAACTATTTTACTTATGGAAGAGCTGGAGCCCAAAGGAGTAAGAAATGAAATACTGAGTGTCTAAGGCTACGTTCACATTTGCGTTGTTGTGTGTTGCGTTGGCGACGCATCGGTGACGCAACGCACAACGCATGCAAAACGCATTGTTTTGTGACGCATGCGTCCTTTTTTTGCATGATTTTGGACGCAAAAAAAATGCAACTTGCTGCGTCCTCTGTGCCCTGATGCGTGCGCCCAAAGAGACGCATGCGTCACAAAATGCAACACAACGCATGTCCATGCGCCCCCATGTTAAATATAGGGGCGCATGATGCATGCGGCGACGCTGCGGCGCACAACGCATATGTGAACGTAGCCTAAGGGATGGCTGGGGTACTTTATAGTGGTCATTAGGATAAGAAGAGTTGGAAAAAAATATTATATATTTGAGCTAAGACCTCCTAGGGTTCATAAGGGTATCCACATATGGTAATGAGAAAGCCAGCTCACCTAGTACTTGAAGTCCAGCTTGCACGGAACCAGGTGGATCCGCACCAGATAATGTACTCAAGGAAAAAAAAATTGTTGTTCCAGCGTCTGGTAAAATAGTTCTTTCTTTTTTTTAAGTCCATTAAAAATTTACGAAAATTAACATGGCTGCATAGACAGGGCAAGTGAGCAAGATGCATTTTGAACGCTCACTTGCGTTCTTTATCACAGCTTGATACAATATTATGTCACGCAATCCCTGTGGCCAGTTAGAGACCACTTCACCCCCGTTCTTTGGTCAGAACACTCTTCCTACTTCCTGACATAACAATGTCACACAATTTCTGAGAGAATCAGTTCCGACACCGCTGGAACGGCAGAGGCGCAGGATGGAGTATAAAGTATAAGTGTTGTTATTATTTTACTAGGGGGGAAACAATGGGGTTGTCCGAGTAGTAGACAGCCCCTTTATTCTGAGTACATTCCTTTTCTGTATTATCCCAAGAATGTAATTACTAATATTAAAAACTTTTTTTGTTCCTAAGATTGCTGCCAATCCAAGAAAACTTTCTTCTAAAATTTCAGGTATGAGTTCAGTTCCTTCACATACTCATAAAAATCTTACCAGTTCCAGCTCTAATCCGATATGAGAATTCTCCTTCTTATCGATATCTATATTTACAAGAATTTTCTTTTTGCTCCTTTTATCCTATAAATTCCAAGTACCATAAAGACCTCCCTTTAATGCAAGACTCACCTGCCCCAATACAATTCACAATGACCCCTATGGCTCCCAGGATGGCACTGGGTTTGTTCTATTAGTAGTGGCCGTCAATATAACACGGGATGTTTGGGAAATTCCAGCCACGTAGTATATACCCCTTCTAAGCATTTTTAGGTGCTGAGATGACCTCCCAATTTTCTTTGCATATATTATTGCAGATTGTATAGACTATTTATATTACTGCAGACATAATATTATTATTATTATTATTATTATTATGTTATAGGGTGTGAAGATGTGTGGCAAAGAGTTTAACAAAGCCTTTGAATTATATGACAAGGTATGTTACTGATTTTTATATAGATCTTGTCCTGTGATATGTTTCCCATTTATTTCATTACATGCTAGCTTGGCTAAATATATATAATATTTTTTGGACTTTCAGACAAATTAGAGAAAAAAATGTAAGCAAAAAATGTGGTCAATTCTGTACTAATATCCCCTATCCTGGTTTATACACTGCTCAAAAAAATAAAGGGAACATTAAAATCCCACATCCTAGGTATCACTGAATGAAATATTCCAGTTGTAAATATTTATTCATTATATGGCGGAATGCATTGAAAACAGTAAAACCTAAAAATGATCAATGTAAATCACAACTAATATCCCATGGAGGTCTGGAGTTGGAATGATGCTCAAAATCAAAGTGGAAAATCAAATTGCAGGCTGATCCAACTTCAGTGAAAATGCCTCAAGACAAGGGAATGATGCTCAGTAGTGTGTGTGTGGCCTCCAAGTGCCTGTATGACCTCCCTACAATGCCTGAGCATGCTCCTGATGAGACGGTGGGTGTTATCCTGAGGGATCTCCTCACAGACCTGGATTAAGGCATCAGTTAACTCCTGGACAGTCTGTGGTGCAAAGTGACGTTGGTGGATGGAGCGAGACATGATGTCCCAGATGTGCTTGATTGGATTCAGGACTGGGGAATGGGCAGGCCAGTCCATAGCTTCAATGCCTTCATCTTGCAGGAACTGCTGACATACTTCAGTCACATGAAGTCTGGCATTGTCATGCATCAGAAGGAATCCAGGGCCAACTGTACCAGCATATGGTCTCACAATGTGTCTGATGATCTCATCTCGGTACATAATGGCAGTTAGGCTACCTCTGGCGAGCACATGGAAGGCTGTGCAGCCCTCCAAAGAAATGCCACCCCACACCATTACTGACCCACTGCCAAACCGGTCATGCTGAAGGATGTTGAAGGCAGCAGAACGTTCTCCACAGCGTCTCCAGACTCTGTCACGTCTGTCACAGGTGCTCAGTGTGAACCTGCTTTCATCTGTGAAGAGCACTGTGCGCCAGTGGTGAATTTACCAATCCTGGTGTTCTGTGGCAAATGCCAAGCGTCCAGCACAGTGTTGGGCTGTGAGCACAGCCCCATCTGTGGATGTCGGGCACTCAGACGATCCTCATGGAGTCGGTTTGTAACCATTTGTGCAGACACATGCACATTTGTGGCCTGCTGGAGGTCATTTTGTTCCTCCTTGCACAAAGGCTGAGGTAGCGGTCCTGCTGCTGGGTTGCTGCCCTCCTACGGCCCCCTCCATGTCTCCTGGTGTACTGGCCTGTCTCCTGGTAGCGCCTCCAGCCTCTGGACACGACGCTGACAGACACAGCAAACCTTCTTGCCACAGCTCGCATTGATGTGCCATCCTGAATGAGCTGCACTACCTGAGCCACTTGTGTGGGCTGTAGAGTCCGTCTCATGCTACCACGAGTGTGAAAGCACAACCAACATTCAAAAGTGACTGTGGTCCCCACTCCTTTATTGAGTGTGTCTTGATAATTGCCAATAATTTCCATCTGTTTTCTATTTCATTTGCACTGCAGCATGTGAAATTGATTGTCAATCAGTGTTGCTTCCTAAGTGGACAGTTTGATTTCACGGAAGTCTGATTTATTTGAAGTTATATTCTGTTGTTTAAGTGTTCCCTTTATTTTTTGAGCAGTGTATATCTCCCTCTATGTAGGTAAGAGCAGAGCAGGATGGGGGCTCCGAATGTTAAGACACCTGCCCATGGGAAGCTATATAGATAAAATGCCTAGATCAGAAGAGGGGGCCACACTCCTGTTTGTACAAGGGGCAAGAAACTTTCAGACGTTGTCCTTGGTGGGATTTGAACCCAGCACTGCTAACTATGGATTAGCGGACCTGTGGAAGCTTGGGATCTGGCACTCAACCCAAACTTTATTCGAAAGTTCTGTTTGGGTACCAGAAAATCTGTGTTCGGCATTAAGCACCAGGGAGTAACTGTCCGTCATGAACGTCAAGCTTTAAAGTTTGGGTACGCTCATCCCCACTACTAATCACTCAGCCACCATTCTGCCCAGTATCTACAGAGTATGCAATGACAGACACTATTGACAAAGTGAATTGCAATGGCCAATTATCAATTTATGGAACACTTTCAAGAGGTATTAAAAGAATGGGACACTTGTAAGAAAATATGTTCAAGAATTGATAGTTTAAGTATTTGCATGTTTCACGAACCGTGCCATTCCTACAACCAGCCATGGTCCTAATATCCACCGATGATGAGTTGGTCCTTGGCTTTTGTGTTCTTGATATTTGCTTTACCAGTCACCATTATTTTATCATTTCTGCTGCTGCCTTATACTAGTTCCAGCTCACTGATAATCTCAACTTCCTGACTATAAAAAAACAAACAAGAAAAACTCCATTAAACTTAAGAATTCATTAAGTAAAAAAAAAAGTCAGTAAAAATTATTCATTGGCGGATTTGCATGAAGCGCGGTCTCGGAGGCAGCGGCCCAGCACATTAAACGCCTGTCTTTCTCTTGACGACTTCTCATTCATCATACAGGATAACAGTGGCTACATAGATGAAAATGAATTGGACGCCTTACTGAAAGATCTCTGCGAGAAGGATAAAAAGGTAAATCTCTGACTTTATTTTTGGAAGGGATAATTTGGTTTTAAATTAGATTTAAAAAAAAAAATTGGGCTAATTTATAAAGGCGGATAATAGGAAGAAGTGTCATTCCTGAGCCAGAGTCATAAGAATACGGGGACAATGTAGAAAAACCTATAAAAGTAATTCCGCGATAGAGTGTAAAAGTAAGGCCGGGGTCACACTAGAGATAAATACGGACGTATGAGAGGCGCAAAAACAACGCATTTCACACGGACCAATGATTCTCTATGGGGCAGCTAACATCAGCCGTATATTTCTCGGCCGTATTTTAGGGGCTGAGAAAAATGCAGCATGCTGCGATTGTCAGCGTATTGCTCAAAAAATCCGCCAATGAAAGTCTATGGGTGCGAGAAAAATACGGATTACACACGGATCATCAGTGTTTTATAGAAAAGCCGGTAATTCAGTGCAGTGTACAGTAAAATCACACTGACATGTTAGAAAAGAATAGGAAGAATAAATGTCTGCACATAGTATAGGAATATACACTCACTGGCCACTTTATTAGGTACACCTGTCCAACTTCTTGTTAACACTTAATTTCTAATCAGCCAATCACATGGCGGCAACTCAGTGCATTTAGGCATGTAGACATGGTCAAGACAATCTCCTGCAGTTCAAACCGAGCATCAGTATGGGGAAGAAAGGTGATTTGAGTGCCTTTGAACGTGGCATGGTTGTTGGTGCCAGAAGGGCTGGTCTGAGTATTTCAGAAACTGCTGATCTACTGGGATTTTCACGCACAACCATCTCTAGGGTTTACAGAGAATGGTCCGAAAAAGAAAAAAAATCCAGTGAGCGGCAGTTCTGTGGGCGGAAATGCCTTGTTGATGCCAGAGGTCAGAGGAGAATGGGCAGACTGGTTCGAGCTGATAGAAAGGCAACAGTGACTCAAATCGCCACCCGTTACAACCAAGGTAGGCCTAAGAGCATCTCTGAACGCACAGTGCGTCGAACATTGAGGCAGATGGGCTACAGCAGCAGAAGACCACACCGGGTACCACTCCTTTCAGCTAAGAACAGGAAACTGAGGCTACAATTTGTACAAGCTCATCGAAATTGGACAGTAGAAGACTGGAAAAACGTTGCTTGGTCTGATGAGTCTCGATTTCTGCTGCGACATTCGGATGGTAGGGTCAGAATTTGGCGTAAACAACATGAAAGCATGGATCCATCCTGCCTTGTATGGAGCATCTTTGGGATGTGCAGCCGACAAATCTGCGGCAACTGTGTGATGCCATCATGTCAATATGGACCAAAATCTCTGAGGAATGCTTCCAGCACCTTGTTGAATCTATGCCACGAAGAATTGAGGCAGTTCTGAAGGCAAAAGGGGGTCCAACCCGTTACTAGCATGGTGTACCTAATAAAGTGGCCGGTGAGTGTATATACTGTATATGTATGTCATTGACACACACGCACACACACATATATATATATATATATATATATATATATATATATATATACAGTGCCTACAAGTAGTATTCAACCCCCTGCAGATTTAGCAGGTTTAATAAGATGCAAATAAGTTAGAGCCTTCAAACTTCAAACAAGAGCAGGATTTATTAACAGATGCATAAATCTTACAAACCAAAAAGTTTTGTTGCTCAGTTAAATTTTTATAAATTTTAAACATAAAAGTGTGGGTCAATTATTATTCAACCCCTAGGTTTAATATTTTGTGGAATAACCTTTGTTTGCAATTACAGCTAATAATCGTCTTTTATAAGACCTGATCAGGCCGGCACAGGTCTCTGGAGTTATCTTGGCCCACTCCTCCATGCAGATCTTCTCCAAGTTATCTAGGTTCTTTGGGTGTCTCATGTGGACTTTAATCTTGAGCTCCTTCCACAAGTTTTCAATTGGGTTAAGGTCAGGAGACTGACTAGGCCACTGCAACACCTTGATTTTTTGCCTCTTGAACCAGACCTTGGTTTTCTTGGCTGTGTGCTTTGGGTCGTTGTCTTGTTGGAAGATGAAATGACGACCCATCTTAAGATCCTTGATGGAGGAGCGGAGGTTCTTGGCCAAAATCTCCAGGTAGGCTGTGCTATCCATCTTCCCATGGATGCGGACCAGATGGCCAGGCCCCTTGGCTGAGAAACAGCCCCACAGCATGATGCTGCCATCACCATGCTTGACTGTAGGGATGGTATTCTTGGGGTCGTATGCAGTGCCATCCAGTCTCCAAACGTCACGTGTGTGGTTGGCACCAAAGATCTCGATCTTGGTCTCATCAGACCAGAGAACCTTGAACCAGTCAGTCTCAGAGTCCTCCAAGTGATCATGAGCAAACTGTAGACGAGCGTTGACATGACGCTTTGAAAGTAAAGGTACCTTACGGGCTCGTCTGGAACGGAGACCATTGCGGTGGAGTACGTTACTTATGGTATTGACTGAAACCAATGTCCCCACTGCCATGAGATCTTCCCGGAGCTCCTTCCTTGTTGTCCTTGGGTTAGCCTTGACTCTTCGGACAAGCCTGGCCTCGGCACGGGAGGAAACTTTCAAAGGCTGTCCAGGCCATGGAAGGCTAACAGTAGTTCCATAAGCCTTCCACTTCCGGATGATGCTCCCAACAGTGGAGACAGGTAGGCCCAACTCCTTGGAAAGGGTTTTGTACCCCTTGCCAGCCTTGTGACCCTCCACGATCTTGTCTCTGATGGCCTTGGAATGCTCCTTTGTCTTTCCCATGTTGACCATGTATGAGTGCTGTTCACAAGTTTGGGGAGGGTCTTAAATAGTCAGAAAAGGCTGGAAAAAGAGATAATTAATCCAAACATGTGAAGCTCATTGTTCTTTGTGACTGAACTACTTCTTAATACTTTAGGGGAACCAAACAGAATTCTGGTGGGTTGAGGGGTTGAATAATAAATGACCCTCTGAAAAGACTTTACACAATTTAAAAAAAAAAATAAACAAAGAAATAACATTCTTTTTTGCTGCAGTGCATTTCACACTTCCAGGCTGATCTACAGTCCAAATGTCACAATGCCAAGTTAATTCCAAATGTGTAAACCTGCTAAATCTGCAGGAGGTTGAATACTACTTGTAGGCACTGTATATATATATATATATATATATATATATATATATATATATATATATTTATTTAATACAGAGCTAGATAGCATAAAAGTCGGTAATTCAATTGCCGGCTTTTCCTATCTCCTTATCAAACCCGACAGGATATGAGACATGGTTTACATACAGTAATCCATTTCATATCCGTTATATTTTTACACATTTCTCACCAATAATGTTAGTAGTTTGTGTTCAAAATTTGGGAGCTCTAGGTGTTAAAATAAAGGGTTAAATCACGGAAAAAACTGGCGTGGGCTCCTGCGCAATTTTCTCCACCACAGTGGGAAAGCCAGTGACTGAGGGCAGATATTAATAGCCTAGAGAGGGTCCATGGTTATTGCCCCCCCCCCTCCCCGGCTAAAAACATCTGCCCCCAGCCACCCCAGAAAAGGCACATCTGTGAGGTGCACACGCACACTACTAACATTAGTAGTGAGGAATATATAAAAAAATAAGAGATATGAGATGGTTTACTGTATGTAAACCATGTCTCACATCATCTCGGGTTTCATAAGGAGATAGCAAAAGCCGGCAATTGAATTACCGGCTTTTCTGCTATCTAGCGCTGCATGAAATATAAATATATATATGTGTCTCACTGACATATATATATATATATATATATATATATATATATATATATATATATATATATATACTGTAGACTGTATATATGTTTTCACGAATATTTGAGCCCATGGATCCATTCTATGTCCATTTTGCAAGCCGGCGAGAAAATCTTGCTGTACGGATGCCATACGGAGGATGACATGCGCAAAATACGCAGCCACACCTTGCCAATGGATGACATACGGATCACTGTTCAGGAACTTTTCTGCGTATCTCGACCGTAAAAAACGGACCACATTTTTATACGTTATGTCTGACCCCGGCCTAAGAATGAAGCAATGTGTGACATTGACCGCTGTGTATATTGGGAGGGTCACGTGGCTTTCCAATTGGATTACAAGGTATTATCTCTTCTTTAAATAGGAACTAGACATTAACAACATCTCAACCTACAAGAAAAGCATCATGGCCTTATCAGACGGAGGGAAGCTGTACAGAACGGAGCTGGCTCTAGTCCTTTGTGCCGACGAAAACTAGCCACCTGTCTGCTGCTAACTGTCTCTCACAAGCACTAGGAGAATTAGGCTCTAACACTCACCTTCTTTTATATCTGTAAATCTAACTGCGTAGACAGAATTAGCCAGAATGTGCTGCAAATTCTTCTTCTTTTTCCTTTTTAATTTGTTTCTATACTGTTTGTAATGTACAGTTTTTGTAACTACAGGGGAGAAACATAAGAATGTCTTCATAAGAGACATAAAGTATGTTGGCGAAGAGAAGTAGTGGGGGGCTATGGGCTGAATATGTCCCTAAAAATCCCTAGAAACACTGGTGAAATCAGAGCCAGGCATCCCATAGATCTCTCACTCCAGTGGAACCGCAAGTCACAGCAAACCCTGCCTCCAAAGGCCTCGGGGAAGCTGCAGCACAAGTTACTGAAGGCTAAACTGAGGCTGTGACGCACAATTTATGGCAGGGTCATCATCTTGGCACATGTATGATCTTTCTTCTATTGTATGACTTTGGTACAATTATTTGGTTTTGGTTTCTTAAATGGAATCCGTCAGCAGGTTTTTGATATGTAATCCGAGAGCAGCATGTTTGCAGGGGAAAGAGAGCCTGATTCTAGAGATGTGTGGCTTACTGGGCTGTGTTTTGCCATTTCAGTGCAATCAGTGTTTTATCAGCAGGTGATTATCACTACAGGACAACTGGCCTCGTGCCTTTTAGTCCAGCAACACCCCCAGCACTGATTAGCAGCTTTCTCTCACTATTGTGCAAAAGAAGAAACCTTTTTTATAATCAAATTGGACCACAAACAGCCAAAAAGCATGAATTTTAGAAATGACACCATGCTTATATATTAGTATTCACGTATTGATGCATTTTGTTCATGTACTGTTTTTTGTATGTTATATGCATGAATATTTTTTCCATGTATATGTCATAAATCACGATCTCTGTGATTGGAGGTTGTTACTTTTAAACAGGATATCCCATGATTCCTTCTTATACTCTATGACTAAGGGCGGAAACGCCAGAAACGCATCAGAGTAACTTTATCTCCTCCTGTCATAAATAATTTTAATCCATTTAATCAAATGGAATAATGCATTTAATATTTTTATGCACACCTTTCAAATCCGGACCTTCTTCTTTTGCCCTACTATTACTCAGCGGTCTTTTCAGATTGAAGTGGTTTGGGATTTGAGCGGTTTCCCCACATATTACATGGTGACGCAGATTTTTTTCTGCCTCTATACAGTGTACACATAAAGCAGCCAATCAGCGGTGTGGGCGGGGTTATATGGAGCTCAGCATTCAGCGCTCTGCTAGATCTACAGCAGAGAAAACGGTGATTCTATCACAACTGCTACACCCAGGAAACTAAGTGATACATCGCTGGAATCAGGGTCTCTGTCTCTACCTCTTGCTGCTGTTAGATTATATAGCAAAAACCTGCTGGCAAATTCCCTTTAAAGTAAACATACTGTATGGTCTGTGGGCAGCAGGCCGTAAATCAGGAGGAGCTGAGCAAGCTGATATATATACACAGTATATAAAATTTATTTTTACCTTGGTTTGAAAGCATTCAGTGTAACTTGTCACGTTTAATTCTGCTCAATTTAAGTTTATGAGTCCAGTGGGTGGCACTACTCTGCACTCGGTAATTAACAGACCGCCCACTTGACTCCTAAGTACCTAAGTATAGGAAAAACAGGAATTACATAAGCTAATTAGATGTTATATGGAATATTTGTCCCCATAAAAGTATATATCTCATGCTCAGTTCTTCTGCCTTATAACATGTTGCCTGCAGATCGCACTACAAATTTAATAAGACACGTTCCATTTAAAGGGACTCTACAGTATTTAGTTTTCTGGATTTCACTTTGTCATTTAATCTCAGGGAGGGCGGTTCTATGGACATGCTGAGCTTATTCACACACGTCCACTTAACGTATTGTACACATTAAGGTGAATGTCCACCCTTAAGTACCTATAGATCTAGAATTCTGAGCATATATTTTATCATTTTTCTATAGGGGGAAAGGAACTCAGGTTTTCTGACAATTGAAATTCCAACTCTGTGCATAGACTTGAAGGGGTTGTTCACTACTTGGACACCCCCTTCTGAATCCCTATGTTACCCTTCTAGTAAAATAACAACACTTGTGTTTACCTCCGGTGTTGGTGCTGTTCCAGCGGTGCTGGTGCTGTTCCAGCGGTGTCGGCACTGGTTCCCCTGGGGTTTGCTTGACATGACAGTGTCACTCAATCCCTGCTGCCAATCAGCGCTGGCTTCATTATATCCAGAGGAAGTGATAGAGCCGTAGCATAAGTGAACCTGTCTCGCGAAGCATAAAGTCTGATCTATTAGCATCATGTTTTAAAGCTGGAGGAACTAAGCAAATTGATATATAGGTTTGTGGGAAAAGACTCAGCATTACTTGTATTTTAAATCTCTGCTTATTCTGGGCTTAGGAGTCAAGTGGGCAGTCCTAATGAATAACTGACAGTTCGGGGAATAAAAGACCTTCTGTTTGTGGGCCTATAAACAGACACGGTTCCTCCACACAACCACAACCCCTGAGATCTCGGCTCTGAGACTTCATTTCCTAATCTGGTAAACTGCACATTAGTACAACTTCTAGCGTTCAGTAACGAAATGCTGAGTCTTGTGTCTCGTGAGAGCTGAATATGAGACTAATAATGTATCTTCTAATAAACATACACTTGTGGCCAGTGGTGAAGACAAGAACAATATATAAAAAACTGTACAGTATCAAGCTGCAAGCTGCCTTGGTCTTTTATTTTGAAGTCAACTAAGAAGTTGCATAATTAAACCATTTATTGGAAAGCATGGCGTCTGTGGTCATTGAGGCTGGAGATGGATGAATGTGATTGGATGGGACGGGAAGGAAAATCGCTATTCAAGAGGTGTGGAGTCCGGTCACTACAAATAGTGGTCACCATTGGCCTGATGTCCCTTGATTCTTGTTGAGGTCCATTAATTTCGGAGCAGATAACATCCGACAGAATTCATGAGGTCACCTTTTACTTATAGCTGGGGTTTTCTTCATCCGAGGCACAGATTCACTTTCCTGTGGTCAGATGGGCTAGTTAATAATTTGGGGAGAAAGCCCTACCAGAACACCCCTACCTCTCCCTGCCAATGGAATGCCTAAGTAGTTAGATAGACTTCGTTAAAAGACTGTCCACCCTTTAATGAAAAACTGCAATTTATGCCCAAAAAATAATGTATACTCACCTTATCAATTTTGGACATCAAGATGGTTGGCAGCAGTAGTAATGGGTTGGTTGGACGATGAGGCATGGAGACCAGTGGGGGACCTGGGCAGAGCTGTAAAGGAGCGGTGGGGGACCGGTAACGATGAGTGTACATATTAGGTATATTGCGCATTTTAATGCTGTCCAACTCATGAAATGTAATACAGCATCATTTTCCTGATATTAGAAGTCATCCTGGTGATTCAATAAATTACATAGTTAAAGGGATTGTCCACTACTAGGACAACCCCTTCTCGATCTGAATGTTTGCCCCTGTAAAAATAAAAACACTTATACTTACCTCCTATGCCGGCGCCTTGCCAGCACTCGTATTCCCGGGGCTCACGTTCAGTTGCTATGCCACGAGAGCCCTGCGCCCAATCAGTGCTGGCGACACTGTCCCCGCCTTTGGATGTATAACTAATTAAGAGGTGGTGAGAGCTACGGGAACAGTGACGCCAGTGCTGATTGGATGCTGGGATCATGTGACATAACAGCCTCACATGAGCCCCGATAACACCAGTACTGACAATGCTGGAACGGCACCGGAATGGGAGGAAGTTTTATTTTCACAGGGGCAATCATTCAGAGTCAGAAGGGGTTGTCCTACTAGTGGACAACCCCTTTAATCTACGCCGCTATGGTTTCAATGTTAAAAAACTATGTTCGCTTCGGCAGCCAATTTTTAATTGGTTTTATTGCTTATATGCATCTAAAATGCAACTTTAATCTTAATTAAGACACAATTCCAGTTGATGTCTGCAGCTCCTATGCAGACCTATATACCTCTATGGCATTAGACCCCTGTGTTATCTGCAGTCTTTCTCTCTTTCATTTCTCTCCTTCCTCCTACCATATGAATGTGTATATGAAAGAAATTCCCCCAACCCCATTGTGTAAAATAAGCCATATATTAGAAAATCGTTAGCTACAGAAGTAGCAAACATTTTACTATAATGTCTGTATTACTGGTCACTTTTTTAAATAGGAATGTGTCTTCAAAAAATGCAATATTAATTAAATTGGGTTTTGTGTTACACTCACAAATATACAGGGTGGGCCATTTATATGGATACACCTAAATAAAATGGGAATAGTTGGTGATAACTTCCTGTTTGTGGAACATTAGTATATGGGAGGGGGAAAACTTTTCAAGATGGGTGGTGACCATGGAGGCCATTTTGAATTAGGCCATTTTGGATTCAACTTTATTTTTTTCAATAGGAAGAGGGTCATGTGACACATGAAACTTATTGAGAATTTCACAAGAAAAACAATGGTGTGCTTGGTTTTAATGCAACATTATTCTTTCATGAGTTATTTACAAGTTTATGACCACTTATAAAATGTGTTCAAAGTGCTACCCATTGTGTTGGATTGTCAATGGAACCCTCTTCTCCCACTCTTGACACACTGATAGCAACACTATAGATCAAATGCTAGCACAGGTTTCCAGTATCCGTTGTTTTCAGATGCTGCACATATCGTATCTTCACAGCATAGACAATTGCCTTCAGATGACCCCAAAGATAAAAGTCTAAGAGGGTCAGATCGGGAGACATTGGTGGCCATTCAACTGGCCCACGATGACCAATCCACTTTCCAGGAAACTTCATGTAGGAATGCTCGGACCTGACACCCATAATGTGGTGGTGCACCATCTTGGAGGGCCATCATACTCTGTGAGGGAGGGCGATCATACTGTGTGTGGGAGGGCTGTGAGGGCCATCATACTGTGTGTGGGAGGGCTGTGAGGGCCACCATACTGTGTGTGGGAGGGCTGTGAGGACCATCATACTGTGTGTGGGATGGCTGTGAGGGTCATCATACTGTGTGTGGGAGGGCTGTGAGGACCATCATACTGTGTATGGGAGGGCCATCATACTGTGTGTGGTAGGGCTGTGAGGACCATCATACTGTGTGTGGGAGGGCTGTGAGGGCCATCATACTGTTTGTGGGGGGGCTGTGAGGGCCATCATACTGTGTGTGGGACAGCTGTGAGGGCCATCTTACTTTGTGTGTGGGAGGGCTGTGATGACCATCATACTTTGTGTGTGGGAGGGCTGTGAGGGCCATCATACTGTGTGTGGGAGGGCTGTGAGGACCATCATACTGTGTGTGGGAGGGCTGTGAGGACCATCATACTGTGTATGTGAGGGCTGTGAGGATCATCATGCTGTGTGTGGGAGGGCTGTGAGGGCCATCATACTGTGTGTGGGAGGGCTGTGAGGACCATCATACTGTGTGTGGGAGGGCTGTGAGGACCATCATACTTTGTGTGTGGGAGGGCTGTGAGGACCATCATACTGTGTGTGGGAGGGCTGTGAGGACCATCATACTTTGTGTGTGGGAGGGCTGTGAGGACCATCAAGCTGTGTGTGGGAGGGCTGTGAGGACCATCATACTTTGTGTGTGGGAGGGCTGCTGAGGACCATCAAGCTGTGTGTGGGAGGGCTGTGAGGGCCATCATACTGTGTGTGGGAGGGCTGTGAGGACCATCATACTTTGTGTGTGGGAGGGCTGTGAGGACCATCATACTGTGTGTGGGAGGGCTGTGAGGACCATCGTACTATGTGTGGGAGGGCTGTGAGGACCATCATACTGTGTGTGGAAGGGCTGTGAGGACTATCATACTTTGTGTGTGGGAGGGCTGTGAGGGCCATTATACTGTTTGTGGGGGGGCTGTGAGGACCATCATACTGTGTGTGGAAAGGCTGTGAGGACCATCATACTTTGTGTGTGGGAGGGCTGTGAGGACCATCATACTGTGTGTGGGAGGGCTGTGAGGACCATCATACTGTGTGTGGGAGGGCTGTGAGGACCATCATACTGTGTGTGGAAGGGCTGTGAGGACTATCATACTTTGTGTGTGGGAGGGCTGTGAGGGCCATTATACTGTTTGTGGGGGGGGCTGTGAGGGCCATCATACTGTGTGTAGGAGGGCTGTGAGGGCCATCATACTGTGCGTGGGAGGGCTGCGAGGGCCATCATACTGTGTGTGAGACTGTGATTGCCATCATACTGTGTGTGGGAGGGCTGCGAGAGCCATCATACTGTGTGTCGGAGGGCTGTGATTGCCATCATACTGTGTGTGGGAGGGCTGTGAGGGCCATCATACTGTGTGTCGGAGGGCTGTGAGGGCCATCATACTGTGTGTGGGAGGGCTGTGAGGGCCATTATACTGTTTGTGGGGGGGGGCTGTGAGGGCCATCATACTGTGTGTACGAGGGCTGTGAGGGCCATCATACTGTGCGTGGGAGGGCTGCGAGGGCCATCATACTGTGTGTGAGGCTGTGATTGCCATCATACTGTGTGTGGGAGGGCTGCGAGAGCCATCATACTGTGTGTCGGAGGGCTGTGAGGGCCATCATACTGTGTGTGGGAAGGCTGTGAGGACCATCATACTTTGTGTGTGGGAGGGCTGTGAGGGCCATCATACTGTGTGTGGGAGGGCTGTGAGGGTCATCATACTGTCTGTGTGGTGGGAATGCTTTTGCTGACATAATATATTGTGAACTTAAATTAATTGAGTTACAATCGTACAATATATTATGAGCAGTATTCAAGTACTTAGTAGCTAAGTGAGCCCACATGGAGTCCTGGAAGTGATAATCTGGCTCCCAAAAAGCCCTGATCTCAACATCATTGATTCTGTGTTGAATTACAATAAAAAAAAGGATTTGCTCAAGCCTACATCATCAGAAGATCTGTGATTAGTTCTTCAAGATGTTTGGAACAACCCCCCTACTGAGCTCCTTCAAAACCTGGGTGCAAGTGTCCCAAAAAAGAATTGATGCTGTTTCGAAGACAAAGTGCGGTCACAACAAATATTGTTATGATGTAGATTTCTAATTTGGTCATTCACTTTGCATTTTGTTAATTGATACAAATAAACTATTACTTCTACTTTTGAAAGCATTCTTATTTTAGAAATTTTTTTCGTAGACCCATAGATCCAGTCATAGCTCCATACACAAGTCCATAGGTCTATTCATAAGTTTATAAGGTGCACTCATAGATCCTATCTGTAGGTCTATTACTAGGCTAATAATTGTGAATACATACTGTATAGAGTTCCAGCAAAGGGAATTTTAGATATGAAATTAAATATAGAATTTTTGATGCAAAACAATTCAGATGTTTTTTTGTAAACATTTTAAAAAGGTATGGCAAAGATGAGATGAAGATTTCAGAGTCCTGTGTGAGGCCGAGCACAGGGCCAAAAGCAAGAATATATCCAGCTCAGACCCAACTTTTCTATATAGAAAAGACAGGTGTGTGTTTTAGAGAGAAGCTTCAATTCAGAATCTGGGCTATAAATATCTATGGGAATTACATTACAACTTACAAGAGCTTTATAAACTCCTAACACAGTTACTCACGAGTCCTTTGAAGTTGAAAAATTTGAAAAATACACTAATCCATTAAAATCCAAAAAAACAACCCAATGAAGCTGATACTAATTGCCCCATATTAGGGGAAAAATCCTTCCTCATTCAACATACAGCTGTCAAAACTGGTTCCCCGGGTCAATGTCCCATCTTCAAAATCTAGTACCCATAAACTGTAATATTACATTTAACAAGGAAGGTATCCAGGACTTTCTTGAAATTATATAGTGAATCATCATAATGTGGCAGAGTTCTACTCAGTCTCGCTGTAGTCTGGATCTGGGAATGTTTAGCTGTCTACAAATATCAGAAGGGATGTCACAGTGTAGAGGGATCATCATTTTTCTCATTTGCACATGGAAACACGAGACGAGAGGCAATGGAATGAAACTGAAAGGGAAAAGATACAGATTAGATATTAGAAAAAACATTTTGACAGTGAGGGTGATCAATGAGTGGAACAGGCTGCCACGAGAGGTGGCGAGTAGTGTTGAGCGATACCGTCCGATACTTGAAAGTATCGGTATCGGAAAGTATCGGCCGATACCGGCAACCCGATACCCGATACCAATACAAGTCAATGGGACTCAAGTATCGGACGGTATTCCTGATGGTTCCCAGGGTCTGAAGGAGAGGAAACTCTCCTTCAGGCCCTGGGATCCATATTAATGTGTAAAATAAAGAATTAAAATAAAAAAATATTGCTATACTCACCTCACCGAGGGAACCGGCAGCGTTGTTTGCTTAAAATGCGCGCTTTTACTTCCTTCCGTGACGTCACGGCTTGTGATTGGTTGCGTGCCGCCCATGTGGCCATGACGCGACCAATCACAGCAAGCCGTGACGTAATTTTCAGGTCCTCAATGCCTAATTCTAGGAATTCATGATTTTAAAATTACGTTCCGGCTTGTGATTGGTCGCGTCGCGGTCACATGGGCGACGCGACCAATCACAAGCCGTGACGTCACGGGAGGCAGGAGACGCGCGCATTTTTAAAATTACGTCACGGCTTGTGATTGGTTGCGTGCCGCCCATGTGACCGCGACGCGACCAATCACAGCAAGCCGTGACGTAATTTCAGGTCCTGAATGCAGAAATAGGCAGAATTACGTCACGGCTTGCTGTGATTGGTCGCGTCGCGGCCATATGGGCGGCACGCGACCAATCACAAGCCGTGACGTCACGGAAGGAAGTAAAAGCGCGCATTTTAAGCAAACAACGCTGCCGGTTCCCTCGGTGAGGTCCAGGCTGCGTCGGAGAGGTGAGTATAGCAATATTTTTTATTTTATTTTAATTCTTTATTTTACACATTAATGTTGTTTCGATACCGATACCCGATACCACAAAAGTATCGGATCTCGGTATCGGAATTCCGATACCCGCAAGTATCAGAGGCTGGACAGACATCTGTCTGAGATGGTTTAGAGAATCCTGCATTGAGCAGGGGGTTAGACATGACCTTGGAGGTCCCTTCCAACTCTAACATTCTATGATTCTATGCTTGTACAGTAAAGAACCCATAGTCTCACTACTTGCACAGTAAAGAATCGCCATCTGTTCTGATTAAATCTTTTTTACTCTAGATGTAAATTATGCCTATTCTCATTGGGGAAAGCATAGGTGTAAAAAGATCATTATACTCACCTCTGTACTGTCACCCTACAGTGGCATGTAAAAGTTTGTCAAAATTACTGTTATTGTGAACAGTTAAGTAAGCTGAAGATGAAATGACCTCTGAAAGGCCTAAAGTTAAAGATCACACATTTTCTTTGTATTTTAGGCAAAAAAATATGCATATCATATTTTTCGGACTATAAGACGCACCTAGGTTTTAGAGGAGAAAAATTGAAAAAAAAATTGAAGCAAAAAACACCCTGTTATGGGGGGATCTGCTGCTGACACTGCTAAAGGGGTAATATCCCCCAATTCTGTACTAATATCACCCATCCTGCCATATATATGTCCCCTATCCAGCTATACATGACCCCCTCATCCCCATCCTGGTATACATGGCCCCCATTCTAGTATACATGGCCCCCTCATCTCTACCTTGGTATACATGTTCCCCTCATCCCCATCCTGGTATATATGGTTCCCTCATTCCCATTGTGGTATACATGTCCCCTTCATCCCCATCATGGTATGCATGGCTCCATCATCCCTATCTTAGTATGCATGGCCCCCATCCCTATCCTGGTATGCATGGCCTCCATCCCCATCCTGGTTTACATGGTCCCCCACCAGAAACACATAAAAAATTAAACCATTCTACTTACCTTCCTGTGCTCCCTCGCAGCATCCTGTTCTGATGTCAGCAGCTGATTTATGTTTATAAGCAGCGCATGGCAATGATGTCATGCACTGCTTACAAGCTGAGGACAGCTGCTGGAATATTCACTGCTCCCTAAGCCCGGGACTATGGACGTGTGGAGCAGTAAATATTTATCTTCTTTAATAACAGGCACACTGTAGCCACAGACGCCGGTTTCCTGCAGCGGCCAGGTGATCACGTGTGCCAGCTACTAAAGAGAATGAATATTTACTGCTCTCCACTCCCATGGATGTGGGGAGCAATGAATATTCATTCTCTTTAATAGCGGGCACACACGGTCGCCCAGTCTCTGCAGGAAGCTGGCAGCTGCTGCTAATAGCGAGTCCGCTATTAATGAGAAGTGAATATTCACTGCTCCCCACGCCCCCTTAGTCCCTTCCACCTCTCGGGGCTGACTTCAGTGCAGAGAGATGGGAGGGATTATAGGTGTGGGGAGCAGTGAATATTAATTTCTCATTAAAAGTGGTCACAGGCTTTAGCTGCAGCAGCCGGTTCCTGCCTCCTGTGACCCACTCATCCGCCGCTGCCCCCCATACTCAGCCACAGCACGTACATCCGGACTATAAGGAAAAAGTGTGTCTTATAGTCTGAGAAATACGGTGTATATATATACATTTCCTTTGTATTTTAAGCAAAGAAATATATATGTATATATATATATTCATCTTTTACATTTTAAAAATTACAAAAAGAAAATGGGCCAATGCAAAAAATTAGGTATCCGTTGAGATTTGGGTGCTCAGATAGCTTTGACCAAGGTTTCAGACCTTAATTATCCTGTTAGTGTTGTGGCTTGTTCACTATCATCGCTAGGAAAGGACTGGAGATGTAAATTTCCCAGCTTTATAAAAACCCATCCTCCTCTAACCTTGTGCCAAAAATACAGCAGCCATGAGAAGTTTTCTTGTGTTGACTCTTCCATGAAGGCCATAATTGTGCAGGTGGCTTTGAACAGTAAAACAATGTTTCACAACGCCATAGTCTGCTAAAACTTTTTGAAGTCAAGTGGGGGTTCTGATTTGCCTCTCTAGCAATGCAAGAGCAGCTCTCACTGAAATTTTGCTTGGTCTTCCAGAAGGTAAAACTATGTTCAGTATCTATGCCTTTTTAAAAGAGACTCTGTCACCAGGTTTTTGCTACCTGTCTGATAGCAGCATGATGTAGGGGCAGAGATCCTGATTTCAGCGATGTCACTAACTTTACTGCAGATTTGCTAAAATCACTGTTCTATCTGCTGCAGATCTAGCAGTGCTCTGAATGCTGAGTTCTGTGTAACGCCGCCCATATCACTGATTGACAATCAATGGTGGGGGCGGGGTTATACAGAGCACAAGAATATGAATGGCTAGTTCTCTACTGATAATCTTCTGCTGATAAAACAGTGATTTTCTTAAAGTAGAGCAAGCAGCCCAGTAAGTGACACACGGCTGGGATCAGGATCCCTAGATCTATATTATGTTGCTCTTAGATTAGGTGGCTAAAACTTGGTGACAGATTCCCTTTAATTCTTTCAGATAATAAAAAATGTAGTAAAAAAATATATAAAAAATTAGTCTAGATTGAGGCTTGCCCTGGTTTTAAAGCTTGCAATTCTCACTACAATGTATTACTACTGCATAAATCTGCTGAGCAGGAGAAAAATGGGGCCAGGTTTTGTAGACCCCTAGGGAATAACCTAATAATCTGCGCATTACATTTAATTAGTAAAACAATTCATGTGTAAAAGAGGAATTATATTATTCGAAATTAAGTTTTCACCTGTAAGATACCAACTTGTGAATCTTAATGCTTTATTCCCAGGGGCCTCACATATCACAGCCAAATATGCAGCCTTGTATCCTGAGGATAATCTTGTTTCTACACTTATTTTATATGGAAGGACTTCTGTTTCCTTCTTACTCGATCCACTTCAGATTCATTTTTTGACAAGTAAAATATATAAGAAACCATACAAGCTTTTTAGAGGCAGACTCATACTGACCTGAAAAATAATAATGCCTGGTCATTATTACTTCTCGATGAAGGCCGTGAAATCAAAAGTGCAATAGTGAAAAATAGCCACTGCTGGAAAAGGTTTAAAGGTATTTGAAGTGGGTTTTTGCAGCAAAATCATCAAAAAAACTGTGTGACCATACGCTTAAATGTGCATTTTGTAAATTGCATTGGGAAAACATTGGTCATCAAGCGTCCACGTTGTAATCAATCTTTAAAAATAGTCTCAGAACTTTCTGATACAAGATGCCCAATGGATGATGAAGGACACAATTACTGTAAAAGAAAGGGGGCAATGCCAGCTCACCACTGAAGTAGATGAAGAATCCAGCATGCACGGAACCACAAGCTGACCACTCGCGTTGGCAATATGGAAAAGGAAGAGAAGTTCCAGCTTCTGGTAAAATATCAAATCTTGTCTTTATTTCATCAAAGTTTAAAAATCAAGGACAGGGCAGTCATCAAGCAACGCGCTTCGAACACGGTTGTTCTTTATCAACGTTGTTGCTGTGAATGTTAATAATGTAAGGTACTCAGACAGCATTTTTGGATCAAGGAGCGCAAAAGCCATCCAACCACGTCAAGGTGAACCTAATTATGGATGGTCCCCATCACTAATGTCCTTCCTGTGAATGTGCCAAACCAGGCCTCATCTGAACGGGGAATGAACGAAAACCAGGCGTAGCTCGCAATTACAACCTTGTGTGGGAAAGATGGGAGGATAAAGGTGCTGAGCCCTGGAGGGGGCCACACACCTCCATATGTACTACAAAAAATAAAATATAGGGCCCTCACACCATAAGTATGAATTAATGTACAGGTGCACAAATACGCTATGTGGTCAATATACAAACAGAGATGATGCATCAGCACGCTGTGATTAGTGAATACATGAACTCCACTATTGCTGTACACGTTAGTAATGTTGGGTACTTAGTTAGCATCTATGGATCAAAGATCGAAACAGCCATCCAACCACGTCAAGGTGTTCCGAAATATGTATGGTCTCTAAAAATTCAATGTCCCATATGTTACTTGGTCACACAGTCACTAGAGTAGGTTGTATAAAATACTACTCTCCTGTGTGTGGTTGCCAACATTTATGTGTTGGGACGAGAAGATTGGGATTTTTTTTGGAGGGATATGAAAAAAAAACCAGTTGCAATACTGCTGGGAAAAATAGACACATAGAACAAAAATAGATGAAAAGCGGCTTCATGTGAATGAGGTCTTAGGCTGGGTGTAAATTTTCATTTTTATTGTAAGAGAAAAACATTAAAAATGACAAAGTGCCAATCAGTCACATAGACATTAATGGCGCCCAATGGATCCTAATGGCTTGTAAAGGAATCCACAGAGCTTCCTTGTAGCATCCATAAATTTGACTGCGTGGTATACACAGGTACTATACTCCTGAGATGTTTTTGTGTCCCAGTTCATGGTGTCCTTTTTACCGAGTAATTGTCAATGTGACAAATAATGCATTACGGTGACGCAGCAGAACTACAAGCCATTGAAAGTCTTGGTCCTATCTTGTTATTGACTAGTGTGACTCTGGTGCTGACCATGACTTTCTTGGCTCCTCTATTAAATACACTAAACCAGTGATTAATCTGAAGATCTAAATTGGGAGTCCCAACATCGAACTCCATATCTCTGTATAGGTGGTAACCTTTTCTGGACATAAGATATACTGGAATATCCAAGTACGGGTCGCAATCCTTAGTACAGGCTCAGAAGCTGAGCCTGCTTCATTCACAACAGGTAGTGGCTTTGTTATTCAGCCAGCATCTGCCTCTAATAGCAGAGATGAGCTTCACAGGAGACCATGATTTTGACCATATACTGCAATACTATGGTGTTGGTAAAAGAAAACTGCAAAAATTCAAATTGTCCACAGTTGGAAGAAGCTATTTGAATTGTTTTCCTACTGCCATGGGGTTTTCAATATTTGTGAGCTCTTAATGGCAGTTTTCTGCCTATGCACAGTGTACACATAAAACTGCCAATCAGTGGTGTGGGCGGGGTTATATGGTGCTCAGCATTCAGAGAACTGGCAGCAAATAAAATAGTGATTTTATCAAAACTACTGTATATTAAACAGCTTGCAAGTGATACATCTCTGGAATCAGGGTCCCTTACCCTACATCATGCTGCTTTCAGATGACGAAGCAAAAACCCTGTGACAGATTCCCTTTAATGTATGAAAACCATGGAAGTCCTTAGATTTTGCTAAAAAGAGAGGTCAACACCAAGTCCATTTGTGAAATCCTGTTTCGAGTTGCAGGTGCCATTCCAGATGAGAAGAATAGCAATGCATGGTGGGGCATTCTTTCTAAGAAATATGATGGGGTCTTCTGTGTGACTCCTAACAAAGCCTCCATCACATGTGGGATTTCAGCCGAATACCGTGTTTCATATTTCTCACTTTAGATGGATGCACATAACGTGATTTTTCTGAATTCCATGAAATAATATTCCTAAAATGCCCATTAGCCGCGCTTTGCTTTGGTGCTCCGTTTCCTCCTTTTAATTTCTGACCCACAACCTTCTCCTAATATGTTGTGCATTATGGGTTTGGTAAGTCCTGATAATACTATCACTGCTTCATGTTCCAGCATTTACTGTGCACATATTAGATAAAATAACAAGTCCAATCTGAAAATTAATCTCAGACTCACTGTTTTGTAGGGAATATTCTTAACCTCTGCATCAACCTACAAGATTAATGTTACAGACTTGGAGAAATAGCTGACATTGAGGAATGTTGCTGCGGCATTCGCCTCAATAATATAATAACACAGCAAATTGAGGAGAGACTTGAGTTTTTTCGGAATTGAAAGGTTATGTACACTTAAAGGTTATCGAAGCCTCGCACCGAAAATAATATAAAGGAAAACCTGCAGTGTACATCCAAACACTGCTGAGTCAGGGCCAACGCCTGCATTGGGTATCACATCAACATTAACCTATTTCACACTTGGACTGAATATTCTCATTTTTGTTTTTGAAACTTCACCAATAAATTCAGTCTGTTCAAGCCTTAAAGGGAACCTGTCAGCTGATAGATGCTGCCCAAACCGTGACTGTAGGATCAAAGCTACAGTATGTGATTAATAGCTGATGGGTAACAAGCCGCGACTAGTCATAGAGGCAGGGCCCCACCATCTTCTCCGAACCCATCTACAAATCTCAGCCCACATGCACGTATAAGTAGAGATTAGTGATGAGCGAGCGTCCTCAGATAAGGTGTTACTCGAGCATGCTCGGGTGCTAATCGAGTGTCTTCGGCGTGCTCGAAAAATATGTTCGAGTCCCTGTGGCTGCATGTCTCGTGGCTGCAAGACAGCTGCAACACATGCCTAACAAACAGGCAATCCCTTCATCTCTGTTGTGGCTGTTGAACAGCTGCGAGACATGCAGTCGCAGGGACATATTTTTCGAGCACGCCAGTTAGCACCTGAGCATGCTCTAATAACACTTTATCTGAGAATGCTCGCTCACCACTAATGGAGACCTGTCAGCCTCTGTCAGAGGGTGGGGAGAACCTGCCGGGGACCCGCCTGTATGACCAGTATACAGCACGGCTCGGTCACTGGCAGCTATTGAAAGTGTGTGTCTCTGAAATACTGCAGCATTACAGAGACAAGCATACACAGCTGTGATCATACAGCCAGGGGCTGTGGCTGATACCCACGGTTTGGGCAGCATGTACCAGCTGAAAGGTTCCCTTTAAATGGGTGGTTTAAAACTAACATTTATTTTAATCGTAAATATCTGCATATTTAATGTCATAATCTAATCTATTTTCCAATATACTGTACTTTAATTAAAGCTCCTATTGTTCCCTCACTGCTTTAACCGCTTTATTATTTTTTTTTACCTTTTTCCTGTTTGATGATGCTTTGTTTGAGAACCATCAGTGCATGCAGGGATACTCAAACGAACTGTCATCAGGGGCAGAGGCTGCCCCCACTCTGAAACGAAGAGTCATCAGTGACGTCCATTTCTTCAGGGGTTGGGAAAAGACTCTGCTTATTTCCTGACAGTGCGCTCTCTTGCCGGCTCGTCATTTCTCATCAGAGCTGGCGAGCGAGCGCACTGTCACTGTGCATATTGCTGTGCATACAGCAGGGACTAGCCCAGCCACTGAAACAGATGTCACTGATGACACTTGATTTCAGAAAAGAGGCAGAGGCTACGGCAGTGACCATAGACTCTGCCCCCTGATGACGCATCGTTTGAGTATACCAGTAAGCACTGGGGGTTCTCAAACCATCATGAAATGGAAAGCAGGAAATAAGGTAGAAGGGAATAAAAAGAATAAAGCAGTTAATGAGGGAACGATAGTGAATTTTTAATTAAAGTATATCAGAAAATAGGTTAGACATTAAATAGACAGACATTTAGGATTAAAATAAATGTGTGTTTTTGTACACCCCTTTAACGATAGAGCTCTACCTTAACCCATTCAGGATGCAGGTCTTTGGGGACTTAAAGACCCTATCTTTGTGTGTAAATTCTTTTTTTTTTCATAAAATAAAGTAAAAAGACGTAACCGTGCAAAAAAAACAAAGAATAAAAGAGGGAGAAGGTAACTATAAAGAAATATTAATAAAGGTTACAATGGACCTATAATAATGTTATAATAATTACATTTGTTTCTGCTAACTCAAGTCCAAATATAGAATTTGGCATTTTCAAGTCCATCCTGTAAGAATCGTGATATTTGCACCAATTATTCCAAGTATTAATATACAGATTAAACTTATACTCAATTTGCCAGTTTTTTAGATTCTCATATAGCAATTTTCATAGGCTCTTTTATTGTAGGGAGTTAGGAAAAATATCAGCAATTCTGCATTTTTCGCTTTTGTTTTTGAGCTTTTTCTTTTTCAGGTCTGAATTAAATTAGTGGTCTTCAAAAAGACCTCTCTCTATCACCTTTGAATTGTATAAAAGATTTCCTATAAATGCAGTTATCTAAAGAAAAGCATTCATCATCAATCCCAGGAGGGATAAAAAAAATCCAAAGAACAGGAGGGAAAAAAACATAGCTATCTGGACGTGTATCTCCAGACAGTATGTTCCCACACATAGCCCTGCAAACAGTGTAATGCCCCCCACATAGACCTGCAAACAGTATAATGGCCCCCACATAGACCTGAACACAGTATAATGGTACCCCATATAGACCTGCACTGCAAACAGTATAATGGCCCCCACATAGACCTGCAAACAGTATAATGGCCCCCACACAGCCCTGCAAATAGTATAATGGCCCCCACATAGACCTGCAAACAGTATAATAGCCCCCACATAGCCCTGCAAACAGTATAATGGCCCCCACATAGCCCTGCAAATAGTATAATGGCCTCTCCACATAGTTCTACAAACAGCACAATGCCTCTCCACATAGCCCTGTAAACAGTATAATGGACCCTACATAGTCCTGCAAACAGTATAATGGCCCCCATATAGTCCTGCAAACAGTATAATGGCCCCCATTTAGTCCTGCAAACAGTATAGTGGCCCCCACACAGCCATCCATATAGTATAATGGTCCCAACTTAGCCATCCATATAGTACAATGGCCCCACTTAGCCCTCCAAACAGTAACTGTCTAATGACCCTCAAATAGTCCTGCAAACAGTTTAATGGCCAATCAACATAGTCCTGCAGACAGTATTATTGCCCCATATAGTCCTGAAAACAGTATAATGGGCCTCACATAGTCCTCCATATAGTACAATGGTCCACACATAGCCCTCCAAATAGTATAATGGCCCTCATATAGCCCTCCCAATTGTATAATGGCCCTCTTATAGCCCTCCAAATCGTATAATGCCCCCACATAGCCCTCCCTATAGTATAATGGCTGAAACATAGCCCTTAATACAGTATAATGGCCCCCACGTTCCCCCACATAGCCTTGTAAACAGTGTAATGCCCCCACATAGACCTGCAGACAGTAAAATAGCCCCTCAAATAGACCTGAAAACAGTATAATGGGATCTCCACATAGACATGCAAACAGTTTAATGACCCCCCACATAGACCTGCAAACAGTATAATGGCACCCACATAGCCCTGCAAACAGTATAATGGCCCCCACAAATTCCTGCAATCCAAATAATGCCCCCTACATAGACCTGCAAAAAGTACCTCTTTGGTAACAATGATCAAAGGTGTGTGTGGAGAAAAAAAGGGCACATAATTTTAGGAAAAGAACATATTGCCAACCATTAAGCATGGGGGTGGATAAATCATGTTTTGGGGTTGTGTTGCTGTCAATGGCTATCACACTGGGTGAGGAAGAAGCTAGGTGCACAACAATGGGAAAAGGCTGGGGAGCCCAAACACTAGGAAAGGGGTGAGTGGAGATCCCTAGGAAGACCTGACAACACCCTGTCTGCCCTTATGTCCCTAAATAGGTACATCCCCTATCGTCGAGCAGGAACCTAATCCCAGTCTGCCCCTAGCAACAGGTCCTGGATAGTGAGGGGACGGGGTGAGCAATAGTCAGCCCCCACTACAATTAAAGACAAAGCAGGAAGACAAATGAGGGAATACAATTAGCTTGAGATGACGCAAGAGAGCTCATGCCAGCAATCCTCCAAGAGACTCCAAGAAGAAACTAGAGAACTTCTAGCACTTTTAACAGACAGAGGTAAATAGAGCTATCACTGGCCCCTTGCTGAAGCAACTAAAGGTATTTAAGCCTGCAGTAAGGGTGTGTTAATCAGCAGCAGACGGTGGAGATTACCGCTAAGTCCTAGAGGGAGAAGCATATCACTCAACAGCAGAAATGCAAGATCCAGAATGTGCTTGCAGAGCCAGGCGAAGTGACCTTCTACAGCTGGATCCAGAATGACTGTCACACCTGACACACCCATGACAATGGCACAGGGAATATTTCACAGGTAGAGTGAATAATGGATTCAATGAAATTTTAACAAATTATTGATTCAAACATAACACCATTTGTAAAAAAAAAAGCTGAAGTTGAAAAAAGGATGGCTTCTACAAATGGATAATGATCCGAAACACACGTCAATAGACTACATCAAAAGGTGCCAGCTGAAGGTTTTACAATGGCCCTCACAGTCCCCTGATCTGAACATCATTGAAAATCTAAGTCTAGACCTCAAAATAGCAGTGCATGCAAGATGACCCAGGAATCTCACAGAACTGGAGGAATTTTCCAAAGGAAGAATGGATGAAAATCCCTCAAACAAAAATTGAAAGAGTCTTGTCTGGCTACAAAAAGTGTTTACAAGCTGTGATACTTCCAGAAGAGGGTGCTACTAGGTACTTACCATGCAGGGTGCCCAAACATTTGCATCTTCCTATTTTCCTTTTTGCAATTTTTTAAAATGTAAAAGGTGAAAATATATTTATATTTGTGCCTAAATCCAAAGAAAATGTGCCATGTTTAACTTTAGGCCTTTTAGAGATCATTTCATCTTCAACTTGCTTAACTCTTCACAATAACTGTAATTTTGACCACACTTTTACATGCCACTGTAAGTGGCTGAAATCATGCAGCCAGCGTCTGATAGCTACAGCCCGTGTATTGGGCAGCATGTATCCGCTGTCAGGTTTACTTTAAACCTGCAAACACATTCATGAGAATATTGGTGTCTTACTTGTTTAATGGCAAGTTTTATATCAGAATGATATGTAGAACGTCTCTAATTTGCGGAGACAGCCTTCTCCTATAGTAAATATGCTAATCTGAGAGGCAATCTTCACCAATTGTCCTTACCTGACGAATATAGTGAATCATGGGGCTGAAAACTGTTCTTGATGTCTTTAATTCTTATTCATTTCAATCCACAAAATGTAATTATCTCCCTGTAATTACACGGAGTATGTCAAGTTGTTTACAGAAAATACAATCTACATAATA
This sequence comes from Ranitomeya variabilis, assembly GCF_051348905.1. Lineage (NCBI taxonomy): Eukaryota > Metazoa > Chordata > Amphibia > Anura > Dendrobatidae > Ranitomeya > Ranitomeya variabilis. The sequence continues at coordinate 500,544,353 of NC_135237.1, read as the reverse complement.
AGTGCCAGATTCTTGCCAAGATTATTTACCTACACATAATTAATTTTGTGAGCGAAGAAAGAGCTTTATCACGTCATGTCGAATGGAAGAGTGAGAGAGAAGAGCGGATGAGCAGAGAATATTATGGGACGATAATCACAACACACTTTTGTACCTTAAAGGGAACCTGTCAGTAGGATTCTGCTCAGTAAACTACAGACTGTCAGGTTGGTGTCGTTATACTGATTAAAATGAAGCCTGGGTTGATGAAATCCGTCTTGTGGTTGTTGTTTAATTTTTATTTGTAGTTTTCAGTTAATAAGATTCTTGTTCTTCGGGGCGGCCGCGAGACTTGCAGCCATGGGGACTTGAACATATTATTCGAGCACGCCGGAGACACTCGGTTAGCATACAAGCATGCTCAGATAACGCCTTATCCGAGCATGGTACCTCATCACTATTCATAAAATTTCTTCCTAAATATTATGCAATCAGCTGTGAGTGATATTATTGAAAAGTGGAAGGAACCACAGCATCTTAGCCAGAAATCAGAGACAGCATAAAGTTACACAGATCTGTGGAGCATAGTGCATAAAAGTCTCCAACGCTCTGTTGACCCCATACCTGAAGAGACTAATCTTCCTCTGGCATTCACAACAGCACCCAAACTGTGCAAAGGGAGCATCATAGCTGGTATTTCCTTAGCCAAGCAGCTGCATGAAAGCCATATATCACCAAGCAAAGCATCAGAAGGAGTGATGTGAAGCGCGCCATCACTGGACTCAGGAGAAATGGAATCGTGTTCCATGGAGTTGGTGAATGCTAGGAGTACGGTACCAACCTGGCTGCATTGTGCCAGCTGTAAAGTTTGATGAAGGCTGGATATAATGCTGCGGGGTGGTATTTCAGGGCTCAGCCTACACCCCTTAGTTCCAGAGAAAGGAAATCTTAATGCTTTAGCAGAACAAGACAATGCGTGGGTACAGTTTAGACAAGAGCCTTTCCTGTGCCAGCATGACTGTTTAGCTGGTATTCTTACTGGGACATGTGATGATCACACAGGGGCTAATACCTCCTTACTAACCAGGTTGCCATCACATGGCCAAGACTAAATGTAAGACTCTGGGAGGTTTCCATTCAATGACTCCAAGCAGAGATCTTCAGAAGTGAGGAATTAGTATACACAGAGATTATATTAGAAAGTTGCTTCTCATAACAGAACGAATATCTTGTAGTTAGCGTTCCCCTTTAGCCAAGGAACGTTGTTGATGGGAATAAAAAAAAGAGGCCTGATGGCAGAGGCTTTTTCCAAAACTTTATTGGACCCACTAGTTTAGCTTTAATAGAGACTGGTGTGAAGGAGCTTCTCCTACATACTGACTGCATGCAGTTTCCAATCATTTCCATCTTACAAAGTGCATCAAAGTAAAGGTAGAACATGAGCGTATAAAAAATCATTCAGCGTTTCATCCAGAAAAGTGGAAAGACTTTATGGATGAGTCTCACTCGATTTACAGAACAAATTAGTGCATTTTCTCGGATGATAAAAAATTACTTTCATCTGTACCTACCGTGAAGTGGATTTCTCACGGAAACCACAGCAGGTTACTCACACGGATTGGCCCCACTAAAGTGCGGATCTGCAGAAAACGGTATTTTTGTGGCAAAAAATGGCAAATATCAATCGAAATTTTCCAAATTAAAAAAAAACTGTAGTGTGAACATAGCCTAAAAGTATTCTCAGTGTATAAGAAATATAGTACACCTGCGTTCTCCATGAGCAAGGTGCAGTCCGGTGTGTGCTCCACACAGCAATCATTGTGCATTTCTAATATGGGACGATTCATGGCTTTTTGCAGCACCCATGAGAACTACCTGCACTGAATTTATGGATGATACATTGAAATATTCACATCTGTATTATGCTACTACTGAATCTTTCTCCCCTTTGGGTTAATCACTTTGCACTTTTAATATATTGGTAAAGAGGCTTCCTTGCGGTCATTTTAAGGGCAGAAACCATTTCTTAAGATGCAGCTTTCCTCCCAGTGATTTATAATAAAATGTAGGCAGGCATAATGCTACGGAGGCTAATAAGTGAATGCGCGCGGAAACTTCAGAGAAGCACGAGAGAAGATCACATCGAAAAGATAACCTTCTGGTCACCTGAAATGATGCAGTCAGGTGTTCTGGGCAGAAAATAATTCCTCTCCATCTCGAGGCTTAATGGAAAATAAAAACTGCTGACATATTTTATTAAGCACGAGATGAGAGAGCATAGACTGCCAGATAACATCTAAATTGTGCAGTTTTGCAGGACACAGTAATAGTAAATTTAAAGATTCATGGAAGCCACCAAAACACAGCAATCTTCTCTTGGCTGCACCCGTAGAGGTCAAGAGCTACAAATCAGAAGGAATCCTGTACTTGTAATATGGCGCGGGGCGGTAGCCATGGGCAAGGCACTTGTCTTTCATGCCCGGCAATAGGGGACCTGGCTGGGTGAGTGAGCTTCGTCCATGGGGGCGCTATGCCGGTGGCTTCGGTTGACCAGGACCAGGCATTGAGGAGTTTAATGAGGGAGACCAGCAGCCAACAGTAACGTTTTTTACTGTACAGTAACTTGGCGGGAACTATGTAAAGTACAATAGATAGCGAGTGTATAACTTCACAAGCGTTTTTTTTTTAAACATGGAGCATTTTCTGCTTTCCTAAACTTTGACTTGCCTCTGCCTCAGCTAGCATCTTTATCCTCGCCACCGCCCAGCGCAGTACTTCGGGAGTCTCTCCAGTCCCCAATAACGGAACAACCGTCCAATCCGTGACAGTCCTATACGTCAACCCTTGTCCTTAGGGGAACTACTTTGCCACTATGGCCGCTATTTCACTTCTTTACTTGCTGAGGCCTTGGAACTACTGCCCGGGGCACTCTTCATCTCACGTCCCCTGTTCCGTCCTGGCCCATTACCTCTGTCTTGCAAACTCTGGGACGTACGGCTAGGCGTCCTGTCCAAGGAGGTGTCCCCGACGCATCACTCTGTCCTTCCGTCACTTTTCCTTTCTCTACTCCAGATCTCGCTATTCACTGTATCGATCTCAAATCTCGTCAGGGACACTCACGTCATTCGGCTCTGCTGACTAGTCAGACTTTAGGTCTGCTTCTGTTGCATGCTGAGCCTTATCAATCAGTGAATGAGATCCCTGAAGTCTCATGCACACGCTGCTTATTTTTTCCTCGCAGATTTCCAGCATATTAAAATCTGCATAATGTCAATTCTTTCAGTGTACAGGGTGGGCCATGTATATGGATACGCCTAAATAAAATGGGAATGGTTGGTGATATCAACTTCCTGTTTGTGGCACATTAGTATATGGGAGGGGGAAAACTTTTCAAAATGTGTTGTGACCATGGCAGCCATTTTGAAGTTGGCCATTTTGGATCCAACTTTATTTTTTCCAGGGGGAAGAGGGTCATGTGACACATCAAACTTATTGAGAATTTCACAAGAAAAACAATGGAGTGCTTGGTTTTAACATATCTTTAATCTTTCATGAGTTATTTACAAATTTCTCTTTGTTTATAGCCATTGACATATCACACAGGTTAACATGTGAACGCAGTGCCCGGGTCATTGCAGCAGATTTCAATGCAAGACACACTACGCAAGAAAATTGTCACCATTCCCATGTTATTTCGGTGTATCTATATAAATGGCCTACCCAAAAAAGATTGCCTTATCACTGAACATAATGTTCTGTGGAAACTGGGGGTCCTGTTCCAATTTTTGTTTTGCCCATTCTGCAAATTCAGAATGCTGATCTGGGTCATCCTCATTGTGATGCTGCAGCAGCTGGATTTTGTAATGGTGCCATTGTTGAATAGCTAAAATCCGCCAAAGGGATGTTTGACTAATGCCAGATCAGCGCGCTGAATTTGCAGAATGGGCAAAACAAAAATTTTATAACGAATACAGTTACGTTACACCCAAGCACACCATTGTTTTTCTTGTGAAATTGTCAATAAGTTTGATGTGTCATATGACCCTCTTCCCATTGGAAAAAATAAAGTTGGATCCAAAATGGCCGACTTCAAAATGGCTGCCATGGTCACCACCCATCTTAAAAAGTTTTCCCCCTCTAATATACTAATGTGCCACAAACAGGAAGTTGATATAATTGACCATTCCCATTTTATTTAGGTGTATCCATATACATGGCCCACACTGTATTTCACCCATACTAATGAGTGGGGGAAAATACGCAACAAAAGCATGTAAAAATGTGGAAAAAATGTATTTTATGCAGTGTCTTCCTGCCAACACATTAGAATATGCAGAATTTTGGCCTGCAAATCCTGAACGTGTGCACCTAGCCTTAGTCCCTGTCCTGTGTCCCCTCATCATTTATTATTAAGTACTTGATAGCATCATAATGAATTTGAGAGTGCGAGAAGACATTAACAGGTACTGAGCATCCTGCACCACCTCCCAATTCATTACAAGTCCCTGATCGTGTCTTGTCTTACCTTTCAATTCATTATAAAGTGTCCTATGCACCCCCTCTCCCACTCCCTAATATTTTAAGTTCCTGATAGTGGCATAATGAATTGTGAGATGGGGAGGATGCTATCAGGGGCTTAGCACCTTCTCCATCACCCAATTCATTTTACATCCATATCTAACGTCCTCCTTCCCCTCCCCTGTTCATAAGTCAATTATAAGTCCCTCTTACTCCCATCCCACACCCCCTTATTGTCCTCTTCCCCACCCACCTCATTGTCATCTCCCCTACATCCCTCATTGTCATCTCCCACATCTCTCTCATTGTCCTCTCCACCCCATCATTGTTCTCCTCCGCCCCATCATTATCCTTTTCCTATATCATTGTCCTCTCCCTCACCCTATCATAGTTCTCCCTCACCTCCATCATTGACCTCCCCACCTCAATCATTGTTCTCCATTGCCCCATGATTTTCTCCCCCACCTCCCTCATTATCCTTTCCTTCACCTCCATCATTCTTCTCCCCCACCTCTATCATTGTTTTCCCCACCTTCATCATTGTTCTCCCCCACTCCATTAGTGATCTACCCTGCTCCATCATTGTTCTCCCCACCTACATCATTGTTCTCTACCACCACCATCATTGTTCTCTACCACCTCCATCATTGTTTTACCCACCACTATATTGTCCTCTCCCCATCATTATACTCTCACCCACCTCCATCATTGTTCTCCCCAACCCATCATTGTTCTCTCCCACCCCATCATTGTCTTTTCCTCCTCCTCCCTCATTATCCTCTCCCCCACCTCCATCATTGTTCTCCCCCCGCAACTATCATTGTTTTCCCCAACTTCATCATTGTTCTTCCCCACCTTCATCATTGCTCTCCCCCACCCCATCATTGTTCTCCCCACCTCCATCATTGCCCTCTCCCCACCTCCGTCATTGTTCTCCCCCGCCCCATCGTTGTTCCCTCCCACTCCATCATTGTTCTCCACCACCTACATAATTGTTCTTCCCCATCCCATCATTGATCTCCCCCACCTCCATCATAATTTTCCCCCACTTCCATCATTGGTCTCCCAATACCTCTTCTTTGTTCTCTCATCACCTCCCTCATTATCCTTTCCCCACCTTCATCATTGTTCTCCCCTACCCATATTATTGCTTTTCCCACTTTCATCATTGTTCTCCCCCACCCCCATCATTGTTCTGCCCTGCTCCGTCACTGTTCTTTCCCACCTTTATCATTGTTCTGCCGACCTCCATCATTGTTCTCCCGACCTCCATCATTGTCCTCTCCCACCTCCATCATGGTTCTCCCTCACCTCCATCATTGTCCTCTCCACCTCCATCATTGTTCTCCCACACCTCCATCATTGTTATTCCCCATCCCCATTATTGTTCATGTCCGTTTATTAGTTAAAAAACAAAAACAATAATGATGAGCAAATATACTTGTTGCTCGGGTTTTCCAGAGCACGCTCGGGTTGTCTCCGAGTATTTATACCTGCTCGGAGATTTAGTTTTCGTCGCCTCAAGTGCATGATTTACGGCTTTTAGCCAGCCTGAGTACATGTGGGGATTCCCTAGCAACCAGGCAACCCCCACATGTACTTAGGCTGGCTACCAGCTGTAAATCAAGCAGCTGAGTCAACAAAAACTAAATCTCCGAGCAGTCATAAATACTCGGAGACCACCCGAGCGTGCTCGGGAAAACTCAAGCAATGAGTATATTCGCTCATCACTAGTGATGAGCGAGTGTACTCGCTGCTCGGGTTTTCCCGAGCACGCTCGGGTGACCTCCGAGTATTTATGACTGCTCGGAGATTTAGTTTTCATCATGGCAGCTGGATGATTTACAGCTATTAGCCAGGGTGAGTACATGTGGGGGTTGCCTGGTTGCTACTGAATCCCCACATGTAATCAAGCAGGCAAGTAGCTGTAAATCATTCAGCTGCCGTGATGAAAACTAAATCTCCGAGCAGTCATAAATACTCGGAGGTCACCCGAGCGTGCTCGGGAAAACCCGAGCAACGAGTACACTCGCTAATCACTACTCATCACTAAAAAACAACAACACCTCTCACCTCACCGTCTGTTCCTCCTCAGTATCGACGTCGATGGCAACTTTCTCTCTGACTCAGGCGCACACTGCATACTGACGTCATCAAGCTTCATGCGCCTGTGTCAGAGATAAAGCTCCGGGCAGGAAGGGGAGTACAGATTCCTGAGCTCCACTGCCATTTTCTCCTGTAGGGAGTGGAGCCTCAGGGATTGTTCCCTGTCCACTGCACATGAAATAGCCGTCATTATTAGCTGCCCTGCAAGAACCTCCCTGCATCTCCGGGCCCCAAAGCAGCTGCACTGATATGTCCGGCACTGAATATTTTATTAACAATGAAGTGTACATGCTGTAAGTCTGTATATAGGTGTATATGACAGGTAAAGTTATAAACAGGGAAAATGGACAATTGTAAGGATCTGAGCACCTCGACATGGGCCAGATTGTGATAACTTAGACGTCTGGATCAGAGCATCTTGCAAATATCAGGTTGTATGAAATCTTCCCATAAAGCAATGGATAGACATTAAAATAGTCCAAGGATGGACAGCCAGTGGACATGTGACAAGGTTGAGAGAATGTAACCTTTTTAATACCTGGCAATTTTTCTCCATTGAGATAGTGGCTATCTGCCCACCTTGAGTTTTCGAGGCTGCATCCAAAATGCAGCGTCTTACAGTTGCAGCAAAATGGATCGGATTTATAAAAATCTTATGCCCACTGTGTTTTTTTACCTTAACGTAAACTGATCTGCATAAAACTTGCTGTGGAGACTGCACTCCATTGGAAGGATATTCATTGAGTATTTGAAGCCGTTTTTGATGTGGATTTTGAGATGGATCTGCATCAACATCGACCGGGGGAATAAAACCTTTGTGAACATATTTAGAATTGAAAAGTGTTTAACCCCATTCCTAATTAATAGCTAAATGGTCATTTCCATCCATTTACCTGGATAGCATGCTGTCTATTTCCATAACAGGGAAACCTGAGAAGACAACCCTTTGTCACGCGTGAGTGCTCCTATTCGGGTTTTCTGCTTTGCAGCTGCTAAATTCTATGTAGATGCAAATATCAGGCTGACACAGCACACCGGCGCATGTCCTATATGACATAAATGCTGAGAGGAATATGTAGACGCTGATGAGGAATTTGCTCACGATATAGAGCATGCGAAATATATATATAAATGTAGCCCCTTCCAAGGAGAGGTAATTTGGGTTGAGATGCAAACAATCTCCAATATCTCTGCCATTATTGGTCCAAATTAAAATGAAATAAAATAAATATGATGCATCAGAGGCAAAAAATACACACAGCCAGTGTCTGTCAGTGCACAATTCTTGTCTGCCTTTAGATCCCAAGTATCTTATTACACCCACAGATGAAAGGGGAATGGCTATGTACATTATCTAGGAAATAAAGTATTTTAATTGGGAATAAGAAGGTCATAAATTATGGATTCTCCAGACAGACGTCCTTGAAACTCCTGTCCAGTTTCCTGTGCCTTCTGTAACAAACAAAACTTAACACAAAGACATCAGATACGAGGCCCAGTGTTATTGCTTTTATGAGTAACTCTTATAAAGCTAATATTAAAAATATTAAATTATCAAAGATATATGAATTGACTGAATGATAATAGCAAAGTACAAATATTTGCCATAACAGTACAAAGAGAAACAAGAGAAAGGGCTCTAACAGCTGAATGTCAGGGTTTAGAGAAGCCGACACACAACGTCTTCTCTACAAAGTAGGTTGCCTTCAATAGATTCAAAGCAATAAAAAAATAAATTCCAATTGTTACAGATGCAGGATTAGCACCAAAGTTTTGGTCATTCTGGAGCATTGTAAATATATCTGTACAGCCAGTGGGAAGTAACGATCACGGTTACAGAGGTCGCGACCGGGTTCGTGCAGGCGATGGGACTGCCAACGCCAGGGCGAACTTCAACTGGATGTGCGTCCTCGGACACATTCAGCTGAAGTGTATTATGGCACAGCATTGCAATACACACTGCTAGACAATCAGAGGCCAGCAGCTGATATCTGCATGACTGGGGGCGCATGGCAGTGGCATAAGGCGCTCCTGTCGCTTTCAAGCTGAAGTCAGCTGCCAACTTAAGAAGACGCCATGCAGCGGGGAGGTGAGTAGAATCATTTCTATTCTTTCTATGCATTAAAGAACAGCGGCAGAACGGAGGACATATATACCCGAGTGGGGGATATATATACCAGGATAAGGGACATATACCAGAATTTGGGATATATGCATACCAGGATAAGGGACATATATACCAGACTGGGGGATATATCATACCAGGATTAGGGACATAGCTCCAGAGTAAGGGACATACAGTGGTGTGAAAAACTATTGGCCCCTTTCCTGATTTCTTATTCTTTTGCATGTTTGTCAGATCACCAAACAAATTTAAATATTAGATAAAGATAACACAAGTAAACACAAAATGCAGTTTTTAAATGAAGGTCATTATTATTAAGGAAAACAGAAATGCAAACCTACAGGGCCCAGTGTGAAAAAGTGGTTTTAAAACATGTATTAACTATGGTTTATGGTATTATCTTTGGGAAGTTGAGTTAACTTTCCCTAGCCACACCCAGCCTGATTACTGCCACACCTATCCTTAATCAAGAAATAACTTAAATAGGACCTGGGTAACAAAGTGAAGTAGACCAAAAGATCCACAAATGCTAGACATTAGGCCTCGATCCAAAGAAATTCTGAAACAAATAAGAAACAAAGTAATTGAAATCTATCAGTCTGGAAAAGGTTCTGAAGCCATTTCTCAAGCTTTGAGACTCCAGCGAACCACAGTGAGAGCCATTATCCACAAATGGCAAAAACATGGAACAGTGGTGTACCTTCCCAGGAGTGGCAGCGATGACTCATCCAAGAGGTCACAAAAGACCCCACAACAACATCCATAATACTGCAGGCCTCACTTGCCTCAGTTAAGGTCAGTGTTCATGACTCGACTGTAAGAAACTGCAAAAATGGCTTACGTGGTAGAGTTCCAAGATAAAAACCACTGCTGAGCAATAAGAACATAAAAGGCTCTTCTCAGTTTTGCCAGAAAATATCTTGATCCCCAAGATTTTTTGGAGAATGGGACTGACAAGACAGAAGTTGAACTTTTTGGAAGGTGTATGTCCCATTACATCTGGCGTAGAAGTAACGCAGCAATTTAGAAAAAGAATATCATACCAACAGTAAAATATGGTGGTGGTAGTGAGATGGTCTGGGGCTGTTTTGATTCCTCTGGACTTGGAAGACTTGCTGTGGTAAATGAAGGAGAATGTCCGGCCATCTGTTCGAGACCTCAAACTGAAGCGCACTTAGGTTATGCAGCAGGACCATCATCCAGAACACACCAGCAAGTCCACCTCTGAATGGCTTAAGAAAAACAAAATTAAGACTTTAGAGTGGCCTAGTCAAAGTCTTTACCTTAATCCAATTGAGATGATGTGGCCTTAAAAAGGCAGTTCATGCTCGGAAACCCTCCAATGGGGCTGAATTACAATTCTGCAAAGGTGAGTGTGCCCAAATTTCTCCAGAGTGTTGTAAAGGACTCATTGCTAGTTAATGCAAACACTTGATTGCAGTTTTTGCTGCTAAGGGTGGCCCAACCAGTTAGTAGGTTTAGGGGGCAATCACTTTTTGACACATGGCCCTGTAGGTTTGGATTTCTGCTTCCCTCAATAATAAAAACTTTCATTTAAAAACTGCATTTTGTGTTTACTTGGATTATCTTTGACTAATATTTAAAGATGAGCGGTGTTCGAGTCGAACTGTTCGCCAATTTCAAATTCGAGCTGTTTTGGGTGGTGTTCGAGTCGTTCGTTGAACTCGAACAATTTGGGCCCTCTTCTTTTTAACATATTTATTAATGACCTTGTAGGGGGCATTCAGAGTAGAATTTCAATATTTGCAGATGACACTAAACTCTGCAGGGTAATCAATACAGAGGAGGACAATTTTAGATTATGATTTATGTAAACTAGAAGCTTGGGCTGATAAATGGCAAATGAGCTTTAATGGGGATAAGTGTAAGGTCATGCACTTGGGTAGAAGTAATAAGATGTATAACTATGTGCTTAATTCTAAAACTCTGGGCAAAACCGTCAATGAAAAAGACCTGGGTGTATGGGTGGATGACAAACTCATATTCAGTGGCCAGTGTCAGGCAGCTGCTACAAAGGCAAATAAAATAATGGGATGCATTAAAAGAGGCATAGATGCTCATGAGAACATAATTTTACCTCTATACAAGTCACTAGTGCGACAACACTTAGAATACTGTGCACAGTTCTGGTCTCCGGTGTATAAGAAAGACATAGCTGAACTAGAGCGGGTGCAGAGAAGAGCGACCAAGGTTATTAGAGGACTGGGGGGTCTGCAATACCAAGATAGGTTATTACACTTGGGGCTGTTTAGTTTGGAAAAACGAAGACTAAGGGGTGATCTTATGTTAATGTATAAATATATGAGGGGACAGTACAAAGACCTTTCTGATGATCTTTTTAATCATAGACCGGTGACAGGGACAAGGGGGCATCCTCTACGTCTGGAGGAAAGAAGGTTTAAGCATAATAACAGACGCGGATTCTTTACTGTAAGAGCAGTGAGACTATGGAACTCTCTGCCGTATGATGTTGTAATGAGTGATTCATTACTTAAATTTAAGAGGGGACTGGATGCCTTTCTGGAAAAGTGTAATGTTACAGGGTATATACACTAGATTCCTTGATAGGGCGTTGATCCAGGGAACTAGTCTGATTGCCGTATGTGGAGTCGGGAAGGAATTTTTTTCCCCAAGGTGGAGCTTACTCATTGCCACATGGGTTTTTTTTGCCTTCCTCTGGATCAACATGTTAGGGCATGTTAGGTTAAGCTATGGGTTGAACTAGATGGACTTAAAGTCTTCCTTCAACCTTAATAACTATGTAATTTGCTTAAAATTCGTCTGTTCGAGTTTCTGTTCAATAACTGTTAGTTCACCAAAAGCCTAACTTGATTTGCATATTAAAACTGTTTATCATTGTTAATAGACTTTCAGTGTATAGTGGGCGGGGAGGGATAGATCGGCGCTGAAATAATGCCGATCTCCATTTTTTTTTCTTTCCCGCATTTACAGTGGGGCGGTGCAGTCTCTCAGCCTATCAGCAGTGCACACACACAGCAATGTGCATGTGATGCACACAAGTAAGGCCATGTGTCAGTGGCTGTGTATGTCACATGTCCTTGCCCTATAAGAATCAGCCATTTTCCCCATTGCTACCATTTCCTCACTGCTGCAGCTTAGTGTTAGACGGCACCGCTGCTGCTGTGGGCGCTGTACACTCAAAGAGTCTTTTTTTGCGAGCAAATTTTCTGATAGGTTTAGGGAGTCGGGGCTAGTTGTAATATCAGCCCTTTTCAGAGTAGGTTACAGCAGTTCATAGCACTTTTTGCAAGGCAGGTCTGTGCCACTGCTGTGCAAGTGTTTTTCATAGCATTTGGTGTAATCTAGCTCAGCCAATCCTTTTGGGCTAGTAGCATTGTCTGGTAGTCATCTGAGTAGCCCGCCTGTGAAGCTAGCTACACCGCCTGTGTATCTAAATTTTTACTGCATCTAACCCAGTAAATCGTTTTGGGCCCAGGAGCAGTGTCTGCACGTCAGCGGAGTAGCCCGCCTGTGAAGCTAACTACACCGCCCGTGTATCTAAATTTTTACTGCATCTAACACAGTAAATAGTTTTGAGCCTACGAGCAGTGTCTGCACGTCAGCAGAGTAGCCCGCCTGTGAAGCTAGCTACACCGCCTGTGTATCTAAATTTTTACTGCATCTAACCCAGTAAATAGTTTGGGGCTTAGTAGCATTGTCTGCACGTCAGCGGAGTAGCCCGCCTGTGAAGCTAGCTACACTGCCTGTGTATCTACATTTTTACTGCATCTAACCCAGTAAATCGTTTTGGGCTTAGTAGCAGTGTCTGCACTTCAGCGGAGTAGCCCGCCTGTGAAGCTAACGACACCGCCTGTATATCTAAAGTTTTACTGCATCTAACCCAGTAAATCCTTTTGGCCTAGTACCACAGTTTGGCCACTCAGCTCTGCTCGGTTTTCATCCATCGTTTTTTGTGCCAACAACTACAGATACAGAGTTGCCAATTAGTTAAGCACCAAAATGAGTGGCAAAAGGCCTGCTGGTGGTGGAAAGGGGAATAGGCGTGTTGGAAAGGGAAAAAAAGGTTGTGTCCGTGAGGTAGGAGGTAAAGCAACAGTAACATCTGCAGAAGAAAGACCATCTGCAGAAGAAAGACCATCTTCCAGCCAAAGTAAGATGTCTACTTCTTTTCATGGACAATCTGATATGATCCCTTTCTTACGACCATCGCTACGAGCATCGCTACAAATTCCAGATGAGGCACAAAAACAGCAGGTGCTTGAACGGATATCAAGTGCTCGTTCAAGTGGGCTCTCCTCCATGTCAACTTCAACATCACAACTACTCCAGTCCTCAGAGTTGTCACCCCAATCGCACTTGCTTCCTCACAGCTCCCAAGTCTCCAGCCGCCCGTCTGAGTATGGGGTAACACAGATGGTTGAGTCTGCAGAGCTGTTTACACATACTATAGCCTGGGAATCAGAGGTCTGCTCCAGAGCTTCTGTGAATCCAGACGAGAAAATGATCTGCACTGATGCCCAGAATCTTTGTGAGTCAGATCCAGGCCCAGATGAAGAAGGTTCTGAACATAATGTAGACCCTCGTTCCCAAACTGTAACTCCTGTTGGTGGAGACAATGAGGAAGATGATGATGAGACTGAGATACCTGATTGGAACAAAAACTTGACTTTTCGGTCAGGGCAGGAAGAGGTTGGCTCTGAGGACGACGGGTGTGATAACACACAGGATAATGATGACGAGGTTGGAGACCCCACTTACTGTCAACCCACAGTCTGCCAGTCCATGAGGTCAGCAGAGGAGGTGGAGGAGGATGGTAGTGACGAGTCTGATGAAGAGGTTAGGTTGCGCCTTCCTGCACAGAGACAGAGTACTGGAAGCACGTCAACAACTGCATCCTCAACCCCAAATGTGCCTCTGAGCAGAAGTCGTGGTGGCTCTTCGGGTCGCACGGGCTCTAAGCCGGGCATAGCCTTGCCATTTTTTGAGATCGCAAAGGATGACCCAGTTCATGTTGTCTGTAAGATTTGTCACAAAAATCTCAGTAGAGGCAAAAAAAATAACTAGTTTGAGTACTTCATGCATGAACCGTCACACGGATATGAGGCATAAGTTGCAGTGGGAAGCTCACTGTGCTACAATGCGGCCTAGTGGGCCGGGTCAACCACCGTCTGCCCCATCAAGTGCATCCACGTCCTCTTCATCCTCTGTGACTGTGGGGACAGCAGTTGCACATGGTTTTGGACGCAGACCTTCCACCTCTTTATCCGCAACAGCCAGTGTGATTGGCAGGTCGTCAGGACATTTGCAAGTGGAAACACCTGCTGGTGTTGAGCGCTCTGACATTGAGACCACATTTTGATCAAGGCAACATAACATCTCCGCCTGCACCTTCCTCACAGACCAGCGGTTTGCTGGGGACACCCTACTCAACCCCGTCTAAGCACGGCAGCCAGCCATCAGTCCCTCAGATGTGGACAAGACCATTTCCTCCTAGCCATGACAATGCTAAAAGGTTGAATTTCACCATCTGCAAGCTGTTGGCTACAGAAATGCTGCTTTTCCACCTGGTGGACACAGAGGATTTTCGAGACCTTATGTCCATCGCAGTGCCCCAGTACCAGATGCCCAGTCGCCACTACTTCTCAAAGAAAGCTGTGTGTGACAGGGTGCATTTCACCACAGACACTTGGACGAGTAGACATGGACAGGGGCGTTACATGTTGGTGACTGGGCACTGGGTAACTATGGTGACATCAGGAGAAGGGGCTGCTGTCCAAGTCTTGCCATCCCCACGAGTTGCTCATTGATCCTCTGTATCTAGAAGTTCCTCCACTGCTTCTGCCTCCTCAACCTCCTCTTGGTCCTCCACTTGCACCCAAAGCCTGTCTAGTAATGCCACCCACGTTCTAACTGCGCAGAAGGAATCCTGCACACCTCGTTACTATGCTGTCACCAGGGCTCAATGGCATCAGGCGGTGTTTACATTGAAATGTCTGGGAAATGTGAGTCACACAGCTGAGGAGTTGTGGTCAGCTCTGGAGACCGAGTTCCATCAATGGTTGTCTCCACTCAACCTGCAGCCAGGGAAGGCCATGTGCAACAATGCTGCAAACCTGGGTGCGGCCCTTTGCCGGGGCAAAGCACCACAAATCACAAATCAAACCACATATCCAAGCCCTTTCCACTTCCTGCCGACTTCAACTCAAAAATATTTCACATATCCGTTCATTCCTCAACCAAGAATCTACAAAAAACCCTAGTCCATGCCCTCATCATCTCTCACCTTGACTACTGCAACCTCCTGCTCTGTGGCCTCCCCTCGAACACTCTCGCACCCCTCCAATCTATTCTAAACTCTGCTGCCCGACTAATCCACCTGTCCCCCCGCTATTCCCCGGCCTCTCCCCTCTGTCAATCCCTTCACTGGCTCCCCATTGCCCAGAGACTCTAGTACAAAACCCTAACCGTGACGTACAAAGCCATCCACAACCTGGCTCCACCATACATCTGTGACCTCGTCTCCCGGTACTTACCTACACGCAACCTCCGATCCTCACAAGATCTCCTTCTCTACTCCCCTCTTATCTCCTCTTCCCACAATCGTATACAAGATTTCTCTCGCGTATCACCCCTACTCTGGAACCCTTTACCACAACACATCAGACTCTCGCCTACCATCGAAATCTTCAAAAAGAACCTGAAGACCCACTGTTGAGGGAGGATTTAAACTGATCCTTCATGGTTAACCCAGTGATTTCCAAATTAATATACAAGGTGTTGCCGGCAACTGAAAATGACCAGACGGAGACGTGTGTCTCTGTATGGGGGATCGAGCTGATCTCTGGCCCCCGTTTATTTTGTGTATGAGTTTTCATTGTCATAGAAATTATACTTCAACCAATCAGCATAAGAACACGCTCACAGTTCTTAACCTATAAGAATGCAGGAAAAACTTAACCCATGAGGATACAGGAAAAATGGAAACTACAGATATGGTCATGTCTTTTTGGCATAGTATGTGTTTTTCTAACAGATGCCTCAGTCTTGTATAGTGATACACCCCCGAATCTATTATCTGGCTTGAGTCAGAAAACTCAAGGTCTTTATACCAATTATGAACCATAGCCTAGTTGCATACCAGGCTTGTGAACAACAAGATAAAATTACTTCATGGCAGCTGTAACCTTTTACCTAATTAAATAACAGAATTTATCTTAAAGCAACAAGAAAATGGAGTCAAAAACACAAAATGGAGAATCTAACACAAAATGGAGAACCTTTCATAATTTGTTCCTACACACCACCTCTTCCGACAAGCCTACAACCTGCAGTAACCACCGATCGACCAAACCACTGCATGACCAGCTCTATCCTCACCTACTGTATTCTCACCCATCCCTTGTAGATTGTGAGCCTTCGCGGGCAGGGTCCTCACTCCTCCTGTACCAGTTATGACTTGTATTGTTTAAGATTATTGTACTTGTTTTTATTATGTATACCCCTCCTCACATGTAAAGCGCCATGGAATAAATGGCGCTATAACAATAAATAATAATAATAATAATGTCACACATGTGCCTTGTATGGCTCACGTTTTGAACCTGGTTGTCCAGCAATTTTTATCCAACTATCCCGGACTAGATGGGCTTCTGCAGAGGGCACGGTCGCTGTGTGCTCACTTCCGCTGTTCGCATCCCGCAGCTCAATGACTTACATCTCTACAGAAGTCGTTGGGCCTGCCAGATCACTGGCTGAAATGCGATGTGCCCACAAGGTGGAATTCAACTCTGCACATGTTGCAGCGACTGTGGCAGCACCGACGAGCCCTGGTGCAATACATTATGACGTATAGCCTGGGCCAACAAGATCCAGAGGTGGGGCAAATCACGCTGCAGGAGTGGTCTCAGATCAGGGACCTATGCACCCTTCTGCACAGTTTTGAAATAGCGATGAAGATGTTTAGTGCTGACGATGCCATTATCAGCATGACTATTCCGGTGATTTACATGCTGGAGCACACCTTAAACAGTATTCGGAGTCAGGTGGTGGAACAAGAGGAGGAGGAGGAGGAACAGGGGGAGTCGAATGCCGACCATCTGGACCTTGGAGCTTACAGAGCCATCTTGGTCCGACTGCGCCCTGTAGGCCTCTGTTCAAACAGCATGCATTTTGTAGCAGTGGGCAGCCCGCCTGTATGTGCGTTAGTAATAGGCTGTAAACCAGATGCTCTGCATTGCCTGTGTGAACAATGCCACATACAGACTATTATCGCTTATCTTTCTGTGCACTAATGCCAGACAACCAATACTGGATTGAAAGTGGTTGTTTCATCGGTATTTTTTGCACCTGTGTTGTTGCCATCATTTATCGGGTCCGATGCGCCCTGCTGGTGCATTTGTTTGGAGGCTTCAGCAGGTAACCATCTCTGCTTTTTTCTCTGTGATTTTTTTTTACACCGCCTGTTTACCTAAGTACTATTTTTTAACGGCATCTAGCCCAGGAAATCCTTTTGGGCCTTGTAGAATTTTGTGCTACTCAGCAGAGTACCCCACCCATGAGAAATGCTACACCGCCTGTTTATCTAAGTACTCATTTTTAACTGCATCTAGCCCAGTTATTCTGGTATTTGACAACTATTAATAATTATGGTAATCCTAACTGACCTAAAATGGGAAAGGTTTTGATTCCATGTCAGATATTGAGAAAAACAGCATGTGTGTCTTTTTATATAGCGTATGTAAACTTCTGGTTTCAACTGTATATATAGATATATATATAGCTCTGGCAAAAATTAAGAGACCACCACATCAAAACCCTGTCATGGGCAGCCCAATCTCCAGACCTGAACCCCATTGAAAACCTCTGGAATATAATCAAGAGGATAATGGATAGTAACAAGCCATCAAAGAAGAACTTTTTGCCACAGGAGCAGTGTGAAAGACTGGTGGAAAGCATGTCAAGACGCATGAAAGCTGTGATTAAAAATCATGGTTATTCCACAAAATACTGATTTCTGAACTCTTCACGAGTTAAAACATTAGTATTGTTGTTTCTAAGTGATTATGAACTTGTTTTCTTTGCATTACTTGAGGTCTGAAAGCACTGTTTTGTTTTTGTTTTTTTACCATTTTTCTTTGTCAGAAAAAAATACAAAACTTATTGCTTGGAAATTCGGAGACATGTTGTATAAATAAAAGACCAATTTTTACACTTTACTCAAAAATAGACCTATAAAGAGAAAAATCAGACAAACTGAACATTTTGCAGTAGTCTCTTTTGCCAGAGCTGTATATTATATTTATATAAAATATATATATATATATACATACACACTAGATGGTGGCCCGATTCTAATGCATCAGGTATTCTAGAATATGTATAGTAGTATATAGCACAGTCCACGCAGTATGTAACACAGCCCACATAGTATATAACACAGCCCACGTAGTATATACCACAGCCCACGCAGTATATAACACAGCCACGTAGTATATAGCAATGTGGGCACTATATCCCTGTTAAAAAAAGAATTAAAATAAAAAATAGTTATATACTCACCTTCCGTCAGCCCCCGGATCCAAGAATGAATTGCGGCAATAACACGTAAAAAGTTGGTCACACAGGGTTAATAGCAGCGTTAACGGACTGCATTACACCGCTTTATAATGCACTCCGTGTAACGGACTGCTAAAACCCTATGTGGCTGCTGACTGGAGGGGAGTAGGGAGGGGCCAATTCGCGGCCAGACTGTGCCTGTCGCTGATTGGTCGCAGCCAGCCGGCTGCGACCAATCAGCGACCCAGGATTTCCGCGACAGACAGATGGAAGTTAGAAACAGACGGAAGTACCCCTTAGGCAATTATATATATATATATATATATATATATCAGGATGAGGGTCATATATACCAGGATGGAGGACATTATATACCAGGATGGAGGACATCTATTCCAGGAAGGAGCCCAAGATGGGGGCATTATTACATAACAGGGGAGGAGGTGCAACTTGTATGATTTAGAACACCACAAGGACTCATACATCTGACCAACATGCGGCAGGGGGCCGGTCCAAATTTTGCACTGGGGCCCATCGGACTCAAGTTATGCCAGCCTGAGCAGAACAGTGATGCAAGGCGCATGTGGGTCTGGTCGGAATCAGTCTACGTATTGTGGGACCCAAAGGGGTGTGTTCACCACATAGTCTGCCAAGTCTCTTCTGACTGATTGGTCAGTTTCAGTCTGTAGAAACACCCAACCAAACCGATAATACCTAGGTGTCAATATATTTGTAGAAAGAATAACAGGAACGGTACAACAGAGTTTTAAGAAAAATAATGCTCCACAATTTTTTTAATTGTGGGGAATGAAATTGTTTACAGTATTAGAACAAATACGTCCAGATAGATTACAAGTATTCTTTTAGTAGAAAAAGGAGAAGGATGCTTCAAAGTAGACCGTGTTGCCATAGAGAAGAAGTCACTCCACAATGGAATAATTTTATTTTGTTTTTACGCGTTTCATTCTCATACCGAAAAGCATAAAATAAAAACTACGAAATGCACTTGTATCTGAGGCTCCTTGAGGGCTGGCTTAAGAAGTACAGCTCTAAAGAGATTGGTGAAAAGGTGTCCTGCAGTAGTACTCTAGAGCATATTGGGTAATCCCTACCTAGACATCCATGTTTGCTCAAGGTGACAGACTCCATTGGATTAATAGGTAGCAATGACATAATACACAAGATCTTTTTGGGTTTTTTTGCTTCAAGTTTGTAAATTGCCATAAGCAATTTAACAGAAAACACAGGGGAGTACACATAATTAGAGAAGCTATTTCTCCTGCCTAAATAAATTGGATATTAATTTTAAATTAATATTGGTGATTGTTTTCCTCTTTTTAAAATTTCTGAATGTAATTATCACCTTATCCAAAGTCATGATATACTTTAAAGTCGGGTTATACAAACGTCTTCCAATCATAATTAACTTGTATTACACACAAAACAAGAAAAAAAATACCTTACTCTCCAAAGAAATTGTGTGGAATAAAATACATATTTTTTCTCATGTTAATTTTTACACCAGTGGTCACAATTGAACCAGGTTTTATTCACACGGTCGTATAATAGCTTTATGTTAGGACAGGTTCACACATTAATATAAAAAAAAATCTTTCAGAGTTGCATCCAGAAACGTGGGATGATTTTTTTTTCTTACTTGTCATCCACATACAATCCGTTTTGTTTTTTTTAATAGGCAGCTATTAATAATTTACAGGACCATTTGCAGTTTCCTATGATGAAGAACTGCAAAGTATCCATAAAAATGTAATGCCATACTGTGTCTCTGTATAGCATCGGATTTTATTCTCACACCCATAGACTTGAATGGGCGAGTCTCATCTGATTTCCAGAGCAAAATCGTGTATGCTGTGATTTTTTTTTACATGCAGCTTCAGTCTGTTCATCTGCACTGCTTCATTGAATAACATCCACCCGGGTGGGGTACATTTTTTTTAATGAATAGCACTCAGACTGAAAATTTGGTTGTGTGCACAAGCTCTTACATAAGATTCTGGATCATGCTAGTGTAAGAGGGTGTGTCGTGGAAGATGAGATTCCTCCGCACTTTTCAGCATTTTTCACCAAAGACTTCCACCTACTGCTCAAATGGAACCATGCAGAACTAAAAGAAGAGGTAAGTGTTTTAGGAACGACGGGTCTAAAAGGAGCACGGGTTCAGGTGACATCAGTGACACAGCTCCCAGATAGAAAAAGTTGGAGCGACAAGGTGGGAAGAGGATTGGCGCCAATAAGTCAAACCAGCAGGACGTGTGCTGGGATGGACTCCGTGGCCAAGTGAGTGGTATCCAGATGACATCGATCAAGATCCGTGAACTAGACCATGCCGGTCAAGATCCATGAAACAGACCATCCAAGTCAAGACCCAAGACCCAGCCCTCATTCATCTTGGCCCAATAGACAACTGTCACAAGTCAAGCACCGAAGACAAGGTGTAGACCCCAATCTGGAAGTGGACATTCACTGAGATCAGGAGGCGTGAGTAAACGGACAGTTACTTCTAAAGCAGACATACGGTACAGTGTTCGGTCCGGAGCGGTGCAGCAGATGGGACGTGGGCCGGACAGAGTGATGAAAGCCCAGAGAGCATTACTTGACTTTGTTGGAAGGACTTGCGGCGAGGCAGGAAATACCGGTGACCCGATAGCGCCAGTAGCTTAAGTGGGACAGTTTTAGTTAGTGACATCCTTATTACTGTAAATGTTGCACCCACTAAGTAAGCTAGTTAGTATATAGAGCATTCCAGTTGGAAATGTTATACAGTGTTAATATCATCTTTACTAATATTGTATACTGTAAATATTCTGTATTCGCAAGGTTTACTTCCTACCAAAACTAACCATCCTTATATCCGTGTTAGGAAAATAACCAGTTAAGTTGGTTACTTCTGCCTTGTCCTTGTAGGCATCTAGTAACCTGTTTTACACTAGGAATAATAGCAGTAGTATTCTTGTCAACTATTAAGGATGGACTTGGGCCAAAAGTATTCCTGTGAAATACAAAATGATTTTTGTCTGTGTCAAAATTCTCAATTCATGAATAAAACCTGGCTGCAGTGATAACGAAACCTGCTTATTTTTCCTCTTGGATTGGTCTTACATTCTCGAAATTCTCAAATCATGAATAAAATCTGGCTGCAGTGAATGCAGATTTTCCCATTACGGAGATAGGAAATTACATCTGATGCTTATATATAAAAATAAAGATTATTATTATAAAGATCTATGGAGAACTGTACCTGTCATTTCAAGACAACTTGCCGCAAAATGTGTGTGTGACTATGCAATGGCATGTAAAAGATTGGCCAGCCCTTGTCAAAATTACTGTTATTGTGAAAAGTTAAGCAAGTTGAAGATGAAATTATCTCTAAAAGATCTAAAGTTAAAGACGACACATTTCATTTATATTTTAGGCAAAACATATATATTTTCATGTTTTACATTTAAAAAATTACAAAAAGTAAAATGAGTCGATGCAAAAGTTTGGGCACCCTGCATGGTTACTACCTGGTAGCACCCCCTTTTGAAAGTATCACTGCTTGTAAACACTTTTTGTAGCCAGCCGAGAGTCTTTCAATCCTTGTTTGAGGGATTTTAACAAATTCTTCCTTGGAAAATTCTTACAGTTCTGTGAGATTCCTGTGTTGTCTTGCATGCTCTGCTATTTTGAGGTCTAGCCACAGATTTTCAATGATGTGCAGATTAGGGGACTATGAGGGTCATTGTAAAAACTTCAGCTTGCGTCTTTTAAAGGTAGTCTATTGTGGATTTTGATGTGTGTTTAGGATTGTCACATACACACTTCTCAGGACATGACATAAGGTGTGCCTGCAAGGGTTAATTTATCTCCTCTCACTCAATCCAACACTCAACTTCTGTTCTAGGCTATAAAGTGAACATAAATCACACCAAGACACAGTCCACACACCACTGTTACGCAACATGATGCCACCACTCATCACAAATGGGGTGATGAGTCCCTGAAATATGTTACTGTCTGACAATCAAATAGTCACACACTCTCTGAAAGGCTATGGATTCTTTAGTGCATACAAGGATTAAATGTATCAAAGATTTTAAGCTTCAATATAAAAACATACAGTGCTTAATGTTCAGCGTCCATACCGAGCACCTACTGTTTGGGCACAGACACCGAACACGGACTTAACCAGGAAGTCCATGTTACTGTTTGGGTTCGGCTCCCTCAACACTGGGTGTTTGTCATGATGTCATGTGCATGACAGTGGGGACACTGCTTTTACTCCCCGGTGAAATCCTAACCTCCAGAGAGTTGCGGTTCCCACACTGTCAAATGACAGCGTGAGCCCGCAGCTATGATCAGAAGTAAAAAGGTTTAACTGTGGTCACTGGCGTCGGCTGATGAGACTACTGATCTCATCAGCCTACGCCTCCTACCGCTATTAATAGTGAGAGGTGCCGGCTGATGGGAGTATTGATCAGCCAGCACCTGTGCTCTAAATAATTAAAAAAAACAAAACACCGGTGAGGGTTCCCCTGTATTTCTGATAACCAGCCAGGCAAAACTGACAGCTGGGGGCTGCAACCCTCAGCTGTCAGCGTTATCAAAGTTTGTTATTAAGAATAGAGGGGTCCCCAGGCTGTTCTTTTAAATCTAAAGAAATAATAATAAAAAAAAAACATCATGGAGCCCCCCATTTTTGACAACCAGCCTTGATAAAGCAGACAGCTGGGTGCTGTTGTTCTCAGGCTGGTAAGGGGCCATTGATATTGCTCCTCCCTCCCAAGAACCACAGATGACTGAGCTGTTGCGAGATCCACGCTAGCACAGTGAGAAAAAGCCTCACGGTGCAGGAGTGAGTTCACCGCAAGAAATTTCTGGCACACAAACCCAAACTTTTTTTTTTTTTTAAACTGTTCGGCCAAACCTGCCAGATCCAAACATCCAGGGGTCTGCCCATCTTTACTTACAATAAAAGATATAAAAATAAAAATTAAATGACACACAAATATGCAACACCATTATAAAATGAAAAGGGGGGGGGGAACAAATACCTATTGTTCTTCTGTTTCCTTGAGGAAAGGAGAAAATGAATTATGGATCACAAGCAGCATTTCACCCATTTTTTATATGCCTTGTCCTGGCTCATATTTCCAGGATACGTTGAATTTGACTATTTAAAAGTTGCTGGTCTGTGACTGGACAATGGGCTAATTTATTTAGGGTCTCCCCCAATTCGCTCTATACCAAAAATGGGAATATCTAGCCGAGTTACAGACCATCTGCTGGCTCCATTGAAGCTAAGGGGCCAGGAGCCGAAGTGTCATGTTTGACACCTCACCAGGAGACCCCCCCCTGTTGTTTTGAGTTCCTGCAATAACAGTAGGCAGATGTTATGTCCTTTGTGTAGATACAGTCCTATGGATGCCTTAACTAGTTATGTTACTGATATGATCGTTTCCCTTACCATATTTCCTTCACAATTATGATTCATTATCCATTTGTAGAAGCCATCCTCTTTTCAGCTTCAGCTCTTTTACAGATGGTTTTATGCTTGCATCAACAATTTGTTGAAATTTCATTGAATCCATTCTTCCCTGTACCCATGAAATTTTTGTCATACCATTGGCTGCAACACAACCCAAAGCATGATAGAGCCAACCCCATGCTTAATGGTTGGTGAGATGTTCTGAGCGCCCTTTTTTCTCCATACATAACTTTGATCATTGTGGCCGATGGGTTCTGTTTTCACCTCATCGGTCCACAGTACTTAATTACAGTATGCCTCAGGCTTGTTTAGATGTTCTTTTACACACTTCTGAGGCTGGATTTTATGGTGAGGACACAGCAGAGGTTTTCTTCTGAGGATTCTTCCATGAAGGCCATATTTGTGCAGGTGTCTCTGAACAGTAGAGCAATGTACCATAACTCCAGAGTGTGCTAAATCTTTCTGTACGTCTTCTGTAGTCAAGAGGGGGTTCTGATTGGCCTCTAAAGCAATCCTACGGGCAGCTCTCACTGAAATCTTGGTTGGTCTTCCAGACCTTATCTTGATCTCCATTTTTCCTGTTAACCGTCTTATCTTAATTACATTTCGAACTGAGATAAGAGAAATCTTCATTTTCAGGGTATGTGCACACGTCAGGATTTTTTGCAGAAATTTTCCTGACAAAAAAACGGAAATTTCTGCCAGAAATCCGCATGCGTTTTTTTTTGCGTTTACGCGTTTTTGATGCTTTTTTTGCGTTTTTTCCCAGATGCATAGAATTGCGCGAAAAACGCAGAAAATCCGCAAAATTAATGAACATGTATGTAAACATATAACCCAGACCCATCACCATAAGCCAAGGGATGGGCAACACTCCAATCAATTATTGAACATACTGATCCAAAGGGCAATTATTAAACTGCACACAGAATCAAGAAGTTTTATATTTTTTTAAATAAAACGTTGTAACTTTATTGGTATACAAAATACACAAAATAAAACACACAAGATAAATCAATGCCTCATCAACATAAAAATGAGTTATTGTGGCAGATAGGAGTAGAAAAATCTAGAAGCTAGCAGGACAGCATGAGGTAATATAAATATTTTTTGGTTAATTAACCTAATAATCAAGCATGCTGAGAAAATATCTCTTGACAAAATTGAATGCAGCACATGTTTTTGAAAAAAGTTCTAGGTGCCCTTTAATTATAATAATACATATGTTACAAAAAATGACTGCCAGTCAGATAATATAATACAATGAGCAGCAGGGGCTACTAAAATTGCCGTGTTTAAATGAGTTCAAAAACCGCTATACTAAACCCATAAAGAACGCTGATCAGAATAGACTAGCGATACACATTCACCCTTTATAAATCATATACTGAACAGAGTCATAGCGTGGTATATGGGCAAACAATAGCTGACACAGCCACAAAATTATAAGTCCAATTACTATATCAAGATAATATAGCTCCTAAATACACAAGTTCAGGATACCTTCACTGAATGAACCTAAATGTCCAGTATAGTGTATGTACTTGTCCTAGTATACACGTCCCAGCAGAACAAAGGCAAAAAATCCGCCTTTGAATCATATGCTAAACTAGCCCAGTAGAAATAATCCTCAACAGCTGCATCCAAACAGTGCGTAGCTAAAAGTGAGCGGACGCTATTGTATTCATTGTGTCCACTGACTAGTATAAGATAGACCTTGCAATGACAACGCCTACTTAGCACAGGCATATGACTTGTTCACCCATAAGGAGCACACAAAACTTCAATAATACATATTACCTAGGAATCCGATGCTTCCTGCTGCCAGCCACATGTGGCACGCCAATCTCTGCCAAACCCCGACGCGCGTTTCGCGACGCTTCCTCTTGGGGGCGTGTCTATACTGAGGCGTCATAGAGCCTTTAAACAGCCATAAGCCAATGAAATCACATGGGGGCGGAGTTTAGTATCCCAAGCCATTCAACTCAAGACAGTCTGCTGGAATACGTAGCGGCGGCAAGTAAATCACAACACCGGTGTGTGTGTGGCGCACAGGCCTAACAACCCAGCTGGCATAGCTGAGCATCAGTATGCATTGAAGGAACTTGTAAGCCACCGGCCATAACTATGGCAAGCAAATCACTACAGCGATATACATTTTATATTAAGAATGGATATTGCAATCCTGCTGCACAGTAAACTAAGTGGCAGAAGGCTCATTGAGCAAAAAACCAACTCATACATTCTACAAATACCCACCCATATTGTAATGAACATCTTTATATAAATACAAACACCAATATTATAAAAAATATTACAATAAATTCTCGCTGTTTTTTTTAAACACGAATAACAAGAAAACTATTATCAGTAGTATTAATAAGGTGTGGCGACACCGCGACAAATGAAAAGTGAATAAAAGATACGAGTGAATACCAACCATGAAAATAAGTGAGAGTTAATGACTGAAAAATGTTTAATATAAATGTATGTGAACAGAACCAGAACAATATACATAGATAAGCCGTATATGCAGATAGGTAAGGAGTGACTGGAGCTACCACCTGCAGGTTGGTGCAACCAGCCACAACCGTAACCAATGCACGGGAATATAAAATGGCAGTACAGGATAAAAACATCCTGCAAAATTTAAAGATTGAAAGAAATAAGGTGTAAAAAAAAAATATATATATATAATGATAAATTAATTTAATGATGACCAAGAGAGGCCCAGTGCTGTGACCATAAAACAAGAATAATAAAAGGAAGCAGAGAGCCTGCCTGACAGATGAACGGCCACAAAGGCCAAATGTTACCAAGTGCAGGAAAAACAGAAAGTGAAACAAAAACACCAAAGAAGTGATAGGCACGTATTTAATGAATTGTGAGATGTGTACAATCATGCCAATAAATTGCTAGAAAATACTATTTTACCCTTACGGGCTCAATTACTCGATTATATATATTTGATTTTGAGGTTATGGATGATGCAATCTAATCATTTATATAATGATATTAGAGGTTGTAGACTAAATACTGTATCCTCTAGTGTTGTGTAACAGTTTGTGCCTTATGTATTTGAATTTATGATGATTTTATTTGGTGAATTTATGCGCAGTCAGTACAGTTGTGTGCGGTGAACAGCGATCATCTTTTCTTCACTTTTGTCTTTCATGTGTTTTCTAGCAATTTATTGGCATGATTGTACACATCTCACAATTCATTAAATACGTGCCTATCACTTCTTTGGTGTTTTTGTTTCACTTTCTGTTTTTCCTGCACTTGGTAACATTTGGCCTTTGTGGCCGTTCATCTGTCAGGCAGGCTCTCTGCTTCCTTTTATTATTCTTGTTTTATGGTCACAGCACTGGGCCTCTCTTGGTCATCATTAAATTAATTTATCATTATATATATATTTTTTTTTTTTTACACCTTATTTCTTTCAATCTTTAAATTTTGCAGGATGTTTTTATCCTGTACTGCCATTTTATATTCCCGTGCATTGGTTACGGTTGTGGCTGGTTGCACCAACCTGCAGGTGGTAGCTCCAGTCACTCCTTACCTATCTGCATATACGGCTTATCTATGTATATTGTTCTGGTTCTGTTCACATACATTTATATTAAACATTTTTCAGTCATTAACTCTCACTTATTTTCATGGTTGGTATTCACTCGTATCTTTTATTCACTTTTCATTTGTCGCGGTGTCGCCACACCTTATTAATACTACTGATAATAGTTTTCTTGTTATTAGTGTTTTTAAAAAAAACAGCGAGAATTTATTGTAATATTTTTTATAATATTGGTGTTTGTCTGTATTTATATAAAGATGTTCATTACAATATGGGTGGGTATTTGTAGAATGTATGAGTTGGTTTTTTGCTCAATGAGCCTTCTGTCACTTAGTTTACTGTGCAGCAGGATTGCAATATCCATTCTTAATATAAAATGTATATCGCTGTAGTGATTTGCTTGCCATAGTTATGGCCGGTGGCTTACAAGTTCCTTCAATGCATACTGATGCTCAGCTATGCCAGCTGGGTTGTTAGGCCTGTGCGCCACACACACACCGGTGTTGTGATTTACTTGCCGCCGCTACGTATTCCAGCAGACTGTCTTGAGTTGAATGGCTTGGGATACTAAACTCCGCCCCCATGTGATTTCATTGGCTTATGGCTGTTTAAAGGCTCTATGACGCCTCAGTATAGACACGCCCCCAAGAGGAAGCTGTCGCGAAACGCGCGTCAGGGTTTGGCAGAGATTGGCGTGCCACATGTGGCTGGCAGCAGGAAGCATCGGATTCCTAGGTAATATGTATTATTGAAGTTTTGTGTGCTCCTTATGTGTGAACAAGTCATATGCCTGTGCTAAGTAGGCGTTGTCATTGCAAGGTCTATCTTATACTAGTCAGTGGACACAATGAATACAATAGCGTCCGCTCACTTTTAGCTACGCACTGTTTGGATGCAGCTTTTGAGGATTATTTCTACTGGGCTAGTTTAGCATATGATTCAAAGGCGGATTTTTTGCCTTTGTTCTGCTGGGACGTGTATACTAGGACAAGTACATACACTATACTGGACATTTAGGTTCATTCAGTGAAGGTATCCTGAACTTGTGTATTTAGGAGCTATATTATCTTGATATAGTAATTGGACTTATAATTTTGTGGCTGTGTCAGCTATTGTTTGCCCATATACCACGCTATGACTCTGTTCAGTATATGATTTATAAAGGGTGAATGTGTATCGCTAGTCTATTCTGATCAGCGTTCTTTATGGGTTTAGTATAGCGGTTTTTGAACTCATTTAAACACGGCAATTTTAGTAGCCCCTGCTGCTCATTGTATTATATTATCTGACTGGCAGTCATTTTTTGTAACATATGTATTATTATAATTAAAGGGCACCAAGAACTTTTTTCAAAAACATGTGCTGCATTCAATTTTGTCAAGAGATATTTTCTCAGCATGCTTGATTATTAGGTTAATTAACCAAAAAATATTTATATTACCTCCTGCTAGCTTCTAGATTTTTTCTACTCCTATCTGCCACAATAACTAATTTTTATGTTGATGAGGCATTGTTTTATCTTGTGTGTTTTATTTTGTGTACCAATAAAGTTACAACGTTTTATTTAAAAAAATATAACACTTCTTGATTCTGTGTGCAGTTTAATAATTGCCCTTTGGATCAGTATGTTCAAAAATTAATGAACATGCTCATTTTTTTACTGCGATGCGTTTTTTTTGCGGAAAAAACGCATCCATGTGCACAAAACATGTAGAATGCATAATGCATGCGTTTTTAATGAGTTTTTATAGCGTTTTTACCGCGAAAAAAACACGAAAAAACCTGAACGTGTGCACATAGCCTCAGAGTGCTAAGCAGATGCTTAGAAGAACCCATGGCTGCTGTTTTTGGCACAAGGTTAATGGAGGCTGGGTTTTTATAAAGCTGGGAAATTTGCATCACCATCATTGTTAGGCCGGCATCACAATAGAGTTTTACAGACGTATGAGAGGTGCAAAAACTACGCATTGCACACTGACCAATGATTCTCTATGGGGCAGCTCCAATCTGCCGTATAATTCTCTGCCGTATTTTACGGGCGTAAAAATCGCAGCATGCTGCGCTTGTCAGCGTATTGCGCAAAAAAATCCGCCTATGAAAGTCAAGGGGGGCGAGAAAAATACGGATTACACACGGACCAGCAGTGTGACTTGCGAGAAATACGCAGCGGTGTTCTATAGAAAAGCCGGTAATTCAGCGCGATGTACAGTAAAATCACACTGACAGGTTTTGGGGTCTAAGGGGTAACGTTTCTCCTTATGGAGAGTGACATACCAGCTGGCTTGTCAAGGTAAGGAGGTTTATTCGCCGTGCAATGCACCTCTGGGAATTTAAATATGCAAATTGCCTCTGCTGAAAAAAAGAGGACTTAACTCTATAGCGCCACCTATTGGAAGTAGCGATCCTACAAGTCACAATCAACCCTTTAACGAGTTAAACTGACAGGTTTTATTAGGATAGAATAAATGTCTACACATAGTATAGGGGTATATATATATACAGTTTTTACAGTCAGGAGCACAGCTGCATTAGCAGGCTCCTGCTTGTAAAATTTTTTAACTCCTTCAGATGGATTTACAGCGTGGGACATGACTAACAGTGGAAAGGTATGGGATATTGCTGTTTTTTTATTTTTCCTTTTTTACAGAACGAGGGTCATCATTTGGATTGAGCGTTTAATAAACTATTACAACACCCTGTGTCTTTATTTCAATAAAATATTTTTTTCCTAATGTGTGTGTGTGTTTTATTAACCATTTACTACTATTGGATTAATAATGGATAGGTGTCTTATTGACACCTCTCCATTATTAACCTGGCTTAATGTCACCTTACAATAGCAAGATGACATTAACCCTTTATTACCCCATATCCCACCACTACACGGGAGTGGGAAGAGAGAGGCTAAGTGCCAGAATAGGTGCATCTTACAGATGTGCCTTTTCTGGGGTGGCTGGGGGCAGATGTTTTTAGACAGGGGGCCAATAACCATGGTACCTCTCTAGGCTATTAATATCTGCCCTCAGTCACTGGCTTTTCCACTCTGGCGGAGAAAATTACGTGCGCCAATTTTTTCCATGATTTAACCCTTTATTTTAACAGCTAGAGCCCCCAAATTTTGCACACAGACACTTGGAACATTATTAGTGAGGAATATGTAAAAAAAAAAAAAAAAGGGATATGAAACTGCTTACTGTATGTAAACCATGTCTCATATCCTGTCGGGGTTGGGAAGGAGATAGGAAAAGCCGGCAATTGAATTGTCGGATAGATTTATAGATAGATATATATATATAGATAGAGATATATATATATATATAGATAGAGATATATATATATATAGATAGAGATATATATATATATAGATAGAGATATATATATATATAGATAGAGATATATATATATATATATAGATAGAGATATATATATATATATATAGATAGAGATATATATATATATATATAGATAGAGATATATATATATATATATAGATAGAGATATATATATATATATATAGATAGAGATATATATATATATAGATAGAGATATATATATATATATAGAGATATATATATATATATAGATAGAGATATATATATATATATATAGAGATATATATATATATATAGAGATATATATATATATATAGATAGAGATATATATATATATATATAGAGATATATATATATATATAGATAGAGATATATATATATATATAGATAGAGATATATATATATATAGATAGAGATATATATATATATAGATAGAGATATATATATATATATAGATAGAGATATATATATATATATAGATAGAGATATATATATATATAGATAGAGATATATATATATATAGATAGAGATATATATATATATATAGATAGAGATATATATATATATAGATAGAGATATATATATATATAGATAGAGATATATATATATAGATAGAGATATATATATATAGATAGAGATATATATATATAGATAGAGATATATATATATAGAGAGATATATATATATATATATATATATATATATATATATATATATATATATATATATATATATATATATATGTTTTCATGAATATTTGAGCCCATGGATCCATTGTATGTCCGTTTTGCAAGCCGGCGACAAAATCTCACTGTACGGATGCCATACAGATTACATACGGAGGTTTCCATGCGCAAAACACGCTGCCACACCCTGCCTACGGATGACATACGGATCACTATTTTGGGAATATTTCTGCGTATTATGCAGTAAAATACGGGCCGTATTTCCCTACGCTGAGTGTGACACCGGCCTTAGGGTTATGACTTGTTCACCTGGCCTATCCCAACAGTCTAATTTAGGTTTGAAACCTTGGTCAAAGTTATCTGTGCACACAAATCTCCAAGGGTGCCCAAACTTTTGCATTGGACCATTTATCTTTCTATAATTTGTAAAATGTAAAAAAAATTATAATATATATTTTTTGACTAAAATACAAAGGAAAGGTGTCATCTTTAACTTTAGGCCATTTAGAGATAATTTCATCTTTAACTTGCTTAATTGTTCACAATAACAGCAACTTTGCCCAGGGCTGCCCAAACTTTTACATGCCACTGCAGCTCAACCAGTCGCCATAGAATTTCAAAGGCACCAACTGTCATCTCCTATCTCAGTAATGGGAAAATCTGTCTTCACTCAATATAGATTTTACCCGTGATTCAGAGTGAAGGATTCTTTAACTATTGCAGCGTGTAGATATTGAAAGGCATGCATTGTAATTCCATAGAACATTCATGTACAGGATTTTGGACCTTCTGGCTTCTTATAACAATTTTGCTTTATCCAACTTTAAAAAGAAGTTGAAATTTGCGGCTTTAATCAAGTTATCATTATAGATCTTCCTTGAAAAGGTTGTTTAGACCTTAATGTGTGAACTGTGCTGACATCTAATAACTATCTGCTGTGTCTCAAGTCTTCCTTTGTAACCTAAGACTTTGTTCTTCCTCTATAATAAGCTGATAATCCCTACCGTCTTTTTTATTCTACAAAGATATACATTACTTTTAATGGTAGCCATGACAACCATTTCCTTCTGTATTTCTATTCTGTAGCACAATTTAGTGGTTACCTGTTGCTAGCGCTAGACCTCTCGATCACTTGTGTACATTATGGATAGAAGTTATCTCGTCTTCTAAAATAAAGCACAAAGTCTACAGATCAGAAATGTAAAAAACAATTGGCTGCTTGTGTCTTTTCCCAATAGATACAGTTGTGGCCAAAAGTATTGACACCCCTGACAATTCTGTCAGATAATAGTTTCTTCCTGAAAATGATTGCAATCACAAATTCTTTGGTATTATTATCTTCATTTAATTTGTCTTAAATGAAAAAACACAAAAGAGAATGAAGCAAAAAGCAAAACATTGATCGTTTCCACACAAAACTCCCAAAATGGGCCAGACAAAAGTATTGGCACCCTCTGCCTAATACTTGGTTGCACAACCTTTAGCCAAAATAACTGCGACCAACTGCTTCCGGTAACCATGAATGAGTTTCTTACAATGCTCTGCTGGAATTTTAGACCATTCTTCTTTGGCAAACTGCTCCAGGTCCCTGATATTTGAAGGGTGCCTTCTCCAAACTGCCATTTTTAGATCTCTCCACAGGTGTTCTATGGGATTCAGGTCTGGACTCATTGCTGGCCACCTTAGAAGTCTCCAGTGCTTTCTCTCAAACAATTTTCTAGTGCTTTTTGAAGTGTGTTTTGGGTCATTGTCCTGCGGGAAGACCCATGACCTCTGAGGGAGACCCAGCTTTCTCACACTGGACCCTACATTATGCTGCAAAATTTGTTGGTAGTCTTCAGACTTCATAAAGCAATGCACGCGGTCAAGCAGTCCAGTGCCAGAGGCAGCAAAGCAACCCCAAAACATCAGGGAACCTCCGCCATGTTTGACTGTAGGGACCGTGTTCTTTTCTTTGAATGCCTCTTTTTTCCTCCTGTAAACTCTATGTTGATGCCTTTGCCCAAAAAGCACTACTTTTATCTCATCTGACGAGAGAACATTCTTCCAAAACATTTTAGGCTGTTTCAGGTAAGTTTTGGCAAACTCCAGCCTGGCTTTTTTATGTCTCGGGGTAAGAAGTGGGGTCTTCCTGGGTCTCCTACCATACAGTCCCTTTTCATTCAGACGCCGACAGATAGTACAGGTTGACACTGTTGTACCCTCGGACTGCAGGGCAGCTTGAACTTGTTTGGATGTTAGTCGAGGTTCTTTATCCAACATCCGCACAATCTTGCCTTGAAATCTCGTCAATTTTTCTTTTCCGTCCACATCTAGGGAGGTTAGCCACAGTGCCATGGGCTTTAAACTTCTTGATGACACTGCGCACGGTAGACACAGGAACATTCAGGTCTAGATTGCTCATGCTTCCTCACAATTTGGTTTCTCAAGTCCTCAGACAGTTCTTTGGTCTTCTTTCTTTTCTCCATGCTCAATGTGGTACACACAAGGACACAGGACAGAGGTTGAGTCAACTATAATCCATGTCAACTGGCTGCAAGTGTGATTTAGTTATTGCCAACATCTGTTAGGTGCCACAGGTAAGTTACAGGTGCTGTTAATTACACAAATTAGAGAAGCATCACATGATTTTTCGAACAGTGCCAATACTTTTGTCTACCCCGTTTTATGTTTGGTGTGGAATTATATCCAATTTGGCTTTAGGACAATTCTTTTTGTGTTTTTTCATTTAAGACAAATTAAATGAAGATAATAATACCAAAGAATTTGTGTTTGCAATCATTTTCAGGAAGAAACTGAGTATTATCTGACAGAATTGCAGGGGTGTCAATACTTTTGGCCACAACTGTAACTTTATACTTTGATTTTTTTTTGTCAGATACAATATAAACTCTTCTTTACACACAAAGGTGCAGTGTGAAGTTCTTTCCTCTTTGTGTAATTGTACTTCATACAACATATTTGCTAAGTGGCAGCATGGATCCTAATAAGAAGTAAATCAACCCTGCTTACACATTAGATCACTTTTCTCAATTTCTAGATAAAACTTCTAGAACTGCTAAAAAAAGAAAAACGTTCACGCGCTTGTACTGAGGTCAGATAAGTGAAGTGAGTTGTTTGCCTGTAAACCTGCAGGACTTTTCTGAAGGCTCCGCAAGCTTGAGAACTTTCTCATGCTCGCGGTGATGTCAGTCGGGTAACAGGAGTTCACCGCGAAACACTGAGCAGTGGTAGCAGATGCTGCTCAGTGTCTCTGCTGGATGGCAGGCTGTATAGTTGCATCATATAACCATGCAGCCTGCCATCTAGATGTAGCAGAGTTAGGCCCGTTGTGGGACAAATGGATTATTATCTTCTCAGCGGACAGGTGAGGAATATTATTGTTTATTATTTTAATTCTCTTGCAGGGAACAATGGTGTCCCTGGAATGGGCGAAGACGCAAGTATAGTTTAATTAAGATTGATTAAAAGGAGTCAGCTTCATTATTTCAATTAAAAGGACTTTATTCTGGGTGTGTTTTTATACAGTATGACTATGGGGTTAATAATGGGGGCATCTTATAGATGTCTCTCCATTACCAACCTCTGGGATTGATATCTCCTGAAAATACAAAGGTGATCTCAACACCCTCAACTATCACTTGGCCTCGCTCTTCCCACTTGCCTTGGTGCGGTGGCAAGTGCGAGGCCAAGTGCCAGAATCAGCGCATGTTATTGATGCGCCTTTTCTGATGCGGCTGAGAGATTATGCTTTTAGCCTGGGGGGAGGGTGGGGGCAATATCCTTGGCCCCTTCCTAGGCTATTAATATATCAGCCCCCAGCTGTCTTCCTAGCTTTTGCTGGTTTTTAATTATAGGGAGGACCCCCAAGTAATTTTTTTGGGGGGATCCCCCATTTTAATAGCCTTTCCTGGTTAAGTATACAGCTGAGAGCTGATATTAATAGCCTGGGAAGCTCCACGGGTATTACCCACTTGCCTGGCTATAAACATCTGCCTCCAGCTATAAGCCTTCCCTCTGCTGGTTATGAAAATTACATGGGAGCCCATGCCATTTTTTTCATAAAATAATTTATTTAGTAATAAAAC
The DNA here is from genome assembly GCF_051348905.1 of Ranitomeya variabilis. Classification (NCBI taxonomy): domain Eukaryota; kingdom Metazoa; phylum Chordata; class Amphibia; order Anura; family Dendrobatidae; genus Ranitomeya; species Ranitomeya variabilis. Next base: position 500,508,899 of record NC_135237.1, on the reverse strand, counting down.
ACATGTACACTAAGCTGCACATGCACTCTACTAATTATATAAGTGACTGACATCTCGATATCTATTCAATGTGCATATACCGTATATAATTGTGCATAAGCCGAGATTTTCAGCATTTTTTTGTGTGCTGAAAACGCCCCCCCCCCCCCCCCCCCCTCGGCTTATACACGAGTCATTGTCCAGAAAGCCGGTGGGGGAGGGGGAGCAGTGGCAGGAGACGGCTAACAGAAGACATCATACACACTCTCCTCGCGCCGTCGCTGCATCTCCGTCCCGGCGGCGACAGCTCTTCCTGTGCTGAGCGGTCACGTGGTACTGCTAATTAAGGTAATGAATATGCACGCGTCTCCACTCCCACAGGCCTGGAGCGCATATTTATTACCATAATGAGCGGTACCACGTGACCGCTCAGCACATGAGAGCTGCCGTGCTGGGAGAGCAGTGATGCAGCGAAGGCATGAGGAGGGCGAGTAGGACGAGGGGGGGGGGGGGGGGGGAGGGGTGAGCCATGCATAACCATGGGACAGGGGGGGGGGGGGGTTGAGAGCCATGCGGGACCAGGGGAGCCATGCATACAACAGAGGGAGCCACATATAGCAAGACAGGACAGGGAGAGCCACACATACCAGGCCAGGACTGGGGGAGCCACACATAGCAGGACAGGACGGGGGAGCCACATACCAGGACAGCGACCGGGGGAGCAGGACCGAGATGAGGGGACAATGCATGCCCGGCTTATACTCGAGTCAATAAGCTTAACCCAGTTTTCCATAACAAAATTAGGTGCCTCGGCTTATACTCGAGTATATACGGTATGTATTCTATTCTGTCAGGTCACGTTGTGATTCTACTGCACGCGGCACATGAATTGCCGGCTTTTTAAAGGACATCAGTGTGTAAAAATCAGATGGCACTCGCATGGTCCGAGTGCTGACTTCTATTGCCGAATGCGATCTGATTTCCAATTACTTTCGCAGCATGCTGCGATTTTTTCTCAGTCTGATCATGATCCAATCCGAGGTGGATAAAAAAAAAAAAAAGAAAATTGCAGATGAACACTAAATGATACAATAAAAATCGGAGTGCATTCGGAACAATGTTATTCTATCATTTAGTGTTCATGTGCAATTTTTTTTTACTTTTTTTTTTCCCCACCTCGGATCGGATCACGATCGGATTGGGGAAAAAAAAAAATTACAGCATGCTGTGACTGTAATTAGGAATCTGATTGCATTCGCACCAATATTAATCGGATTAACATTCTAAGGGCTCATTCCGCGCTTGCGATGAAAATTAGATGAATGCAATGGGACAGGTGCCTGTGAGCATGTGCAGCAGGAGGCTGGACGTCCATGACTTACAGATGGTAGAAGTTATCTCCAGGTAAAAGCAGCTGCTCAATATTCAAAACAAAGACAGGGTGGACAGCAGTGTGAGCAGCCTTCTCTTACCCAAGCTCCTCTGGAATCTCCAGTATTAGGCCATGTTCACACCTTCAGTATTTGGTCAGTATTTTACCTCAGTATCTGTAAGCCAAAACCAGGGGTGGGTGATAAATACAGAAGTGGTGACGTGTTTCTATTATACTTTTCCTCTAATTGTTCCACTCCTGGTTTTGGCTTACACATACTGAGGTAAAATACTGACCAAATACTGATAGTGTGACCGTAGCACGAGCCCTTAATGTGAGAACAACAAGGCGGATCTCCCCTATCCCACTCTGCAAAACTGTTCCCTTAAAAGTGGGTAAAAAACATTTTTCCTTATTTTATGACATCTAAACTCTGGTGTGTTTTATTGTTCAAAAAAATATATGCCGGTCTCTGTTTTGCGACACCTTGTATTCTATAAAAAAAATCGAAAAGGTGCTCTTTTTACCCAGATGGATAGGTTTCCTCAGCTAAAAGTGCAGCAGTACAGGACTGGCTATGAAACCTACCACTGCACGTCTGGTATAAAAATCACATACGCCTCAAGAGCAATCCCACCATGTGGATATAAACCGGTTATTCGCACCAAAGTAACATCCGGTTATGGCTCAAATATGTCCCATCTATAGTTCTGTACAAACCAAGCGCAGAAGTAGGTCCCTACAGTATTTATTGCAATGCATTAAGGCATAGGGTGACAGACGACATACAGAACATGGTGTCATTCATTGCAAATCACCAGATCCACAGTTTTTAGCTGAACTGGTAAATATCAGAAAATCACAGGTTCCGTTTATAAACGAGTTCACAGCACATTCACATTTTCTTCCGTTAAATACATTTTTCACAATTAAGTAATAGATTTGCTTAAGGGTATGTTCACACAGAGGCTGAAAAATCTGGGTTATTTCCACCACCCCAAGAGGAGTCCAAGTCACGAAACTCTGATTTTTATTTTCCTGAACTGGTTACTCAAGTGTGTTTCCAAACACACACTGTCTGCAGCGGATTCCAAAAGGGATCACCTCAAAACAAGTGACTTACCACCTTTTTTTTCTGTGAGGTTTTCAAAACCTTGTGGGGAAAAATAAAGCTCAAAAATCTGAACAGGAAAATAGATTTTCCATTGAACTGAATAGGAAGAGTGTTCAAACAGTGTATTTGAAGCAGTTTTCTTTCTGTAGATTTTGGAGCAACTGACCCAAAATCCTGCTAAAAAATCCTCTGTGTGAACATAACCTAGCATGGACAAAACAGATTAGTCAATATTATTCCCAATGATGTGGAGAATAGTAGTAGTGGCTAAGTGGAACCGATACAGTGACTCCGTTTTAGTAATTGAAGATTTGGGGCACAAATCCTCCATTATTCTTCCATTCTCCTCTATGTGTCTGCATTGAAGGCCATCTTCAATTAGGAGCCTTTTGTCTTCCGGATTAGTTTTTCCATGAGATCCCACTGCTCATTAGTCACCTGCACAAGAAACATAACATGTTATGTGTTGCAATGTGAATAGTCCTCTCCAATGTGGCCATTTACAGCTCCAATCTCCTACACGGTGTTGGTACTAAACCACAGAAATGCTCAAACTTACAGCCGAGGAGAAGGAATTGTGCACTTACTGGATATTACACATATTCACGGGCATTTTATTGTATTCATATATTTGCCTAAAAGTTATTTTTGCATTCATGTTTGCCTAAAAAATATTTTTGCTGTTAAACAGATTAGCATCTACAGCTTCTATGTATAACTGTACATAGCAGATGCAGAAAAAGGTAGGAGGGAATGCATCATTAACTGTATTCTGATGGTGAGGTTCTTAGGCTCAATCTAAATCTGTGATGGGCAATATATATAGGAAATATTAATACTGACAAGTTTCCTTCACCTTTAGTAAGCTGTTAAATTCTCCAGCCATTGAAACATATTCACCGCCATCCATTCGGATGATCTAAAGCAAAAAACAAAAAACACATTATTAGCTTAAATCTTGAAATTGATTTTACCTTAAACGAAGTCGAAAAATAAAAGTATGTAATCCAATGGTATAAAACAAGTGAAGACAAGTCTTACACACTTACCGTGCCAGTCACCCAGCTTGCATAGTCACTGCAGAGATACATGGCTAGGTTTGCGATTTCCCCTGGTGTGCCCAGGCGACCACATGGGATCCTCTTTATCATGTCACCTTCAAAGGTTCCTGTTGGGTCTAAACGGCTAAAAGCACCCTTCAAAATGTAAAAATAAAAAATTGTTCAACAATGCGAGTTTAGTCATCGTTTTTTAAAGAAAACTTCCAGTGGTCCACTTATAAACCTCTTAGAATATGTCCCTCACTATTAGGTCTAGTTTTGAATAAAAATTAATCTTCTATACCAGAAGTGTCAAACATGAGCTGCCTCTGAGGCCGGTATCTGCAGACACAGGGCACCGGAGATCCTGAGAAATACCCAGGACATCAGGAAGTGGACCGAAGGAGAGCGCCGGCGCCCATAGTGACATCATGCCGGAGCGCAGTGTGTCGGAGAGGCGGCGTCTGTCCTGTGCCGGTGGTAAGTGAATATGGGAGGATTTTTTCAACCCCTTTCCGACATCTACCGCACATGAACGCCACAATAGGAGATATCCTGCAAACCGCGATATGCAGAAGCGGCACCATCGGCAGCGGGAGGTCAGCTGAGTACCATGGATCGGCACTGGCAGCGATCGCAGCTGAATAATCCTTTCCTTATGGGGTCTCCATGAATGGTGACAGCGGAATCTAGGTGGTTATTTGAGGGAGGGAGCGTCCTGTAAGTTTTTTGCACCCCACCATCGCCGGTTGACTGTATTTACCATGGCAATCTGAGGCCAAGTAATGGTCTTAGGGTGGGCCAGCTAGGGTGACCTGCAAAATCCTGCAATATGCAGGATCAAAAAACGCCAAGTGTCAGTGCAAAACTGAAACATCTAATGTTCTGCAGCACAGAAGTATTGCAGGTTATTAATCAGAGACCAGGAAAGTTCAAGAAAACCTGTCACCACAAAAAGAAAATGCTATTGACCAGCAGATATGGGGTTAATCCGCAGGTTATTTCTGTTACTAACTTAGCTGAATGCTGCAGGGAGAAAATTTACTTTATTCTCCCCAGCAGCGTTCCAGTGTCAGTCACGGGGCGGGGCGACTGAGAATACTGAGCGGTGCCCCCGACCGTGACTGACACTTGATCTGGCAGGCTGCCAGTCAGTGCCAGGAGCTCAGTGACAGCGGCTGCCCTGTATACTCAGAGCGGTGACTGAACCAGCGCCGACGCCACCCCCATGACTGAAATCGTTACAGCGTGGAACGCTGCAGGAAGAATACAGTTATTTTTCTTCCAGCAGCATTCGGCTAAGTACGAACCGGTTAGTACCACTTAAACCTGCAAAGTAACCCCATATCTGCAAGTTATCAGTATTTTTTTTGTGGTTTACAGGTTCCCTAAAAAAAAAAAAAAAAAGACTAAAAATTGTAAAAAAAATAAATAAAAATAGCTAACAAAAAGTTGTAGCTAAGCCCCCAATCCGACCTGAAAGAGAAGAAAAATACTTTATATAAGTTATATTATACTCACCCAGGGGGCGGTCCGGTCCGATGGGTGTTTCAGGTCGGGGTCTGACGCCTCCCATCTTCTTGCGATGAGGTCCTCCTCTTCATGGCTCCCCGGCATCGCACTCCTGCTCAGGCATACTGATCTGCCCTGTTGAGGGCAAAGCAAAGTACTGCAGTGCGCAGGTGCTGGGCCTCTCTGACCTTTCCCTGCGCACTGCAGTACCTTCCTCTGCCCCCAACAGGACAGACAAGTAGGCCTGCGCCAGAGTGCGATGCTGGGGAGCCTGTGAAGCAAGCAGGAGGGCGGCATCGCAAGAAGATGGGAGGTGTCGGGTCCAGACCTGCGACACCCATCAGACCGGACCGCCCCGCAGGTGAGTATAATAAAACGTATTTTTCTTATCTTTCAGGTCGGATCGGGGGCTTATCTACAGCATTACAGAATGCTATAGATGAGCCCTGAAAGGCGGTGGCCGTATCTTATGTCGGCCAAACCTGGTGACAGGTTCGCTTTAAACACGTAAAACGCTGCTTTATGTGAAAACAAAAATTTAAAAAAAAAATACATTTGGTATCGCCACATCCAAACAAAGCTATAAAATTGTACCACAACCCCAACAATGAACACCTTAAAAATAAAAAACATGCCAAAAATGCAGCTTTTTCATTATACTATCGCACAATATAAATACAATAAAAAGTGATTAAAAAAAGTCACACACAAAAAAAAACAATAATACAAATTATACTATACATATATTTTTAACAATATTATTATATCACTGAATAAGTAATCTCGTCCAGTAAGGAACATGGCGCGTCACGACCCATGCGCCCGGCCGAGTCGGAGACCCCAGCTAGACTATTTAACCTCTTCATTTATCTGCACAGTAGGAGGAGACGTGACTTATTTCCGCCCTTTACTTCCTCACCGCCAGAGGTAACAGAGCAGGAATATTAGGGACAGATAGATCCATCCGTTACGTCAGTAACATGGGGGATCGTGCCAACGCTCTGTTCGTGGATTAGGAAGGACAGCTCTGCAGCACAAAAGGCTGAGCTCCAAGAACGCTACTGTACTGGAAGATATAGAAGCAGTAGAATTTTTTTTTTTCTTTCAGATGTACACTTTAAGAAAATGAAATTCATTAATAAAGAGTCAGCGAACCTTTGTTTTTATTGGTCCCGGCTGAATAACATTAAACCTCAGTCCGTATCTTCCCCATTCAGCAGCAAGAGATCTACAATACAGATAATTATACAAATGATTAATATTTTAATGAAAGAGAATAGGAGAAAGCAGCAATGATGCGGGTACATGGGAATGAAGATGTCGCGCTCCCATACAGTATGTCTGCCCCCATGTATCACTCCCAGTATACAGCATGTCTGCCCCCATGTATCACTCCCAGTATACAGCATGTCTGCCCCCATGTATCACTCCCAGGATACAGCATATCCCTCTTCTGGTCTCCTGATGGCGGCTGGAATAATTCTGCACATTACGTGCAACTAACCCATCCGAAATAATATCTGTTATTGGATGACAGACCGTGTGTAACCTGTTGTGTGGCGGTCCGACTGCTCACATAAGGACATTGCCATAAAGTAAACACACATGAAACCCACTATAACAGTGGAGGACATTGGCCACAGGCATCTTTATAAAAAAGTTTTATTACCAATACATAACTTTAAAAAATGCAGTCTGTCTGCAGGCATTTGCCATGTAATCTGAGAGCAGCACGATGTAGGGGCAGAGCTCCTGATTCTAGCGATAAGTCCCTTACTGGACTGCTTGGTGCAATGTTAATAAAATCCTTGTTTTCTGTGCTGTAGATGTAGCAGTGCTATGAATGCGGAGGCCCACACCACTAATTGGCAACTTCCTGTTTTCGCTGTGCATGACCAGAGAGCTGACAATCAATGGTGGAGGCAGGGGTTACATTAGAATATCTAGACTGCAAACAGTTTCCTTTTAATCTAAATAACTTCATAAATACCATTTTATTTATGAGTGGCTTACTCCTAACAAAGAGGCTGAGAGGAAACCAATAAAGACACTAACATCAGGGAGGGAGGGGAGTCAAGGAAACAGTTTTCATAGCAGGCAAGTTTGGCGGGCCTAAATCCCCTGTATGTGGTCTTTATGCAGTGGACACATGGGATTTTTTTTTATTTTTCACCCAATGACCCAGTGTTATTCTGGCAGACATTGCATATTTGTTTGCACCCATGAGGCTGCTTTTACCAAACAGTTCGGTAATCACCTGTAATCACCACCCTAACAGACCCTACCCAACAACCAAAAGTCTCCAGAATCCAAACCATTCTTGGTGGGAAAATTCCCAGCCAAAACTGCCGAGGAGAAAACAAGGACTTACAAGGGTGACAGAGAATCCCATATGGATCCCTCCCTCTCTGGGATCCTTCCATTCCAGTCATCTGACCGCTGCAGCCAGTCACAGAAATGGTCTTAGTGTGGTATGGAAGATACATGGGTTTTGTTCATATCCAAACACAGCACCACGGTCACATTACTCAGCTTAGCAAGTCTTCCTTTCATCTCAGCAATATATGGGGTCTCCGCACTTGGACCCCGAGCAATCAAAATTTTTGATAATTCAAATATGGATTTTAGAATGTTCCTGTCCTGTTCTTCCGGTCACATTTTGATGCCATGCTATGCTATTAAGCGACAGTTCAGATAGTTCTCTTCTTGGAACACAATATTTCGCAGCAGTAAGGTTTGTGGTGTAATTGACTGATCTTTTTGTATTGTTAAAAATAAATAAATAAAATAAAATCAGCGTTTTTAAACAGTATAAGAACATGAGCGTGGTAAAAATTACATAGTATGAAGTAGGATATTGATCTTCTCCAGGGTAGCACGCATGGCGAATAAGTCTCCTCGCTCTGACATGCCATGCTTGGCCTGTAATTCTTCACAAAAAGAAAGGTTACCCCTTAGATCCCAGTCTTAAGCCTCTCGCCTAGCCAAATCAGATCTCATACCTTGGCACTGATGAGTGGCAATACCCCGAAACACTGACTGCACAGTGAGATTCTGGTTTGGCTTATATCTGAAGTCATAGAGCGAGGCTTACTAATGGCTCGATGCGGAGTTTTAGGATTGCTATTTCCAATAGGAAGCGCTAAAGTTTAAGTCCTCTTCCTCTCTGAAGAGGCAACTTGAATATTTAAAGGGGTTTACCCACAATCAAAAATTCGTTTTTAAATCAACAGGGTTTTGGAATAATAATAATTTCCACAATTGGATGTGTTTAAATAAAATGTTCACAGTACACAGCCGGGGCACATTTATAAGATTATCTCAGCACAGGAACATTATTTTTAAACACATCCAATTGTGGAAATTATTATTATTCCAAGATCTATTGAATAAAAAGAACTTTTCTTTGGGGGAAAACCCCTTTAAAAAAACGTAGTGTGAAGGAGGCCTGAGTGGGCAGGCGCTCCTCACCATCGCACGACACATGCTGCCTGGCACGTCTTTTTTGGAGATCTTATGCATTTAGTTGACGCTTTACATTTAGACGCACTCACGTGCACATTGCTTCCACGCCGGCTTTAGCAGAAGCGCTGGGAACGACAAATCCAGATCCACTCTCTGCATAGATTGTGGTAATAGCCAGAAACGCGGCACCTAGAAAGAAAACAGGACGACATCTAATGAAGTGCTCGTACTGCCATGAAAATGGTGAGTCACACAGGCCAGATGTAACAAAAATCATACTGGAGAGTGGGAGGCTTCAGTCCGCGGGTCACGGTGCCCTAAACTTTTTGGAATACTTATAACTGATAATCTGTTTTCTGATTATTCACGCTTGAGAACATTGATATAAAAAGGCACAAAACAAGAAAACAACAAACAAATCTAGTCACGATACATAATATTTATTTTTCAACAGCCAAAAACAGCTCCGATGCGCGTTATTTACATCTACTGCCAGAAAGTGACCTATTAGGCTTTCAGACATTTTGTTTTTTTTGCTTTTATTAAATGGCAGAAACTTGAGTGGTTCTACTCTACTTTTTACAACCCGAGCTAGTGCTATTGTTGCTTTCTTTTTTTGGGGGGGGAAAGAGCCAATTTCCATGCACTTATCCAATAGAGAATTCCCAAAAGGACTCCATACACATAAGATAAGGGATATAGGATATCTAGCTGGTCGTTCGGGGCCTGATCCCAAGATCGGTGCTCTGGATCCCCTAGCATGAGGGCTCCACAGTGCCATCCTGAATGCTGAACCGCTGCTCTATTCACAGTCTTTAGGACTGACGAAGGCGGCCGAACACTGTACTCTGCTATCTCCGGCAGTGACCTTGACAATGAATGGAGCGGAGATCAAGAACACACACTCTTCTGCTCCATCCAAGATGGGTGCTGCAGAGTTTCACCAACCTCGGGATTGAGTGGGGGTCCAAGAGGTCAGACCCATAACAATCAGCAAGTTATCCCCTATCTTACTGATAGAGGAAATTACTATAATTTTTTTGCCAATAACAAATTTAAGAAAAATTGTGCCCCCCCTCCCACGCACTTGAGCTGAAGATCAACAATATCTAATGGGTTAAATTACTCGGAGAAGTGTCCATGTAATGACAACAGTCCTATATCTTCTTCAGAAGTCCTGCATGGCTTATTGATGACTGCAATGGTCATTTCTATGGTTATAGATGATAGTAATAATGGCTCCGGACTCCCAGTACCAAGCCAAGAAGTCCAGCACCTGATCGATTTGTGAAAACTAGTCAGCATCACAGAAACCGTTCATCTGTCTTCATTTTTCACTTCAAAATCAATTTTATTAAGGAATGTTTTCTAGTAGAGTTTTCAAATATCTTTTCATAAGCTTAAAGGGAACCTGTCACCTCCAAAATGGAAGATGAGCTAATCCCACCAGCATCAGGGGCTTATCTACAGCATTCTGGAATGCTGTAGATAAGCCCCCGATGTATCCTGAAAGATGAGAAAAAGACGTTAGATTATACTCACCCAGGGGTGGTCCCGCTGCGGTCCGGTCTGATAGGAGGACCCGGACCGGACGCCCATCTTCATCAGATGACATCCTCTTCTTGTATTCACGCTGCGGCTCCGGCGCAGGTGTACTTTGTCTGCCCTGTTCAGGGCAGAGCAAAGTACTGCAGTGCGCAGGCACCGGGAAAGGTCAGAGAGGCCCAGCGCCTGCGCACTGCAGTACTTTGCTCTGCCCTCAACAGGACAGACAAAGTACACCTGCACCGGAGCCGCAGTGTGAAGACAAGAAGAGGAGGTCATCTGATGAAGATGGGCATCGCGGTCCCCTTTTATACAATTCTTTGTGCTCAGTGTGGTCCTTTGTTATTGTACTTAAAAACTCTAGTTCAGTATTCAGGAGAGTTCTAATAATGAAAGCTTGTAGAGTCCACATCTTATAGTCCACCTTTCTGTACAGCTGATCTTGAGCTCTATTAGTAGTAAGGGCCCAAATTCCCCAAAAAGGGCCACTTTTATCCTAGTTACAGAAAGGAGCCGCTGACCAGATACCAGCCACTACTTATTACATTCCCCATGGGGCTGCTGGAAAAATCAGCATATGGAATGAATGGAGCAGCAGTGCGCATGCTCCACTAACAGGGACCTATTCTGCTAATTAGTGCATGTCTCAGCAATCAGACCCCATTCCATTCCCCGGTCAAGACGGTATCACCTATAATGTGGAAAAGCGATAAAGTGGTTATTCAGAAAAAACAAGTTAAGCCCACTTTGTTTTGTTTTTTGCTTTTTCTCTTGAATCTTCATGAATCGACCAACAGAGAAGTAGACAAGTTTCTGTAAGTATGTTTGAGAAAGAATCGCCATGAACCTTGCCTTCCCCTAAGGCAGGGGTGTGGAACCTTTATTCTTCTAAGGGCAATTTTATTATTATTATTATACATTTTTATAGCGCCATTTATTCCATGGCGCTTTACATGTGAAAAAGGGGCAAATATAGACAAACACAAACTAAACATGAGCAAAAAACAAGGCACACAGGTACATAATGAGGGAGGACCCTGCCCGCGAGGGCTCAGTCTGCAGGGGATGGGTTTAAGATATTTATACCAACGTTTGGGGAAGCACAAACTTAACTTGAGAATTATCCTGCAATATTTGGTCAATTAATTAACTCACAAGATGGCTGGAATGGCTTAGCTTTCTTGTGGTTGTGATGTTAGGTGGTGGTGATCGTGTTGCAATTGTTTTTCCAGATTTGTGTCAGTCTAGAGCGCAGTCAACTCTTCGTGAGGATAATTTTTGGAAAGTGCTCGCAGCAGAAAACTATTCTAAACACAAATGTATATTACACTGAAATTCTCCTCACAGTGGGAATTTCACTGTTCACATTACAGTTATAGAACTCAAGCAGTAGGAAGTCTACTATATATAAACACACACGAGACCCTGGGGCTGGAGCACGTACATCACACAGGAGACACTTGGGCTGGAGCACGTACATCACACAGGAGACACTTGGGCTGGAGCACATACATCACACAGGAGACACTGGGGCTGGAGCACGTACATCACACAGGAGACACTTGGGCTGGAGCACGTACATCACACAGGAGACACTTGGGCTGGAGCACGTACATCACACAGGAGACACTTGGGCTGGAGCACATACATCACACAGGAGACACTGGGGCTGCAGCACGTACATCACACAGGAGACACTGGGGCTGGAGCACGTACATCACACAGGAGACACTGGGGCTGGAGCACGTACATCACACAGGAGACACTGGGGCTGGAGCACGTACATCACACAGGAGACACTGGGGCTGGAGCACGTACATCACACAGGAGACACTTGGGCTGGAGCACGTACATCACACAGGAGACACTGGGGCTGGAGCACGTACATCACACAGGAGACACTGGGGCTGGAGCACGTACATCACACAGGAGACACTGGGGCTGGAGCACGTACATCACACAGGAGACACTGGGGCTGGAGCACGTACATCACACAGGAGACACTTGGGCTGGAGCACATACATCACACAGGAGACACTGGGGCTGGAGCACGTACATCACACAGGAGACACTGGGGCTGGAGCACGTACATCACACAGGAGACACTGGGGCTGGAGCACGTACATCACACAGGAGACACTGGGGCTGGAGCACGTGCACCACAGGAGACAAGAGGGATGTTGTGATCTTAATCAGTGGGGCGGGCGCATATTGTGCGCCTACTTAATCCACAAATTAGGTCCAGACGCTGGCACTGGCTAGTGTCAGCACATAATCCTACAATGCATGAGCAGCAGCATTCAGTAGTGAACACTGCATACAGTAGGGAAAATACGGTAAGTATTTGATCCCTTGCTGATTTTTGTAAATTTGTTCACTGACAAAGCCATGAACGGTCTATAATTTTAAGGGTAGGTTAATTTTAACATTGAGAGATAGAATATCAAAAATAAAATCCAGAAAATAACATTGTATAAATTTAAACCTTTCAAAATGCTAACAAAATAAAATTACAATTTAAAAATGGTGTTGATGTAAAGCAGACATGAAGGAAATGTCACTTACTAATGTTTTGTGTGATATGACCATATGGATTAAAGGAATAATCATTCAAAGTTCAAAAATTGCTTATTTAACATTTTTCTAAAATTTCTGATTTTTTGTAAATAAATGCAAAACGTATCAACCTAATATACCATTATTATAAAGTAGTATGCGTCACAAAAAAAATAATCTCAAAATCAATAGGATATGTTGAAGTTATTACTACATAAAGTGACACTGGTCAGATTTAAAAAAAAAAAAAAAAAAAAATGGCCTGGTCACTAAGGGGTTAGGATGGCACGGTACAAGAGGTGGCAGTGCCAGAATTACCTGTCATTTATAAGTCCTGCGCCGAAGAGGTAAACAAGATGGGCATATTTGTATTCTGTATCCAGTGTAGCGTTAAATTATTAATGGCTTAATAATAAAAGGAAAAGTTATCAAAACAATTCTAATTAAACCATTACTGCCTAAAGGACATCCATACAAAATTTAATACCGCTGTGGAAACGGGAAATCTGACTCAGCTAATCAAATTTTATAGTGGGGAATGATGCTTCAATCGGAGCACAATAAATTGAGTCATGAACTATGTACACATTCACCAGGCACGCCTGGGGGCATCACCGGGACTAAAATGAGTTTCCGATCGTATACAAGAGATTTTTCACATCGGCTCCACGTTTTGATTTATCAGCTGTTTGAGCCAAACACTAAAAACTACTTCAAAACACTTCCCAACAAAGTTTTATACAGCAGACATACAAACGAACGGCACGTCCATCAGCGAGCTGAAAACGCAACAGACAGGTTCACTTAAATGGTTAAAACTCATTAAAATCACACCCTAAAGCTGCATCTACACATTGCACAACTCATAGATCTGAAATAAAAAAAACCCTCGATTCTCATCTCCTTGCAGTCTAATCTTGGGTCTTGGACTAAAAAGAAAAAAAATATATATACGTATGCAGAAAAAAAATGTGAATAGTTGTGCACACTATAACTAGGTTTGCTTCACAATAAAAAAACAAACCTAAACAAAATAAATTAATTAAATTCCAAGTTATGAGGTAGTAAAATGCGAAAAATGTCAAGGGGTGTGAATACTTCTGCAAGCCACTGTACAGTGCCCATGGCCTCTCCACCCAGAGAGCTTAGCGGTTCTGCAGATACAAGAGCACCAGCTGCTGAGCTCAGTGATTGGCTGCAGCAGTAACGTGTGCTACAGTCGGAAAGCCATCGCTGTAGCCTAACGAGAGGTCGGAGCAGCGCTTAGTGTTATCTGCCATTTTTATCTTACATGACTGCATTCATTTTGGAAGCACTTTGATAAAAATGGAAAACAACTTTCCCATTAAAAAGTTTTGGAGAACTACCTTAAAAGGGGTTGTCTGCTGGGATAGGTCTGCCCAGAAACAAACAAAAAAAAATTATGAAATGACCGTCAGAAACTAGCTGTGATCAGCGGGGAAACAAGCTAGAAAGGGCTCGTTTCCCCTGCAGCAGTTGTACCACATGGTACCTTAAAGGGACAGTCCAAAATGTACATATTGGTGAACTATCGTGAGCATAAGGCATCAGTATCAAATTGGTGGAGGTACGGCACCCGGCACCCCTACTGACCAGCTGCTATCAGATCCAGCGATTTCCAAATATAAGCAACGTACGGGGTAAAATGCAGCAGCTGAATACATGGTGTATTGGCTGCTGCAGGATTCGTGCCCTCATCTACCATTCTAGTGGAAGTGAATAACAGCAGGATCTGCTAAACAATATGATGGGCTGGGGCGTTCTGCCCAGTACATGGCTTCTAGACGTCCGCTGCCAGAGCATAACATGTGTGGGCACGATGGGTGTCTGACCACGACCACTCTGAAATTCATGACCTACTATAAGCAAAACAAAAAATTATGAAGAGTGGGAATAAAAAAGTGCAATACTGTAATTTTTAAAGAATTTGTTGCAGAAATTGTGCGGATTTGTTGCAGATTTCACCCACTGCATTGAGAACCCAAAGTATAAATGGACACAGCCGATTCTGTAACCTGTAATCCACAGAGCTGGTACTGTGAGACGCTGTGGATTTTGTGGAACGCCCACTAGGTACCTAGAGAGTTTTTGCACTCGCTCTGCATTTAAAATCTAGTAATGCAACTGAAAAAGTTTCCTAAACCGGAAAACCCATTCAAGAGTCAACTTTCGGACCACTTTCAATCAGTAACTTTTGGGCTACCTAGGATTAAAAAAATTAAAAAACATTTTTTTGAAAAGTATGAAAGAAATCCCTGTCCAAGGTACAGCGTTCTATCCCTAGACAGGAGGGCTGCGGTGATGGATGTAACGTACAGGACGCGGCTCCTTTCCCCTCATCTCTCGGTTATAACAGGAGATGCTCTGAGCAGATTACGACCAGATCTTCGCACCGTAATCCGATTGCCCTTTTACAGGATTTGTTGATTTCCGTACAGCTCCTGAATACGGCATCTGTCACCCAAGACTTTAATCACTGAATTGCCCGGTGCCGGCTGGCATTTTCTCCATATATCTGTGTTTATTCACATCTGATTTGATCAATTCCTGTAACATGGATCTATACGGAGAGGCGGCTCTGTTACCCAGAACTATTCATTCATCTTCAGTACAATTCTTCGTGCTGGTAAGGATTTCATTACGGCCGGTGAGCTGCAGAGAAAGTTATCGAATCAACGCGTTTCCTGGCGGAAAAGTTATGAATCTTCTCGTGGTTATTGCATTGTCATCTAAAATAAATGATCGGGATTTAAGGACCCGGATACATTATGTTGTAGCAGATATTTGCTGAAAAGTCAATCTTGTGTGGGTCCATGAGCAGATTAGATTGTAAGCCCACAGGAAGGGATAATTGCAGCACACCGGGGTGTCAGCACTGACACAACATCTGCCACAAATAACTACAATTTCAACGTGTTCTGGGCTCTGAAAAGTTAAATCACTATTTAAAAATCAGGCTTTATGCCAAATCATCATCATTATTATTATTATATTTTTAATGTGATTATATGTTTGTTTGTTTTTTCAATTTTCCATATCACCAACTATAGTTAATGGGGGAAAAAAAAAAAAATACAAAAACAAAAGCACACTTGCAATTCTCAGATGCCAAACTTACACTCCCTGTCCTTTTAGGAAGTATTTTCAGCAGTCTCATTATCACAGGCAGGATTACAATGACATTTAACAACTGAATATACATAAGTATTCTCACATCAGGCTCTTATGTGATGAGAGCAAGTTCAGATTAGAAGCGCCGAAGGCTTTTTTTTTTCTTTTCTTTTGTATAAAAAAAAGAAAAAAAAAAAAAAAAAAAAGAAGAAGAACAGGACATTTAACACAACCCCCCCCCCCCCCAAAAAAAAAACCACAAGACAAAAAACACACAAGACAGAATTGGCTTTGCCACCAAAATTCAACCAGCTCCTTTGACGTAAAATTAAGAAAGTTACGTGCATCAGCAAATGGAGACACAAACCAATTAGGCAGTAAAATATTGAAAACAACGTTATAAGTTGGGTATTGCCATAATCATACTGACCTGGAGAATCAGGTTGTCAGGTCATTTTTACCAAACAATATTGCAAAAAAAATAAAATCCAAGAAATAACGGAGGCTTTGTCTTTTTTTATTTTTGCCATAAAAGCAAGCCTTAATAATACAGCTATGTCCGTGGAAAAATAAAAGGGGAGTAAAAATAGCGAATGCGCCAAAAAGTAAAATGTCCTGGTGCTTAAGGGATGAACGATAAAGCCCCTAATAGCACGTCTTTCAGCAGGAGGATGGTTTCCATTCCATAGAAAACACATCAATCCAGAGGCTGCAGTCCGGTCTGTGCGCGCTCCGATGCCTTCACATTGTCTTACAGATATAAAGTGTTAATTTAACAAAATATTAACTCTTGCCTCAAGACTCCACATATGCCCCCCAACTATCCTATCTAACTAGATTACACGGTCTCCTTGGCTCCTCACCACTATCTGTAGTTACCGTAAGTGGTTTTTCCTGACGCCCAGGGGCATTCCCATCTCCAAGATCTTATCCCAATATGTAGTAGGTGCAAGAATAATAAATAATATTAGCAAATACCTCCAATTAGAAATGTAGTGTAGTTTTTCTGATTTGCTGTCACTTTCCTCATAGGCAGGCATTGCAGGACCTCAGATATCCATGGTCACGACCACTGATAAGGCAAATCAGTAAAATATACTACATGTCACTATATCAGTGGTCGTAACCATGGATACCTAAGGTCCTGCAATGCCTGTACAGGAGGAAAGAGACAGCGAATCAGAAAAACTACACTACATATCACTATGACTTTTTCCTCATGTGCACGCATTGCAGGACCTTAGATACCGGTACATTGTAAAAAGGAGATTTAAATCATGACAAATGTTTTATATCTTATTTTTTACAATGTGTCTGGCACCCAATCCCATACTGTTCCCTCGCCCCCTTACATCCTGGTTCCTTCACTTTTTTTATGCCACTTTGTGCTGATTGTACTTGAAAAAATATAGCATTCGGAGCAAAACTATGCACATTTTGGCAATTTTTTTTTATATCTATACATCAGATCCAGTCCAATTATTGCGATACTCAGTCTCATTATACACAAAGGAGCATCGACTGCGACTAACGATTTGTCTGTCATCTAAACAACTACTGGAGGCAGCGAGCCTATTAGGCTGGGTTCACACTGCGTCTGTGGCGTCCGTTAGACGGACTATGTTACACCGTGGCATAATGCGGTGTATCGCAGTCCGTTAACGCCGCCATTATGTGCTATGTCGGACATGTCGGATTATGTCCTATGAGTCCGTCACTCAACGATGGCACATCGCTAGCGCACGCCCATTGTGGGCGTATGCTAGCGATGTGCCGTCATTGAGTGACGGACCCTGGGATGCGGGCTGCAGCGTTTCTGGGTCCGTCACCGCTAGCGCAGATAGAGCACCTGCTAGCTCTATCTGCGCCAGCGTGATGACACATCGGCACTTGCGTTAACAGCAGCCCGTTCAACACATGCGTTAACGGGCTGCTGTTAACGCAATGTGAACATGGCCTTAGCCTGTGTCTGACCCATAATATATAAAATTATATAGTTTTTCTTGATTTGTACCAGTGAAAAAATAAAACCTAAGAGTGTAGTTACTATCTGAAGCTTACTACACTCTGTAGAGCCCTACTTATATATATTTTGCATTACTTTTATCCTAGAATTGATGTGAAATATTTTACACCCATTTAATTTTTGACCAGCAAGAAGGAAAAATAAATAAAATAAATTAATAATTTCCCAGAGCGCTGGCAATGTTTTGGCAGCAATATGACATCTGCAATATACAGCTAAGAGCACATGATAACATGTTGGGGCTAAAACTGCGGAGATCTAACAGCAGGTAAAGGTCAAGTCAAATCAAGGTCGATATGCGGCTTACCTTTTCCTGCTTTAATTAGCTCTTTCCCAACCTCAAGCGTTACGTAAGCTGTGCCATTAAGAACGATGTCTGTGATGGTTCTCCAGGCATTGGCAGAAAGTCTTTCGGAAGGAGAAATGAAGTTCCCGGCCGCATTGTTTATCACCACCTAATAAGAGAGAACATAAAGTAGAACCTCAGATAAAATAAAGTCTAAACCAAACTTCAAATTAAAAAGAATCTCATTAGTTCTGCTTCAACGAATGAAGTGTAGAATAAAAAGCGGCAAATGCTGTGGTTAGCAATGTATTCCCAGCATCAATGCAAGTGATCTGTGCAGTAATAATCTGGGTAATAAAAGGAGAAGCTTCATTTTCCAATCAAAAATCCTTTCGGGTATTCTACTCTTACGCATCCTTTGAACAGTGATATTTTAACGCTTTTTAACATTTTAGTTCTTCATTGCACTTGATTTTTTATGTGCCCCAGGGAATTTACTGGACCATATTTTCAGCTCAACAGTTAGGAACAAGCTCATTTAGTATAGTTATATAGTCCATTTCTTACATTCATATAACAGAACATTTCAGATAAGTAATAAATGATTAAAAAAAAAAAAGGAGATTTGTGTGTACTCACCGTAAAATCTCTTTCTCTTAGCCTCTAATTGGGGGACACAGGACCATTGGTGTTATGCTGCTGTCCACTAGGAGGCGCCGCTATGCATAATCTGAAAAAGATTAACTGTGGCTCCTCCTCTGCAGTATACACCCCTGGACGGCGTCAGCCTTCTCCAGTTTTGTGCAAAAGCAGTAGGAGGAACATAACATGAATTAACATAGACATGCCTATAAGAAGGCCACTATGTACGAGCTCAAAGAACAATATAAGAACTCAACAGTAACAGCCGCCCGAAAAGGGCAACAGGGTGGGAGCTGTGTCCCCCAATTAGAGGCTAAGAGAAAGATTTTACGGTGAGTACACAAAAATCTCCTTTACTCTGTTGCCTCATTGGGGGACACAGGACCATGGGACGTTCTAAAGCAGTCCCTGGGTGGGAAGCAATGGACGAATATTCTGCAGACAGGCCCCTATACTTAGGGCACCGCCGCCTGCAGAACACATCTACCCAGGCTCGCGTCCGCTGAGGACTGGGTATGAACCCTGTAGTGTCTAGTAAACGTGTGTAGGCTAGTCCAAGTGGCCGCCTTACACACTTGTGCCGAAGCCTGGTGCCGAATGGCCCAGGAGGCCCCTACCATCCGCGTAGAATATGCCGTAATACCGGCTGGAAGGAGAATTCTTAAGGCGGTAGGCCTCTTGTATGGTGGATTTGATCCACCTGGCAAGGGTAGCTTTGGAAGCTGGCAGACCCTTGTGGCCGCCTTCCGGAAGGAGGAAAAGAGAATCAGACCTCCGGAAGGACGCAGTCCTAGACACGTATATACGCAATGCCCTGACGAGGTCAAGACTATGGAGAGCCTTCTCCACTCTATGAACCGGAACCGGACAAAGGGATGGTAGTGAAATTTCCTCATTGAGGTGGAAGTTGGACACAACCTTCGGAAGGAAGGATGGGACTGTACGAAGAACTACCTTGTCCTGGTGAAAAGCCAGGAAGGGCCGTCTGCAGGAGTGTGCTGTCAGTTCAGACACCCTGCGTAGCGAGGTGATTGCCACCAGGAAAACCACCTTCTGGGAGAGAAGGCGGAGCGGGACCTCCTTAAGGGGTTCGAAGGGTGGTTCCTGCAATGCTGTCAGGACCAGGTTGAGGTCCCAAGTTTCTAGTGGTCGTCTGTAGGGGAGAACCAATCGGGAAACCCCCTGAAGGAAAGTCCTTACTTGCGGCTTGGTAGCAATGCGCCTTTGAAAAAGCACTGAGAGGGCTGACACCTGGCTCAGACCCGATTGGAGAAACCCAAGTACTTTGGGTAGGGAATAAGGGAGTGGGGTGCAGCCACAAGATTCGCACCATGTAAAGAAAGCTTTCCAGGTACGGTAATAAATCTTGGCAGAGGCTGGCTTCCGTGCCCTGATCATGGTTCCAATGACGTCCAGCGAGAGCACTGCCTGGGTTAGAACCCAGGTCTCAAGGGCCATGCCGTCAAATTGAGAGCCCCTGAGTTCTGGTGGTAGAACGGGCCTTGCGATAGAAGATCGTGGCGTCTGCTGTACTATGACTCCTGCTTGAAAAAGCGAGGAGACCGCTTGGTGGTAGGCAAGAGCCTTGGCTGGCGGTTTTGGGGGGACAGAGAGGAAGAGTCGGTCCAGTGAAAGAGCAAGAGTCGGCAGCCTACTGGTGTGGTGTCTTCCGGAGTCCGTGAGTCATGATGAGGAGAAAGTCTGAGATTTTCCTCCTCTGGGCTTAGGCTGGCCTGCTTTTGATTGCCAGGTCTTGTCCGACCTTTGCGTCGATCGTGAGTTGTCCCTGCATGGGGAACGGTTACGATTTTGTGCTGGACACGAGACGGACCAGCCCGAGGAATTCCGAAAGGATCGGAATCGAGTTTGGTTACGCTTCTTGTAAGTGCGTTTAGGTCCGAGTTGGGGAAGAGAAGTACTCTTACCCCCGGTAGCGTTGGATATCATAGTGTCCAACTGTTCACCGAAAAGTCTCCCACTGAGGTAGGGGAGGTGCGTGAGGGACTTCTTTGAGGCTGCGTCTGCCTTCCATTCCCGCAGCCAGAGGATACGTCGAATTATGATGGCGTTTGATGCTATCCCCGCTACTCCCCTTGCTGAATCCAGAGCTGCATGAAGCATGTAGTCTGCTACGACTGCTATTTGAACTGCTTGGTCCGACAGCTCAGGAGCGGATGCTTGGAGAGCTTGTAAATTTTTTGCCCAGGCCAGAATGGCCTTGGCAGCCCAAACTGAGGCGAACGCGGGAGCTAGGGATGCCCCTGCTGCCTCGAAAATTGAACGAGCCATGCGTTCTACCTGCCGGTCTGCTGCGTCCCTGAGGGTTGAGCTATCTGGCAGTGAAAGGAGGGTCTGTGCTGCTAGCCTAGAGACTGGGGGGTCCACTTCGGGTGGGTCTGTCCATTCCTTGGTGTCCTTCTTTGGGAAGGGGTACCTCGCCTCAAGATATTTGCGATTAGCAAATTTTTTCTCAGGTTGTGAGAGCTGCTTTTTAAGGATTGCCTTAAACTTTGGATGGTTAGAGAAAACCTTAGGCGGCTTCAGAGGTCCTTCAAAAGGAAATCTTATGTTCTGGGGCCTCTGGTGGCAGATCAGAAATGTCCAGCACCCGATGGATGGAAGAGATTATGTCCTCAACTAGAGCTGTATTGCTAGGGGGGATTGGGATCAGGGACCCCTCTGTTTCCCTGTCTGAGTCAGAGTCGCAGATGCCTTCCGAATCCTGTGTATCACTGAGGCGTCCCCTGCTGAGTGAGCCGGGGAGGAGGCCTTCTCTGGTTGGGGATTACGGAGATCTGCATTGTCTGTCCCTGGAATGGGACAGTCTAGATGACCTGGAGCTACGGTGTCTCTCCCTAGAGGGGGATGACCGTGTGCTATGGGATGACGGAGATGGACTGTGGGTCCGCTTGCGTCCTGACCTAGACGTGGATGTGCCAGGATCATCTTGTTCCTGAGTCAAGCTCTCCTTTTGCTGGGTAACGGTCATAGCAGAGGCATGACCATGCAGAGCCTGAAGCAATGTGGAGGTTAGGTTATCTATAGACTGCGTCATAGATTGCGATATCTGAGTAGCCCATTCCGGCGTGGCATTAGACACCGAGGCATTGGCAGGGGCTTCTTGGGGCTCTGACACATTAGATTGTATACAGTTCTGACAATGCGGGTACGTGCTGCCACTGGGGAGAGCGGTCCCGCAGGCTGTGCAGAATGCATAATAGCAGTTCTGCCTGGTTCTCTTGGACCTTGAGCCCGGCATAGTGCACAGAGTGCAGAAGGGCTAGCTATATAGAGAACCCTATAGTGATTGCAGAGAAGCCTATAGGGGAGCCTTATAGGGAATATGGATTCACAGCTGAGTAAGAAACCCAGCTGTGATCTTACCCCACC
Source organism: Ranitomeya variabilis (assembly GCF_051348905.1). Lineage (NCBI taxonomy): Eukaryota > Metazoa > Chordata > Amphibia > Anura > Dendrobatidae > Ranitomeya > Ranitomeya variabilis. The sequence continues at coordinate 500,486,840 of NC_135237.1, read as the reverse complement.
AGTGTGCCCCTAGGTCCAGCGCCGAAGATCCACAGTCCTGTGCCCCCCGAAGACTGGCTGCCTGGTCCTGCAGACCGGGAGATGCAGGGTTAATCTGCAGCAGAAAATGGCTGCGGAGAAGGAGAGGAAGGGGGAGAAGGGGGCAGAGAGATGGAAAAAGGCGGCAGAACTGTGTAAAAACGCGCCCTTTCCGTCTCGATCCGCCCCCTCTATGACACTGTAGAGTGTCATATTTGTCATCCGGGGGGCGGGCCGGGGGGCGGAGAGGAGGCGGCGGCTACGGCTAGGCCGAAGCCGGGGCCTAAATTAGATGCCTGAGGCCCAGAAGGGCTCCAGGCCGGCGCAAAAGTCCGGGAGGGGGGTCGGATCTGAACCGGACCCCCCTGGATTTAAAGTCAGGATGGCGGTGTGGCTATAAGTGGAAGCGGGAGCCCGGTGTGGGGTCCCCCCGAGGCAGTATATAGCTGGTGCTGCCGCAAAGACAGGGACGCAGGGAGCCCTGTGTCTGTATTGTGCCATGCCTGCCTGCACTCCCCCCGGCCCCAACAGGAGCCCGCAGCTGAGCTGGGGTCCCTGGATGCAGGCGCAGTGTGCTGGCCCATTGCTGGGAGCTGCAGAGTGCTGCCTGTACAGGCCCTACCTGAGGCGTCTCAACCTAATGCCCCCAGAGGGGGATTAGAGAGGGTGCTGTGTGACCATCAGGGGGCTTTATCCTCGCCTCGACCTCAACCCATAAACCAAAAGGAATTGGGGAAGGAGGGGGGGTCTCGACTTCGAACCAGCACTGGGACTGGGGAAGGAGCGACATGGGGAATAGCCATCTCGACTTCAACCGGGCACCCCATAATAGGGGGCCGAGGAAGGAGCCATGCCGGGAGTCTCACAGGAGACCCTCTTTTCTTCATATGTAATCCCGTCGGAAAAAACGGAGTAAAGAAAAAAAACTTTTTAGGTGTGCCTCCTATGAGACACTAAGCAAAAACTGGAGAAGGCTGACGCCGTCCAGGGGTGTATACTGCAGAGGAGGAGCCACAGTTAATCTTTTTCAGATTATGCAGTGTCGCCTCCTAGTGGACAGCAGCATAACACCCATGGTCCTGTGTCCCCCAATGAGGCGACAGAGTAAAAGACACCTCCATCAAACACATAGCAAACTTCCTCTTGTTGAAAATATTAGAGATGGGAGAATCTCAGATGACCCGATTTTATGTTGGAAGGAAAACCGTCTCTTTTCCTTACAAATAAGTGTTTAAAGTGAAAATGGAGACACAGACGGTTGTGTCATACAGCGAGAGGCCTGACTCTTCTGGATAAAAGGGATTGATTCTCTTTACGATCAATATTAAGTAGTGTTTGGAGTAGTCACAATCTCGTATGCTATAATGAAATGTGCCTACAATGAGTTTAAAGATCCCAGTGGGTGGACGGGCTTCTTAATTCTAATAACCTGCGGAAAAGCCTGGGGGAATCTCCACTAGGTTGTCTGCCCGATATAGTCCACTGTGTGTTGTGACCCATTTACGGAACTTAATGACATTTCTACAAAGCTGCACCTTGTCACAACAATTAGAAGCACTGCTATACCTGTCACTGTATTTTATAAATCACACATCACAGAATGGATGCTACTTATGTAAAGTGCCATTAATTCCACACACATCACTGTCCCCATTGGGGCTCACAATCTAGATTCCCCATCAGTAGGTCTTTGGAGTGTGGGAGGAATCCGGAGAACCCGGAGGAAATCCACGCAAACACGGGAAGAACATACAAATTCCTTGCAGATGTCATTAGATTTGATCACAGGATCCCAATGCTGCAAAGAAACAGTGCTAACCACTGAGCCACCGAGCTGTCTGCTACTAGATGGACTACTAGGCACATTTTAGCATTGGGAATATGGCTTTAATGAGCAGGGCTTAGATCACCAAACCATCCTAGGTCAGCAGTCCATGAATTACACCGTACTATGACTAATGGCTTAATGTCTGAGAAGGGCAATCTTACCAATTAGATCTTACTGTGACTTCAATTAAAATTCAAGGCAGTAACCCCCCCCCCCCCCACAAAAAAAAGAAATTATTCAGTCATTTAAAAATTTTTCTCAATTCAAGCTAACATCTCGAAAACATTATTCCCCTTCAAAATACTGTCCATTAGGTGATATGCACTTGTCCCGTTTACTTATTTTTAATGTTCGGAACTTTTATATTTTTCTGAACTAATTCTGTTAAACGCCTCCAGGTATTTTTTCTTAACCTCGTCTCACATCCTAAAAACACTTTCCTTTCCCTTTAGGTTTTTCTGCATTCAACTGAACACCACACCTGCAGCGCTTTGTTAAACGATCATTCCGGATTTTAGGAAAGCTGGGTAGAAGCCCTTTTGGATCCTTTGTTGTAGTGACTACTAGATGTCCACTTCCTTTCACCACAATATCATTTCATGGGGATTTATCATGTACTGGATGGCCCAGAAGTGTACAATTTGCAGATTAGTGAAAATTGTCCCGGTGAACAAAAGACAGAAGTACTGTACTATGATATTCCTACCTTGAAGGGATTCTAGAGCATCAACGCTATTCTCCATTCCTAGAATACGGCCTTTACACAACGTCACAGGGCAGGTGCTGCACAATCATCATGTAAATCTCACATTTGCAAAGAAAATATAGAGAGTTATTTTTCCCTGTTTCGGTGATTGGAGCCACAACAATAGTTAATGAGCAGAATGAGACAGGAAAAGTTCTCTCAACTATTCTGCATAGTTTCAATTTACAAAAAAAGTTGCACTCTGTAGTGCTAAAGCATGTCAATGTGAAATATTAAATAGCAACAATACTGCTTCTGAATACTAGGAAAAAATTAGATGCTTTGCACATAATTTCGCCAATTCATGCCTGCCTATCAACCAACGTCAAGGTGGTCTCAAAACTGATGGGTCCCTACATATCTAATATCAATTCCTCTCTCAGGCTGAAATCTGAATTCCTGGGTGAATGTGCATACCTCCCTCAGTAAAGCCTGTATTTATGGGTAGGTAGGGTCCTGATGCAATTAAAACCACCACATATTGAAGGGCGGAGTGATCAGTCAGAGAGCCAACATACAAATAACAAAAAACTGACTGGCACATCCAAGATGGTGTAAATAGGTGCATACTAGGAGCAGCCACCTCCACATACAATATACAAAAAGAGGTGAACTCTCTGACTGATCACTCCGCCTTTCAACATGTGGTGATTTTAATTGCAGCAGGATCCTACCTACCCATAAATGCAGGCATTGCTGAGAGAGGTGTCCACATTCACCCAGGAATTCAGACTTTAGCTTAAGAGAGGTATTCATATTAGATATGTAGGGACCCATCAGTTTTGAGACCACCTTGACGTTGGTTGATGGGCAGGCTTGAATTGGTAACATTATGTACAGTATCTCATTTTTTCCTAGTCATATTTCATATATTTCACAATGACATGCTTTAGCACGATAGAGTGCAACTTTTTTTTGTATATTGTATATGGAGGTGGCTACTCCTAGTATGCACCTATTCACACTAGCTTGGATAAGTTTTTCTCACGGTGCTAACGGGGATGTCACAGAGGTCACCGCAGTTCAGCCCGGCTGGGAAAGGAGCCTCAGGGACCGTAGGTAACCTCGAGAATGTCACCTCCAGTCACTGAGGCTGCAATCGCATTAGTTTTTCCCCCCTAGGCATGGATTATGGCATGGAACAGAACAACAGACAGGTATGGTATATTGTGGTTTTATTATTTTTGGTTTATTACAGGAGATCAAGGGCTTCGGTGGAATTACGCAAGGTTGTAAGTATGGTTTAAATAAGATTATTAAAGGAGTCTGTGTCTTTCTTTCAATTAAAGGACTTTATTCTTGCTGGGTCTTTATTTACCATATACAGTGGGTACGGTGAGTATTCAGACCCCTTTAAATTTTTCATTCTTTGTTTCATTGCAGGCATTTGGTAAATTCAAAAAAGTTAATTTTTTTATCATTAATGTACACTCTGCACTCCATCTTGGTTGAAAAAAGACAGAAATGTAGAAATGTTTGCAAATTTATTAAAAAAGAAAAATTGAAATATCACATGGTCATAAGTCTTCAGACCCTTTCCTCAGTATTGAGTAGAAGCACTTTTTGAGCTAGTACAGCCATGAGTCTTCTTGGGAATGATGCAACAAGTTTTTCACACCTGGATTTGGGGATCTTCTGCCAATCTTCCTTGCAGATCCTCTCCAGTTCCGTCTGGTTGGATGGTAAACGTTGGTTGACAGCCATTTTCAGGTCTCTCCAGAGATGCTCAATTGGGTTTAGGTCAGGGCTCTGGCTGGGCCAGTCAAGAATGGTCATAGAGATGTTCTGAAGCCACTCCTTTGTTATTTTAGCTGTGTGCTTAAGGTCATTGTCTTGTTGGAATGTGAACCTTCGGCCAAGTCTGAGGTCCAGAGCACTCTGGAAGAGGTTTTCATCCAGGATATCTCTGTACTTGGCCGCATTCATGTTTCCTTCAATGGCAACCAGCCGTCCTGTCCCTGCAGCTGAGAAACACCCCCATAGCATGATACTGCCACCACCATGTTTCACTGTTGGGATTGTGTTTCGCAGGTGATGAGCAGTGCCTAATTTTCTTTACACATACCGCTTAGATTTATCTCCAAAAAGGTCTATGTTCGTCTCATCAGACCAGAGAATCTTATTTCTCATAGTCTGGGCTGGGAGTCCTTCATGTGTTTTTTAGCAAACTCTATGCAGCTTTCATATGTCTTGCACTGAGGAGAGGCTTCTGTCGGGACACTCTACCTGTCTACCACAACGGATTGACTGGTGGAGGGCTGCAGTGATAGTTGACTTTGTGGAACTTTCTCCCATCTCCCTACTGCATCTCTGGAGCTCAGCCACAGTGATCTTGGGGTTCTTCTTCTACTCTCTCACCAAGGCTCTTCTCCCATGATTGCTCAGTTTGGCTGGACGGCCAGGTCTAGGAAGCCTTCTGGTGGTCCCAAACTTCTTCCATTTAAGGATTATGGAGGTCACTGTGCTCTTAGGAACCTTGAGTACTGCAGAAAATCTGTTGTGACCTTGGCCAGATCTGTGCCTTGACACAATTCTGTCTCTGAGCTCCTTGGCCAGTTCCTTTGACCTCATGATTCTCTTTTGATCTAACATGCACTGTGAGGTCTTATATAGACAGGTGTGTGCCTTTCCAAATAAAAAAAAAACATCACAAACACCAAAAACTAGACACCCAACCCACAAAAAAAAAAAAAATATTAATAATAAATGTAATAATAAATCCGGATTTAGTAGTTGCAACAAAAGTTTGGTGGAAGTTTACACAAATGTATTATTAATTTGCACTAAAAAACAACATATGTGAGCTGCTTAGTACATTTTCCAAGATGTCTAGGGAAGGATGTATGCTTTGCAGAGTCAGAAAATGTGTCAAACTTAAAAAAAGCGGTTGTCTGGGAATTTTACATTGATGGCCTATCCTAAGGATAGATCATCAATATCTGATCGGTGGGGGTGCGAAACCCGACACCCAGCCAATCAGTTCTTTCCGCTGCTGACTGACGGAAGTGCTCAGTTGTGTGGCTGCAGAGCACAGCTCTGTCAAATGCATAGCTGCCGCTGTCCGATACTGCACATCCTCCCCCTATTGATATGAATAGGGGCAGATGTGCAGTACCCAATTGTGAACACCAAATAGTCGACAAAGCTCAGCGCCTCTGGATATCAAGGTCCCAGAGTCTGGAGGAAAAGTGGAGAGGTCACAATCCAAGCTGCTTGAGGTCTAGTGTGAAGTTTCCACAATCAGTGATAGCTGGGGAGCCATGTCATCTGCTGGTGTAGGTCCACTGTGTTTTATCAAGACCCAAGTCAGCGCAGCCGTCTACCAGGCAATGTTAGGGCACTTCATGCTTCCCTCTGCTGACAAGCTTTTTGGAGATGGAAATTTAATTCTCCAGCAGGACTTGGTACGTTTGGCAGTGTGGACAGGTATCAATTCCTGGTTTAAAAATAACAGTATCACTGTGCTTGATTGGCAGCAAACTCGCATGACCTTAACCCAATAGAGAATCTATGAGGTATTGTCAAGAGGAAGATGAGAGACACCAGAGCCAACAATGCAGACGAGCTGAAGGCTGCTATCAAAGCAACCTGGTCTTCCATAACCCCTCAGCAGTGCCACAGGCTGATCGCCTCCATGCCACGCTGCACTGATGCAGTAATTGATGCAAAAGGAGCCCCGACCAAGTATTGAGTGCATTTACTGAACATACATTTCAGTAGGCCAACTTTTCAGATTTTAAAATCATCTTTTCAAGCTGGTGTTATAAAGTATTCTAATTTACTGAGATAATGACCTTTGAGTTTTCATTGGCTGTAAGCCATAACCATCAACATTAACAGAAATAAACACTTGAAATAGATCACTCTGTTTGTAATGACTCTATAATATATGAATTTCACTTTTTGCATTGAAGAACTGAAATAAATTTACTTTTTGATGATATTCTAATTTTGTGAGAAGCACTTATTTTAGAGAAATAATTATCTATAAACATCATATTTAATGCAAATGACACTGTGCTAGATCTGAAGAGCGGTGATAGGGCGACATGCTATGCAGGAGGGAGAAGTGATCAGCCATAAATTGGAGCCCTTCAGCCAGGCTTCCTCCTTAATAGTGCTCATGGTACTTCAAACAATCTTAGACTTTCTTTTTTTTTCCTAATTATAGAGTTTTCAACTCGCTTTCATCAGTCATCCAGGCGAGTCACTAACAGAGCAAAGTGAATGCGGAGGGCGCTGTCATACCGGGATATATTAACCAGAGAGGCTGCGAATGAGGACAAAGATCTGCCATCAATTCAGCTCCACGGGTGAGAAAGTGACTGAAGTGAGCTCCGAGGGACGACATGTAGGTACCGCACCGGCCAACGTGACAGCAGAGGGAGAGGAGGCTTCATGGTCAGGTCATTCAAGGGTGTAGAACTACTTACTCCAGAAAGCCCCAGTAACGAGGGTATCTGTAGAGTTACATCTGCTCGACAGTGACTAATCCAACAGCGAAATGCCAACTCTGCCTGCACGCAATGGTCAGAGCAACCGGAGGTCACAGCTGCCAAAACACCTCTAGAAAACGGAGTTTGGTGGCTCCCATCCTGCCTGCGCGGAAACAAGACTCCAGGTTATGTATATTATAGGGGAGTAAAAGAATAGAGACTTCTGGAACCACTCCATGGACCAGCGGGCATTAGATTACATCTGATGGAGAAGACCATTTATAAGACCTGGAACCATTATCATTGTGCATCAGGTCATCTGTGTACAGTGGGGTAAGGGAAAAAAAAAAACAAAAAAAAAAACGGCTCTAAATGTCCACTCTGAGGGCCGTTCACATGAATGCCATTCAACAAAACATCGGATCGGACTCAAACCAAATGTTAGTCTATAGGGCCATGCAGCATGCTGGAGTAGGATCCGATATTCGACTCACTCAGCCATGCAACTCAACGAGTCCATGTAAAACAGACTGCACTCAGATGACATCTGAGTGCACTCCAATTTTCAAGGACTGACAGAATGGAGAAAATGGATTGGCCACACTCTCACTGGTGTGAGCCAAGCCTTAGAAGTTATACTCACACTTGGATGTCCCGCTACTTTAATTACTTCAGCTACAGCTTTCTTCACAGAATCGGGATCTCTGACATCGCACTGAATGGCATGGACCTATAGAAGACGGGAAAATTGTAACTGTCTTTCCTTGCATCGTTAAAGGGAACCTGTCACCCCCAAAATCGAAGGTGAGCAAAGCCCACCGGCATCAGGGGCTTATCTACAGCATTCTGGAATGCTGTAGATAAGCCCCCGATGTATCCTGAAAGATGAGAAAAAGAGGTTAGATTATACTCACCCAGGGGCGGTCCCACTGAAGTCCGATCCGATGGGTGTCGCGGTCCAAGGCCTCCCATCTTCTTACGGTGACGTCCTCTTCTTGTCTTCACGCTGCGGCTCCGGTGCAGGCGTACTTTGTCTGTCCTGTTGAGGGCAGTGCAAAGTTCTGCAGTGCGCAGGCGCCGGGAAAGGTCAGAGAGGCCAAGAGCCTGCGTACTGCAGTACTTTGCTCTGCCCTCAACAGGACAGACAAAGTAGGCCTGCGCCGGAGCCGCAGCGTGAAGACAAGAAGAGGACGTCATCGTAAGAAGATGGGAGGCCTTGGACCGCGACACCCATCGTACCGGACCGCAGCGTGAAGACAAGAAGAGGACGTCATCGTAAGAAGATGGGAGGCCCCGATACGGACCGCGACGCCCATCGGATCGGACCGCCCAGGTGAGTATAATCTAACCTCTTTTTCTCATCTTTCAGGATACATCAGGGGCTTATCTACAGTATTACAGAATGGGGGTGACAGATTCCCTTTAACCCAAGTTTTACCCACTGTGAACCTGGTTGATATAATAACATGTTCAGATGTAGCTGGACAGACATGTAAACACGCAAGTACAAAGGATTTGTTATCCAGCTGATAACATTTTTGGAAATATGTTGACAGTATGACAGTCACACATCAGTGCTCCTCTCCCACTTCCATTCTGACACTCCTAAAGTCCCCACATCTTGGACCCTGCGCACACAAACAGCAGTGACGACAGGAGCGGTGGGAAAGGGTGTCACTGAAGCTTTTTATTTTTAGAAAATAATTGAAAGGCAAAAAAAAAAAAATTACCTTGTTTCCCGTTTCCAATGTGATCTCAGCCGCAGTTGCTTTCAAAACATCCAATTTCCTAAAAATAAAATGAAAATAAAGTGGCAAAATGATCAATTTAAATCAAAGAAAGTGATTTTGGCCGAAGCAGTAAATTGATGGCTCCGGTGTAAAATAAAAGAATATACGGAGGGTTTAGTACAAGTCCTTCCATCTAGTGATGAGCGAGTATACTCGTTGCTCTGGTTTTCCTGAGCACGCTCGGGTGGTCTCGAGTATTTGTTAGTGTTCGGAGATTTAGTTTTTGTTGACGCAGCTGAATGTTTTACAGCTACTAGCCAGCCTGAGTACATGTTGGGGTTGCCTGGTTGCTAGGGAATCCTCACAGATGGCTAGTAGCTGTAAATCATGCAGCTGCGGTGATGAAAACTAAGTCTCCGAGCAGTCAAATACTCGGAGACCACCGGAGTGTGCTCTGGAAAACCCGAGCAACGAGTATACTCGCTCATCACTACTTCTATCTCTTCATATACAGTAAGTGTTCTTATTCCCTATACTATTATTATTCATACCACCACTTAGGGAAAAACTTCAAGTGCTCACACAATAAGCAACCTAATAACTATTTAAAGGGAACCTGTCTGCTGATTCATGCTGTCTAAAGCTCCATCAGAATTAAAAAAATTAAAATTACACAGTATGTGATTGACAGGTCTCTCCTGATGTAGATATAAGGGGGAGACCTGTCAATTAACTGGAGCGGTGTGAGGAGGAGCTGGCCAGGGGCGGCCCCAGAATAGTTTCAATGCCAGCCAGATCTTCTAACTATATTTTCTCTGAAACATCCCTGCAGTTTGGTAAAAATACATTTAAAACCTTTTAGACCATGTCTAACTATAAAGGCTCAGGTCCCACAACCGCATGTCAAGGCTAAGGTCCCACAACCGCATGTCAAGGCTAAGGTCCCACAACCGCATGTCAAGGCTAAGGTCCCACAACCGCATGTCAAGGCTAAGGTCCCACAACCGCATGTCAAGGCTAAGGTCCCACAACCGCACGTAAAGGCTAAGGTCCCACAACCGCACGTAAAGGCTAAGGTCCCACAACCGCACGTAAAGGCTCAGGTTCCCACAACCGCACGTAAAGGCTCAGGTTCCCACAACCGCACGTAAAGGCTCAGGTCCCACAACCGCATGTAAAGGCTCAGGTCCCACAACCGCATGTAAAGGCTAAGGTCCCACAACCGCATGTAAAGGCTAAGGTCCCACAACCGCATGTAAAGGCTCAGGTCCCACAACCGCATGTAAAGGCTAAGGTCCCACAACCGCATGTACAGGCTCAGGTCCCACAACCGCATGTACAGGCTCAGGTCCCGCAACCGCATGTAAAGGCTCAGGTCCCGCAACCGCATGTAAAGGCTCAGGTCCCCCAACCGCATGTTCTCCATGCAATAAAAATGTTCTGATTATGCTAATCAGACTCTGATCTGAGTGGGATCTGTTTTTCCTCGGATGTGGAGAATAAAACAAAAAAAAAAAAAAAAAAGTTTTTCCATTCAGTCAGTCTATGAATATTGAACCAAGCGTGGATGTCATCCGAGTGCATGGCTTAATTGAATAACATTGATCCGAGTGCGTTCCGATGTTTTGACAGATCGTACTCAGACCGAAACTTCGGTCGTTACCACGAGCCCCGAGGGTATGGTTCCAGAGCAGATAGTGCTGTAGTGACATGATATAAAAGGGTGAAAACTGTGGTAGCACCGATTACATTTATGGAAAAGCTCACCTGCTGGATATCACGCACTCTGCGCCCAGTCTGGACAGGGCAGTCGTCATCCCTTTCCCCAGGCCTGTTCCACCTCCTGTAATCAAGGCCACTTTCCCTTTGAATGTATCAGGCGGTAACATCACATTCTGCAGAGGGGGATAGAATTTGACTTGAGGGCCTTCTTTGCTCTCGCTTGATAAGACTGGTGATCCATGGCTGAATACCTGACAATATAAAATCATCACGTGATTAGTGCGGGAGGTCCATAGGATTCCCTGGTGGACATGGAAGAGGAGACTTAAAAACGTTCCACCATAAAGTGATTACTGTGTCCTAGACTAACACCAGGCTCGAGCGTGTGCCAGCTCATTGTCATTCCAAGAGATTTTTTTTATTTTTTATAAATCATTGTTTTTTTTGCCATTTTGCAGCATGAATTGCACTGCTCTACAAGAGAGCGGTATATTTTATATCACAATAGACTTCATCATACCACTTTTAGTCTGCTATTCCACCTGAATGCTAATAATTTCAGACTTTAATTCTAAAGTTACTTTTTGGTTTATCTGAAAAGGCAAAATAGACGTTACATCAAAAAAAAAAGTGTATTTATGTCCAAGTTTTACATGAACAATCAAGGAGAATGCCCACTAGAGCCAGAGTCTGCATCTCCAAGAAAAAAAAAAAACAAAAAAAACTTTCAAATGTTGGACATCAGGTGTGAAAACATGTTTATCAGTTCAGATCAGAAATAATTCTTCTTGTTCTGGCAGAAATGAGAACAAAATATTAAAATGCAGCCTATTGGGATATAACCACATACGGAGACTTTTGGAGAAATCGGCTTCATGATTTTGAATGTGTTCAATGTAAATCCCATTTAAAAATAAAAAAAAAAACAATTAAGACACCCCAAAACACTGATAATCAGGGTGTTCTAGTGGTGTTGGAAAATCATTGAAGTCGTGGATTTGGAGCCTCGAAAATATAGGATTGGGGACTTTGGATTACCGACTCCATAGTCCTGGTAAAGGAGGTATTCTAGTTACATAATTTTCAATGCCACCTTAGGACTCCACGCAGTCTACTTCATTTAGACGTCCATTTTTCACATATGGGTTCTATCCATATTTTTCACAGATAGCCTATAATGGGCACATGGTCTATGAGCTGTTTGTGTTCTCAGTTTTACATCGGAGTCACAGAACAAACTCACCCTCCTGATCTATGGGTCTATGAAAGTTATAGACAGCACAGAGATACCATCAGCATGCAATCCATGTTCTGTCCGTTTCTACCATTATGATAGAAGCTCTGCACTGAAGATAAAGACTAAAACACTGATGAAAAATCAGTATTTTTTGTGCATGAGTAAAATCACTGACGTCTGAATGAAGCCTTGTGTCTATACATGGTTTTTCTTGGTCGATCCAATATTTTACCGCTGCAATTCTTCTCTGTTATAGCGTGACCATCCCAAATGGTCTCTACTCTAATCTACGGTAGGTATTTTCTGCTGTAAATTCGGATATTTCAAATGTCCACACGTGTGGGGGCCAACGTATGCGGCTTACTACACAGGGAATGGGGCTTTGTTGTTGGCTACTACGCATGCTCATCCGGCCTGAGGAAGGAGCATACCCAACGCTGACCATAGAAAGAATGCATTTTTAAAAGAGGGAAACGTAAAAAGTTTAGATCAGCGAGACCCCCAACGACAGCTGAAACAATGCGACACAAGTGGTCCGCCAGACTTTTCTGTCCTTGTGTAGATGGGGCTGTTTGATGACTGGCTTCTGTAGGCTTCTAATCATCAGTCTTCAGCTAAGGTTGCATTAACGCATCCATGTGAATTTTACCATCCGGAAGAAACGGACCGACTTTCTCAGGTGCCATCCATCCTAGGTGCTTCTGGGGTTTTTTTCCCACTGAAGCAGAGTGGTCTGAACTTTTTTTTGACTTTTAATAATGGTTGAAAAACTGATGTACAAAGCAGATTTACATTCATTATATACAGGTCCCCAGAAAAATGGACAGAACATGGATGTGTGAATGTAGCCTTACCCAGAGTGTCCAATCTCCAAACCCTTCATTTTACAGAAATCGTCTGACCTCTCAAACGTCTTTTGAAAGTTCATCTGCTCAGAAAAGACACTATACCAAATGGCACATACAGAGAATGGAAAGCCAAGAGCAGATAATATTAGGCCATCATGGCACATATATACTAGAGACAGATTAAGGCGTAATAGCTCATATGGCATCGTCTCCGGCTGACATAAGTGACCGGTCAAAGATCTGCTGTATCCTTTACAAGAGCGGTATCCTCAGAGCTTGAGAGTTAAAAGCCATTACATGTTCTTTCTCCAAAATAAGGACACGACGTCAAGGCCGGAGCGAAAATTGCTCAGAAATGGAAGCACAGATGTCATCTTACAAGTTGAAGACATGTTAAAAAAAAAAAAAAAAAAAAACATCGAAGACATTCAGAGGTAAAGGTCACCAGTGTTATGTAGTAGAGCCATTTCAAGTGATATCTGGGTTAATTAAAAAAAATCTAATTAATAAAAGAAGAAGAAAAACATTAATTCACTGAAATTCAGTGCCATTAAAGACAAAAACTAGGTGCCATTCTTTAAGAAGTGCGATGATTTTCCTATAACGGGAGGGAGGGATAAAGATCCCATAGATGGCTTGTGTGCCTTTGTGATTCTTCGCACACCCATAGACTTATGGGAATATGTTATCCTCCGTGACTTGGATTGAAGGGAAAAAAAAAAAAAAGGTAATGTCTCAAATTTTTTTTTTTTTTTGAGGGCACATGGACATGTGAACAGTTGCACAGATTACAATGGGTATGTGGTCTATGAAAAACACGTGTACAGCTTGTATGTGAAGAACAGGCGTCTGATGAAGTCTCACCGGCACTTATCTCATGGGATCATGTGCGATATTTCTCTCTAAATAACATCACTACTGAACAGTCAATGTCTATAGGCTGAGGAGGACCAGCATGATATGGAGCACGGCACAGAAAAGGAGCCAAATCCCATCCACCTCGCACCGGCACAGGATGTCAACGGTGGACACAAGGCGGCACAGCAAGGTGAATTTCTGAACGGAGGCAATGAAGCCTTTAATTAAAATCTGACTTGTACCTTAAGGACATGTTTGTTAGTAATGTGATGTCCTTGTGATAAGTGCACGGTGAAATAACGCTGAGGCATCGGACACAGACGAATCAGGGCCCACAGCACGGCCCCCGCTCATCCCTGCAGATAACCCACCATTGTGTGCAAGAAACTCATTTACCAGCAATGCGAAATCACCGGTTACATGGAAGCAACGCTGGAAGTACGCTTTTATAGAACAACATCTTTGCATCTGCAATACTAATCTATATAAATATATGCAAATACACACCTATGCAACAATTTTAGGCACATGTAGAATAATAAATAAGTGTTAATTGTATTTAAAGTGATTAAAAAAAAAAAACGATAAAAAAAAAAAAACACTATCAAGTGATTGAACAAAAGGAGGAATCTACAGTGTGGGCCATTTATATAGATGCCCCTAAATATAATGGGAATGGTTGATGATATCAACTTCCTGTTTGTGGCACATTAGTAAATGGGAGGGGGAAACTTTTCAAGATGGGTGGTGACCATGGCGACCATTTTGGATCCAACTTTATTTTTTTCAATGGGAAGAGGGTCATGTGACATCAAATGTATTGAGACTTTCAGAAGAAAAACAATGGAGTGCTTGGTTTTAACGTAACTTTATTCTTTCATGAGTTATTTACAAATTTATGACCACTTATAAAATGGGTTCAAAGTGCTGCCCATTGTGTTGGATTGTCAATGCAACCCTCTTCTCCCACTCTTTACACACTGATAGCGACACCGCAGAAGAAATGCTAGCACAGGCTTCCAGTATCCGTTGTTTCACATGCTGCACATCTCGTATCTTCACAGCATAGACAATTGCCTTCAGGGGTGCAAAGATAGTGGGGGTCATTCTTCATCAATGGAAACCTCAATGCCACTGGATATCTGAAATTGCTACATGATGATGTGTTGCCCTCTTTATGCACTGAAGATGGCACGTTCCCTGAGTTTTTCCAGCAACATGGTGCACCACCACATTATGGGGGCGAACATTCCTACATGAAGTTTGCTGGAAAGTAAATCAGTCATCGTGGGCCAGTTGAATGGCCACCAAGGTCTCCCGATCTGACCCCCTTAGACTTTTATCTTTGAGGTCATCTGAAGGCAATTGTCTATGCTGTGAAGATACGAGATGTGCAGCATCTGAAACAACGGATACTGGAAGCCTGTGCTAGCATTTCTTCTGCGGTGTTGCTATCAGTGTGTAAAGAGTGGGAGAAGAGGGTTGCATTGACAATCCAACACAATGGGCAGCACTTTGAACACATTTTATAAGTGGTCATAAACTTGTAAATAACTCAGGAAAGAATAAAGTTACGTTAAAATCAAGCACACCATTGTTTTTCTTGTGAAATTGTCAATAAGTTTGATGTGTCACATGACCCTCTTCCCACTGAAAAAAAAAGTTGGATCCAAAATAGCTGACTTCAAAATGGCCACCACCCATCTTGAAAGTCCCCCCCACCTTCCATATACTAATGTGCCACAAACAGGAAGTTGATATCACCAACCATTCCCATTTTATTTAGGTGTATCCATATAAATGGCCCACCCTGTATATCAGATCAATATTTGATGTGAGCGCCTTTTGTCAAAATTACAATCAGTTCTCCTAGGTTATTTTACTTGCACACAGTTTTTGAAGGAACTCGGCAGGGAGATTGTTCCAAACATCCTGGAAAACTAACCACAGATTTTCAGTGGATGTCACTTGGGGGCCTGAGGGCTTGATGTGGCCAAGTGCTTAGTGCACCCACTCAGTTACCATCAGCCATGCCCCTTAATGTGACTGACAGCATTCACTTTGGAGCGCTAGCTGGTCTAACCCCCCCCAGCCCTGCACATACTGATACTGCAGGAGCCGAGAGCGGTGTCAGTGTGTCCCAGTGCATTCTCATCCCTCTTCTGTGTGTAGCCGCTGCTCTCTGCACATGGGATCACACGGCTGATGGTGACAGGCAATGGAGAGGCGATCATGCACACACTAAGGCTAAGGTCACAGGACCGTTTTCTCTCACCTGAGAAAATTGGTCCGAATATGTTAATCACACCGATTGTCCCAGATGTGGAGAATACAAATATATATTTTATCACTAATCACTGCTACAAAAAGTAAAAGGGAACACTAAAATATCACATCCTAGATATCACTGAATGAACAATAAACATAAAAATTATGAATGTAAACCAGAATTAATATCCCATGGAGGTCTGGATTTGGAATGATGATCAAAATCAAATTACAGACTAATCTACAGTAACTTCAGATGAAATGACTCAAGACAATGACATGATGCTCAGTAGTGTTTGTGGCCTCCACGTGCCTGTATGACCTCCCTACAATGCCTGGGCATGCTCCTGATGAGGCGGCAGATGTTCTCCTGAGGGATCTCCTGCCAGACCCAAGTTAAAGCATCCCCCAACTCCTGGACAATCTGTGGTGGCATTGGTGGATGGAATGAGACACGATGTCCCAAATTGGATTCAGGTATGGGAAACGGGCTCACTGCCTTCATCATCCAGGAACTCCTGACACACCAACCACATGAGGCCTAGCATTGTCATGCATCAGAAGGAACCCAGAGTTCACTGCATCTGGTCTCACCATGGGTCTGAGCTCATCCCGTTACCTAATGGCAGTCAGGCTACCTCTGGCGAGCACATGGAGGGCTGTGGGGCTTCACAAAGAAATGCCTCCCCACACCATTACTAAGCCACTACCAAACCGGTCATGCCAAAGGATGTTGCAGGCAGCAGAACATTCTCCACAGCGTATCCAGACTTTCACATGTGCTCAGCGTGAACCTACTCTCACCCGTGAAGAGAACAGGCACAAATGCCGAATCTGTTAGTCTTGTGTTCTCTGGCAAATGCCAATCGCCCTGCACAGTGTTGGGTTGTAAACAGCCACTTGTGGATGTCGAGCCTTCATACCACCCTCATGGAGTCTGTTTTTGACAGTTTGAGCAGACACAAATGTTAGTGGCCTGCTGGAGGTCATTTTGCAGGGCTCTGGCACTGTTCCTTCTGTTTCTCCTCACACAAAGGAGAGGTAGCGGTCCTATTGCCTAGTTGTTAGCCTCCTATGGCCCTCTCCATATCTTCCGGTATCTGCTCCATGCTCTGGACACTGTGCTGACAGACACAGCCATCCTTCTTGCAACAGCTCGCATTGATGTGCCATCCTGGATGAGCTGCTCTTCCTTGAGCCACTTGTGTGTGTTGTAGACACCGCCTCATGCTACTGTACAGTACCTCTAAGGAGAGCAATGACAAAATGCAAAAGTGACCAAAAACAGCCAAAAAGGATGGGAACAGAGAAATGGTCTGTGGTCACCCATTGCAGAACCACTCCTCTATAGGGGTTGTCTTGCTAATTGCCTATTATTTCTACCTGTTGTCTGCTCCATTTGCACAACAGCAGGAAAAATGCATCTTTTTTAACACTGTGAACGCTGTCATTCACCATAAGGAAGGGGGTGGAGGATGTTAATTGAGGAGGTGGAGTGGTGCACCTCATTTACTGGTTACATAAGTTTTTTATAATCTACAGTAACAGTATGATTTTTATTGGGGCCATGTCCTATATGAAGGTCTAAAGAGTTGAATTTCACCTTTTGGGGTGATACTAGCTGTTTGTTTTAGGTGACTTTCCTGTTGCAGAATAAATTTGTGCCAAAAAAAAAAAAAGTATATTAATATCAGACAATGTAAGTGAACTGGTCCATAAAAATACATAGAAAGCACATTTATGGCGTTCTAGTTTCATCCTTTTTTTCCCCCCACAAACTGCTAGGAAAAACTTCCATCATTTTTTGGGGACATATAAGAAAAACTGATGAAACTAAAAATGGTAAGAATGGACACTGGCCAAACTGATGAAAATCTGACCCAAAACACTAATCAAATATATGTCTGTTTTTGAAACCCATGTAACAGGCCACTTATTGAAGCGTTTTTCATCCAGAAACTGTGGCCCATTGCAGATTCTACAGCAAAAACGTGTATTGAGAAAAACTTACAACCAGTCGTATCTATAATGTTAAATAAGAATAATAAGGAAGAAACAATTTCCGCTCTGTAGTACAGGTGTACTGGATATTTTGGTTCCACTAGTAAATTCTACACAAGGTTAGATTTCTATAATACACAAGTGATGGAATGCTGCCACCTAGTGGATTTACATGGAAAATAAAATACAAGAACCATTGATAGGGCCACTGAACCAGCACAAAAGATGCAATGGGATGGTTAGTTCTCTTCTTGAAAAGTATGGGCTAGATATATATTTGTGTGTGCGTGCGTGCGTGCGTGCGTGCGTGTGTATGTATGTATATATATATATATATATATATATATATATATATAAATCACAGTGAAAATGGTGATCTGATAGCTGCTACTCTGCAGGCACCACTATCTTGCTACAGAAAGAAAAAATATTGCCTCCACCAAGATGGCGCCGCCGGTGCCTGCACAGTAGTATCTATCAGATGGCCAGCGGCACCATCATGCTAGGTAAAAAATAAAAATAAAATTATATAGTCTCCAATATAATGGCGCCAGTGCAGTAGTAGCTATTGGCCATCCAATAGATGCTACTGTGCAGGCGGCGCCAACTTGGAAGAGTCAATTTTTTTTTTCTTTCTCTAGGAAGATGGCATCGCCAGCACCTGTACAGTAGCAGCTATCGGATCGCTGGTAGCTGCTACTGCGCATGCGGCATCATTTTCAGTCTGATTTTTTTATTTTTTATTTATATATACACCATCAAAATCAATAATTAAATATGCATTATAGATGCGATCATGCTGCAGTACTGGCGCCTGCATACAG
Organism: Ranitomeya variabilis; assembly: GCF_051348905.1. NCBI lineage: Eukaryota > Metazoa > Chordata > Amphibia > Anura > Dendrobatidae > Ranitomeya > Ranitomeya variabilis. The sequence continues at coordinate 500,468,325 of NC_135237.1, read as the reverse complement.
AAGGTGATTTTTATTTATTTTTTTTAAATATATACAATATTCATTATGTAATCTAGGGGGCAGGTCAGTGAGGGATCAGTGACCTGTCAGCAGGCTGCATTATGAATACCTATCAGAGCACCACATGGAGACCCCCACAGGCCGCCCCGGGGCACGAGCATATCATTAACTCAAAACTAAAAATAAAGATTAACCCCTTTCTGACATTAGACGTACTATCCCGTTGAGGTGGGGTGGGCCCGTATGACCACCGACGGGATAGTACGTCATATGCAATCCCTGTGAGCGCGGCCGAGTGTGAGCTGACTATCGCAGCTGACATCCGGCACTATGTGCCAGGAGCGGTCACGGACCGCCCCCGGCACACTGCGATCAAACATGATCACAGTGTTCCGGCGGTATAGGGAAGCATCGCGCAGGGAGGGGGCTCCCTGCGTGCTTCCCTGAGACCCCTGGAGATGAGATCGCGTTGCTCCGAGGGTCTCTTACCTCCTCCTCCCTGCATTAGGCCCGGATCCAAAATGGCCGCTGCATCCGGGTCCTGCAGGGAGGTGGCTTCACAGGCGCCGGGAAGCCTCCCTGCTGTGCATGTCAGATCGCTGACCTGACACAGTGCATAGCAAAGTGTCAGATCAGCGATCTTACACTATAACATGGTGCGCCCCACCCCCCTCCAATACTGAGCATTTCTGTGCTTGATCATCACTATTGATAACACCTCAACTGTTCAGAAGGAATCAGAGTGGGGTACTTTTAACTTATTTACAGATTGCCATAAGGCAAACAGACCCCAAATAGATTCTATGAGAATTATTAAAATTTAACTTTTATGCATCAACTTGATATAAATGACTAGCTATTGAACCCGTTCTACGCCCGGGTGATGAACATTTATATTGGTATACGGTCTCCATCCTGGTATGTGCTGCTTACATCCTGCACCCTAAGCTTTTTTTTCAGTAAATATATTTATTGAAATTTTAACCCCTTAAGCCCCGAGGGTGGTTTGCACGTTAATGACCAGGCCAATTTTTACAATTCTGACCACTGTCCCTTTATGAGGTTATAACTCTGGAACGCTTCAACGGATCTTGGCGATTCTGACATTGTTTTCTCGTGACATATTGTACTTCATGTTAGTGGTAAAATTTCTTCGATATAACTTGCGTTTATTTGTGAAAAAAACGAATATTTGGCGAAAATTTTGAAAATATCGCAATTTTCCAACTTTGAATTTTTATGCCCTTAAATCACAGACATATGTCACACAAAATACTTAATAAATAACATTTCCCACATGTCTACTTTACATCAGCACAATTTTGGAACCAAAATTTTTTTTTGTGACGGAGTTATAAGGGTTAAAAGTTGACCAGCAATTTCTCATTTTTACAACACCATTTTTTTTTAGGGACCACATCTCATTTGAAGTCATTTTGACGGGTCTATATGATAGAAAATACCCAAGTGTGACACCATTCTAAAAACTGCACCCCTCAAGGTACTCAAAACCACTTTCAAGAAGTTTATTAACCCTTCAGGTGTTTCACAGGAATTTTTGGAATGTTTAAATAAAAATGAACATTTAACTTTTTTTCACACAAAATTTATTTCAGCTCCAATTTGTTTTATTTTACCAAGGGTAACAGGAGAAAATAGACCCCAAAAGTTGTTGTACAATTTGTCCTGAGTACGCTGATACCCCATATGTGGGGGTAAACCACAGTTTGGGCGCATGGCAGAGCTTGGAAGCAAAGGAGCGCCATTTGACTTTTCAATGCAAAATTGACTGGAATTGAGATGGGACGCCATGTTGCATTTGGAGAGCCCCTGATGTGCCTAAACATTGAAACCCCTAACAAGTGACACCATTTTGGAAAGTAGACCCCCTAAGGAACTTATCTAGATGTGTGGTGAGCACTTTGACCCAACAAGTGCTTTACAGAAGTTTATAATGCAGAGCCGTAAAAATAAAAAATCATATTTTTTCACAAAAATGATCTTTTCACCCCCAATTTTTTATTTTCCCAAGGGTGAGAGAAGAAATTGGACCCCAAAAATTGTTGTGCAATTTGTCCTGAGTACGCTGATACCCCATATGTGGGTGTAAACCATTGTTTGGGCGCAGGGCAGAGCTTGGAAGCAAAGGAGCGCCATTTGACTTTTCAATGCAAAATTGACTGGAATTGAGATGGGACGCCATGTTGCATTTGGAGAGCCCCTGATGTGCCTAAACATTGAAACCCCTAACAAGTGACACCATTTTGGAAAGTAGACCCCCTAAGGAACTTATCTAGATGTGTGGTGAGCACTTTGACCCAACAAGTGCTTTACAGAAGTTTATAATGCAGAGCCGTAAAAATAAAAAATCATATTTTTTCACAAAAATGATCTTTTCACCCCCATTTTTTTATTTCCCCAAGGGTAAGAGAAGAAATTAGACCACAAAAGTTGTTGTGCAATTTGTCCTGAGTACGACGATACCCCATATGTGGGTGTAAACCATTGTTTGGGCGCATAGCAGAGCTCAGAAGGGAAGAAGCGCTATTTTACTTTTCAATCCAAAATTGACTGGAATTAAGATGGGATGCCATGTTGCGTTTGGAGAGCCCCTGATGTGCCTAAACATTAAACCCCCCCACAAGTGACACCATTTTGGAAAGTAGACCCCCTAAGGAACTTATCTAGATGTGTTTTGAGAGCTTTGAACCCCCAAGTGTTTCACTACAGTTTATAACGCAGAGCCGTGAAAATAATTTTTTTTTTTTTTTTTCACAAAAATGAAATTTAGCCCCCAGTTTTGTATTTTCACAAGGGTATCAGGATAAATTGGACCCTAAAAGTTGTTGTCCAATTTGTCCTGAGTACGCTGATACCCCCTATGTGGGGGGGAACCACTGTTTGGGCGCATGACAGAGCTCGGAAGGGAAGGAGCGCCATTTGGAATGCAGACTTAAATGGATTGGTCTGCAGGCGTCACGTTGCATTTGCAGAGCCCCTGATGTACCCAAACAGTACAAACCCCCCACAAGTGACCCCATATTGGAAACTAGACCCCCCAAGGAACTTATCTAGATGTGTTGTGAGAACTTTGAACCCCCAAGTGTTTCACTACAGTTTATAACGCAGAGCCGTGAAAATAAAAATTATTTTTTTTTTCACAAAAATGATTTTTTAGCCCCCAGTTTTGTATTTTCACAAGGGTATCAGGATAAATTGGACCCTAAAAGTTGTTGTCCAATTTGTCCTGAGTACGCTGATACCCCCTATGTGGGGGGGAACCACTGTTTGGGCGCATGACAGAGCTCGGAAGGGAAGGAGCGCCATTTGGAATGCAGACTTAAATGGATTGGTCTGCAGGCGTCACGTTGCATTTGCAGAGCCCCTGATGTACCCAAACAGTACAAACCCCCCACAAGTGACCCCATATTGGAAACTAGACCCCCCAAGGAACTTATCTAGATGTGTTGTGAGAACTTTGAACCCCCAAGTGTTTCATTACAGTTTATAACGCAGAGCCGTGAAAATAAAAATTATTTTTTTTTTCACAAAAATGATTTTTTAGCCCCCAGTTTTGTATTTTCACAAGGGTATCAGGATAAATTGGACCCTAAAAGTTGTTGTCCAATTTGTCCTGAGTACGCTGATACCCCCTATGTGGGGGGGGGACCACTGTTTGGGCGCATGACAGAGCTCGGAAGGGAAGGAGCGCCATTTGGAATGCAGACTTAAATGGATTGGTCTGCAGGCGTCACGTTGCATTTGCAGAGCCCCTGATGTACCCAAATAGTACAAACCCCCCACAAGTGACCCCATATTGGAAACTAGACCTCCCAAGGAACTTATCTAGATGTGTTGTGAGAACTTTGAACCCCCAAGTGTTTCACTACAGTTTACAACGCAGAGCCGTGAAAATAAAACATATTTTTTTTCCCACAAAAATGATTTTTAGCCCCCCAAATTTTTATTTTCCCAAGGATAACAAGAGAACTTGGACCCCAGAAGTTGTTGTTCAATTTGTCCCTAGTACGCTGATACCCCATATGTTGGGGTAAACCCCTTTTTGGACGCACGGGAGAGCTCGGAAGGGAAGGAGCACTGTTTTACTTTTTCAACGCAGAATTGGCTGGAATTGAGATTGGACGCCATGTCGCATTTGGAGAGCCCCTGATGTGCCTGAACAGTGGAAACTCCCCAATTCTACCTGAAACCCTACCCCTAACCTCACCCCTAACCGTTTACTGAACATTTTCTGACAGTCATAAGTGCCACGTATATAAGTGCCACGTATGTAAGTGCCACGTATGTAAGTGCCACGTATGTAAGTGCCACGTATGTAAGTGCCACGTATGTAAGTGCCACGTATATAAGTGCCACGTATATAAGTGCCACGTATATAAGTGCCACGTATATAAGTGCCACGTATATAAGTGCCACGTATATAAGTGCCACGTATTTAAGTGCCACGTATTTAAGTGCCACGTATTTAAGTGCCACGATATTTCAGTGCCACGTATTTCAGTGCCACGTATTTCAGGCACTGAAAAATACGTGGCACTTAAATACGTGGCACTTAAATACGTGGCACTTAAATACGTGGCACTTAAATACGTGGCACTTAAATACGTGGCACTTAAATACGTGGCACTTAAATACGTGGCACTTAAATACGTGGCACTTAAATACGTGGCACTTAAATACGTGGCACTTAAATACGTGGCACTTAAATACGTGGCACTTAAATACGTGGCACTTAAATACGTGGCACTTAAATACGTGGCACTTAAATACGTGGCACTTAAATACGTGGCACTTAAATACGTGGCACTTAAATACGTGGCACTTAAATACGTGGCACTTAAATACGTGGCACTTAAATACGTGGCACTTAAATACGTGGCACTTAAATACGTGGCACTTAAATACGTGGCACTTATATACGTGGCCACTGAAATATCGTGGCACTTATATACGTATATACGTATATAAACGTATATTTCAGTGCCACGTATTTCAGTGCCACGTATTTCAGGTTAGGGGTAGGGTTAGGGTTTTTTGTTTTTTTCTTGTTTTCTTGTGTTTTTCTATAAAAACGCATGCGTTTTACCGCGTTTACATGCATTTTTTTCACACACGCGTTTTTTTTAAAAAACGCATGCAGATAAAAACGCAAGTGTGAAACCAGACTAAAAGACGCTTTTTATAGCAAAAAAGTTTTTGCGTCTCCACATTTTGAGACCTATAATTTTTCCACATTTTGGTCCACAGAGTCATGTGAGGTCTTGTTTTTTGCGGGACGAGTTGACGTTTTTATTGGTAACATTTTCGGACACGTGACCATTTTTTATCACTTTTTATTCCGATTTTTGTGAGGCAGAATAACCAAAAACCAGCTATTCATGAATTTCTTTTGGGAGAGGCGTTTATACCGTTCTGCGCTTGGTAAAATTGATAAAGCAGTTTTATTCGTCGGGTCAGTACGATTACAGCGATACCTCATTTATATCATTTTTTTATGTTTTGACGCTTTTATACGATAAAAACTATTTTATAGAAAAAATAATTATTTTGGCATCGCTTTATTCTCAGGACTATAACTTTTTTATTTTTTTGCTGATGATGCTGTATGGCGGCTCGTTTTTTGCGGGACAAGATGACGTTTTCAGCGGTACCATGGTTATTTATATCCGTCTTTTTGATCGCGTGTTATTCCACTTTTTGTTCGGCGGTATGGTAATAAAGCGTTGTTTTTTGCCTCGTTTTTTTTTTTTTTTTTTTCTTACGGTGTTTACTGAAGGGGTTAACTAGTGGGCCAGTTTTATAGGTTGGGTCGTTACGGACGCGGCGATACTAAATATGTGTACTTTTATTGTTTTTGTTTGTTTTTTTTAGATAAAGAAATGTATTTATGGGAATATTTTTTTTTTTTATTATTATTTATTTAGGAATTTTTTTTTTTTTTTTTTACACGTGGAAATTTTTTTTTTTACTTTGTCCCAGGGGGGGACATTACAGATCGCTGATCTCACAGTGTGCACAGCACTCTGTGAGATCTCCGATCTCACTTACAGCCGTGCAGGCTGCAGCTTTCATCTGCAGCCTGCTCCGACCCGGAAGTGCTCCCTGCAGGACCCGGATACAGCCCCTCGGCCATTTTGGATCCGGGGCCTGCAGGGAGAAGACGTTCGGTACGAGGTGAGTACATCACCTTGTACCGATCGTCTCAGGGAAGCCCGCAGGGAGCCCCCTCCCTGCGCGATGCTTCCCTGTACCGCCGGTACACCGCGATCATGTTTGATCGCGGTGTGCCGGGGGTTAATGTGCCGGGGGCGGTCCGTGACCGCTCCTGGCACATAGTGCCGGATGTCAGCTGCGATATGCAGCCGACACCCGGCCGCGATCGGCCGCGCTCCCCCCCGTAAGCGCGGCCGATCGCGTATGACGTACTATACCGTCACCGGGAATTAAGGCCCACCCCACCTCGACGGTATAGTACGTCATACGGGATTAAGGGGTTAAACAGGAAAAACAATAAAAAGAATCATTACAATGTCCAGAGCTATACATTACGCCTCTGAGAACGCAGCACAAGTGTAGTGGAACAAGGACTCTGGCATATAAAGGGTACATGGTTCTCATCTTGAGAATCACCTCGGGACATGGACCTTATATACAGAATACTGAACCTGTAAGAAAAGCAATTGTAGAGATAGGAGAAAAGGAAAGAAAGAGAAAAAGAGAAAAAGAAAGGGGGGGAAGGGGAGAAAGGAGGGAGAGGGGAGGGGGGGTTAAGGGAGACCCAGCAATGTACACGCCCACGTATTGAGAATTATAAGTATGTACACAGCCAAGTCAGGAACCCTGTGCTCTCCTTGAAGGATGGCCACAGGAACCAGGTGCGTCCCTGGTGATATGCAGCATTACCATCACCTGCCACCAGCGACTCCAGACGATGTAATCTATCCATTTCAGCTATCCATTCCTCCGTGGAGGGGACCTCAGTGGACCTCCAATGTTGGGAAATAACTGCCCTGGCAGCTATTAGGCAAAATCTCAGGATCCCCTTTTTAACGGAAGCTATCGAACTGGGTATCAGGGACAGTAGGGCCATTTGGGGGAGGGCTCGTGGCGGACCCCAGTCATCAAGTGAAAGGCATCGAAAACTGAGTTCCAGAAGAGTTGCAGGGGACCACCAAACATGAAGCATAGAGCCCGTGGCGGAGCCACATCTCCAGCAGGCGTCCGAGATCTCTGGGTTAATCCTGTGGAGAAGGGTGGGACACCTATACCAGCGTGTCAGTAATTTATAATTCCTCTCCTGCGCCTGACTGGACATCGTCATCTTATGCTGCACCCTAATCTTGTCACGTGCTGCTACCATCTTGCGCCCCCTTCCTGTTATGTGCAGCTGCCATCCTGCGCCCTCATCCTGTTTTGTGCGCCTCCATCTTGTCATGTGCTACTCTCTTCCTGAGCCCTCATCCTGTCATGTGCTCCCATCCTGCACCCCAATCCTGTCATGTGGTGCTCCCAATCTGCACCCCCATTCTGTAATGTGCTGCACCCATCCTGCGCCCCCATCCTGTCATGCGCTGCTTACATCCTGCGCCCCCATCCTGTCATGTGCTGCTCCCATCCTGCGCCCCCATTCTGTCATGTGCTGCTCCCATCCCGCGCCCCATTCTGTCATGTGCTGCTCTCATCCATATGCCCCGTATGCTGCTCCATAAAGGTTGATGGCCCCCATAAGATGTTCCATAGCATAATATGCCCCGTATGCGGTGCGATTAAAAAATAAAAAAAATTACATACTCGCCTATCGTCGCTGGGCGCCGAGTGCCGGTGTCCTGAGCAGGCGGGGACACCAGCGCGCTTTAGGGGTCAGGTGCCGGAGTCACCGCTGGCTCAACCCCCCGGCACTTGCTATATTCACCTGTCCCCGTTCCACCGCCGCGCGCTGCTGTGTCTTCCGGGTCCTCTTGCTGTGACTGTTCAGAGGGCACGCACTAACCACGTCATTGCACCCTCTGACCTAAATGTCACAGGCAGAGGATGCGGAAGACAGAGCGGCAAGCAGTGGTGGAACGGGGACAGGTGAATATCGCATACTCACCCTCCTGGCATGTCCCTGCTTCTCCATCGGAGATCGCGGTATGCTTTCAGTGCTTACGCATACCGCGATCTCCTGGGGTGCGTCACTCTGTGGGGTCCAGACTGCTCAGGCGTTTGCGCAGTCTATAGAGGGGACGGACAGAGTGACGCTCCCAGCGGTATATTATAGATGTGCAATTTAAAACCACAATGTCTGTGTTGATCACTATATAGACTTTCTATTAGTCCTGAGCCATCATTTTAACAGTTCCTCCGTGGGTTCAAGATATGGCAATAGTATTGTTTTTTTAGTAATAGTAAATTTGTCTACTGGAAGACGTCTCCTGCTGGTTTTGATGATATGTTACTTGTATAATATACACAATCACTTTGAATAAAAATCCAGTCGGTGATGTGGAACTAAGGCCGGGGTCACGAGTGTAATGTGAGAAACTTGCATCAATACCCGGCACTCGGGACTGGGGCGTTCAGCTGCATGTATTTCTATGTAGCTGAACGCTGCGGTGCGAGCCGCCGGCGGCAGTATCGGGTATTGAGGTGTGACCCCGGCCTAACTGATATTATTCCCACTGACACTGAGTGCAAGTCCACTATTGAGTGCGGTGTTCTTGCATCAATGGTCAAAATATCCCATTATATGTTGTGGGATTAGCTGATCTAATTGCCCCCACTATCTCGGTTTCTCTTTATGGGGCGACTGTTAGATAGCCCTCAGGACTATTAGTAATGATTCATTATAATATCTCTTTGCATAGTGTGGCCGCAGATCACCACTTTTTGCATTTCATGAACCAACTACAGACAATTGCTTTTACAATATGTACCCAGCTCCAGTATGGCTCACACACACAGGCAGCGCTGTACAGCTGAAATAGTCATGGCGGCGCTGCTACTATGCACTTCCTAATAAAGCAGAGAAATCGGAGGCCCAATTTCCATATGTGCAGAGGTTGTCCCTCCTGCATGCATGGCAACACACGGCGGCTCCATGCCACAGTGAGGGCGCACTCACTATGGTCAGACTTCTTGGGAACCTGATGTCGACCCATGGGCAGCGTATCAGTCACTGGCTGTATGATCAGTCGGGTATGTGACTCAGAAAAGCCGCAGCCAAAAACACACTGCAAGAGCTCCCAGAGACGGAGCCGCGCAGGACACTGGTCAGACAGGCGGGTACACGGTGGCTTCTCACCGCCCGCTCCCCTCGAGTGACAGGTCTCTCCATACTTGTGCTGTGTAAAAGAAGAGGCAGTCAGGTACTGGCAGGGAGGAGCCGCTGGGACCCGGCTGTTTGTCCAGTCACTTTTCTCTCAGTATTTTTCATTACATCGCATTGCATGGTGTTCATCCTAACAGGAGTATTGCAGCCAGATGTGCGATCTGCGTAAAATGGAATATTTAAAGGGGCTGTACGGTCCAAATCGCTAAGTGTGCGGTCACTCCGAGTCACTGCAGACTTATTAATCCCCCCTTGCATGCATTGGGACTCACCGGTAACTGGCCCGGGACTGGACGGTATGCTCACTGGTATTGCACCCCATGTAGTGATGCCGCTGGCAGGTAGGCATGGCTAATGTGTGGCGCGAGGCCGCGGCCACTGCCCAGGAGTATGTGTAACGCATCTACACCGGCCGCTCAGAAACCAGCGGATCCCCGGTATGTACAGTGTGCGCTGGAGGGATTCGCAGGTCTGCAGTCACACACAGCAGCTGCAGACTGGTCGGTTTGGACCGGACAATTCCTATAACTGCCCCTCTAGACTTGTCTGCAGCAGTGTGGGATTATTGTGGGGGGAACGAGCCGCTCAGCTTTACTGCGGTGGTCCCGCACTACTCTGAAGTCTGAAGTTATTACCAGGTACATGTTACTGGGAATAATCCACAGAAGTACTCATCGTCTGCTAAGGTTTATGCGCCTTCTAGGAGAATTCCTGTATAAACATGATACATTGTCTTTTCTAATTAAAATTTGAAAAAAAAAGTCTTTTATAAAAATCAAAACTAAACTAAACCCACAAGTCCTCGTATGGCTACAAGTGTGCAGTATCTGGCCTGCTCTCGTAATGCGGCCACAGGGCAATGTTGCTTCATTGTCTCGCATTCCTCAGCTGCACGGACTCAGTCAGTGACACTTTGCCCTTTTTTCGCAATGTAACTTCACAGTCACAAAAACAACCTCGCCCTCATCAAAAATGGCCGCTTACTACAGCAAAACTATGCCGCCGCTAATTGGCTAAAGTGCGGTCACGTGAAAGGCCCGACCCGCAATGTGATTCCTTCGCAGACTTTATTTTTTGCCACCTTTCACAACCGTGCGCTGAGTGTGACAGTGCGCCAGCGACTCCGGACTCCGCGCTTACCCGGATGGCGCTCGGAGCAGCCCTCACACGCAGCACAGCTCGCCGCCCCGCAGCTGACACGAAAGCCGCCATCTTTCAATAGGGTAGAGGCTAAATCCAAGTGGCCTGAGGGATCTCAGCGCGTCATACCCATGTGACGGAATGATGTCACAGGAAGGGGCGGGGCCTCTTCTTCCGTAGAGCAGACACGAGGGTGGAGCCTCCCCCCGGTATGACACGCCCCCGGAAATTACGTCAGGCCCCATACCCAGGCTACTAGGCTAGTAGCATTTACCATTTACCCAGACACGAAGAAGCTGTGGGTGTCATGGCGGGATTTGGAGTGTTTGGGGGGTCACAGATCAGGTAAGTGGATGTTCATGCACGTGCCGGGGGTCTGCCTGGGGAAGGGGGTGATGCTTGAATGGGACTGTGTGCTGGCGGTCTGCCTGGGGAAGGGGGGTGCAGGTTGCATGGGAATAGATGCTGGGAGTCTGCCTGGGGAAGGGGGTGATGCTTGCATGGGACTGCGTTCCTGTGGGTCTGCATGGGGAAGGGGATGATGCATGGGACTGCGTGCTGGGGGTCTGCCTGGGGAAGGGCGATGATGCTTGCATGGGACTGCATGCAGGGGGTCTGCCTGGTGAGGGGGTGCAGGTTGCATGGGACTGCATGCTGGGGGTCTGCCTGGTGAGGGGGTGCAGGTTGCACGGGACTGCATGCTGGGGGCTGCCTGGTGAGGGGGTGCAGGTTGCATGGGACTGCATGCAGGGGGTCTGCCTGGTGAGGGGGTGCAGGTTGCATGGGACTGCATGCTGGGGGTCTGCCTGGTGAGGGGGTGCAGGTTGCATGGGACTGCATGCAGGGGGTCTGCCTGGTGAGGGGGTGCAGGTTGCATGGGACTGCATGCTGGGGGTCTGCCTGGTGAGGGGGTGCAGGTTGCACGGGACTGCATGCTGGGGGCTGCCTGTGGAAGGGGGACGTGTGCTGGGGGGGGTCTCTGTGGGGAAGGGGTTCATGATCCTTGCGAGTGGGACTGGTGGTCTCTGGTGGGAAGGGAGGCTGCATGCTGGGGGGTCTCTGGGGAAGGAGGTCATGTTGCTTGCTTGGGGGCCTGCGTGCTGGGGGTCTCTGGGAAGGGAGGCTGCATGCAGGGGGTCTCTGGGTAAGGGGGTCCTGTTGCTTACGTGGGGAGAGTCTGCGTGCTGGGGGTCTGTTGGGCAAAGGGGTCATCATGCATGGGGGGTGGTCTGCATGCTGGGGGGTCTACCTGCGGAAGGGGGCTGATGTTGCATGAGCTGTGCAGGTTAGTGTGTGATGTCACTTGCGGTGGGGGGTGTGCAGGGAAGTATAGTGCTGCGTGTGTGGGGGCGAACAGGGGAGGGGATGAATGATTACTTAACGTGAGAATCTCTGCCTGAAGGTGGAGTCAGTCCTATGTTGTTGTTTTTTTTTTGTTACATAAAACGTGTTCTCATTAATATTATTGGGGACACGTGACGTCAGGCTGATGACTGACCTATGACTTCTGGGAGCGAAACTGCTTGACAATAATGTCTCCAGATCCCGGGCTTTATTCTCTGCTCGCACGCTGTGCTGGTCAGTATTAGCCTGGAGGCCACTGGAGTCAGCCACTACTTGAATTGAGTTTTCTGCGTGATTTTTTCTGTTTCATTCTAGGTATTGTGGCTTTTCCCCATCCTGTGCCCCCCACACCAGTGACCTCCCTGCAGATGTCATTTCATCACTGCACATCTCTTCACCAAGTGGAATGCTGGTGCCCCCACAATCCATGTGAGGACACAAAGGGATGACACTGCGGGCATCTGATAATGTCAGATAGATGAGTATAATCCCTCCAAAACCCCCTCAATTTCTCTACATTTATATTGTCTTGCCAGGGTGTTTCCTCCCCCCCCCCCCCCCCCCTCCTCCGGGTGTCCTCCCTGTGTCCCCCCCCCCCCTCTTCCTCCGGGTGTCCTCCCTGTGCCCCCCACTTCCACCCTTCCCGTAGGTCCCATTTCCATTACCCACGCTCGTGTCCTATAGTGTATTCAATGAGAGGAATTTTGTGTTAAGTACCGCAGTACAATTTTTGCAGCTGAAGCACAGGAGAGAGACTTTTGTGCAAAATGTGTTTTGCTTTTTTTTGTCATTAATCTGTAATGTGGATTAATTCGTTGTTTTGATTTCTAAAATTCATTATTACACATTTGTATGTACAGTGCCTACAAGTAGTATTCAACCCCCTGCAGATTTAGCAGGTTTACACATTTGGAATTAACTTGGCATTGTGACATTTGGACTGTAGATCAGCCTGGAAGTGTGAAATGCACTGCAGCAAAAAAGAATGTTATTTCTTTGTTTATTTTTTTTTTTAAATTGTGAAACGTTTTTTCAGAGGGTCATTTATTATTCACCCCCTCAACCCCCCAGAATTCTGTTTAGTTCCCCTAAAGTATTAAGAAGTAGTTCAGGCACAAAGAACAATGAGCTTCACATGTTTGGATTAATTATCTCTTTTTCCAGCCTTTTCTGACTATTTAAGACCCTCCCCAAACTTGTGAACAGCACTCAAACATGGTCAACATGGGAAAGACAAAGGAGCATTCCAAGGCCATCAGAGACAAGATCGTGGAGGGTCACAAGGCTGGCAAGGGGTACAAAACCCTTTCCAAGGAGTTGGGCCTACCTGTCTCCACTGTTGGGAGCATCATCCGGAAGAGGAAGGCTTATGGAACTACTGTTAGCCTTCCACGGCCTGGACAGCCTTTGAAAGTTTCCTCCCGTGCCGAGGCCAGGCTTGTCCGAAGAGTCAAGGCTAACCCAAGGACAACAAGGAAGGAGCTCCGGGAAGATCTCATGGCAGTGGGGACATTGGTTTCAGTCAATACCATAAGTAACGTACTCCACCACAATGGTCTCCGTTCCAGACGAGCCCGTAAGGTACCTTTACTTTCAAAGCGTCATGTCAAGGCTCGTCTACAGTTTGCTCATGATCACTTGGAGGACTCTGAGACTGACTGGTTCAAGGTTCTCTGGTCTGATGAGACCAAGATCGAGATCTTTGGTGCCAACCACACACGTGACGTTTGGAGACTGGATGGCACTGCATACGACCCCAAGAATACCATCCCTACAGTCAAGCATGGTGGTGGCAGCATCATGCTGTGGGGCTGTTTCTCAGCCAAGGGGCCTGGCCATCTGGTCCGCATCCATGGGAAGATGGATAGCACGGCCTACCTGGAGAATTTGGCCAAGAACCTCCGCTCCTCCATCAAGGATCTTAAGATGGGTCGTCATTTCATCTTCCAACAAGACAACGACCCAAAGCACACAGCCAAGAAAACCAAGGCCTGGTTCAAGAGGCAAAAAATCAAGGTGTTCCAGTGGCCTAGTCAGTCTCCTGACCTTAACCCAATTGAAAACTTGTGGAAGGAGCTCAAGATTAAAGTCCACATGAGACACCCAAAGAACCTAGATAACTTGGAGAAGATCTGCATGGAGGAGTGGGCCAAGATAACTCCAGAGACCTGTGCCGGCCTGATCAGGTCTTGTAAAAGACGATTATTAGCTGTAATTGCAAACAAAGGTTATTCCACAAAATATTAAACCTAGGGGTTGAATAATAATTGACCCACACTTTTATGTTTAAAATTTATAAAAATTTAACTGAGCAACAAAACTTTTTGGTTTGTAAGATTTATGCATCTGTTAATAAATCCTGCTCTTGTTTGAAGTTTGAAGGCTCTAACTTATTTGCATCTTATTAAACCTGCTAAATCTGCAGGGGGTTGAATACTACTTTTAGGCACTGTATGCTTATATTCATGTATTTCTATTTTTTTTTTTTTTTAGTTCTAACTTCATGACTTGTAATAAAATAGTTTGACAGCTATGAGTTGAATTTTCATTTCTCTACTTGTAAAGCTCGGGGTGACATTAGTGGAGATCTGTATCAGAGCCGTTACACACTCTGCAGCGGAGTCCTCACCAGTAGCCCAGACCTGCACTGCCATGTAGCCCATACAGCCGGACTAGCTGTGTTTTTTGTGTGTGTTTTTTGCGTGTGTGTGTTTTTTGCGTGTGTGTGTTTTTTGCGTGTGTGTGTGTTTTTTGCGTGTGTGTGTGTTTTTTGCGCGTGTGTGTGTGTTTTTTGCGCGTGTGTGTGTGTGTGTTTTTTGCGCGCGTGTGTGTGTGTGTGTTTTTTGCGCGTGTGTGTGTGTTTTTTGCGCGTGTGTGTGTGTTTTTTGCGCGTGTGTGTGTGTGTTTTTTGCGTGTGTGTGTGTGTTTTTTGCGTGTGTGTGTGTGTGTGTTTTTTTCTTAAAAAGACGTAAGCTGCTTTTCGCTGAGGGTTTGACTGCAGCTGCCACCACTGATGGAACAGGTTATGGCATATTTTCCAGAGGAAAAATATATATTTGTAATTTTAGGCAATATTCACATTTTTATTTTTTTGTTCTAATGGTTTACAAAATGATGTTCATCAGACCTCCTGGAGACATCACAACCCCAGATCAGACCTGAAATCCGAGGACAATAAAACCTTACACTCCTTATCTATGAACTGCTGCAGTATTTCTGGCCACAAATGTTTCCCCCCTCCCATATTAATAGTTCTAAATCACTTGTCTCATTTCCTGCCAGTTCTGTAGAATATGGGACTCTTCACATTTTGTGTCTCACTCGTGCTGGCATAAAAATCAGACGAGTGCAATCCTGTAAATATCGGCCGCACTCGGAGCAATGTTCTTCTATCAGGCCGCGCAGATCTGTATTCGGCTGCAGTGTGACTGAAGTCCGATGGGTGTGAGCAGAAAACATTGGACGCCATACGAACCATCAGTGCGACATTTATAAAGATACATCTCTGTAATATGGAAAACTGAAAAAGGTTCTGTAAAAGATTAATAAAAACTGGGCTAGTACAGCAATGAGAAGTGAGAACAAATCATCCCGTTCTCCTGGATCAGAATGGCAGCACTTTCTTTTCTACACTACTGTAAGCGTCCTCCTATACTGAGCCTGATAGAGACCGGAGGAGGCTCCCAAGAGGCCGGGTACAATCATTTTTACAGTTCTCCTTTAAAAGGGGATCAACCACTGATGATTCTCAAATTTTAATATTTTACAAATGCAAAAAATAAATACAATTTAGACAATTATTTATTTACCACCCTGGTGCAGCATGCCATAACAACCTGAGGTACGCTGCCAGTAATGAAGCATGGTTCAGTGTGCCATAATTCAGCCTTTTCTCTACTGGGAATTATTTTTTTTGGGGAAAAACATGAGGAGAGCATCAAATGGAGGACGTGGTCATAGTGGAGGTCTAGCTGCTGCCAGGAGATGACATGGTTTATCTGTGCCCGTTACGTGTCTACATGAAATGCGTTCCTTTGGTGCATGCAGTCGACAGGATGTTGTGAATCATATCCTAGGCACGAGCACCGCTGGATGGATAGTGAGGCAAGAACATGTGCAGACAGTGTTACCTTGGATGGCTGAGAGCGCCTCCGGTTCCTTCCACTGGGTCCACTGCTGAAAGCTCAGTTTCCACCTGAGAACCTTGGCCATCTTTCTTCCACCTCACCCCCTTGCAAATCGACCAAGCAGTATCAGCCCAAAGTCATGAAACAGTCTCTCCTGATTTTCTTTTCTTAACCTGAGCACCACCTGCATCTGAGTTCTAAGTACGAGCTGCAGTAGAGTAGACACCTTTTCAAAACATGACAGATGTGTGCTTCCTCCTGCTCCCTCTTCTGCTGCGGTCTTGACCTCTTCATCCAGCTCACGAACAACAGCCTCCCCGCAAAGACAGGATGTGACATCACCACCACCAGCAGTGTCACCGAGCATCTGCACCCCGTCCCATGGAAGCGTTCAGCTCTCCATCACCCAAACCCTATAGAGAAAGAGGAAATACCCCCACTACCCGCCCACAGGCCGTGATCCTGAACAACAGCATTTACAAATTCCTGGCCTTTGAAACGCTGCCATTCCAGCTGATGGGAAAAAAAACAGTTTTAAAAAACTGATTGTGGTGGCTGTTGCGCAGTACGTGGTTCCCACCACCACTAATTTTTCAAGCGAACCATCCCTACCTAGCACACACGTGTTGCAGCCAAAATCAGCACTGCGCAACGCCATCAGTGGCAAGGTCCAGATTTCTACCGATACGTGGACCAGTAAGCACCGGCAGGGACGTTACATCTCCCTATCTGCACCCTGGGTAAATGTGGCGGCTGGGACAGAGGCGGAAGGCGTTACAGCACATGTCCTACAACTATTGCTGGACATTGCCCTGCCCATGTGGCCTACTCTGCTTACTCCACCACCTAGCAGTAAGACTTGTACCAGCAACTTCAACACAGCCAGGGGGAAAAGTCAGTAGGCTTCTCAAACTCATCATTTTGGGGGACAAGTTCCATACTGCAAAGGAACTATGGACAGGGATTAAACAAGAGACCGATGAGTGGTTGGTGCCACTGAACCTAAATCCTGGCCTGGTGGTGTGCGATAACAGGCGAAATCTGGTAGCAGCTCTAGACCTAGCTGGTTTGATGCACAATCCTTGCCTGGCACGTGTTAAATTTAGTGGTGCACATCTTTCTTAAAAATTACCCATATGTGAGCTGCTGCAGAAATTGTAGGCTGTCTGTGCACGCTTATGGCGTTCACACCCTGCAGCTACTCGCCTGTCTGCGCTGCAGCGTCACGCCAGCCTTCTCGCTCAGCGCCTCATATGCGACGTATCAAAAAGGTGAAACACAAAAGTTGAATACGCTGTAGAGACTGTGAGCAGAAGCAATACTGGAGTTTCAGCTGCAGCACGCACGAGTGAGTCGCTCTGCGGAACAACACTTCACCATCATGTCGTGAACACACAACGCAGCTGTGGCACCACCTCGGAATGGAGGGTTACCATGGCTGAAATGTGAAAAAGAATTTCATCAGCACCTCCACAACATCCAGCACCAACATCTGATACGGTCCGTACAACCAGGTGCCAGCGTTATAACAGCATGGTGGAAGAGTACGTGTCCATGTCCACACGTCTGCGCGTACTAAGTGATGGGTCTGCCCATTTAACTTTTTGGTTTCCAAACTGGACCTATGGCCTAGGCTTGTACTTTTTGACTTGGAAGTGCTAGCATGCCCTGTGGTAAGTGTAATGTTGGAATGTGTGTTTATCACAGCAGGGGGATGTAATCACACATAAGCGCATCCACCTGTCCAAAGCGAACGTGGGCACTCTCACATTCATTAAAATAAACCAGGAGTGGAGCCCACAGGACTTGTCTGTACCTTTGGTTGACCAGACAAATGTATCATCTGCACCCAGACATTGTTATATTCTATTTAGCGTTCATTTTATTTTGGGGCCTCACCAAAAAGGAAGAGAAAAAAATCCACAAAAATAATGTTGGATACCATCTGCCCTGCCTCTTCCACCTACACCGCAATGTCCACCTACTGCTGGTCCACCTACACCACCTCCTCCTCTACTTGGACATCCGACTACTGTATCTACATTGTTCTCTTTTAATTTTAGTTTATACTTTGTTTTTTAAAGTGCTGTCTCTAAAAAAAAAAAAAAAAGTAATAAAAAACCCACACAAACTGTGTTGGATCCCTCATCCCCTGCCTCTTCCACGCGATGTCTGCCTCAAGCACGAAAGTTCAAGACCACATTGGCTTCTATTGGCTGTGAGCTGGTCTCATTATGCTGGGAAGGGCCCAATAAACATTAACCTTTTCAGCCTATTAATCAGTCAACAGTTGTCTGCTTTTTCTTTGCTGGTAATTAAAAAATGGGTGGACTCCCCCAAAAAATGAATTGGGGTCCCCTCCATTTTTAATAACCAGCTAAGGCAAAACAGACAGCTAAGGGCTGATATTAAAAAAGCTGTGAAAGTCCATGGATATTGGCCCCTTCCCACACTAATAAGACTAGTCCTCAGCCGCACGGGAAATGGAGCATCTATTAGAAGCGCTAATTCTTGCGCTTTGAATCAGCTCTTCCTGATTGATTTTGTGCAGTGGCAATTGGGGCAATATATAAGTATAATTACAACTGTGATGTGTCAAAAATCACAGCTGACATCAAGCCCAGGGTTAGTAAAAGAGATGTCTATGAAACACCCCGATTACTAACACTAAGTAAAAATAGGGAAACACACACAGATTAAAACCATGTATTTTAAATATAAAAACAGACACCCTCTTTCACCCGTTTATTTACCAAAAAAAACACCTGCAGGTCCAATGTAATCCACAAGGTTCGGCGTATTCCACATCAAATTCCCAAGACGATCCCCGCCTGCAATACATACAGAGGCCACAGTGACATCATAAAACGTGACTCCTCCCCGTGTCCGCCGTACACACACTAAGGGTGGCATGGAAGCCGCCACCTAAGTCTGGTAAGCCTGGTATTAAACTCCAAGGGACTTGGTCCTTTAGCCCACTGGGATTTATCTTTTCACAGTGAGCAGGCTAAATCCAAGTGTCCAGAAGGACCTGTCCATTTGTCCACTAAGTCTGGTATTAAACCACTCCAAGGGACCTGGTCCTTTAGCCAACTTGGATTTACCTTTCTACAGTATCACCTGTAGAGCGCCCCTATATACAGCATCACCTGGAGAGTGCCCCTATACACAGCTTCACCTGGAGAGTGCCCCTATATACAGCATCACCTGGAGAGTGCCCCTATATACAGCATCACCTGGAGAGTGCCCCTATACACAGCTTCACCTGGAGAGTGCCCGTATATACAGCATCACCTGGAGAGTGCCCCTATATACAGCATCACCTGGAGAGTGCCCCTATATACAGCATCACCTGGAGAGCGCCCCTATATACTGCATCTCCTGGAGAGTGCCCCTATATACAGCATCACCTGGAGAGCGCCCCTATATACAGCATCACCTGGAGAGCGCCCATATATACAGCATCACCTGGAGAGCGCCCCTATATACAGCATCACCTGGAGAGCGCCCCTATATACAGCATCACCTGGAGAGCGCCCCTATATACAGTATCACCTGGAGAGCGCCCCTATATACAGCATCACCTGGAGAGCGCCCCTATATACAGCATCACCTGGAGAGTGCTCGTATATACAGCATCACCTGGAGAGCCCCTATATACAGCATCACCTGGAGAGCGCCCATATATACAGCATCACCTGGAGAGCACCCCTATATACAGCATCACCTGGAGAGTGCTCGTATATACAGCATCACCTGGAGAGCGCCCCTATATACAGCATCACCTGGAGAGCACCCCTATATACAGCATCACCTGGAGAGCGCCCCTATATACAGCATCACCTGGAGAGCGCCCCTATATACAGCATCACCTGGAGAGTACCCCTATATACAGCATCACCTGGAGAGTGCCCCTATACACAGCTTCACCTGTAGAGTGCCCGTATATACAGCATCACCTGGAGAGTGCCCCTATATACAGCATCACCTGGAGAGTGCCCCTATATACAGCATCACCTGGAGAGCGCCCCTATATACTGCATCTCCTGGAGAGTGCCCCTATATACAGCATCACCTGGAGAGCGCCCCTATATACAGCATCACCTGGAGAGCGCCCATATATACAGCATCACCTGGAGAGCGCCCCTATATACAGCATCACCTGGAGAGCGCCCCTATATACAGCATCACCTGGAGAGCGCCCCTATATACAGTATCACCTGGAGAGCGCCCCTATATACAGCATCACCTGGAGAGCGCCCCTATATACAGCATCACCTGGAGAGTGCTCGTATATACAGCATCACCTGGAGAGCCCCTATATACAGCATCACCTGGAGAGCGCCCATATATACAGCATCACCTGGAGAGCACCCCTATATACAGCATCACCTGGAGAGTGCTCGTATATACAGCATCACCTGGAGAGCGCCCCTATATACAGCATCACCTGGAGAGCACCCCTATATACAGCATCACCTGGAGAGCGCCCCTATATACAGCATCACCTGGAGAGCGCCCCTATATACAGCATCACCTGGAGAGTACCCCTATATACAGCATCACCTGGAGAGCACCCCTATATACAGCATCACCTGGAGAGCGCCCCTATATACAGCATCACCTGGAGAGCGCCCCTATATACAGCATCAGCTGGAGAGCACCCCTATATACAGCATCACCTGGAGAGCGCCCCTATATGCACCATCACCTGGAGAGCACCCCTATATACAGCATCACCTGGAGAGCACCCCTATATACAGCATCACCTGGAAAGCGCCCCTATATACAGCATCACCTGGAGAGCGCCCCTATATACAGCATCACCTGGAGAGCGCCCCTATATGCACCATCACCTGGAGAGTACCCCTATATACAGCATCACCTGGAGAGCACCCCTATATACAGCATCACCTGGAGAGTACCCCTATATACAGCATCACCTGGAGAGCGCCCCTATATGCACCATCACCTGGAGAGTGCTCGTATATACAGCATCACCTGTAGAGCGCCCTATATACAGCATCACCTGGAGAGCGCCCCTATATACAGTATTGTGGCGCCCCAGGGTCCTGGTCATCACAGTGGCATTGCTTTCCTCACGGGAAGAGTGATGTTACGCTTGAGGGCAAGAAGGGATAACTAACCAGGCAACACAAGCATGCAACGCATTCACACTCCAGGCCACCAGGGGGGGCTTTTGATCCTATTTACTAGAGTTTCAGTCAGTTCCTGTCAGAGAGACAGAGGGGAAGGAAGCAGAAAGATGTGCTAGAAAGAGAGATTGCCAGAAGGGAACTTGTCGTGGAATATCAGCTAGGTGGAGCTGGTACGATAGAAGAATAGCTAAGCAGATGTGGGGGTCTGCAGCTCCTGGCAGAAAGAGGAAACTGCATACCTCCCAACCATCCCAGATCCCGCGGGACTGTCCTGATTTTGACAGTCAGCCCCGCGATCCCGGGAGGGACATTAGTTGTCCCGCACTAGGTGCCTAGGGCGGGTGTTGTGAATTTGCTTTTTGCTCCCTCTAGTGGTTACTAGTTTTTTGACTCTGGTTTTTCTGTCATTCCTTTTATCCGCACCTGGGTCGTTAGTTAGGGGTGTTGCTATATAAGCTCCCTGGACCTTCAGTTCAATGCCTGGCAACGTAGTTATCAGAGCTAGTCTGCTGTGCTCTTGTCTACTGTTCCTGGTTCCAGTTATTTCAGCTAAGTCTGCCTTTTGCTTTTTGCTATTTGTTTTGGTTTTGTATTTTTGTCCAGCTTGTTCCTAATCTATATCCTGACCTTTGCTGGAAGCTCTAGGGGGCTGGTGTTCTCCCCCCGGACCGTTAGACGGTTCGGGGGTTCTTGAATTTCCAGTGTGGATTTTGATAGGGTTTTTGTTGACCATATAAGTTACCTTTCTTTATTCTGCTATCAGTAAGCGGGCCTCTCTGTGCTAAACCTGGTTCATTTCTGTGTTTGTCATTTCCTCTTACCTCACCGTCATTATTTGTGGGGGGCTTCTATCCAGCTTTGGGGTCCTCTTCTCTGGAGGCAAGAAAGGTCTTTGTTTTCCTCTACTAGGGGTAGCTAGATTCTCCGGCTGGCGCGTGTCATCTAGAATCAACGTAGGAATGATCCCCGGCTACTTCTAGTGTTGGCGTTAGGAGTAGATATATGGTCAACCCAGTTACCACTGCCCTATGAGCTGGATTTTTGTATTCTGCAGACTTCCACGTTCCTCTGAGACCCTCGCCATTGGGGTCATAACAGTTTGCCAGGCCAGTATTAAATGTTTAATGCATTGCAGAAGAGGGATTATAAGAAAGAAGATTCTGAGTTTTTTTTTTTTTTTTTTCTTCTTCCCCTTTACCTCAGAGTGGCTATGCTTGCTGCAGACATGAATGTCCAGACCTTGATTACAAGTGTGGACCAGCTGGCTACTCGTGTGCAGGGCATACAAGACTATGTTATCAGAAATCCTAGGTCAGAACCTAAAATACCGATTCCTGAACTGTTTTCCGGAGACAGGTTTAAGTTTAGGAATTTCGTGAATAATTGTAAATTGTTTTTGTCCCTGAGACCCTGTTCATCAGGAGATTCTGCTCAGCAAGTAAAAATAGTTATTTCGTTCTTACGGGGCGACCCTCAGGATTGGGCTTTTTCGCTGGCGCCAGGAGATCCGGCATTGGCTGATCTTGATGCGTTTTTTCTGGCGCTCGGTTTACTTTATGAGGAACCCAATCTTGAGATTCAGGCAGAAAAGGCCTTGCTGTCTATGTCTCAGGGGCAGGACGAGGCTGAAGTGTATTGCCAAAAATTTCGGAAATGGTCCGTGCTGACACATTGGAACGAGTGTGCACTGGCCGCTAATTTTAGAAATGGCCTTTCTGAAGCCATTAAGAATGTTATGGTGGGTTTTCCCATTCCCACAGGTCTGAATGATACTATGGCACTGGCTATTCAAATTGACCGGCGGTTGCGGAAGCGCAAAACCGCAAATTCCCTCATGGTGTTGTCTGAACAGACACCTGATTTAATGCAATGTGATAGAATCCTGACTAGAAATGAGCGGAAAATTCATAGACGCCGGAATGGCTTGTGCTACTACTGTGGTGATTCTACACATGTTATCTCAGCATGCTCTAAACGTATAGCTAAGGTTGTTAGTCCTGTCACCGTTGGTAATTTGCAACCTAAATTTATTCTGTCTGTAACTTTGATTTGCTCACTGTCATCTTATCCTGTCATGGCGTTTGTAGATTCAGGTGCTGCCCTGAGTCTTATGGATCTGTCATTTGCTAAGCACTGTGGTTTTACTCTTGAACCATTAGAAAATCCTATTCCTCTTAGGGGTATTGATGCTACACCATTGGCAGCAAATAAACCGCAGTATTGGACACAGGTTACCATGTGCATGACTCCTGAACACCGCGAGGTGATACGTTTCCTGGTTTTACATAAAATGCATGATTTGGTTGTTTTGGGGCTGCCATGGTTACAGACCCATAATCCAGTCCTGGACTGGAAGGCTATGTCAGTCTCAAGTTGGGGCTGTCGTGGTATTCATGAGGATTCCCTGCCTGTGTCTATTGCTTCTTCTACGCCTTCGGAAGTTCCGGAGTATTTGTCTGATTATCAGGATGTCTTCAGTGAGTCTGAGTCCAGTGCACTGCCTCCTCATAGGGACTGTGACTGTGCTATAGATTTGATCCCAGGCAGTAAATTTCCTAAGGGAAGACTGTTTAATCTGTCGGTACCTGAACATACCGCTATGCGTTCATATATCAAGGAGTCTCTGGAGAAAGGACATATTCGTCCGTCTTCTTCCCCTCTTGGTGCGGGATTCTTTTTTGTGGCAAAAAAGGACGGATCTTTGAGACCTTGTATTGATTATCGGCTTTTAAATAAGATCACTGTCAAATTTCAGTATCCTTTACCGCTGTTGTCTGACTTGTTTGCCCGGATTAAGGGTGCCAAGTGGTTCACCAAGATAGACCTTCGTGGTGCGTACAACCTTGTGCGCATTAAGCAAGGTGATGAATGGAAAACCGCATTCAATACGCCCGAAGGTCATTTTGAGTACTTGGTGATGCCTTTTGGGCTCTCCAATGCGCCTTCAGTTTTTCAGTCCTTTATGCATGACATTTTCCGGAAGTATCTGGATAAATTTTTGATTGTTTATCTGGATGATATTTTGTTTTTTTCTGATAATTGGGATTCGCATGTGGAGCAGGTCAGGTTGGTCTTTAAAATTTTGCGTGAAAATTCTTTGTTTGTCAAGGGCTCAAAGTGTCTCTTTGGTGTACAGAAGGTTCCCTTTTTGGGGTTCATTTTTTCCCCTTCTGCTGTGGAGATGGACCCAGTCAAGGTCCGAGCTATTCTTGATTGGACTCAGCCCTCGTCAGTTAAGAGTCTTCAGAAGTTCTTGGGCTTCGCTAACTTCTACCGTCGTTTTATCGCTAATTTTTCTAGCATTGTGAAACCTTTGACGGATATGACCAAGAAGGGCTCCGATGTAGCTAACTGGGCTCCTGCTGCCGTGGAGGCTTTCCAGGAGTTGAAACGCCGGTTTACTTCGGCGCCTGTTTTGTGCCAGCCTGACGTCTCACTTCCCTTTCAGGTTGAGGTGGATGCTTCGGAGATTGGGGCAGGGGCCGTTTTGTCGCAGAGAGGCCCTGGTTGCTCTGTTATGAAACCTTGTGCCTTTTTCTCTAGGAAGTTTTCGCCTGCCGAGCGAAATTATGATGTGGGCAATCGGGAGTTGTTGGCCATGAAATGGGCATTTGAGGAGTGGCGTCATTGGCTCGAGGGTGCTAAGCATCGTGTGGTGGTCTTGACTGATCACAAAAATCTGATGTATCTCGAGTCTGCTAAACGCCTTAATCCGAGACAGGCCCGCTGGTCATTGTTTTTCTCCCGCTTTGATTTTGTTGTCTCGTATTTACCAGGTTCAAAGAATGTGAAGGCCGATGCTCTTTCTAGGAGCTTTGTGCCTGATGCTCCTGGAGTCGCTGATCCTGTTGGTATTCTTAAAGATGGAGTTATCTTGTCAGCTATTTCTCCGGATCTGCGACGTGTGTTGCAGAGATTTCAGGCTGATAGGCCTGAGTCTTGTCCACCTGACAGACTGTTTGTCCCGGATAAGTGGACCAGCAGAGTCATTTCCGAGGTTCATTCCTCGGTGTTGGCAGGTCACCCGGGAATTTTTGGCACCAGAGATCTGGTGGCCAGGTCCTTTTGGTGGCCTTCCTTGTCAAGGGATGTGCGGTCATTTGTGCAGTCCTGTGGGACTTGTGCTCGAGCTAAGCCTTGCTGTTCTCGTGCCAGCGGTTTGCTCTTGCCCTTGCCTGTCCCGAAGAGACCTTGGACACATATCTCCATGGATTTCATTTCTGATCTTCCGCTATCTCAGGGCATGTCCGTTATCTGGGTGATATGTGATCGCTTCTCCAAGATGGTCCATTTGGTTCCTTTGCCTAAGCTGCCTTCCTCTTCCGATCTGGTTCCTGTGTTTTTCCAGAACGTGGTTCGTTTGCACGGCATCCCTGAGAATATTGTGTCAGACAGAGGATCCCAGTTCGTTTCCAGGTTCTGGCGATCCTTTTGTAGTAGGATGGGCATTGATTTGTCGTTTTCGTCTGCTTTCCATCCTCAGACTAATGGACAGACGGAGCGAACCAATCAGACTTTGGAGGCTTATTTGAGGTGTTTTGTCTCTGCTGATCAGGACGATTGGGTGACATTCTTACCGTTGGCTGAGTTTGCCCTTAATAATCGGGCTAGTTCCGCCACCTTGGTTTCGCCTTTTTTCTGCAACTCTGGTTTCCATCCTCGCTTTTCTTCGGGTCATGTGGAGCCTTCTGACTGTCCTGGGGTGGATTCTGTGGTGGATAGGTTGCAGCAGATCTGGAATCATGTGGTGGACAACTTGAAGTTGTCACAGGAGAAGGCTCAGCGCTTTGCCAACCGCCGCCGCGGTGTGGGTCCCCGACTACGCGTTGGGGATTTGGTATGGCTTTCTTCCCGCTTTGTTCCTATGAAGGTCTCCTCTCCCAAATTTAAACCTCGTTTTATTGGGCCTTACAAGATATTGGAAATCCTTAATCCTGTATCTTTTCGTCTGGATCTTCCTGTGTCGTTTGCTATTCACAATGTATTTCATAGGTCCTTGTTGCGGCGGTACATTGTGCCTGTAGTTCCTTCTGCTGAGCCTCCTGCTCCGGTGTTGGTTGAGGGCGAGTTGGAGTACGTGGTGGAGAAGATCTTGGATTCTCGCCTCTCCAGGCGGAGGCTTCAGTACCTGGTCAAGTGGAAGGGCTATGGTCAGGAGGATAATTCCTGGGTGTTCGCCTCTGATGTTCATGCGGCCGATTTAGTTCGTGCCTTTCATGCCGCTCATCCTGATCGCCCTGGTGGTCGTGGTGAGGGTTCGGTGACCCCTCACTAAGGGGGGGGTACTGTTGTGAATTTGCTTTTTGCTCCCTCTAGTGGTTACTAGTTTTTTGACTCTGGTTTTTCTGTCATTCCTTTTATCCGCACCTGGGTCGTTAGTTAGGGGTGTTGCTATATAAGCTCCCTGGACCTTCAGTTCAATGCCTGGCAACGTAGTTATCAGAGCTAGTCTGCTGTGCTCTTGTCTACTGTTCCTGGTTCCAGTTATTTCAGCTAAGTCTGCCTTTTGCTTTTTGCTATTTGTTTTGGTTTTGTATTTTTGTCCAGCTTGTTCCTAATCTATATCCTGACCTTTGCTGGAAGCTCTAGGGGGCTGGTGTTCTCCCCCCGGACCGTTAGACGGTTCGGGGGTTCTTGAATTTCCAGTGTGGATTTTGATAGGGTTTTTGTTGACCATATAAGTTACCTTTCTTTATTCTGCTATCAGTAAGCGGGCCTCTCTGTGCTAAACCTGGTTCATTTCTGTGTTTGTCATTTCCTCTTACCTCACCGTCATTATTTGTGGGGGGCTTCTATCCAGCTTTGGGGTCCTCTTCTCTGGAGGCAAGAAAGGTCTTTGTTTTCCTCTACTAGGGGTAGCTAGATTCTCCGGCTGGCGCGTGTCATCTAGAATCAACGTAGGAATGATCCCCGGCTACTTCTAGTGTTGGCGTTAGGAGTAGATATATGGTCAACCCAGTTACCACTGCCCTATGAGCTGGATTTTTGTATTCTGCAGACTTCCACGTTCCTCTGAGACCCTCGCCATTGGGGTCATAACAGGCGGGGACAATGCAGAGGGCGGCAACTGAGCAAGGTTTGTGGCTGGTTTTTTTTTGTTTGTTTTTTTTATAAAAGCTGGGTCACCTCCCGACCGTCCCCGCCCCCCCGCCCCCACCCCCCGGCCGCCTCCCACCCACCCTCCTTGAAGACGATATTTACCCTGCTCCAGCGATGCCTGGTATCGGCTTCTGCAGCGCTCCTGAATGAGCGGTCACGTGGTACCGCTCATTATAGGTCATGAATATGCGCATATTCATGACCTTAATGAGGTATCACCTGACCGCTCACCCAGGAAGAAGGTGCTGAGCCGTGAGCCGGGAGTCGGCGGGACAGAGCGAGAGGGATGGCCGTGCGGTGAGGAACAGGTAAGTATGAGGGACGGGGGACAGGGGAGGGGAGATGAAGGAGGACGGTAAGCCGCGCCATTCAAGATGGGAGCGTGGGGGAGTGTGGGGGGAGCGGGTGGAGAGATGAGCCATGCATACAGGGGTGTCATTATACAGTATTAAGCATCACGTGGGATCATTATACAGTATGGAGCATCATGTGCAGCCATTATACAGTATTGAGCATCATGTGCAGCCAGTATACAGTATGGAGCATCATGTGCAGCCAGTATACAGTATGGAGCATCATGTGCAGCCAGTATACAGTATGGAGCATCATGTGCGGTCATCATACAGTATGGGGCATCATGTGGGATCATTATACAGTATGAAGCATCATGTGGGATCATTATACAGTATGCAGCATCATGTGCGGTTATTATACAGTATGGAGCATCATGTGCGGTCATTATACAGTATGGAGCATCATGTGCGGTCATTATACAGTATGGAGCATCATGTGGGGTCATTATACAGTATGCAGCATCATGTGCGGTCATTATACAGTATGGAGCATCACGTGCAGTCAGTATACAGTATGGAGCATCATGTGGGGCCATTATACAGTATGGAGCATCATGTGCAGCCAGTATACAGTATGGAGCATCATGTGGGATAATTATACAGTATGCAGCATCATGTGCGGTCATTATACAGTATGGAGCATCATGTGTGGTCATTATACAGTATGGAGCATCATGTGCGGTCACTATACAGTATGGAGCATCATGTGCGGTCATTATACTGTATGCAGCATCATGTGCGGTCATTATACAGTATGGAGCATCATGTGCGGCCATTATACAGTATGGAGCATCATGTGTGGTCATTATACAGTATGGAGCATCATGTGGGGTCATTATACAGTATGCAGCATCATGTGCGGTCATTATACAGTATGGAGCATCATGTGGGGTCATTACACAGTATGCAGCATCATGTGCGGTCATTATACAGTATGGAGAATCATGTGGGGCCATTATACAGTATTGGGCATCATGTGGGGTCATTATACAGTATGGAGCATCATGTGTGGCCATTATACAGTATGGGGCATCATGTGTGGCCATTATACAGTATGGAGAATCATGTGGGGCCATTATACAGTCTCTAGGCACACATGACCTGATTCTTCAGGCTTAAGTAGATCCTGTTCGTGACGCCAAGTTGGAGCGCCCCCACACCGCCGCAGGGCCGAGGGGTACCCGGAGCCGGGCCTCTGAGTCTCTGCTCTGGGGGTTGTCACGGTGGCTAGACCCGGTCCGTGGCCCTGTCCGTCAGTGGGGGACGTCCGGTGAAATAGGTGGTAGTAATGGTAGCGATGTAACGGTGCGGTTGTGGGGTGTAAGTCGCGGTAAATAACGAGGACACCAGTTTGCAGTCTCTTTACCTCTTTACTGGAGATCTCTGAGTCCTCAGTCCAGAATACGGTTCACCAGGCTGCGCAAGTCCGGCCGGTCCAATGGCACCTCCAGAGCCCTCCTCTCAGGTGGAAATCTGTGCCTTCCTTCTAGCGCTATGTGTTGTAGTCCTTCCCTGCTGTGCTCACGGAAAGTGACCCCACAATGGTTGTGTCTGTTTCTTAAGTTCCCTCACAACTCGATTTGATGTTCCTCTGTAATCCACCCCTTCCCTGTATTCAGGTTGGAATGGCACCCGTTTGTCAGGTAGGCCTGGAGTTCTTCCGGGACCCTAGAGACGCCCCTCTCCCGCAATTGCCCCCCAAGACTTCATAGGTGATATGTGGTAGACAGCCCGCCTGAGACCGACTGTCCTGCCGCTGTTTGGAGTATGGCTTGAAGCTGTATTCTAATCCACTCCCTCGGCGTTCCGGCCACCGGTATTGCGCCTCAGCAAGGTGCTGCCTCTTTCAGCACAACCCCTGCTGGTATTCTCCTTCTGCTTGATCTCGTTTCTCACTCAGCACAATCTGTCTCGCTTCTAGTCCTTTCCTTGAGTCCCGCCGCTTCCAGGAGCCTGCGCGGACCCGTTACGTTCTTTCAATGCCAAGCCTCTGCCAGGATCCCACCCCTGGCAGAGACCCTACAGTCTCTCCCTTCACAACACCCCCTGCCACAGGGTGTTGCTCCGTTCAATCCCGTCAGCGTTCTCTCTAACTTTCTGCCTGACCCCCAGTTTACCCACTATGGTGGGGAGTGGCCTAATGAATAGCACCCTTAGCTCCCCCCGGAGGCCCAGCTGTGAAACATATTGGTGTCTGTGATACCTGATTGGAGGAACTCCTTCGGTGCCATCGAACGTACCATGGCTCCCCTTAGCGGCAGAGCCACAGTACTGCAACGACCAGAACTCTGGGGCGCTGCACTCCCCCCTGGTTAAACACAGTACTCCGGGACTGGGAAGAAAAACAACAATACAGATTAGCAAAAAGACATACAATTTTGTTGAGTGCAAAACGATAAGTATACTTGAACAGGCTTCCCTTTATGGGAGGTGAGGACACTTTTAACGTTACAAACATGGTCAACATTATAAATTACAGGCTATGCATAACTCCTGTTACCCAACCGGGTATTCTACTTAGTGCAAATTCTGGAACAATAAATTAACATTGCCTTTAGGAAACATACACTCTTAGTTTACCAAAGGCCTTCCTATAATCACATTACAGGGTAAGGTAACTTCACATTCTCCTACTTTGAACCTGCAGGACCGCCTGTCCCTATGGCACCAGACCTACTGCCTCTCCTTTCTTTTACAGGACCGCCCTGTTCATCCAGGGCCTACTGCCTTTCTCTACTATACATGGTATAGACATAACATTCCTTTCGTTTAAAGAACTCTGAGCCAGCTCTACTCGGCTCCTTTAAGGACTCACTCTCTAACCCCTACGGGTTCGCCTTCTGTCCTTAGTAACAAAGTAACTTTCAATGGGGACGCGGGGTTTACCTTCTATCCTCACCTTCATTATTACTTTGCTTACTTTCAACTATGCAGACCTCTATCTCTACCCCTACGGGCTCTCTGCATCTTTTCTTTCTGCAAAACATTATTTAGACATTTCAACAAATCCAACACATATAACTTAGCATGTAAAACAGTTACATTTCTTTTCAAGGCATCATTATGGCATTACTGTTCTGCAACAGTATCTCTCTCAAGTTCAGTTTCTCACATCCCCTTTAAGAGGAGACCAAGTCTTTCTAAGGTAGCTCGTCTTCTCAGCCTACCGGCCCATGCAAAGGTTCCGGCATGGTATCTTCGCAAAGTGTCTTTAACTAGAACCAGTAGGGAGCACCCTTAAGAAGGTGCAAACCATTTACAATAAGTTTGTATCACGCACGGTCCATGATTACAGCAGTTCTTTCAACTTTTGTGCAAACTTGAAGAAAAAATAAACAAAACAAAAAGCAGAAGAAGGGATCCCGGGTAAACAAAGGGATCCCTTTAAGAGTTTAACCCTAGTCGGGTTGTAGCAGCAAAACAGGAAAACAAACAGTTAACTATGTACATTCTCGTGGTTCCGAGGTTTATTCTTGTAGTAGGTTGCAAGGCATCAGTTGGTAGTGAACACTTCCTGGCCTGGGAAGATCTGTGTTCAACTTCTCATCCGTTGCGGTATCAATGTCACTAATCGGTCTTTCAGGTATAATCTGGGTTCGAATGTCAATTTTGGTGGTAGGTTCAGTGGTAGAGATAATGCACTCTGTAGTAGTAGTGCTGGGACTCGTCGGTTCAGAGGTAGTCTTAGTCAGGGCAGCAGGTAACGCTGCTGCAAGATCAGTCACTGGAACGGAGTCAGTAGCGGTGGCACTAGCAGTCACTGGAGTGGTGTCAATCATCAGGGCAGGGTCGTTCTTCCTACCTGCTTCCGATGCGGTTCCTCCGGGGCCGGTCTGCTCCGTCTCCGCTGGGGTCTGGAACGCTGGTTGCGGGGCCTTGTGCTGCGACACTGTCATCTCTGCTTGCAGCACCTCGCTTTCCGGCAGGGCCTTGCTTTCTGGCTTCGGAGCGCTGGAACTTCTTTCTTGCTCCGGACCAGAAGAGGCTGCCGACAGACGTCTGGCGAGGCTCCCGATGATGGTCTTCTTCCACCCGGTCTCAGTGCTCAGCTGCATCCGCCGGCGTTGGTGGATCAGCTCGTCCGCTCCGGTCTGCAGGAGGTCAGCGTCAACTGTGGAGGTCTGGCTGCGGTGCCTCTCCGGGTAGCTGGGGGAGTCCTCGGCTCCGACCCCACGCTCCGGCTCCGGGCGGCTGGCCATGGCGTCCTCCATGTTGCTTGCTTCTTCTTCCTGGTCTTTTTCCCGCTCTCTCCTTCGTGGGCGGTTTCGTTTTCTCTGCCTCCGCCCTCCATTGAGGATTAGGAGGCGGATCTCTGCTGCTGACGGACACGTCCTCACTGTGCAGAAATATTTAGACTGGGCGGCCATTGTCCTTCGCGCTCTCCAGCTTGTCTACGCCCACTTCACGCCCCTCTTCTTCCCCTGCGCCTCTCCTCAGCGCTGCAATGGCGGCGGTTTTGGCGGGAACTTCTCTCGGTCAATGGCAATTCACAGTCTCTCAAGAAAGCACAGTCCAAGCACAACAAAGTACAGTCTCTAGGCACACATGACCTGATTCTTCAGGCTTAAGTAGATCCTGTTCGTGACGCCAAGTTGGAGCGCCCCCACACCGCCGCAGGGCCGAGGGGTACCCGGAGCCGGGCCTCTGAGTCTCTGCTCTGGGGGTTGTCACGGTGGCTAGACCCGGTCCGTGGCCCTGTCCGTCAGTGGGGGACGTCTGGTGAAATAGGTGGTAGTAATGGTAGCGATGTAACGGTGCGGTTGTGGGGTGTAAGTCGCGGTAAATAACGAGGACACCAGTTTGCAGTCTCTTTACCTCTTTACTGGAGATCTCTGAGTCCTCAGTCCAGAATACGGTTCACCAGGCTGCGCAAGTCCGGCCGGTCCAATGGCACCTCCAGAGCCCTCCTCTCAGGTGGAAATCTGTGCCTTCCTTCTAGCGCTATGTGTTGTAGTCCTTCCCTGCTGTGCTCACGGAAAGTGACCCCACAACGGTTGTGTCTGTTTCTTAAGTTCCCTCACAACTCGATTTGATGTTCCTCTGTAATCCACCCCTTCCCTGTATTCAGGTTGGAATGGCACCCGTTTGTCAGGTAGGCCTGGAGTTCTTCCGGGACCCTAGAGACGCCCCTCTCCCGCAATTGCCCCCCAAGACTTCATAGGTGATATGTGGTAGACAGCCCGCCTGAGACCGACTGTCCTGCCGCTGTTTGAAGTATGGCTTGAAGCTGTATTCTAATCCACTCCCTCGGCGTTCCGGCCACCGGTATTGCGCCTCAGCAAGGTGCTGCCTCTTTCAGCACAACCCCTGCTGGTATTCTCCTTCTGCTTGATCTCGTTTCTCACTCAGCACAATCTGTCTCGCTTCTAGTCCTTTCCTTGAGTCCCGCCGCTTCCAGGAGCCTGCGCGGACCCGTTACGTTCTTTCAATGCCAAGCCTCTGCCAGGATCCCACCCCTGGCAGAGACCCTACAGTCTCTCCCTTCACAACACCCCCTGCCACAGGGTGTTGCTCCGTTCAATCCCGTCAGCGTTCTCTCTAACTTTCTGCCTGACCCCCAGTTTACCCACTATGGTGGGGAGTGGCCTAATGAATAGCACCCTTAGCTCCCCCCGGAGGCCCAGCTGTGAAACATATTGGTGTCTGTGATACCTGATTGGAGGAACTCCTTCGGTGCCATCGAACGTACCATGGCTCCCCTTAGCGGCAGAGCCACAGTACTGCAACGACCAGAACTCTGGGGCGCAGCAGAGAATCATGTGGGGCCATTATACAGTATGGAGCACTGTGTGGCCATATTTTTTTGTTTATAATTATTGTATATGAAACAGTGTGATCAGCAGTGCAAAATGGGTGTGGTTGGGACGTGGATATGGGTGTGACTAATTATGAATGGGTGTGTTCAGAGGCAAACTTTGTCCCTCTTTCCCATCTTCAAAAGTTGGGAGGTATGAAACTGAGAAGGAAAGAACATCATTGACAGGGGCACCCAGGGCCACGGACCGGGTCGCCACTGTGACATCCCCCTGTGAAACGCAGGACCAGATACCGAGTACCCCACGGCCCTGACAGAGTGACTCAGTATCACCTGTAGAGCCCCGCTATATACAGCATCACCTGCACAGTGCCCCTATATACAGTATCACCTGTAGAGCGCCCCATCGTGTTTGTACACAAACCCTACATTTTTTCTGCCAGACTTAGACCCTGTTCACATTACAGTAAGTGGCGCAGTGTGATGTGAACAGTGGGAATTGTTTCCGATGACTTGTCCCTCGTCTGTCCCAGATCTGGCACCGGATGCCGCTGGTCCCGTCTCAGCTGCTCGTCATCAGCCCGGACACGTATACCTGGCTGAGGGGCAGAAGACCATTATCGACCCTAAAATATACATCTACCGCTATAATCTGAGTGCTGTTTTGTGGGGGGCTCAGACATAAGCCCCGACGGGACCACTGAGCCTGAACGCAGCGTGGAAGCCCCTAACAAATACTGAGGAAAAAACTGCCAAATACTGCCTTCGCAGTGATAAACAGGAAGTACATGGGAGTGTCCTGGCAAAAATACAGCGTTCCGCAAAATCAACACACTGGGCAAGCTTCTGTTGTTTTTGCGGCCCCATTGATTTCAATGGGGGCCATGTCCATAAGCTGTGAAAAATATCGAGCAGGCTCAATATTTTTTCACGGCCGTAAATACGGCCCATCCGGCGTAAGGCGCTCCGACAAATTTTAACAGCCTGTTTTTGCAGCCCCATAGAAATCTATTGGGGCCGCAAAAACACGGCAAGCGTAAAAGAAGCCTTACATGGAATCCGCACATGACTGTAGCAATAAAGTTTTGTCAAAGCCAAATCCCAGGAAGTATCAAAAACAAAGCAGCTTTATTGAAAACACAACATAACAAGAGACAAAATCCACAGCTCCAAAAAAACCCATAAAAACAATAGTACAAAAATACCATGAAAAAGAAAAACACAGATAATCTAATTCACACTATAGGTGCAGAAATGCTGCAAAAGTCTGCAACACCAAAAGCTCATCGTCTGCACATGGCCTTACAGGGAACGTGTCAGGTTTGAGTTCATTGATTGGACTTAATGTTGAAAAGTTTATTCATAAATAAGCGTCTAAAATGAATGCGTGTGTGTGAGGTGGTGGGCTCTGCCGGCACAGGGGCAGTATGAGAAATCTCACTAGCACAGTGTGCCTTGTCGTGCGCACCTATGGCCACCAGGTGGCGCCCACGTAACACGCTCTATCTGTACGGTAGACAGAGCGGGAGTGCGTGACGTCATGACTGTGCGACCTACGGAGAGGAGCAATGTGGAAGCTGAAGAGGGAGAGTGCGGGAGGTAATGAGCGCGGGAGGTAATGAGTGCGGGAGGTAATGAGTGCAGGGCGTCATGTCACCGCCCGCGGGTGATGTGCAGAGTGGGGGACAGTGTGAGCTGCTGGGGCTGAGCAGTACTGGAGGAGTATGGCGGTCTTGTACCTGTAGTGACCAGTCAGGCGCCTGAGGTTGGAGCTCGTGCACATGAGGCAGTGCAGCACTTATGTGATGTACATTACCTTGCTATTTCTTTCTATGGAGTTTACTGCACTTTTTTATGTTTTATCGCTGGAGTGCTGCCATTAATCTTAATTAATTAAGTCCCCTTCCCCTAGTGTTATACTCACCAGCCTCCATCTTCATCTGTTACCGGCACCGCTCCGGTCGTCTTCTGCAGGTTGGGACCCGACAGATCTCTCCGGTGTCTGCAGGGCGAGCCGGAGGTCACAACCCAATGTAAGTCCATGGGAGCCAGAACAAGGCCCTAGGCTTACACTGAGAGCTTGTGACCGTTACATAGGACTTCCGGTCAGAGGTTGTGGTCACAAGATGGTGGCTCAGGACCGGAGCGCCGCCGGGAAAAGCTGAAGACGGTGGCTGGTAAGTATAATACTAGGCTCAGGGATCTTACATTAGTGGCAGCACTCCAGCATTGAAATAACAAAAACCACCCTGGTGCGGGGCTTTAAGTACCTTGCTAGCATCCTGTGTGAGCGTCCTTCCTGTGTGTCTCCTGGTCATACATGTGTGTGTGCATAAGGTAGAACAGGAGACCACGAGGACGTGCACACGGGATTCGCCCTGGATCTTGGGAATCCATATGCTGCAAAAAATCTGAAATTGACCTGCAGTTCAAATTTTAGTTTCACAACATGTGGATTTTCCCTGCAGATTTCACTTTTTATTGCATCAAAATTCCTGGCACGTCCACAGTGGACACATGCAGATTTCAATGTGTACTCGGCTCCACAATCTGGACGGGCGCCATTAGTGATGACGTCCTGCCTAGCAGACACCTGCAAACAGACACTGGTCTCATAGGTGACGTGTAAGTCTAAGGGTAGGTGCCCACGATCAGTAAACACTGCGGGTTGGATGCTGCTTACATGCGCAGCGTCCAGATGTTACAGCATAGTGGATGGGATTTCAATAAATTTCACCCGTACAATGTATCACACGGTTCAATGAACACATACGGATTCGCCTGCGTTCAATAACCAGCAGCGCTTTGGACGCAGTGGACATGTGCTGCATCCAGAGCTCTGCCGATTACTGATCGTGTGCACCTACCCTAACACGTCATCACTGAGGACAGAGATTGTCTGCAGTGGTCATGTGGGTTATTTCTGATTTCAGCCGTTGATTCATGATGCTTTA
Source organism: Ranitomeya variabilis (assembly GCF_051348905.1). Taxonomy (NCBI): domain Eukaryota; kingdom Metazoa; phylum Chordata; class Amphibia; order Anura; family Dendrobatidae; genus Ranitomeya; species Ranitomeya variabilis. The sequence continues at coordinate 500,432,063 of NC_135237.1, read as the reverse complement.
CAATAGGCAATGCGATATCACAAAATTTTGAAAAACCCTGATAAACCACCGTAAAGATATAGGGAAGTAAAAGGCTCTCCTTATTTAGCTGAGAAGAAAATGATGATCTGCAGCACCATACCCGGCCTGAGGATTGTTACCTGCAGCACCATACCCGGCCTGAGGATTGTTACCTGCAGCACCATACCCGGCCTGAGGATTGTTACCTGCAGCACCATACCCGGCCTGAGGATTGTTACCTGCAGCACCATACCCGGCCTGAGGATTGTGTTTTTTTTTTTTTAAATTTATAATCCTAATTTCAGACAATACTTTTAAAGCAAACATGAAATCACCAATGTACATTCCCTCTGCTTTTGTGAAGGTGGTGTCACACTAGGTAGTGCAGGAATTTCGTACTTGGGTCATATTGAATAGAATCGGACCTATGCATGGTACTACACGAGTCTCATATGGTCACCTTGATAATTGTGCCACGTTTGTGTTATCAAAGCCAAGGGTTGACTAGACTAGTGAAAGTAAAGCGCCAATTTAATGATATTTTTAGGTCATTGGTATCAGATTGGGATGGTTTGGCACCTGCGTTTCCCCTTCAGCTGTTGGTTGGATGTAAACTGAGAACAGATCCTTACAGCGCTGCTCCATTACCTGTGTTGTGGCCGTTCTCCGGTCTTGGAGCTCGGCTTGGAATGAATATATAAGCGTAGGGCTGAAGTACAGCGGTCACCACACTGTGCATAGCTCTGCTGCTCAGCTCCATCCACTTACATCCAGCCTGATCGATTCATAGGTCATCTGTATCATGTGTTATGTTTTAAGTGTGCAATCTTCTTTATTTCTTTTGGCGTATTGACGGAAAAGCCAAGTGCTGTACTTGCGAAGCTCTGTCATTCCCATAGAGAATGAATTGAGTTGTGGTGCGTGGGCCCGGCCACTTCTCTCATACAGGTCCCCCTCCACCAATCAGCAAGTTATAGGTTATCCTACAGATAGCATGTTTCAGCAGATAACATATTAATAGTTTTTCCTTCACGCTGCCCTGGATTGACAAGTCTCTGCTTATGTGCCCATATAGGCAGACACCTGTCACTCCTGCGCAGCGGGCGGATTTCTAAAGTTTGAGATCACACGGATTGGGCAGCAGATATCGATCGTCGGGATCCCTTTTAAGAATCTGTATTTTATTAGCATTATATCAGGACCCAAGGTCTGGTTCTTCTGTGCGTCCTTTGTGTAGGTCTCTTGGTATTTGGCAGATTAGGCGAGCTGGACTAGAAATCCCTTGTAATGCAATTACTGAGACGATAATGCTACTTGATAGTATTGGGCTGTACAGCACTCGCCTTTGCACTTAATAGGGTTTACTACATATAATATATTAATGACTTATCCTTAAGATAGGTCACTAATATCAGATTATTGGGGTCTAACACCCGGTAGCCCGCTGTTACCAGCTTCACGAGTGGCCAGATATATGCGCTGTATGATTGAAATAGGAGCTGATCTGCAGTATTGTGGCTGCGCGGGTCTGCCGCACCGTGGCTGCGCGGGTCTGCCGCACCGTGGCTGCGCGGGTCTGCCGCACCGTGGCTGCGCGGGTCTGCCGCACCGTGGCTGCGCGGGTCTGCCGCACCGTGGCTGCGCGGGTCTGCCGCACCGTGGCTGCGCGGGTCTGCCGCACCGTGGCTGCGCGGGTCTGCCGCACCGTGGCTGCGCGGGTCTGCCGCACCGTGGCTGCGCGGGTCTGCCGCACCGTGGCTGCGCGGGTCTGCCGCTTGATCTGCCGTCTTGTCCGCACCCACATTAGCTCCATTTAATGGGGTAAATCCATGTGTGGTTACTTGTTGCGTGTTTACCCCAAAGTGCCGTGGTTTTCGTATCTGCAGAAAAATCCACTTCCACTGTCATGAGTGGCAGCCTGATACTTATTGACAGTAATCTGAACATTTTCTCAGAAGATTGTTTCTTCGTTTACGGAAAAAAAAATTCCAATATGCCCTAAGATTGTGTAAGGACTAATGGCATTACACGGGTATTAAATAGTATTGGTCTTCTCATATCTGCCAAAAGGGACCTTTTAGGTGCCACCTAAGCTCCAAGACCCACAATAGGTGGTAGGGACACACCATAAGCTGATGATGACACTTAGTTTTCAATTTATTAATACATTTCTAGGAAGACAAGATGCTCTAGACTTATTTCACAGGCGATCCAAGCATTTTCTATAGCAGATCTGTTCGGAGAGGCATCAGATCCCTACTGATCCCTATCCTGCTGTGTGTGCATCCTGGGCAGTCTCCCTGTTATGTCTTGTGTTATGGCAAATCTCCAATCTAGCAGTGACAATAACAGCTTGTATCTGAGAATCGTCAGGATACTCTCCAGGATTTCCATACTACAGAGCTACCTGTACATTATCATTCAGAGCAGTCAGCAGGATTTCACTCCCCCAGAACTATTTTATATGTACATGTAGCTCCTTCAAGGACAAGTCCAACAATACCTTTATATGGCCAATCCATACAATAGTTACTGAGAAGTCAGCGTTTTAATTAATATGCAAATTCGGCTGAATATCTATGATAGATCTGAAGCCTCGGTCACTCCATCTCTATTCCCCATCCTTCACTGTCACCTCCTCCTTGACTTATGGCCTCTATGCTGTGTGACTTCAGTCAAGAAGGAAGAGGAGGTGGTGCTGGGCAGTGACTATAGCTGGAGTGACCGAGGCTTCAGATCTACAGTAGCCCTTTACATATCAGTTTCAACACAGATTCCTCAGTAATGCAAGAACGAACTGGCCGTGTATTGCTGGACTTTTATTTGAAAAAGATATGCACATCTAAAGACTTGTGGTTTGGGGGATGAAATCCTGCTGACAGATTCTCTTTAAGTATCAATACTATGTTTTCCTAGGCAATCCTGCTCGTGTGTTTCTTGCTGCTGTCATTACTGCTCCATTGTTATGTTCTTTTTTTCGTTACCAGCACTGACCTATCACTTTCTGACCGATACTGACTACATTGTGGGGCGGAAGAACTGTGCAATATTGATTGGAGATGATCAGTCCATTAGCAGAGCTCATGCTACATTTTCTGTTAGCCGCCTGCTCTCCAGCCTGGTAAGTTTTGTCATCGGGAAAATACTTGTTGTTTTAACTTAAACTTAAAGGGAACCTATCAGATCCAATAACACTATTAACCCCTATCATATGGGGTTAACCTCCAGGTTAACAGCGTTCTGAAGGTTCCCAGGCGCTGTACTGAATGTGGGGCACTTGGGAAATATTGAATGTTATTTCTCCGTGGAGTTGCTGGCTTTCAGTCATGCAAGCTTACCCCGACATTAACTGACAGCTGACTCTGTGCTGATGCACTACTGAGCTGGCTGTCAGTCAGTGCCGGGCTGTGTGTTCAGCTGCCACTGTCCATGCTGGGAGCAGTGACTGTAATTGCTCCAGCCGTGACTGAAAGTCGGCGGCTCCCGGGAGAAATAAAGTTCATGTTCTTTTGAGTACTTCACTTTTAGTACAGTGGCAGGGCAACACCATATTCCCTATATCTGCAGGATAATAGCAATATCAGACCCGACAGGCTGAATATTAGACTTCTATTGCTTGTTGGATGCATAAACATTAGCAGCAATGGGCTGATTCAGACCCTACTGAATTTTTTTGAAGCATTTACTAAGCATCCTGTTATCAGGGCAAATGTCAATGTGTCGGGAGTGGGGGGAAGTGAACTGTGACATCATCTGAATGGTGGATCCTGTGTTACCAGCTGTGAGTAGAGGTGCTACCTTTCATTGTAATCATGTCTGTAATGATAATGAACCTGCTGAAAAGTTTTCTTTACAGAACAGGAAGTGTGATTCTAGTATTAGGCCTAGGGACCAATGTGAAATTTGCAAGATTTCTTATTTTAGTCAATAGTTTGCTGATACATTCCTGATAGACAATACAGAAGTTTGCAGCTGTGTCGTTATGTTTTTGTGCACTCAGACTTCTCCATACCACACTAACATCACGCTCTCTGCTAACCCCCTCTAATTACCGTAACTGAATATTCCCACACTTTCTAATTCTTTAAGTAATAGTTACACTTTGCAGAAGACACTTTGCAGTTCTTTGCAGTACTTCACTCACATTCATGATGTATTTTGCACGTGTGATAAATTGGTGTCCGTGTTTTACCTTTGAAATCGCAATGTAGATTTGATGTAAGTGGGTGAATGCCAGTGATGAGTCTCCAATATATAAGAGGTTGGAGATAAAGGTAGAAGAGTCCTGGAACGAGCAGTCATCTGGTGAATGATCGTTACGTGAATGTGCTCATTCACATCATGGTCTTTATTGGACACACGAGTCTTTAATCATGGCCAGGCACGTTCAGTGACTCCGGATGATCGATCCTTCTGGAAATGTTCTTTACAGAAAGATCGTTCGAGAATTGGCAGAAATTAATAAACTCTGCCGACTTCTTTCCAAATGAGGACCCTCTTTCAGCAGTCGACTATAGTCAACTTTTCAATTTCTCTGACTCAGAATTCACAGCACTGGTCACTACTGAGCATGTACATACCCTGACTCCACAGCACTGCCTCACTACTGAGCATGTACATACCCCGACTCCACAGCACTGCCTCACCACTGAGCATGTATATACTCTGACTCCACAGCACTGCCTCACCACTGAGCATGTACATACTCTGACTCCACAGCACTGCCTCACTACTGAGCATATACATACCCCGACTCTACAGCACTGCCTCACCACTGAGCATGTACATACCCCGACTCCACAGCACTGCCTCACTACTAAGCATGTACATACCCCGACTCCACAGCACTGCCTCACCACTGAGCATGTACATACTCCACTCCACAGCACTGCCTCTCCACTGAGCATGTACATACCCCGACTCCACAGCACTGCCTCACTACTGAGCATGTACATACTCCACTCCACAGCACTGCCTCACCACTGAGCATGTACATACCCCGACTCCACAGCACTGCCTCACTACTGAGCATGTACATACTCCGACTCCACAGCACTCAGCACTACAGAGCATGTACTTACTTTGTCTCCACAGTGCTGCCTCAGTGCTGAGCATGTACATGCCCCGACTTTACAGTAGTCGTCTCTGCTGAGCATGTACATACCACGACTCCACAGCACTGCTTCCGTACTGAGCATGTACATACTCCGACTCCACAGCTCTGGTCACTGCTGAGCATTTGCATAAAATGCAGCACAAATTCTTCTCCACTAAAAGCCACGATCCTTATTTCAGGAAAAGAACAGACATTTATAGGACATTTCATAACTTTCCCAGATTATTCTGAAAACATTTACAGCACATCCTGCACTGAACTACTGAACCCAATTTATTATACATTTTAGCAGTCGGTCCATTTTGCACCGACTCCACCAAAATGGACACCAGCTCTGTCTCCACAGCACGGCAAATACAGTAACTACTGGAGAAGTGGCAGAAAAATAGATGTCAGGAGTGAGGAGGACTCGGTGGCAGAGGGAATGTCTTGCGCGTAGCTATACAGTCTAGATCTTTCTTTTTTTTTTTTTTTGCTGAGTTTTTCATATAATGCAATAATAAACATAATACATCACAAACTGTTTTGAGGTTCATCCCACCACAGTAATGCATGCTTATCCTTTATAGCCCTCTGCAACATGCCTAGATATAAGACAATATAGTCCTGATGTTTTCCTCCATTCAGACCCTCCAAACGAGCTGTCCTCATCGTGAACTTGGGAAGTTACCAGATCACTGTGGAGCAAATTCCTTCTTCTATATGATCTTACATAGACTTAGAGCTGTATCTGTCATTTCCAACCACCTCCCCCATACTTTCTCAAACTTGTCTGCACATTTCCTGTTGGCGTACAAGATCTTATACGGCAGAACATATTTATTGATGAGTTGCACCCAGTGAGTAACACTGTGTATCAGATGACTGCCAGGCCATAATCATTGGTTTACCTGTACAAAATGTAAAACTAAAAAAAATCTTTTCGTGGTTTTTGGTTATTACGTCAACCATTATATCAAGTAAACCTGAGGAGACTGGAACCTAGGAAAATCTAATTGTTTCTGTAATTTTAGAACATGACCATACAGAATGTGCCACTTTCTGCCATACATCTGACACACAAATCACACGGACTGGCACGTATTTCTGTAAGCCTTTCAGACATGTAATACACCCTACTTAGGAATTTGGATTGAATCAGAATATCTCTGGCATTCACAACTAAAGTGTAGTAATCGCCCCCAACCTTCTGCCAATCCTCCTCTGTCAAGTCAGGCACGTCCGACAGCCATTTAACTTATCAAGTGGTTTGGTAGAAAAGGACTGTAGTAATGTGTCTGCCTTAGGTAAATTTGTGGTCACCAAGGCCATCTCCAATTTCGACAACCTAGTAGATGCCTATATATTCCCAAACTGAGCACATTTCTGCATGGCGGAGCTTCAGATATAGAAAATTGGCTTTTTTCGGTACTCGAGTTAGTGCGAATGTATTAGCACATCCCAGTCCAGTGGCCACGACAGTGGTCTGTGGTTACCAGACGAGAACGGGTGAACCGCCTCTTAACAGACAGCATCTGTGGCTCTGCTTTTGATTAGCAAGTCTGGTGCGACATCACATGTGCATCAGGCCACAACAACGATGTGGCCAGGCTGGCTAATCAAAAGAAGAGTATGCCATCAGGTAAGAGGCCATACATAGGAGAGTGGGGGTGCTAGTCCGTGCTACTGATGTAGAACGAAAGAAACCAGGAAAGAACAATTGTCCATATGGTTTATTCTCTACGTGTTTCACAGCTTAACTTCTTCCTCTGGGGACCACAGTAATAAAGTAATAAAAAAATCAGGACAGAATAAATAGCCTAACAAAAAAGGGGGGGGGGGGGGCACTGAAAGGACTGAGGAAACTCTCCTCAAACAAACATGTGACTGAATGCCAGTACAGTTTCAATAAAGTTACAAGATGCTAGAAAATTGCTACATCCTATTAACCGTTTCATACAACCATAATATACAATATATGTATCAAAGAAGTAAAATATTTATATTGATGAAGTGTGGATTTAAAAAAAAAAAAAATGTAATCAGTGTGTAAAAAGAAGCAATGTTTGAGGGTAAAAAAAAACAAGGGACAAAGGTAATTGTCCCTGTGGTTGGGGAAAGGAGAGATGTCTAAGTATTGGCGTGATTATAGTATCGAATTCTTTATTTAATTGATCAAAAGGAAGAAAAGGAACAATAAATAGTAAAGGGGAGAAACTTAGTAGAAAATACCGTCCTAAATCGTCCTGTAACCCTGAGTGAGTCGGGGAGGATTCTAACCACGTTGGCTAAGCTGAAAGTCGTGGAGCCACCGGAGGAAAGATCTTAGCTATCATGGTTAACGTGGTGCCGTATTCCTCTTGTTTCCTCCATTGTGGGCTAATACAACCCCGATGGGTGAGCAGTTCCCTGTTTTCACCGATAACCAATTTCCTTCCTTGGATAAGACCCTGTTGTGCTTGGTGTCCCCATCTCCCATCCGGTAAGAGGCGGCTGTCCCACTGCAGTGGCCGATAGACTCAGACGTGCGAATCATTTTACACAAGCTACTAGATTGCTTTGCAGAACCTGAATTTACCTGATACCCAACCTCCCCCAAAATACCTCTTCTTGTAAAAAATGTAAACGTGCTAAGTAAGGATTAAACCATAGTGGGCAAAACAAATATTGAACCCTATAGTCGCTTCTGTACCGTCATCCACACTTTAGAACATCTGGTAGATCTGAGTAGTGACGAATGTGTAAGGTGTTATCGGCGCATGCTCTGGTGCTGAGTGTCTCCGGCGTGATCGAATACGTTGTTGAGTCCCCTCGGCTGCATGTCTCGCGGCTGTTCGACCTAACAAACAGGCAACCCCTGCATGTGTTGTGGTTGCCGAACAGCTGTGAGACATGCAGCCGCGGGGACTCGCACATAGTATTCGAGCACGCCGAAGACACTCGGTTAGCACCCGAGCATGCGCCGATAACACCTTATCCCAGCACATTCGCTCATCACTAGATCTGAGTGCATGGTGTACGGTTTTAGACTTATTGTCAGCAGCGACAATCTTATTTTTCTCTCAATATGGCAATGTAACATGATGTGAACCTCCGTTCAAGGGGTGGCAAGAAAAAGCTGAATCTCTTCTAGAGGGAAAAATAGTTGTGATGTAATCAGTGTTGGATGTGATGACATCATTGAATTTATGGATAGGAAACCTGCAAAATATTGCTCAGCCAGCTTAGTAAGAATGTACGTGTAGGTTCATTGTAGAGTATAAATGGCAGCAGGGAGCATCAGACGAGGTGGTGAGTAGTCACACGGTATCATCCAGTCTTGTGCTTTTTATTTAGGGTCAACCAGACATAATCCCTACTCTAACGATTAAGGACTCCTCGAAGTATGGCACTTTTATCAATGAAGAAAAGATGGAGATTGGCAGCTCCAGGCCCCTGAAATCTGGAGACAAGATCACATTTGGGGTCTATAACAGCACCTTCAAGTAAGAGCGTCTTTGTTACTGAGGCTGTGTGTTATTTTTTTTTTCAGTGTAATTAGAAGAAATATGTGGAGACCAAACTGTATAAATGTATTATAGGGTTAGTTATTCTACTTACATAGTCCTAAGTACAGGATCATTGTAACTAAATGAAGCTGGTAATATTTGTGTATTTTATTAAAAAAATATACATTTATTTCTATTGGTTATCATTTTTATGTGTTTAGCATTTCTAGGTATAGGACGTATGTTTCACTTGGCACTCAAAGTGGTGAAAAAGATAGAATGGGATCCCGTCAGGGTAATGTAGGGCAGCCTTTTTCACAAGGTTTTGTATAGAAAAAGTTTCTCTGCTTTTTCCTGACGGGATGTAAGTCTGTTTTAGGCATGAAGTACATAGGTCATGGTTGTATGATGTTCTCCTGTGCTTTCCTCTAGGGTGATATATGAGCCCCTGGTGGCTTGTTCCTCCTGTCTAAATGGCTCAGAGAAGAGTTCTCTAACCCAGTCCGTGCTGTCGTTAGGAGGCCACATTGTGAATAACTGGACTCCGCACTGCACACATCTGGTTATGACATCTGTGAAAGTGACTATCAAGGTAAATGAATCCAGTAGAGAGATTTATTCCGCAAAATAAATCAATATTTTAATGGAAATTAGTTGAAAAATAAAAGTATGGGCTCAAAAATGTTCTTTTACTAAAACACATATGTATATAAGTTTCCAAGCCAAATGATGGTTCCTGAAATAGGTTTACTTCCATTTTTCACCATCAGGTAAAAAAAAAACATTTTATGACACGGTTGATAAATCTTCCTCAAATGCAGAACATTTATTTATATACCGCCATGTATTCTACAGCGCTTTACAGACCTCATTACTGTCCCCATTGGGGCTCACAATCTACATCCCCTATCAGTATGTCTTTTCAGATGCTGTGCTTGGTGGGATTTGAACCCAGGACCCCAACGCTGCAAAGAAATAGTGCTAACCACTACGCCACCATGCTGCCCATTATGCATCTATTTTGTCATTGTGCATCGGGGTGACTTTGTCTTCTAAAAAAAAAACATTTAACACATCCCATGCATATGCAATAAATGTCTAAGATGGGACTACGCGTTGAGAATTGGAGGCTTGGATCTGACGGTTGCTGTATGCCAATGGAGATTCCGGCAGATTAAAAAAAAAAAAAAGTTTCTGTAAATGTTTTATTTCATAATCCCTCCTAATTTACATTTAATGGTGCATTAAAATACTTACCAATCACCGTCTTCTCCAGTTTCCAGACCTGTTTGGGTCCCATGAGGTGGCCCTTCAGCTTTGCCTGTTTGCCATTATGCCGGGTGGTGTTACTTCCATCAGTGTAAGTGTATGAAGCCTCAGAACGAGTTTCCATAGGTGTACAGTGGCACCCCTGGTCAAAATCGCTATTATTGTGAACAGTTAAACCCTTAATCCCATATGACTTACTATCCCGTCGAGGTGGGGTGGGCCTTAATTCCCACCGACGGGATAGTACGTCATATGCGATCGGCCGCGCTCTCGGGGGTGAGCGCGGCCGGGTGTCAGCTGACTATCGCATGGACCGCCCCCGACACATTAACCCCCGGCACACTGCGATCAAACATGATCGCAGTGTTCCGGCGGTATAGAGAAGCATCGCGCAGGGAGGGGGCTCCCTGCGGGCTTCCCTGAGACCCTCGGAACAACACGATGTGATCGCGTTGCTCCAAGCGTCTCTTACCTCCTATCCCTGTAGGCCCCGGATTCAAAATGGCCGCGGGGCTGCATCCGGGTTCTGCAGGGACTACTTCTGGGTCCAGAGTAGGCGCTAGTAAGCGTGCAGCACTGTAAGTCAGATCGCTGATCTGATAGAGTGCTGTGCAAACTGTCAGATCAGCGATCTTTGATGTCCCTCCCTGGGACAAAGTAAGGCTACGTTCACATTTGCGTTGTGCGCCGCAGCGTCGGCGCCACAACGCAAACAAAAACGCAGCAAAACGCATGCACAACGCTGCGTTTTGCGCCGCATGCGTCCTTTTTTTGATTGATTTTGGATGCAGCAAAAATGCAACTTGCTGCGTCCTCTGCGCCCGGACGCGGGCGCCGCAGGGACGCATGCGGCGCAAAACGCAAGTGCGACGCATGTCCATGCGCCCCATGTTAAATATAGGGGCGCATGACGCATGCGGCGACGCTGCGGCGCCCGACGCTGCGGCGCAGACCGCAAATGTGAACGTAGCCTTAAAAAGTAAAAAAGAAAAAAAAAAAAAAAAAAAAAAATTGCACATGTGTAAAAAAAATAAAAATAAAAAAAAAAATTCCTAAATAATAAAAAAAAATTATTCCCATAAATACATTTCTTTATCTGAATAAAAAAAAACAAAAGTACACATATTTAGTATCGCCGCGTCCGTAACGACCCAACCTATAAAACTGTCCCACTAGTTAACCCCTTCAGTTTACACCGTAAGGAAAAAGAGGCAAAAAACAACGCTTTATTATCATACCGCCGAACAAAAAGTAGAATAACACGCGATCAAAAAGACGGATATAAATAACCATGGTACCGCTGAAAACGTCATCTTGTCCCGCAGAAAACGAGCCGCCATACAGCATCATAAGCAAAAAAAATAAAAAAGTTATAGTCCTAAGAATAAAGCGATGCCAAAATAATTATTTTTTCTATAAAATAGCTTTTATCGTATAAAAGCGCCAAAACATTAAAAAATGATATAAATGAGATCGCTGTAATCGTACTGACCCGAAGAATAAAACTGCTTTATCAATTTTACCAAACGTGGAACGGTATAAACGCCTCCCCCAAAAGAAATTCATGAATAGCTGGTTTTTGGTCAATCTGCCTCACAAAAATCGGAATAAAAAGTGATCAAAAACTGTCACGTGTCCGAAAATGTTACCAATAAAAACGTCAACTCGTCCCTCAAAAAACAAGACCTCACATGACTCTGTGGACCAAAATATGGAAAAATTATAGGTCTCAAAATGTGGAGACGCAATAACTTTTTTGCTATAAAAAGCGTCTTTTAGTGTGTGACAGCTGCCAATCATAAAAATCCGCTATAAAAAATGCTATAAAAGTAAATCAAACCCCCCTTCATCACCCCCTTAGTTAGGGAAAAATAATAAAATTAAAAAAAATGTATTTATTTCTATTTTCCCATTAGGGCTAGGGTTAGGGCTAGGGTTATGGCTAGGGTTGGAGCTAAAGTTAGGGTTAGGGTTGGGGCTAAAGTTAGGGTTGGGGCTAAAGTTAGGGTTAGGGTTTGGATTACATTTACGGTTGGGATTAGAGTTAGGGGTGTGTCAGGGTTAGGGGTATGGTTAGGGTTACCGTTGGGATTAGGGTTAGGGGTGTGTTTGGATTAGGGTTTCAGGTAGAATTGGGGAGTTTCCACTGTTCAGGCACATCAGGGGCTCTCCAAACGCGACATGGCGTCCGATCTCAATTCCAGCCAATTATGCGTTGAAAAAGTAAAACAGTGCTCCTTCCCTTCTGAGCTCTCCCGTGCGCCCAAACAGGGGTTTACCCCAACATATGGGGTATCAGCGTACTCAGGACAAATTGGACAACAACTTTTGGGGTCCAAGTTCTCTTGTTATCCTTGGGAAAATAAAAATTTGGGGGGCTAAAAATCATTTTTGTGGGGGAAAAAAAAGATTTTTTATTTTCACGGCTCTGCGTTGTAAACTGTAGTGAAACTCTTGGGGGTTCAAAGTTCTCACAACACATCTAGATAAGTTCCTTGGGAGGTCTAGTTTCCAATATGGGGTCACTTGTGGGGGGTTTGTACTGTTTGAGTACATCAGGGGCTCTGCAAATGTAACGTGACGCCTGCAGACCAATCCATCTAAGTCTGCATTCCAAATGGCGCTCCTTCCCTTCCGAGCTCTGCCATGCGCCCAAACAGTGGTTCCCCCCCACATACGGGGTATCAGCGTACTCAGGACAAATTGGACAACAACTTTTGGGGTCCAATTTATCCTGTTATCCTTGTGAAAATACAAACCTGGGGGCTAAAAAATCATTTTTGTGAAAAAAAAAATAAAATAATTTTTATTTTCACGGCTCTGCGTTATAAACTGTAGTGAAACACTTGGGGGTTCAAAGCTCTCAAAACACATCTAGATAAGTTCCTTAGGGGGTCTACTTTCCAAATTGGTGTCACTTGGGGGGGGGGGTTAATGTTTAGGCACATCAGGGGCTCTCTAAACGCGACATGGTGTCCCATCTCAATTCCAGTCAATTTTGCATTGAAAAGTCAAACGGCGCTCCTTCCCTTCCGAGCTCTGCCATGCGCCCAAACAGTGGTTTACACCCACATATGGGGTATCAGCGTACTCAGGACAAATTGCACAACAATTTTTGGGGTCCAATTTCTTGTCTTACCCTTGGGAAAATAAAAAATTGGGGGCGAAAAGATCATTTTTGTGAAAAAATATGATTTTTTATTTTTACAGCTCTGCATTATAAACTTCTGTGAAGCACTTGGTGGGTCAAAGGCTCACCACAAATCTAGATAAGTTCCTTAGGGGGTCTACTTTCCAAAATGGTGTCACTTGTGGGGGGTTTCAATGTTTAGGCACATCATGGGCTCTCCAAACGCAACATGGCGTCCCATCTCAATTCCAGTCAATTTTGCATTGAAAAGTAAAATGGCGCTCCTTTCCTTCCGAGCTCTGCCATGCGCCCAAACAGTGGTTTACCCCCACATATGGGGTATCCGCATACTCAGGACAAATTGTACAACAACTTTTGGGGTCCATTTTCTCCTGTTACCCTTGGTAAAATAAAACAAATTGGAGCTGAAATAAATTTTGTGTGAAAAAAAGTTAAATGTTCATTTTTATTTAAACATTCCAAAAATTCCTGTGAAGCACCAGAAGGGTTAATAAACTTCTTGAATGTGGTTTTGAGCACCTTGAGGGGTACAGTTTTTAGAATGGTGTCACACTTGGTGTCACACTTGGGTATTTTCTATCATATAGACCCCTCAAAATAACTTCAAATGAGATGTGGTCCCTAAAAAAAAAAATGGTGTTGTAAAAATGAGAAATTTCTGGTCAACTTTTAACCCTTATAACTCCCTAACAAAAACAAATTTTGGTTCCAAAATTGTGCTGATGTAAAGTAGACATGTGGGAAATGTTACTTATTAAGTATTTTGCGTGACATATCTCTGTGATTTATAGGCATAAAAAAATCAAAGTTTGAAAATTGCGAAATCTTCAAAATTTTCGCCAAATTTCTGTTTTTTACACAAATAAATGTAAGTTATATCGAAGAAATTTTACCACTATCATGAAGTACAATATGTCACAAGAAAACAATGTCAGAATCGCTAAGATCTGTTGAAGCGTTCCAGAGTTATAACCTCATAAAGGGACAGTGGTCAGAATTGTAAAAATTGGCCCGGTCATTAACGTGCAAACCACCCTCGGGGCTTAAGAGGTTAAGCAAGTTGGAGATGAATTAATCTCTAAAAAGCTTAAAGTTAAAGATGACACATTTCCTTTGTATTTTAGGAAAAAAAAATATATTGACATTTTTTACATTTTAAAAATTACTAAAAGGAAAATGGGCTGATGCAAAAGTTTGGGTACCCTTGGAGATTTGTGTCCTCCGATAACTTTCACCAAGCTTTCAGACCTTATTTTTCCAGCTTTATGAAAACCCAGCCTTCTCTAACCTTGAGCCAAAAAGCAGCAGCCATGGGTTCTTCTAAGCAGCTGCCTAGCACTCTAAAAATGATGAAGCCTACAAAGCAGGAGAAGGCTATAAGAAGATAGCAAAGCATTTTTAAGTTGTCCTTTCCTTAGTGTGAAATGTAATTAACAAAATGGCAGTTAACAGGAACAGTGGGGAGGTCAGGATAAGGTCTGGAAGACCAAGCAAAATTTTAGAGAGAGCTGCTCTTTGGGTTGCTAGAGAGGCAAATCAGAACCACCGCTTGACTGCAAAAGACCTTCAGAAACATTTAGCTGACTCTTGAGTTGTGGTACATTGTTCTACTGCTAAGAGGCACCTGCACAAATATGGCCTTCTTAGAGGAGTCATCAGAAGAAAACCTCTCCTGCATCCTCACCATAAAATTCAGCGTCAGAAGTATGCAAAAGTTGAAAAGATGATGGCTTCTGCAAATAAATAATGATCCTAAACACATGTCAAAATCCAGAATAAACTACCACAAAAGGCACAAGCTTAGGATTTTACAATAGCCCTCATAGTTCGCTGATCTGAACATCATTGAAAATCTGTGGCTAGACCTCAAAACAGCAGTGTATGCAAGACAACCCAGGAATCTCACAGAACTGGAAACATTTTACAAGGAAGAATGGATAAAGATCCCTCAAGCAAGAATTGAAAAACTCTTGTCTGGTTACAAAAAGCGTTTATAAGCTGTGATACTTTCAAAAGTGGTACTACTAGGTACTAACCATGCAGGATTCCCAAACTTGCAATGGCACGTTTTCCTTTTTGTAATTTTAAAAATGTATAAAATTACAATATATATATTTTTTTTGCCTAAAATGCAAAGGAAATGTGTCATCTTTATCTTTGTTCTATTTATTGATCATTTCATCTTCAAATTGCTTATAAGTAATTTTGAGCAGGGTTGCCCAAACTTTTACATGCCACTGTGGATTGAGAAAGTGACTTCCGGTTCACACAAAGACCGCAATGTGAGCCGGTTAGTCTTTTTTTTTCAGATCAGTGCCACTGTCCGGTGTAATCTTGGCCATGATCTTCTGATAATCTGGCATCCTTAATATTTCTGAGATGCTGGATTTCAATTGAAAGGCATGTATATAGCGGCATAATAGGTTTGTATGGAGAATGGACTACATGTCGTCGTTCTAAGCTAATGCACATAATACTGCTTCTATAATGCTGCCAGCAGTGCACCGCCACGTGGAAGATCCTACAGATTTACCATTGGCTCCGCAAGACAATGAGTTCTGTTATACTCTGCTGTGTTTTAGAGTGGACATGAAAGCAGATCGGCTGAGGGGGAAGTGTCAGCCCCTTCCTACCGCATGAGTGGAGGGAGATCCATCTATCAAGACGAATTGGACATAAGAGGAAAGCTGTTCTTTTCCTCGACCTCTATCAGGAGATTCTTGCTGTTTGGTGTGGCGACACATGTAGATCCATGCAAAACATAAAGGAACATACAAGCCGGAACTGCTTTTATTATTGTCTTCAGGCGACGATGTAATGAATGGACAACCGTCATAATACTGTCTGTAACAGAGCTCCATTTCTTTTGAGAAGGATTGTGATCCAGCACCAAAAAATAGGTTAAAATTCCAAATGTATTCAAAGCAGTTCATTAAACAGTACATACGATACTTGAGTCTGAAACACATTAAGTTTCAAAATGCTATTATATTCCCATTTTTTTGTATGGACTCTTTAATGGACCACTTTGAATACATTTGGAATTTTAACTAGGGATGAGCGAATAGCTTCAGATAAGATCCGAATAGCTATAGCACTTCCTGAATAGCTGCAGCGGGAACCCGGATACCTGGAGCGCTCCGATAATCAGCTGTTCCGTGCCGCAGTTGCATGTGTCGCGGCTGTGTGACCGTCACAATACATGGCGAACCTGTGTGTTCTGACTGTCACACAGCCGCGACACATGCAGCGTCGGATACCTGATTATCGGGAGCGCTCCAGGTATCTCATTTCCCCCCTTCTTCTTCTTTTTCTTTTAGTCTTTTCTAGGGCTATAGGTCCTTAAACATGGATTACGTAACATCTATTGATTCTGGGAAGATGACGTACACTGGCATTTTTTATTAGGATCATCTTCAAGTCCCCTGTGTTCTTTACTATTATTGTTATATAGCTGGATTGTGCTTTGTACACATGCTGCTATCACTTTACTATTGTATAACAACGTTTTAGCCCATATATATATATATATATAATTATTATTATTATTATTATTATTATTTATTGTTATAGCGCCATTTATTCCATGGCGCTTTACAAGTGAGGAGGGGTATACATAATAAAAACAAGTACAATAATCTTGAACAATACAAGTCATAACTGGTACAGTAGGAGAGAGGACCCTGCCCGCGAGGGCTCACAATCTACAAGGGATGGGTGAGAATACAGTAGGTGAGGATAGAGCTGATCGTGCAGCGGTTGGTTGATCGGTGGTTACTGCAGGTTGTAGGCTTGTCGGAAGAGGTGGGTCTTCAGATTCTTTTTGAAGGTTTCGATGGTGGGCGAGAGTCTATGTTGTGGTAGAGGGTTCCAGAGTAGGGGTGATACGCGAGAGAAATCTTGTATGCGATTGTGGGAAGAGGAGATAAGAGGGGAGCAGAGAAGGAGATCTTGTGAGGATCGGAGGTTGCGTGTAGGAAAGTACCGGGAGATGAGGTCACAGATGTATGGAGGAGACAGGTTGTGGATGGCTTTGTACGTCATGGTTAGGGTTTTGTACTGGAGTCTCTGGGCAATGGGGAGCCAGTGAAGGGATTGACAGAGGGGAGAGGCCGGAGAATAGCGGGGGGACAGGTGGATTAGTCGGGCAGCAGAGTTTAGAATAGATTGGAGGGGTGTGAGAGTGTTTGAGGGGAGGCCACAGAGCAGGAGGTTGCAGTAGTCAAGACGAGAGATGATGAGGGCATGGACTAGGGTTTTTGCAGATTCTTGGTTGAGGAATGAACGGATTCGTGCAATATTTTTGAGTTGAAGTCGGCAGGAAGTGGAAAGGGCATGGATATGTGGTTTGAATATAATATATATATATATATATATATATATATATATATATATATATATATATATATATATATATATATATATATATATATATATATATATATATATATATATATATAAATTTTTTTTATATTTTTCTTTTCCCATTATGGTCCTTTTTTGTTATATCTCAATTTTTGTCCTCTCATGGCTTTAATGTATTCTACTGAACCTTTTAGTCTATCTAGCACCAGCATTTTTACGCATATTTTGACCTCTGGTTTCCATATAATGGGTGTGCGTAGTTGATGTAATCTATTTCCATATATTGGCTCTTGCTATACATTTGGTGTCTATACGTCTTACTTTCATATGTGTTGCGTTCTCATATGTACTATTAATTAGAAACTTAGGTCTCTGATTTATGTTCCTTGTTTGGCCTGCACTTGCGCATTGTGTTCCTTATATCTCTGTCTTTACAGCGCATGCGTGTGTTTCTATCTATGGGACCGACTTGTGACTTCCGTCCAACCCTTTGCTTGCACGTGCGCTCTATATGCTGCTATTACGGGACGGACTTGTGACTTCCGTCTAATCCATTGTCTGCTCTTGCGCTCCACATGCTGCTGTAACCTCCATTCGCTACTTCCGGGTGAATACTCAACCTGCACCTGTGCGATAATCTTGACGGACCGCGATTCCTACCGCTCCACGATTATGAACCAGCTGGTATGATTTATTCATCATTTTTTCCTCCTTTAAAGTTTGACCACAAGACTGGTGTACACTTATCTTGAGAAAGACACTGCGTGTGTCGTAACGCGTGGGTCCATGTACCCACTAGGCCGGACTGCTTGCTTCAAAGGGGTTCTCAGACCTTTTTGCATTATTTGCGGTTCTATTTATATTGAACCAGGGTTTTTGGGCAGTATTGCTTTGCTCTAATTAGTCATTAGCCCCATAAGATTAAAACACTATTCTGCTGCACACTTATGCATGCCCAGGTGTGGTCTGTGTATGGGCGAGCCATTTAAGTATCACTCTATATAGTGGTAGCAGCATGAACAGTATATAGATTGCTGGATTATTATCTAGCAGACTCTCATTTATTCATTGCGGCCTGTGGGTATTTGAGGATTATACTTCTGATTTTTGGATCTTTTTCTGTGTGATTTATCCCAAGTGGATTTTTAATTGTTTTTATTGTGTGTTTTCTAGTCTTGAAATAAAAACTTTGTATTTTATTATTCAACAATTGTTGGTGATCCCTGTTTTCTTTGCGTGTACTTTTCCTAGTTTTTTCTTTAGGTATCCAGGTTACCGATTCAGCTATTCGGATAAGCTCTTATCCAAAGCTATTTGATCAACCCTAATTTTAACCTATTTTTTGGTCCTGGATCACAATCCTTCTCATATTCCATTGCCTCACTTGAGGATACCGGCCTCGAGGAATCTGAGCACCTCCTTACTGAGAATTTTCAAGCGTTTCTTCAGGTGCAGTGGTGAACTGATGTCTTTTTCTATTTTATCTGCATCAGATATTGCAGTACATCTTATTGCACCAATTTGATATATTTTTTTTTCCGTGTATGTTAAAATGATTGACCTTGATCTTTACCTTGTTCTCTGGCTCCACTTCATCTCTTCCTCTCGCTGTTAGGGTACCTCAGGGCTCAGTCCTTGGCCCCCTTCTCTTCTCCCTCTACACGGCCCCAATTGGACAGACCCATCAGCAGATTTGGTTTTCAGTACCATCTTTAAGCTGATGACACACAACTATACACGTCAGCCCTTGACCTTACCCCCGCTGTACTACAGAACGCCACTGACTGTCTGTCTGCAGTCTCCAACATCATGTACGTTCTCTATCTGAAACTCAACCTCTCCAAAACTGAACTTCTTCTGCTCCCACCGTCTACTAACCTCCCTAAATCTGACTTTTCCCTCTCCGTGGATGGCACCATAATAACACCCCGGCAGCAGGCACGCTGTCTGGGTGTTATGTTTGACTCCGGTCTCTCCTTCACCTCCCATATACAATCTCTTGCCCTCTCGTGTCGCTTACACCTAAAGAACATCTCTAGAATCCGCCCTTTTCTCACAAAAACCCTCACTGTCGCCCTAATCCACTCCCGTCTGGACTACTACAACGCTCTATTAATTGGCCTCCCCCTCACTCAACTTTCCCCTCTCCAGTCTATCCTTAATTCAGCAGCCAGGGTTGTCCATCTAGCTAATCGTTACTCGGACGCGTCCGTTCTTCGCCAGTCGTTACACTGGCTGCCCATCCATTACAGGATACAATTCAAAGTACTTGTTCTCACCCACAAAGCTCTCCACAGTGCGGCACCCCCATACATCTCCTCCCTCATTTCGGTCTATCGGCCTAGCCTACCGCTGCGCTCTGCGAACGACTTTCGACTAACCTCTGCACTAATCCATACCTCCCATTCGCGTCTCCAAGACTTCTCCCGTGCTGCGCCAATCATCTGGAATGCTCTACCCCAAGATATTAGGACCATCCACAACTTGCATAGTTTTAGGCACTCGCTCAAAACACATTTGTTCAGAGCGGCCTACCACCTTCCCTAATCAAAGTAATTTTAGGTTTGTGTGAAGCCCATTCACTACTTCCATCTATCCCCCACCCCCTGAAGATGGCTGGACCATCATTGTAAATACATCATTGTAAATACACACCTGCACTTTGTATCTCCCCCACCTCATTGTAGATTGTAAGCTCTCACGAGCAGGGTCGCCTTATTTTGCTTTAATTATTGTATTGTTAACATTGTTACTTATGACTGTTATGTTTTAAACTGTTAAACTGTGAAGCGCTGCGGAATATGTTGGAGCAATATAAATAAAGATTATTATTACCTACAGATTAATGTCTTTTGGGTTCAAGCTGGTGCCTAAATAAATCTGCATTTTTCCATTTTCTCCCCGTTGACTTTAGTTACAATTTGGTTTGGAGAATTACAGTAGTATGTCGATAATGCACTGTCAAGTTGCCATTTTACAGTTTGTTTCATGTTTTCATCTGGGCTTCACTGCAGATGTCATGTTGATCCACAGTTTGCTCCCCGCAGTTAGGCAGCGGGGAGCCGGCTGTCAATGAGCATGACATCGGTAGAGAACCCCAGATGAAAACATGAAATATGCTGTAATATGGCAACTTGCCACATAGTATTTTCATAACCGGATCCACGTCCCTGTGTTTGTAAATTAGACATTTCCTCTGACATTTCCCTTCCCAACCTGATGTAGAAGATTTCACACCAGCGACAGTGGGTTCTTATCTGCTGCTCATGTTCTGACCTCGCTGCGGCACAAATACAAGTCATCACTGGAATATATGTGGCTTTTGTCATTTATTTTGGAAATCTTACTTAAAACGGGAAAGCCTTCCCTTAGGCCGTACGATTACATGCAAGTAATGCAAGATTTGTGTTATACATTTCACCCAATCCTGCAGTCTAGGACTAGTCTGAATGGACTTGGGAGCTCCTAAGGTTCATCTGCCATTGAAGAGATTGTCCGACAGTTTTTTGTTTTAAGTCATAAATTGATTAAAGATAATAATCGGAAGGCGAGTATCGTTCCAACAGCTCTGCGGATCCAGCATGGAGACCTGCACGGGATCCGGATGTGGTGTCTGCACCGTCCAAAAGTCACAACACCACTGTAAGCAGTCCGGTGACTAGAAGAGCGCGTCATTCGATAAACACCCCCTTGTTGTCCACCATGTCGATAACCTAACCAGTGAAGTGTCCTGGACTGCTGGCTGTGAACCTTCCTCTGGTGCATCCCTCTGTTCTGGATCGAGGTCTCTAGCGCTGTCCAGCATTATATGAGGGCCTTTCCACTTCGTTCTGCAATGTGCATGTGCTGGATCTAGATACCGTCCTATGGTGCCGGAGGCGGCTGGAAATATCAATCAGGCGCAGAGGAGACTTCTGTGGATGATGAACACCCACCGGACACTTGACTTCTCATTAGCATGCCATTGGCCATTTTTGCACTTTCATTTTTTCCTCCACTTCCACCAAGAACCATATATTTTATTTTATGTTACAGGGTATATACACTAGATCCCTTGATAGGGCGTTGTTCCAATGAACTAGTCTGATTGCCGTATGTGGAGTTGGGAAGGAATTTTTTTCCCCAATGTGGAGCTTACTCTTTGCCACATGGTTTTTTTTTTTGCCTTCCTCTGGATCAACATGTTAGGTTTGGCTATGGGTTGAACTACATGGACTTAAAGTCTTCCTTCAACCTTAATAACTATGTAACTATTTTTCTGTCTCCATAGCCGTATGAGGGCTGATTTTCTGCAGAACAAGTTGCACTTTTGAATGACGCCATTCATTTTATCATGTAATGCACTGGAAAGTGGGAAAACAAATTTCAAGTGTGTTGAAATTGCAAAAAAAGTGCAATTCCACAATAGGTTTTTTTATTTACCATGTTCACGATATGGTTAAATATAGTTAAACTGACCTCACAATATGATTCCTCAGGTCAGTACGAGTACGCAGATACCAAGTATGTAAAGGTTCTTTTCTATTTCAGTGGTGGGAAAAAAAATTCCAAAATTTGTAAGAAAAAACATTTTTGCTCGTGTCGCCATTTTCCGAGACTCACTGTGTTTTCATTTTTCGGGATTTGGGGCTGGTTGAGGGCTTGTTTTTTTGCGTCTTCAGTTGATGTTTTTATTTATACCATTTTGGGGTAGATACAATGCTTTGATCGCCTCTTGTTGCATTTTATGGCAATATTGTGGTGGCCATAAAAACAATTCTGGCGTTTTGATTTTTTTCTTGTTTCCCAGTGTACTGATCAGACTTCGTTTTTATTTTGATCGGACTTTTACGAATGCAATGATATCAAATATGTATACTTTTTTATTTTTAATGGGGCAAAGGGGGATGATATGAACTTTTTTTTTCTTTTTTTTTTTTTTGTTCATACTTCTTAAAAACTTTTTTTCTTCACCTTTTTACTTTATTTAGTAGTCCCCTTAGGAGAATTGAGGCTGCGATCGTCCAATCAATTGTGCTTTATGTAGTAGTGCTTCAGTAGGAGTACACTCCCGAAAATGATGCAAGGTAGAGCACATGTTCATTCTGTCAGCACCATTATAGTCTTTGCCTTGTCGGTGCATATGCCCACATCCAGTTTTGTGGGGGGTTTGGATGTAATCCCCGACGGAGCCACTAAACGCAGTGTGAAAGCATCCTTAGACTGCTACACTGTGACAAAACCTCAGATGTGGGAAATTAGGATTAGATCTGTACAAAACTCTATGTATAACGAGTTCTTCTGTCTTGCTGACAATTTTCCTGAAAATGGTGAAGGATTGAAACACGTTCTGCAACTTTCTAATCCAGTTTTCTTTCATAGTACAAAGGTGATCTTCTGTCCTGGTGGTTGTTCTGCAGTTAGTGCAGGATAAATTTTATGACTTTTATGTTCCAATTTGATGCAAATTTTGGCTCATGACTGTTATGTGCACAGTTTAGTTTTGCAGCTTTTTTTTCTTTTAAGGTGTATTTTTAATCCACAAATTGCATTAAATGTTATAGATGACATCTTTTAAAGCTAATAATCTACCCACCTGTTTCTTTTTTCCCCCCTTCTTGTCTTAGACATTATGTGCATTGATCTGTGGCAGATCCATCATAAAGCCGGAGTACTTCAGTGAGCTGATAAAAGCCATCAAGCAGAAGAAGCCGCTGCCGACACCTGCAAGGTATTGTGATCAGGGGGCACTCGGGACCCCCTGTAGTCTTCCTCCAGTCTGTACTTATAGTTTACTGTCTGAATCATGACTTTATTCATATCTGTGACCCTTCACAGGCTGTAAAGGTCAGAATATTGGGGAAACACACAGTAAACAGTGTAAAACATGGAGAGAATGCTCAGCATCTGGACCTCAGTATATTTTGCCAATAGCAAATTATTCCACACTGCACCATCTGAGCCATGAATGAGTGAAAATTAATTAATAAAAAAGAGTGGACCAAAAAAAGTGACCACTGCTTCCTGGAACACAGACGAATGATGGGAGTGTAGATGCGAGTATAATAATAGTAGAAAAAGCAGTATAACGGGTTATAATGTGAACTAGTCGCTTTCAAAAGTGGTCCAAGAAAAAACATGTGGTGAACAGGCACGAGGCTAAGGTCATACCTAATGTAAGCAAAAGTCAGATTTTCATCCAGAAAAAAAACAATCTCGTCATTCGTTTTTATACATTAGCAGTTATTACACTTTACAGGATCAAATGTTATTCCCGTTTGGTGATTTACATTGTTATTTTTTAAGGGTTTTTTCAGTTGGTTTTCAATAATAGGTGACCTTATCCATATCGATATAATGTTTTTTTTCATTGCTGAGGTACATGCATGCATCGACACCCAGCCACATACAGTACAGAACAAAAGTTTGGACACACCTTCTCATTTAAAGATTTTTCTGTATTTTCATGACTATGAAAATTGTACATTCACACTGAAGGCATCAAAACTATGAATTAACACATGTGGAATTATATACTTAACAAAAAAAGTGTGAAACAACTGAAATTATGTCTTATATTCTAGGTTCTTCAAAGTAGCCACCTTTTGCTTTGCTGACTGCTTTGCACACTCTTGGCATTCTCTTGATGAGCTTCAAGAGGTAGTCACCGGGACTGGTGTGCCCTGTCAGGTTTAATAAGTGGGATTTCTTGCCTTATAAATGGGGTTGGGGCCATCAGTTGTGTTGTGCAGAAGTCTGGTGGATACACAACTGATAGTCCTACTGAATAGACTGTTAGCTGTTTTTTTCTTGCCATAATACAAATTCTAAGTAAAGAAAAACGAGTGGCCATCATTACTTTAAGAAATGAAGGTCAGTCAGTCCGAAAAATAGGGAAAACTTTGAAAGTGTCCCCAAGTGCAGTGGCAAA
This sequence comes from Ranitomeya variabilis, assembly GCF_051348905.1. Classification (NCBI taxonomy): domain Eukaryota; kingdom Metazoa; phylum Chordata; class Amphibia; order Anura; family Dendrobatidae; genus Ranitomeya; species Ranitomeya variabilis. Next base: position 500,407,785 of record NC_135237.1, on the reverse strand, counting down.
AACCATCAAGCGCTACAAAGAAACTGGCTCACATGAGGACCGCCCCAGGAAAGGAAGACCAAGAGTCACCTCTGCTTCTGAGGATAAGATTATCCGAGTCACCGGCCTCAGAAATTGCAGGTTAACAGCAGCTCAGATTAGAGACCAGGTCAATGCCACAGAGTTCTAGCAGCAGACACATCTCTACAACAACTGTTAAGAGGAGACTTTGTGCAGCACGCCTTCATGGTAAAATAGCTGGTAGGAAACCACTGTTAAGGACAGGCAACAAGCAGGAGAGACTTGTTTGGGCTAAAGAACACAAGGAATGGACATTAGACCAGTGGAAATCTGTGCTTTGGTCTGATGAGTCCAAATTTGAAATCTTTGGTTCCAACCACTGTGTCTTTTTGCGACGCAAAAAAGGTGAACGGATGGACTCTACATGCCTGGTTCCCACCGTGAAGCATGGAGGAGGAGGTGTGATGTGTGGGGGTGCTTTGCTGGTGACACTGTGGGATTTATTCAAAATTGAAGGCATACTGAACCAGCATGGCTACCACAGCATCTTGCAGCGGCATGCTGTTCCATCCGGTTTGTGTTTAGTTGGACCATCATTTATTTTTCAACAGGACAATGACCCCAAACACACCTCCAGGCTGTGTAAGGGCTATTTGACCAAGATGGAGCGTGATGGGGTGCTACGCCAGATGACCTGATGGTTTGCGGTGAGCTGGACCGCAGAGTGAAGGCAAAAGGGTCAACAAGTGCTAAGCATCTCTGGGAACTCCTTCAAGATTGTTGGAAGACCATTCCCGGTGACTACCTCTTGAAGCTGATCAAGAGAATGCCAAGAGTGTGCAAAGCAGTCGGCAAAGCAAAAGGTGGCTACTTTGAAGAACCTAGACTATAAGACATAATTTCAGTTGTTTCACACATTTTTGTTAAGTATATAATTCCACATGTGTTAATTCATAGTTTTGATGCCTTCAGTGTGAATGTACAATTTTCATAGTCATGAAAATAAAGAAAAATCTTTAAATGAAAAGGTGGGTCCAAACTTTTGTTCTGTACTGTATATACCATTGTCAGTGATTGCCAGTGGCATCTAATGGTGAGAAAGCAGTGATTGGATCCAGCTTCAGTCTCTACTGTTGCAGAAGATGATGGCTGTATAACACAGCCCGGATATGGGGCGCCCTCACTTTCTGGGCCTGCTCCAAATACCCCCAGCACCCATATCACATGTAATTCATTAGTCACAAAGGGGTTAAAGTCAGTGAAGTAAAGTCACCTGTGGCCACGTTAAGGGTATGTGCACACGTCAGGATTTTTTGCGGTTTTTTCGAGTTTTTTCCGCTATAAAACCGCAATAAAAACGCGAAAAAACCGCTAACATATGCCTCCTATTATTTACCGTGTAGTCCGCATTTTTTGTGCAAATGTTGCGTTTTTTTCCACGAAAAAATCGCATCGCGGAAAAAAAAGCAACATGTTCATTAAAAATGCGGAATTGCGGGGATTCCGCACACCTAGGAGTGCATTGATCTACTTACTTCCCGCACGGGGCTGTGCACACCATGCGGGAAGTAAGCAGATTATGTGCGGTTGGTACTCAGGGTGGAGGAGAGGAGACTCTCCTCCACGCACTGGGCACCATATAATTGGCCAAAAATAAAAGAATTAAAATAAAAAATAGTCCTATACTCACCCTCGATGTCCCCCGCAGTGTTCCCGCCTCACCGCTGCATGCTGCCGCTTCGGTTCTCATAGCTGGTGTGCGGTGAAGGACCTGTGATGACGTCACTGTCTTGTGATTGGTCGTGAGCGGTCATGTGACCGCTCACGTGACCGCTCACATGACCGCGACGTCATGGAAGGTCCTGCGCGCACACACCAGCTATAGGAAGAGGAACGGACGCCGCTGAGGAGATCGTCTGGGTGAGTATAAGCATTTTTTTTATTTTTTTTTAAACATTCTATCTTTTACTATTGATGCTGCATAGGCAGCATCTATAGTAAAAAGTTGGTCACACTTGTCAAACACTATGTTTGACAAGTGTGACCAACCTGTCAGTCAGTTTTCCAAGCGATGCTACAGATCGCTTGGAAAACTCTAGCATTCTGCAAGCTAATTACGCTTGCAGAATGCTAAAAAAAACGCGAAATAAACGGAAAAAAAAACGCAAAAAAAAAAATGCGGATTTCTTGCAGAAAATTTCCGGTTTTCTTCAGGAAATTTCTGCAAGAAATCCGGACGTGTGCACATACCCTAATTTCTAGTTTCTCAACATTACGTAAATCGTTTTCTTGTTTCTTTAGTTTAATTGCTGCTATTTGTGGTGATAAATGTCACATTTTTCTTCAAAAATGTTTCATGTTTTAGTTTTTTTCCTATAATCGATGAACCGTCCTTGCAGTCCGAGTCACTGGATTTCTCAGAAAACAAAAAGCGGAGAGCAGTCTTCAAAGACAAGACCGTTCTGTTTTTAACAGCAAAGCAGGTATCTACTGTATCTAAACCTGAGACATTTCCTCTATATTTCCTGGCCGAAAATATATTAAAGTGTTTCCTGTGTGATAATATCTGAGTAACAGTAGCAAAATATACAGGATGACTAACATGTCCTGCTACTGGGGCGGAAGCCACAATGCTGGAATGTCTTACACCTGCCGTCCTGCGGTGTACACACAGTGCTTCCCCAATATACTTATATAAATGGAACATATTCTTTCAAAACCGTGGGGATGTAATCATACAGCCAGGAAATATTTGTGAAATCAGTTTCCCTATTTGTTCAGTAGCAGAATACAGGCCGCGGACTGTTGGCGGGGTGCGGGCGGGGGCCTGTTGGTGGGGTGTAGGCCCGTGGCCTGTTGGTGGGGTGTGGGCCGGGGCCTGTTGGTGGGGTGTGGGCCTGCGGCCTGTTGGCGGGGTGTAGGCTCACGGACTGTTGGCGGGGTGCGGGCCGGGGCCTGTTGGCGGGGTGCGGGCAAGCGGCCTGTTGGCGGGGTGCAGGGCCACGGACTGTTGGCGGGGTGCGGGCCCGCGGCCTGTTGGCGGGGTGCGGGCCCGCGGCCTGTTGGCGGGGTGCGGGCCCGCGGCCTGTTGGCGGGGTGCGGGCCCGCGGCCTGTTGGCGGGGTGCGGGCCCGCGGCCTGTTGGCGGGGTGCGGGCCCGCGGCCTGTTGGCGGGGTGCGGGCCCGCGGCCTGTTGGCGGGGTGCGGGCCCGCGGCCTGTTGGCGGGGTGCGGGCCCGCGGCCTGTTGGCGGGGTGCGGGCCCGCGGCCTGTTGGTACCGGAGCACAATACAAGCCACCATTCAGACCAGGCTGTATTGTGCCTATGGAGCAGTGGAATCTGTTCTCGAGCTGTTCTAATACCACAGAACCAAAGGAATTATCCACCTATTTTTAAGTGTTTAGAAAAGGGAATGCCAGCATCGCCTTTTCAGGACCGGACCGTAAGTCATGAAGTCTTGTCCTTTCAGGTAGTTGACCTCTGAGGTTACTTATTGGCTGCAGGGTTAGGTGACTGACAGGCAGGATGTCACTGATGCTATACCGTCTCATCAGTCACATGACCTTTTAACCAATCAGTGGCCTCATGGGTCAGGTGACTCCTAGTGATGAGCGAATATACTCGTTACTCGAGATTTCTCGAGCATGCTCGGGTGTCCTCCGAGTATTTTTTTTGTGCTCGGAAATTTAGTTTTTAGCGCCGCAGCTGAATGATTTACATCTGTTAGTCAGCATAAGTACATGTGGGGGTTGCCTGGTTGCTAGGGAAATCCCCACATGTACTTATGCTGGCTAACAGATGTAAATCATTCAGCTGCGGCGCTAAAAACTAAAACTCCGAGCACTAAAAAATACTCGGAGGACTCCCGAGCGTGCTCAAGAAATCTCGAGTAACAAGTATATTCGCTCATCACTAGTGACTACATGTAAGGGACCTCCTCTCTTATGGTCCCTCCCCACCTCTGGTCAGAATTTTTCTGCTAAATAATGCAGTGTTTTTTAATTATTTTTTTTCTTTTTCAGCACAAGAAACTGAGTGCAGCAATTCACTTAGGAGGGGGCAAGACAGAGCTACTGACAGGAGAGCTGGATGACACGTCCCTCCTAGAAAACCCCAATGTTTGTGTGATAGATGTGGGATTCTCGGAGTCACAGTCATCGGAGTCGCAGGATTGCCCCTCCTGGATCACATCCATTGTGGACGTACTGCACAGGTATTCATTACTGCCTTGCATCCATGAATACTGACACTTATTGTGCATGTGTAATGAGTGCTCGGGGTAGGAGGCCAATACCACTGCAAGGAGCATGTGATAACTCAGAGACCCTCCATGTGTAACCTGGTCATTGGTCTGGGGCTCCAATGAGGCAGCGTTCCATGGTATATCTGCACTGACACCACACAAATAGCTTATGAACATTAAGCATTGGGAGGTTTCTGTATAATGGCAGCAAGCAGAGGTCTTAAAAATTCTGAGATTTTAATTCAAAAAGTAAATTGAAAAATTGTCTTATTTACTGTACAAGGAATAACCATTGGAGCGTGCGGCCACACTGTATATTGGGAGGAAATCTGGCTGAAAACCTGCAACATATAGATTTTACTGATGCTGCTTAGTGGTTCCCATCACCCATAAGCTCCCATATCCATTTTTCTACTGGATGCCTATGTCGTGTACTGTGCCGTATACTGTATCAGTCAATGGAGGCCAAGAGGACACTGTTTTGGCCTCTTTTTTGATGAATGGAGGCTGGTAAACAAATTAAAATGATGCACTGGGTGCTTCCCTGGCATATGTGCCATAAGGGTCGCTCTATTGTAACCAGAAATTACCCCATGTTCAGAAAAAGCAGATGTCACATTCACTGCAGATGCTGAAGGTGCAAGTATTCCTATAGATTGGAGTGGGGGAAAGATTCCACTGCCCTGAATACCTCGAGTAAAGGCATGTCCCACATACATGAGGATATTGTAAGTGTATATAAAATATATTATTTTTGAAGCACCTTTAATTCCAGTGTTGTACGAGCGAGCAGTTTTACATATGTGTGTGTGAAGAATATATACAATATTATTTATTATTATAGCGCCACTTATTCCATGGCGCTTTACAATATATGTATGTGTGTGTGTATACAGTGGCATGTAAAAGTTTGGGCACCCCTGGTCAAAATTACTGTTTATTGTGAACAGTTGAGCAAGTTGAAGATGAAATGATATCTTGGTAAATAAATGGTAAAGACACAGCCAGAATAAAGTCCTTTATTTGAAATCATCACACAGACTCCTTTATTGAATCTTAATTTTGCAATACTTGATGAACTCCTAATCCCTGGCGCCCTTGTCTCCTGCAAAGAATCATAAAATAATAAACCAACATATAATACTATCATGTCCAATGTAGTCCATATAATACCGAGTGACCCAGAGCAATGTCGCATGTAGAACAGTCACATCGGGAGATGTAACTTCTCTACCCGGCCTCCGGCGATACAGTGCGGGAGCGATCACCTCCTGTCAGTGTATCACCAGCGTGATAAAGAAGTCTAGCACTCAACTTCAGCAATAGTGGAGAATTTATTTGTAGCACTTGAAACGTTTCAGTCCGTCTGGACTTTCATCAGTCACGTGCTGATTCCTAGCAAGTAGGAAAGGTTTAACAGAGGGGGTATAAGTATACCCGGAATATGCAATCGCGCCGCCGCACTATAGGGCAAAAGAAGGAGGCTAAAGGCTCGAATAGAATGCTACTGTTGTGGGGCGGTGACCACCGTGTCTGGAGGCGGTGCTTCTTCCCATATTGCTGGCCCTCTAAGCCTGCCGGTGTTATAACTGTGACTGTGGTCACCGCCCCACAACAGTAGCATTCTATCCCAGACGGACTGAAACGTTTCAAGTGCTACAAATAAATTCTCCACTATTGCTGAAGTTGAGTGCTAGACTTCTTTATCACTTTATTGATTGTTTGGGAACCTAGTCTAGGCACCGTATTGTAGCTGTGCACACGGTGTTTCTATTTAAGTGTATCACCAGCGACCGGGTGAGATCGATGTGGGATACTCGGTATTAAATGGACTACGGCGGACAGGGAGTATGTGTTGGTTCATTATTTTTGATTCTTTGCAGGAGATGCGGGCGTCTAGGATTAGGTGTTCAGTGAGTGTGTATGTGAATATGTAAGTTATGTAAATGTTTTGATTGAACACAGGCATCGGATGATGATGAGACTATTCTCCCATCATCAGCTCATGCTGTCTCTGTCACATGTGACAAAATATGTAGCCTGATGGAAGTAGTAGTCCCATCAGACCATGCCTGGGTACACACGTCGCATGGGTACACACACAAACATACAGACACACACATATTCTCCGCCCACACACAGACGCACACACACATTCTCCACCCACACACTCCTCCGTCTGACATCATTTCCCTTTGACAAATCGCAGCGTTCTTTGGCAGCAAATTTGCAGCAAATCCGCAAACCTTTTTACACCTTGGTTTTTGCTGCGGATTTGACTGACTCAATGGAAGTCAATGGGTGCAGAAACGCTGCAGATCTGCACAAAGAATTGACATGCTGCTGAAAATAAAACTCTGCAAATAAGGACAGAAAGTGTTGTGCACAACACTTAAGGAAAGTCATTGATTAACATTGCTTAAGTAATCCATTGCGTTTTTGGAGCATTTCCGCTCTGAAAAAACGCTGCGGAAACGCAACAAATCCGCATCGTGTGCACATAGTCTAAATATTACACATGTTTATTTCCTTTGTGTGTATTGGTTCAACAGAAAAGAAGGCAAATTGGACATAATTTCATACAAAACTTCAAAAATGGGCCGGAGAAAATTGTTGGCACTCTTCCAAAATTGTGGATAAACAACTTTGTTTCAAGCATGTGATGCTCATTCAAACTCGCCTGTGGCAAGTAACAGGTGTGGAAATATGAAAATCACACCTGAAACCAGATGACAAGGGCAGAAGTTGACTCAATCTTTGCATTTTTTGCCTGTGTGTGCCGCACTAAGCATGGATAACAGAAAGAGAAGAGAACTGTCTAAGGATTTGTAAACCAAAATTGTTGAGCAATATCGGCAATCTCAAGGTTACCTGTCAATCACCAGAGATCTTAATGTTCCTCTGTCCATGGTGCGCAACATAAGTCAAGAAGTTTACAACACATGGTACTGTAACTAATCCCCCTGGACATTTAGAAACCAGCGAAAGGGAATATACACACCAAATAATAAAATGTAAATTTGTGTTCTAATATTTAAAAATATACAAAAATTCACACATGACAGAATACATAAAAAATCCGACATGCTAAGAGGAGGAAAGAACCAACCGATACACTAAAGGTAGGACACAAGTCCACAGTATGACAAGGGTGAACAAGCAAAAGTACTTAAATATTAATAGTCGCAAGCAAGTGCTATCCATCCATTAGACACAATTAGCCCATAATGAGGTCCAGTCTAATGCACCCTATACTTGCACATAATGAGATAAAATGTATGCTCACCCCATAGTTGGTCCGGACTTATAAGTGACCTGCCCACAGCCCCTGACGCGTGTTTCGCGTGATCGCTTTCTCAAAGGGGAAGTGATAGTGATGTCTCGTCCCTACCGCACTATTTATAGAACACCGGCACGCCAATATAGTCTGCGCATGCGCCCGAGATACCCCACACATCAAAATGCGCACTCTGCTGGTGTCACCATGCCGCGCGCATGTGGGCGGTATAACACCCATGGTACCAATATCCATCCGTGCCGCATGTTTGGTGGACGCCAGCCAGAGATTAAGCAGTGTCGGTAACTCACAGTGCGCACGTGCACTATCAGCGGCCATATTTCCACAGATCCACAATGGGATCAGCCCTAGTTTATTCAATATCAGGTAGGTCGCAGTGCACACGCGTATCGCTAGTGGCCATATTTCTGAAGATCAACAGCAACACTAGCCAGGAGTTGCGTGACGTCAAATAAATCACAATACACATACACGCAACCAGCGGCCATGTTACCAGGGATCAATAGTAGCACCAGCCGAAGGTTACCCAGTATCGAGGAATCACGATGCGCATGCGCGTCACCAGCGACCATATTTCTGAGAATCAAAGATATATATCTGGCACAAGAACCGCCACAAACGACCATCTGTCGTCCAAAAAGGGGAAAAGACCCCTATGGTAAGATTAATTCACCACACATACACTAATGATATTCAGGACAGATCAATTAAACCTACACATGGATGAAAGGAAGGAAAAAGAGGAAAAAAGAACAATGCAATTACATATAACAATATAGGAAATAAAATAAGTGAAAAATAATAAAAATATATATAAATACATAAAATAATAAGTGGTATATATTAATAAGTGAACAATACACAGTGAAATAGATACAAATATAATCCTCAAAAAATATATCCCATTATAATAACAATGGCATATATAATAATATCAGTGACAAATTGATGAAAGGTTGCAACGCAGGATCGTCTGGATGGTGGATAAGTAGCCCCAATCAAGGTCTAAAAAAATTCACTGTTCTGTAGGCTCAGGGTGCATCAGTGTCAGCGCAAATTATCTGTCAACATTTGCATTGTATGAAGCGCTATGGCACAGAGACCTAAAAAAACTAGACTGCAGTTTGCCAAAATGTACATGAGTAACTAAAATCCTATTGTGCAAGGGTCTTGTGGACAGATGAAGCCAATAAAAAGCTTTTCGGTAAAGCACATCATTCTACTGTGTACCGAAAACTGAATGAGGCTTACAAAGAAAATAACACAGTACCTACAATCAAATGTGGTGGAGGTCCAAAGATGTTTTGGGGTTGTTTTGCTGCCTCTGACACTGAGTGCCTTGGCTGTGTGCAAGACATCATAAAATCTGAAGATTACCAAAGGGTTTTGCAGTGCCCAGTGTCAGAAAGCTGCCCAGTGTCAGAAGTACTTTGCAAAACAAGAACTTTATACTTTCGAAATCTATCTTCTTGCATCTTCTCATCATTAGGGAAAAAAAATCAAGAATTATCATCAAGCAGACAGCCTTTACCAGAACTTATTGGTCAGCTTTTGGGCAAAACAAATAACTAACTTATCGTATTTAGAAAACTTGTACTATCTAGGACAGCTTTAATAATAATATTGCCTTTGTTAAAACCCCTTACATGTTATAGTGGGAAAAAGACTTTTCTTTGCAGAACAATGGCAGGAGAGTATAAAACCTTCCTACTCCTGTAACATATGCATGTCACTTCACAAGTCATACTATAAATCTCTTACCAAATGGCATTTCTCTCCGGTAAGATTAGCTCAAGCATTGTCAGACTCCTCTTCCCAATGTTGGAGGAACTGGGGCAGGATAGTGATATTTTGCTCATTTTCTGGAAATGTCCCAAATTAAGAAAATTTTGGAAACAAGTCTCCCTTCTCATTAATCAATTATTAAATAAGGATTTACCTATCACCCCTCAGATAGCCCTTTTGTCATTGAATATGGAGACCATTGACCCTATGCATAAACCAATTTTAATTCATCTATTTTTGGTGGGTAAGAATTCCATGTTTGTGAGGACTGGGGAGCAATCTAGTCGAAGTGAATGTAGATTTTATTTTCATTTGTGAGAGCAAATGCCTCTGTCAATGTTTGCCATTTTGCCGGGGTTTTCATATACAGTACTTTGCAAAAGTTTTAGGCAAGTAAGAATGATGCAAAGTAAGAATGTGTTCCAAAATAGAAGTGTTAACGATTTATTTTTATCAAATTGCAAATTGAATGATGAAAAGAGAAATCTGAAGTCAATATTTGGTGTGACCACCCTTTGATTTCGATGCAGCACCGAAGCATCAGCTCCTCTAGATAGACTTGTGCACAGTTTTTGGAGGCAGGAGGTTGATCCAAAGATCTTGGAGAACTTAACCACAGATCTTCTGAGGATGTAAGGTTGGACAAATTGGTCTGTCTAGTAAGACCTCTATTTGTGAAGGCATTCTTACTTTGCAGCATTTTTCCACATCTGCCTATACATTTTGCACAGTGCTGTACATTGTCCATACACTTTTGGAAACACCTGTGTTAATAGATGGGGGTGTAGGGTTCAAGAGCCTCATGTCCAACAAAATGAAGAACCGTTACCTAGGGGGTCTCTAGCTTTGGGGGATCTGTCCTATCCTACATGACATAGACAAATCATTGCTTTGAGGACACTAATGCTTAGTTTCCACTGTGGTGGCGCTGCAGGGAAACTGAAGACTTACTGACCGGTTTCCCTACTCCTTACAGCCGATCACTGGGACTCTCAGCAAGGAGATACATTGCAGTCAGCGTATTGTCTTCTAATAAATCGGGGTTATCAAAGCAGAGACCCCCTTTAATCCATTGCTAGTGTCACTGTCTGTGGCTGGAGGGTGCAGCACTCTCGTGTTTCCTGGGTGTCTTGGCTGCATTTACACCGCTTTATTCTGCCCGCTGACAGGATTGGAAGTGGCATATGCCACAACCTACCTATCAGTTTCCTGCGCGCCCGCTTCCGGCTTCTTGTGTTACTATTAGAAGCAGTTCTTTGCCAATGTCTCTGTATTCCCCGTGGGCCATGTTCTTTTTAGCGCACTGACTGTGATCAGATTTTGCTCCTTATTTCCCAGACTCTTTGATCTGTTGTATCCGACCCCTATCGTGTTACAAGATGTACTAATCCTGAATCTTACTTTTCAGTAAGGGCCTGAGGACGGTTCCCGAAGCTGAAATTGGTTTAGCCGTGATCTACATGTCAACCGAACAATATTGCAATCCTCGGCAAGGATCGGCGAACAGAGATGAGCCCGGTAAGGTAGCACTCCAGGTATTCCCTGCAGAAAGTAGATGTGCTGTCAGGGCTATAAACTGTACAACGGTCAGGGATCAACTATCTAAGCATTAATGGAAATCACTGGAAAATATTGGTATTTGGAAATATAATTAATTATTAGAATAAGTTGCATCCCATGTTTCACCATGGAGTGTCAGCGGCGTGGTTTGTTTCACTCGTCCCTAGTTACGTCTGCATATGGTAGTGAAAAGGGTAAGTGCGATGGCGCCCTGGTCTCTGTGCCTCCCCTTCTCTGTATAGGTGTCTTCTGCTGCCCTTCCCCTTTACGACATGTCAGGAGGACAACTCTGCTCCCCTGCTCTGATGCACCATCATCCATACGCTGCTGTGCAGTTTTGGATATGATCAGGACAGCTTAGGAGCTTTGATAACTTGTTGATGAGTGGGTGACCGACTGCCAGGACCCGCACTGATCCGCAGACTAAGAGACTTGTATTCCCATTAGGATGGAGTGGCTGTGCACGTGATTGACCCCAGCTTTATTCATTCTCTATGGAGCTGCTGAGCGCTGCTCACAGATCTTTCCTGTAGCCCCATATAGAATGAATGGAGCGGCATTCAGGCGTCCAACCTGCTGCTCCACTTTGTAAAGAGATATTGGGGTTAAAAAAAATCTAGGATTGGTGTTGGTCCCAGCTCTTAGACCCCAACGGGTCATTGAGTTGACACCTACTATATGGTTAAGTGATAACTAGTTTAAACCGGACAACCCCTTTAAGGAAAAAGTACATCACCTATCCTCCCCTGCAAATAATAGATGTTCCACAAGTTGGACACTTCTGCCAGACCTACCTCCAGGAAAGCCCGCCATAGAGGAAAGTCATAGAGTAGCACGGATGGTAATCCCGTCGTCTTGCTGATCATGTGACCACGCCTGTGTCCTTATGTTCCTGTTATGGGGGCTGCAGGTTATCACAGGACAGCGGCCTGTCAGTCACTTTAGACAGCGGGAATCCCGCACCGGTGCTCTACTGCTTTCTTCAGGATCTGTGCAGGGGTGTATGGTAGATCACAGGGTGACCGTGCAGGTCATCTTCTTTGTGTCTGCCCACCAGTGGGCTGTGGAATCTGAGTATTCCTTGTGGGAGATAATTATTAGTTGTGCCGAACATTGATGTGTATAAAGTATACAGGTGGATGCGCTGTAATAAGGTTTTGTCCGTGTAAGCAGCCATCTGTTCCCTCAGTGCGGACCCCTGCCCTATATTGTTTAGTTGTCCCTCACACTAGTAACTGTGCCCACAGGAGCCATGAAAAGCCTTATAACAGGGGCCAGTGCGTGCTTTCACTGAGGGTTAGAGGTCCTATCACTTACTTATATTTGTCCTTTCAGAAAAGAATGGTAGACATAATATTATGGGGTCTACGCAGTCTTCCAGTATGGCCGTCGATGAGACTGTGTTACCACCAGCCACATTTAACACCACAGCTTATGTGGCCGACACGGAGCCACAAGACCACACAGAAAACTGGTGGGTAATCGTATAGAGGGGTATAATTACATGGCGCAGATCTGTGAGTACAATGAAGTGCACAGGACAAGACAAGTGATGATTTGTCATCTCGTGACTTAGGATGGAGATCACCGGGGTTCGCGAAGTTAAAGAGACGCCTAAAAGTAATGGAAGGAGCAGTAAAACCTACCTGACGAAGGATCCGGATGTGGAAAGCGATCGCAGTGATTGCAGAATTGCTCTGTTTCAGGAACAACTTGAAGAAAGGCCTCGAGCAGCATCACAAGCTGGAACTCCTGCCTCCGACAGACACAGAGTATCCCAGAAAATCGAGCCCTCAAACAAAATACAGAATTATTTCCAGCCCGTGTCCAAGAAACGGTAAATGGTATAATACTGAGACAAAATAAAACCAAACCTGTCCCTTTTTCTATCCAGCTGTTTAGAAGGACTTTACATAACATACATAATAATATAATAAAGGTACTATTACCAGAATGTGGTGTGCTGCCAGGTACCCCTACGCACGTTTCGTCGCTCGAGCCTTCTTCCATACTAGCACACCACATTCTGGTAATAATACCTTTATTATATTATGTATGCTATATTTCATTCGGTCTTGTTAATCTGTGATAGGGAGACTACTGTATAGCTATACTGATCATACCATGGTCTACTAACTATACAGGATTTATAATGGACTAGTTACGTTGACCACTGAATGGACTATACACTAGAATAACACTAGTCAATTATAATCCATTTATCTTTATTGGATTCTTTGATACCTAGTGTCTACTTGTGCCTTGCATATGGTGCTTCCCGATCGATGGGGGGTCTGACAGCTTAGTGGGATCTGCACTAATCCTGGGAATGAAGGGGTCTCGGTGCTGATTTAGCAGTGGAGACTAGGCACAGTCCTTCTATGCACATGATCCAGGACTGTGTCTCTGCCATCAACACTTTCTCTGATGCAACTGGAAAAGAAGAAGGTGGAAGCGAATGATTATAATCCTCCATCCCTTCATATGAATGTACAGTGGGTACGGAAAGTATTCAGACCCCTTTACATTTTTTCACTCTTTGTTTCATTGCAGCCATTTGGTAAATTCAAAAAAGTAATGTACACCCTGCACCCCATCTTGACTGAAAAAAGAAACAGAAATGTCGAATTTTTTACATTTTCATTATTTTTAAATTATTACCTTGCTGTATTGATACAAAACCACACACCTCTAGTGTATCACTACCTCTTGTTGATAAGCAGAAAAATGTAAAAAAAACCAATTCATATTTCTTCTAGAAAAGTTTAGTTAAAGGGAAACTGTCAGTAGGATCAACCCTCTTAAACAGTCTATATGGACATGCAGGTCATAGGGAGCTGAATAATATGATATATTGAAATTTAAGATCCAGTGTCTTATCCTAGAGAAATCCACATTTTTCTTTAATATGTAAATGAGCTGTGAAGATCTATGGGTGGGACATAGATCTACCTCCGAAGCTTACTGTAAATGAAAGGGGATGTTACCAGTACGGGACATGTAGATCAGGAGAGTGAACTGTCAGTCATTACCTGTCTCACATTGGTAACGCCCTCATTCATTTACAATAATCTCTGGAGGCAGATCCTCAGGGAGATCTATGTCCGGCCCATAGATCTTAACAGCTCATTTACATACTAAGAAAAATGTGGATTTCTCTGGAATAAGATATTGGATCTCTGATGTCAATGTATCGTTTTATTCAACTTGGTTTGACCTACATGCCCATATAGACGGCTGACCCTACTGGCTGATTCCCTTTAAGTACTCACAGACATGTTATACTGAAAAGGGTCAAAGAAGGAGTTTTATCAAAGTTAAAACCTGCACAGTCAGACCCCAATCGATCATTAAGTTATCACCTATTGCGTTGGTAGGAAATAGCTTGATTTCTTCGGACAACCCCTTTAATGGGTGGCCGTTGCCCATACTAATCAGTCTGATTCCACTTTGATTTTTCAGGGACTTTTTGGAAAATACAATCGGTAACCTGATTGGTTGCCTCTGGCCGCTTCTTACATTTTCCATCACGCCAGGGTTGATAAATGTCCCTTACTGTATCGGAAAACAAAAGAAATAGTCCTGTCCCGACCCTAGAATAACCCCGTAATTAACTCCATGTTTACACAGTCCTCACATGGTGATCGTGCCGTGAACCTGTGATGTGTTAGTCATAAGGAAAGTTTATGCCAATATTTACACAATCCTGGAATATTGGGTCGGAAAACGACATGTCATGATGTTTGCTTGCACATAAAAGATTTCTAGATGCAGCCGCTCAGTTTTTTTTCATTAAATTCCTTTGTTCTTTTAAAGCGAGAGAGAAGAAGAAAAAGGTGAAACGTCCACAACCAAATTCTGTAGAATGGAGAACGTCACTTCTCAGTCTTCACAATTGACAAAGGATATTGTGCCCCCAAATCCTAAAAATGCAGATAGTGGCCACAGTAACGCTCTGGATACTGGTCTACATACGGAACCGGCGGCGTCTTCCACTGATAGACTTGGCAACCCACATGGTCGGGATAAGATGGACACTTTCATGACCAGTCAACCCAAGGACTCCTTCATGAGGAAGAGGAAGGAGCCTGATGATGTGGTGGAGGAGTCCGACGTAGAAAGTGAAGACTCTGGGGATGGGAAAAACACTAAAAGTAATGGCAGCCAGATGAAGAGGCCTCGGGTGGGAACCACTGAAGACTTTGGGGAAGATTTTAGCATTCACTCCCAGGACAGAGGACAACGAGCCTCAGTAAGTCTCACCATCGATGGAGATGTTTTTCAGGATAACACACTTATGTGTCCCTCCGAGATGAAAATGTGTCATCAGAAAGTGACTTAAAATGATATTTCCATCTCCAAGATCATATCCCAATAGCTAGTAGTTGTAATAATATTCGCAAATACCTCCAATAATAAATGTAGTCTAGTTCTTCTGATTCGCTATGTCTCTTTCCTCATGTACAGGGCATTGCAGCTTAGGTATCCATGGTTACGCCCACTGGCCACTAGCTGTCACTGTCGTAACCATGGATACCTAAGCTATAGCCTATCAGAAGAACTATACAACATTTCTAATTGGAGGTATTTGCTAATATTATTACATTTACTGCATATTGGGATAGGTTCCTGGAGATGGAATACCCCTTTTAATGTTAAAATCAGATTATTATGTTAAAGGGAGTCTGTTGCCCCAAAACGCTACCTGAACCACTTATACAGATACATAGGAGACTTAGCCCTTGTAAAAAATCCTGGTGGTAGTATAGCTTTTAGGGTATGTGCACACGTCTGGAATGCATGCAGAATTTTCCCGAGATAAACCTGAGGTTTTCCGCAGGAATTCTGCATGCGTTTTTTGCGTGGGTTTGGCGCGGATTTTATGCGGATTTTTTGCGTTTTTTTTCCGGACACTCCAAAACAATGATGCTTCTTTTCCCACAATGTGTTTTTTTTTGCGGAAAAAAACGCATCATGTGCACAAAAAAAGCGGAATGCATTCTAAATGATAGGATGCATATCTATGCGTTTTTTATGCGTTTTTATAGCGTTTTTTGTCGTGAAAAAAATGCGAAAATTCCTGAACGTGTGCACATACCCTTAGTGGTTTAGTCGGCAAGAAAAAAAAAAAACCTACGGTATTTGTCTTATTTATAAATGAGGGGACTGCTCAGTGTTCATTACGCCCCCCACAGACTCTCTATAAGTGCATTTTTAATGTGTTTATTTTAATAACTTACCTATTACAATGTATTAAAAAAATAAATAAATGGTCATTTTTCACACTGGCCACTCAGCACTCATGCTTCCAGTTGCTTTCAGCAGCCACATGTGCGTAAGCAGCAATATACTTCAATGAGCTTGCTCTAAGCTTCACAAAGATCATTGTGAAGGGAAGGGGAGGAGGTGAGCTTTGACTTATTCTGACTGGTAGATCCAGTTGTATTTGCTGTATCTAGAGGTTTCACTTTCATTGTTATCCTGTCTGGCCTGATAATGAAGCTGCTGAAAAGTCAAGTATCGGGCTTAGTAGCCAGTGTGAAAAATACAAGGTTTCTATTTTTTGTTTTTGTTTTAAATAAACAAAATAATATGGAAAAGTGAATAAAAACAAAACCTAATGTAAACATTAATCATTTTCTAATGACACATTCCCTTTCAGGCTTATAGATGTTATTGAGGGGGTTGACTGATGGTGCTGGTGGTCAGAGCACAAGGATTTTATTGAACACACTGAGGCTGACTATACACATTGTGTCTCACAGACGGGCATAATGCGGGCACATCAGTATAATAAGGCCTGGCGGAATGGCGTGTCTGCTGACTCAAACTCGTAGATGCCAATAACGCCGTTACTGCGGGTCATAAAATGTGCAGTTGGGCCGTCTGGATCCAGTCTTGGAGAGAAAGGCTCCTTGTCAGTCTATGCAGCACCGCCGATGTGCTGACCCGCTCTCCTGGGATGAGCACCAGGATGGAGATTGGGGTATCAATGATGATTGAAGCATTTTTTTAGCTGGTCACCCCTTTATGATCAGTGTGCCATTTGTTCTAATGTTGGGAGTGAGGGGGTTCGGTAGGGGTTCTGTGCAATATTTCCCAGGCCAAACCCATGTAAAAAAGGGATCAGTGGCGTATGATGTTAAAGTTAAAGGAATTGTCTTGTCATGCAAAATGGGTAAAATTTCAAAGTTTTCTTTGCTTTTTCCTTGTTTTACTGCTCGTTGCCAAGTTAAGCAGCCACTATGGTTGGGGAATGTGTGGCTGCATGTCTCAGGGCTGTTCAATAGACCCAAAACATGCAGGGATTGCCTAAAAAGCAGCAAATCTCCCTGCATATGTGTGGCAGCTGTCGAATAGCCATGAGACATGCAGCCTCGGGAACTCGAACATATTATTTGAGAATGCCAAGGACACTCAGTTAGCACCCGAGCATGCTCAGAAAACACCTTATCTGAGCACGTTTGCTCATCAATAGCAGCCACCTCTGCAGTATATTAGAGGTGGCCAGTCTCCTAGACAAGGAAGACAACGCTTACAAGCTTTACAACAAAGGACTTGTAAGTGCTGCTCTGCAGCTGGCCGAAATATTGTATCTGTCCAGTATCTGCGCTCCTCCGGTGCTGCAGAGGTAACGCTGCCTCTGCTAGCAGCATGGAAGAGGGCGCTATTCCGGCCGGCACCGCAACCAGTCATTCAATAATACACCCCAACCAACAAGATGGGAAGCAGACGAGAGCTACGCTCCCAACCGAGATGGCGACATTGCTCTTCAGGGCTCAAGGCTGGGGCATATGGCAATAGAAGAAAAGCAAAAATACATTCTTTCTTTCTGTTTACGTTCTTGCTTTCTGTTTTCATTCTTTGTTTTCTTTCTTTCTTTGTTTTCATACTTGGCTCTGGTATAAGGCATCGATGCCACCTATGATGCCATCTCCGTTATTCCAGGCTTGTGTGGAAAGCGCAGCTCTGTTCTTGCTCTTCATTGTAGGCGATTTGTCCTTTATATATTTTGGCAGAGAATAATTTGCACTTTTTGCTCAGTTTCAGGACATAATGTGAATTTCCAGCTATTGTGGTTTTTCTGCTTCTCTTTGTATTGATATTAACAGAAAATGAATTTGTGCCTTTAATCTAAATGAATCTGTGTGATATCGGAGGCGGCGCTCTGTCTGCCGACTGTGTGGCCAGCCTTTGTCACAATGTCACATTTTATCAGTCACAAGCACAAAAAGAAGATGATTAAATGTGTTCTCTAATGAAAAGAATTGCTTTTAAAATGTCCCCAGCCCATTACCAGAGCGATGGCTGCTGCTGAGAGCCAAGAATGCAGGAGGTCGGCTGTTCCTACCTCAGCAGATTGGCGCTGAGCTTGGTGTTTGCTGCCGCCAGCCAGGGTCTGTCATCCGGGGGCCACTTCATACCATTTCTTTGCTCCATGGCTACAGCAGATGCCTAAAGTCCCTTTATGGGTCTGTTTTATGTCAGCCTGCCATAGGCAACCTGCCTGGTATGTGCCTATAGTGGGCCTCGATTTTTTTTATGCTGAGCTTTCGTCCGTCCTGTAGTACTGAAATGGGCGACCAGACGTCAATTTCCCCCCCTCCAGGATGCTACATTGCACCCAGGGGTTGTGCCAGCATTGGGACCCGTACCCATCTGACACTTACTACCTATCTAGTGCATAGGTGATTTTATAGGCTGGAACGCATGTAATAAAAATGTGCTTAAATCCAGCCGGAAGTGGACGGGGCGTTCCCATGTTCTTACATGCATTAAAAAATTGCAAAATGCTCCTAAAAACAAACAACTTTGCACCTTACTTGTTATTAACATATCATCAAGAACCGAGTGATTGATTTCAATGCTCTACGCTTAGGCTATCGGCCACCACGGCAGTCTACCAGTGATGGTTGAACGTGCACAGTGTTTACAAGCTCTTTCCCCTAGAGCTTGTAAGCGCTGCTGTGAAGCTTGAGAGCACTCATGGCTTTCAATCCCAGCCGGTTTCACTTCATTGCTCTCCTCCAATACTTCTATATGAGGTCGGTTTGCTTCTGCAGCATCGGAGAGCGCACGGTTCGGGCCTGCGCTGCAATGATGCCGCTGCTGTAGTCTGTCCATGAGGCAGGACTCTGGGGAGCTGTGTACTTCCGCAGAAGATCTTAAGCTAACCCCTTTACTTGACTGCTCAGAGCAACGCTACTCTGGGTAGGACATTGATGAAGGAGGTATTCCTGTAAGTAATATATTTATTACATATCCCCAGGAAAGAAACCAGGAAATGTCAGTTGTTTAATGCTTAACTTTTGTTAATGTTTTTAAAAGACCATTCATATAGACAGACATATATAAAATAACCCTGAATGGGTGGTGTGGAGACACGAGGGTCAATGGGTGCTCTCGTCCGCTGGCCTGCCTGTCTTTAGAAGGACCACATTGGCCAGGGCTCTAACCACTGACCGTCCGCACTCCTGAGCAGAATACTACTCAGACAACACAGGGTGAGGGTAACGCAGTGTGGCAATACTTTTTTGAACCACCAATAGATAAAAACATGTATTTCTGACCCAGCAAGTCGGGGTATTGTAAAGAGGAAGATGAGACACCAGAACCAACAATGCAGACGAGCTGAAGGCTGCTATCAAAGCAACCTGGGCTTCCATAACCCCTCAGCAGTGCCACAGGCTGATCACCTCCATGCCACGCCGCATTGATGGAAAAGGAGCCCCCACCAAGTATTGAGTGCATTTACTTACTGATCATACATTTCAGTAGGCCGATATTTTGGGTTTTAAAATCATTTTTCAAGCTGGTGTTATAAAGTATTCTAATTTACTGAGATAATGACTTTTGGGTTTTGATTGGCTGTAAGCCATAATCATCAACATTAACAGAAATAAACACTATGAATAGATCACTCTGTTTGTAATAACTCTATATAATGTATAAGTTTCACTTTTTGTATTAAAGAACTGTAATAAATTAACTTTTTGATGATATTCTAATATTGTGGGAAGCCCCTGTATGTATGATGGTGAGACTAAAGTGGAGCAGCAGAATAATATGACCTAAGACCAGAAGAATCTGTGGATAGTGAAGGGTAAATCTATCACAAGATCTGCCCACAGTTTTTCTAATTTCTGTCACATTTTTGGCTCCCCCCGTCACATACCCAATAATTGATTTTCACTCCGCGCCCATTTTTCACAGGCTCCGCATGAATAGAGAATACAGCTTGTGCCCAGCTTTGCATTCCTGCCATATTTGTATCCTTGCATCAGAGGATTAATCCTTTTCAATTAGTTTTGTGGATTTTACTTCCCCTTAATTGAAAATTCCACACATGTATTCTCGTGTGCAGGGAAAGTAATGATTGCAGGAGTTCAGTCATCTTCCCACCGCACAGATGTATAAAACTTTTTCTTATTTTTCCTCTGCAGGTGCCGGCGCTGGACGTTCAGAAAGTAAAAACTGAGCCGAACATCAAACAGGAACCGATATCTCAGAATGAAGATGCAAAAGTAATCAATTCCCCTTCTACAGGACTGGATATATGTAATAAAGGGAGGGGGTCCTCAGACAAGTATTTGTCAGATGGCTGGGTCGCAAAGGGTTAGTGCTTTATGGCAGTAATTCCAGCATTGCCATAACTATGCTGCTCTGAGCCTGTTTCTCTACATAATAGAAAACTCAAATTGCATCACTTAAAGGGATTGTCCACTACTCAGACAACCCCTTCTCAATTGCGAAGTTCACCCTTATAAAATAACAGCACATTATACTCACCTCCGTTGTGTTCCCCATTTTAGCGATGTCTGCACTTGCTCTCCCAGTGGTGTTATACCTCCGTTGTGGGCACCGTTCCAACAATGTCGGCACTTGCTGTCCCGGTAGTGTTATACCTCCGTTGTGGGCGCCATTCCAGCGATGTCTGCACTTGCTCTCCCGGAGGTGTTGTACCTCCATTATGGGCACCGTTCCAGCTATGTCAGCACTTGTTCTCCAAGTGGTGTTATACCTCCGTTGTGAGCGGCGTTCCAGCAATGTCTGCACTTCCTCTCCCGGTGGTGTTATACCTCCATTGTGGGCGGCGTTCCAGCGATGTCTGCACTTCCTCTCCCGGTGGTGTTATACCTCCGTTGTGGGCGCCGTTCCAGCGATGTCGGCACTTCCTCTCCCAGTGGTGTTATATCTCCGTTGTGAGCGGCGTTCCAGCAATGTCTGCACTTCCTCTCTGGTTGGTGTTATACCTCCATTGTGGGCGCTATTCAGCGATGTCGGCACTTCCTCTCCCAGTGGTGTTATACCTCCGTTGTGGGCGCCATTCCAGCGATGTCGGCACTTGCTCTCCCAGTGGTGTTATACCTCCGTTGTGGGCGCCATTCCAGCGATGTCGGCACTTGCTCTCCCAGTGGTGTTATTCCACGTGAGCCAATCAGTGGCCACTTTTACTCTCGCTTAATTCGGATGTAACTGACATTTGGAGGCAGTCGGAGACCAGCAGCGGCACTCGTTAATTTCGGGTGTCAGTTTTGTCTTAAAGAAGTGAGAATGAAGCAGCCTCTGATTGCCTGGAGGGCTCACATGGTATAGCACTGTGGTGCGAGACCCAGGAGAGCAGGTGCCAACATTGCTGGAATGGCACCTGCATCAGAGATGGCTATAAAGTGTTATTTTATAAGGCGGATCTTGGCAGTTGAGAAGGTTCTGTCTGAGTAGTGGACAACCAATTTAATACCCCATATATTAGGCTGCAGGAGACCTGAAATCGCTACCAGTGGGAACATCACAAGTAACCGGATGTGTCCTTTCACTATTGCTATGAAAAACCTGCAGAGGAAGAGATTGGATTTGCAGTTAAGGCCTCCTTCAGATGTCCGTTTTTCATGTGCGATCTCTGTGATTCTCCAGGATAGAACAAGTAGCCAATATAGTCTATGGGGATTTTCATGTGTCCATGTATTTTTACAGCCAAAGAAATCCAGGAGATGTGTCAATTTTTTTTATTGACGTCACGAATGAAAATCATGTGTACAAGTGTTTGGGTCCATGAAAATCAGCCCGCACATGGATGGAATCTATGTACAGTCCGTGATTAACATTGGAAAGGATAGGAGAAGCTTTGTCACTTACTTAATACATTTTTTTATATGTGTAAATCACTGATGGTAAAAGCTGATGCTTGGCCAAACACTGAAGAAATACGGACCATGGCGTACATAAAAAAATCACTTGCGTCAGAATGAGGCCTAAAACTGAATTTGCTAATTACTGCAGGAGATTTAAAAAAAACAAAAACGTCCTAATGAAAGGAATAAAAATATCCCTCTAATCAGACCCCTGTGCTATTAGATTAGAAGCCAGCGCAGACCTGCGGGCAGGGAGCGCAGCGCTCCTGAGCAATAGAGAACCTCAGCAGGTTGTGACCACCACTCCTGAAGGGGAGCTCCGGAATAACTGACCGGCCAGGTTCACACATCCGTGTTTCATGGTCCGAGTGCAGACTGCGATATACGGACCGGCTGGAGGTCTCACGATCGCACTCAGCAGTGTCGTTTATGCCTGTGAGGCTGTTGTGTTCAGGTCAGGAGCCCTGCGCTCCGTCCGTACATCACAGTCCATACTGTGAAACTGGTCTTGGCGATGAAGCGGACAGAGGGGGAAACTGGGGGCGAATATATGATTGAGGCCTTGTCATCGGAACTTTGTAGAGTGTACGCTTGGACCTTACACATGGCGTACTGTTCCACCACACTTTAGACTGTGCTTATTGTTTCAGATGCCTTTCTGGACAAAACAAGAGAACGATGACGGTCTTCCAAGTAAACTTCTGCTATCAGAGTTCCGATCTTTAGTTGTCAATCGGTCAAGGAACAGTCAGTCCATGAATAAAGCTCATCAAGAAAATGTGGCAAATTTTAAGAAATTCAGGAAGGTAATGTGATGGCGTCTGTCCTGATACTTTACATCTGACATGTTTTGTGGATCTTTCATTGGTGATGTATAGAGATGGGCGGACACCTGGATATTCAGGTTTGGCCGAACAGTTACAAAAAGTTCAGGTACCAGAAAAGTACCCTGATCTGAACCCGGACCCCATTCACTTGAATGAGGGGGGCGAACATCCAGTGTTTGCTGCGCTGTTATGTGCATCACAGCCGGCAAACACCACTTTAATAATCCCAATTTAACCGTACTTACCACCTCTCCTAATTACACCGAAGCCCTCGATCTCCTGTAATAAACCAAAAATAATAAAACAACAATATACCATACCTGTCCGTCGTTGTGTCCCACGCCGTAATCCATAGCTAGGGGATATACAGTTTTCAACTTGGACGGTGCCAAGATTGAGAACCTCTGGGGAATGAACTGCTGCCCAATGTCCGTGCCCAAACAGTAGATGTTCGGTACGGACGCTGAACTTTACTGTTCAGGTTCGCCCATCTCTAGTGATGTAGTCTAATACAACCTGAGGGTGATCTAGCATTACAGGGAAATTTGTGTGCGACTTCAACAAATGTGTCTGAGTTTTGATCTTGCGCGCCATAGTCCTCAATTAGTGTCATCGGAAGAGACTACAGAGCGTGTCTCTGTCTCTGGAGGACCTGGCCGTCCTGTACATCACACTAAGAACGCATTGCTTGCCACGGACATTGTGTAATACTTGATTTCCCCTGTGATGGCGCTACAGGAGGATTCCATACTTGTTGCCAGCTTTGTACAGATCCTCTTATTCTCAGGGAAGGAGTTGACCGCAGTGCGCACACAGCGTTGGCAATGGAGGATAACGTGATATTTCCATGCAGGACACTGTGTGTAGACCCCTCATGCAGCACTGCTCTCCATGTTACAGATAGCATACCCAGGGGCCGGGAGCTTCCCTCACATCATCGGAGGCTCGGATTTAATCGCTCATGACAGGAAGAAGAATTCTGAATTAGAGCAGTGGTTACGGCAGGAAATAGAGGTAAGGAGCGTGAAAAGGGAAATGCGAAAAGCGGAAGGCTGAGCTGTTAGTCACTTACAGGCCTTTTGTCTAGCTGTGCAATATATATTTGTTTTACGCAACACAGAGAACTGAACTTATAAAGTGAGATCTACGGTAGTGATGAGCGAACCTGCTCCGATAAGGCGTTACCTGAGCACGCTCGGGTGATAAGTGTCTTCAGCGTGCTCGAAAAGTAAGGTGGAGTCCCTGCTGCTGCATGTCTCGACAGCCGCAACACATGCAGGAACATATTCGAGCATGCCGAAGACACTCGGCACCCGAGCATGCTGAGATAACACCTTATCATCAACGCCTGCCGCTGGACAGGTGACACACTGACCTTTTTGCTTGGTGGAGACCTGTGTATTGCGGTGACTGCAGCCTAATAAACAGTATCGTCGCCCAGCCTAATGTCCGGTCTCATCTCGATGTGCATTTACAGCATAAGATTACTTTTCTTTATAGGAGCAAACTCAACAAGCCAGAGAGCAGTCCCTCGCCGATGACCTCTTCAGGTAAGTCCTGTCAATGTGTCCCCGTGTAGCAATCCCCTGCCCGACCATAGCGTAAGTGACGCCGTTATTTCCAGGCACAAGACGCGGGTATTTGTGGTGGTGTTAATAAGCCCCCCTAGCCTAGTACATCGAGTCCAATAACAATTATTCCACCTTTAAGCAGATTCTGGCTGACCCTCTTAATTCTTCAACTGGATAATGACCGCGCAGCATGAAGGGTATCCATGTCAGGAAGGCACGTCACCTTTCCATGTCTTGTAATGATTTTCCTATGTGCGGTCACGCAGTGGCTGATGGTAGCCGTCTTCAGTGATTTTACTGACACATAATCCATATAAATCCCTGCCCCTCAAATCACTATTGATCATATCTCCAGTTCTGGGAACATCCACAAACAACATAGATTTGTGTGAATTATTTCCGTAGCATAAAGGGGTCCTCCGGGCATATGATATTAATGGAAACAGGAAAATCTGCCATCCGCAGAACATAAGATAAAAGGTTGAACTTTGATGGACCTAGGTCTTAATTCAACCTATGTAACTAAGATAAGTAGTTTAAAACATTATTGGAGACCATTAAAAATCAAGGGAATAAAAAAAAAAAGAATCCATGCCGTTTTTGTTGAGTATTGTGAATCTGTTTTCCACTCTTAGCAGGAATCTTTCAGCAGGTTTTTGCTATATATTCTGAGAGCAGCATGATGTAGGGGCGGAGACCCTGATTACAATGATGCGTCACTGACTGGGCTGCTTGCTGCAGTTTTGATAAAACCATTTTTTCTGCTGCAGATCTCTCAGTTCTCTAAATGCTGAGCTGTGTGTAACCCACCCACACCACTAATTGGCAACATTCTGCCTATGCACAGTGTACACCGAAAGCAGCCAATTGGTGATGGGGGTGGGGTTATTCAGAGCAGGAGGGCTACATGGCACGAGACAAGTAGTCCTGTAGTGATAATCTCCTGCTGATAAAACACAAAATAAAAGTAGTGCAGTAAGGGACTCATCGCTGGAATTGCTGTCTCTTCCCCTACATCATGGTGCTCTCAGATAACATAGCAAAAAGCTACTGACGGATTCCCTCTAAAATTGCTCAAATCTGCTGTAAATGGTTAACTATAAAACTATAAAAATGTGTTTCCCCTTACACTTGACCACAGGAGTAAGTGGTGGTTAGCGTAGTTAATTAGTATGGGGGTGACACATTCTTGTTGCTGCAGACAGGTGCGGGATTGGAGAATTGTCCCTTTATTGTAACACAAAGTCTTCTAATTGTAGCCAGTAGACCGGGATGACCCAGCACCATTGCTATGATAATTGGGGCGCCAGCACTGATACTACAGGACATTTTTTACATCCAATACATAAGCTACAACTGTTGGACCAGAAACCCATTTTACTTCTAGGTTCTCCTTTCTGTGGATGTTTGCTGCTGCTATACACCATTACTCCAATAACTGAGCCCCGAGTCTGTGTCTTATTTCATGTATTTTCCAGACATGTTTCTGGGTTGACTTATTTCTTTTGTTTTGTTTGTTTTTTTTGTTTGTGTAAAATTACTTTTCTCTAATTTCTTTGGAAATAACATTGATCTGGGAAATTCTGTAATATACGTTCCACAGGGTTACTTGTCATGTGTGCTATGCAGCTGCCATTGTGGTTAACAATCGTGTACTGGCAGGGATGGGGGAACGGTCGGTGACCCGCTGATGGGATTTCCTGTCTTAGTTATTAATGGAAAACAGCTCCGCTCTTTACATACCGGTCATGATCCCATCCCATCATAGCCAACTTTTCCAGACTAGGAAATTACAGCACAATTAGACAACATGGTGGTCTAAAGAAAGGAAGGGGTTAATGACAGTAACTTTGTGCTTTAAAGGTGAAAAGGTGTATTAAAGGGGTGAGCTGTCCAGGTTTGGGATGAAAGTCTGTAGTCAGTCTATGTGATTGCAGACTTCTGATTGCTCACAGTGCGCACATCATCCACTGTCAGGATTCTCCAGTGTCGGCAATGAGAGGGGGCGTCCATGTGACCCAGGTATACGGTGTGCATATCTCCGGCTACATCCTGACTACTAATAGAGGTGAATTGAGCCAGGCTGCGCACGTCTAGACGGCACGTGAGCTCATGTATGCAAATCACATACTTACAGTCACGACCGCCCGCTCGCACTTACCAGCCACACCAGAAAATCCTGACGGTGTGCAGAGCGTATGATTTAAGGATTTAGAAGTCTGCATTCACATAGACTGACTGCAGACTTACATCCCAAATCCCGACAAACCATTTAAAGCGGATCTGTCAGTAGATTTTCCAGTGCAGTCTTCATATATTATTTACTATATCTCAGACCTGATGCGATTGGTGTACTAACTGTGAAAAATCATATCTGAATGGCTCTATAATCTTGATATTAAGGTGATCACTTTGAGTCGGGTTATAGAATTATTGCTCATAAGTCGGTGTATTCAGTCTCTGCCCCGGCAGCCTGACTGACTGCTGCAGTTTGTCCTGAGCAGTGTGAGATATTTGCAGGGAGGAGGGTCACTGAGGAACTGTCAAAAAGGCTGGATGGTCAAAGATTGAGTTTCAACTTTCAAAAAGTATGATACCAGTTATTCTGACATGGGTTTTGAAAGTTTGGGCACCAGCCTCACCAGGTCTAAGATATTTTATAATGTGTGCAGTTTACATTGTGAAGTCTGGTGATAGGTCCACTTTAACATTTCATACTCTAATATGACTTTTTATACTTTCATGCGGTAATCTAAGAAAGGAAGGTCAGGAAGGTTTCTAAGTAAACCAGGCATGATGGCGGTGGGAGCATACTCCGGGCATTGACAGGTGTAAGGTGGCAAGAATAGGGTATGTATAGGGTTATGGCAGGCAGACCAGGTTATGAAGGGGAGATAGGCCACGGGCCAGATATGTATTTAACCCCTGCTCCACTTCAGGGATATTCCTATAAAATGAGACACAGAGCACATCACTGTCCAGGCTGGCACAGCATAGTCTGCAATTACATGTGCACGATAAAGCACAGATTATATATTATTATTTATTTATAAAGCACCATTAATTCCATGGTGCTGTACATCAGAAGGGGTTACATCAAAATACAAATATCACTTACAGTAAACAAAACTAACAACGACAAACTGGTACAGAGGGAAGATCACTAGATATCATGTTCAGGGGGCCCCAATGGAGCCATTATCCTGCCCGAGCTAGGAAAGATAGATTCAGAAGTGCGCTGTAAACTAGGGGGGTAAAAGTGTGAAGATTGCAGTAAAATAAAGCCAAGCAACTGGAGGTTCCAGAGAATAACAATCATTTGTATTTGTATAGCGCCAAGATATTTCACAGCACTTTATATGTATAGATAATATCAGCATTACAGTGTGACACATCCATCAGCAGATACCAAGAGCAGTGAGGGTCCTGCTGCTTACAATTTATGAGGAAATGGGGGAGGCACAAAAGGTAAGAATACAGCATTTGTCGTATAAGGTCCAGACATCAGTAAATAGGGGCATTGAATTATTACTGCATGAATCGGTCACCAGCCAGTATGTGCACAGTACAGATACAGAGGGCTACACTGGGTATTAGCCGGGTTGTCTGGGGTAGAGCATTCCAGAAAAACGGTACGGCACAAGAGGAGTACTGGAGACAGGAGTGGGAGGTTCAGATTATAGAGAATGATAGTTTTAGGTCTGAGAGCAGGGCTAGGGAGGCAGATGGAGATGAGGGAGGAGATGTAAGGTGCTGCAGAGTTGTGGAGAGCTTCATGGGTGAGACTGATAAGTTCATATTGGACTCTAGTGGATGGGCAACCAGTGCAATGGCTGGCACTAGGTGAAGGCATCTGTGTACAGAAGTGTGATCCCGGCTGCTGCCTTTAGGATTGAGTGGAGATGGCTAAGTATGTGTATGTATATATGTTGTGACAAAGTCGCTGGTAAGGTAATAGAGGGGAGATATGTGTCAGTGCGCTTAATGGCGTCTGTGATATGAAACCAGCTAGTAATTTCCTCCAGCACGCTATGTGTTGTGAGGGTTAGTTTAAAGCTGCATAAAGGGCTGGTTTCATGTGGACCTTCATAGAGCGGGAGGGAGGAGGTCCACTTTATCTCCACTGGCAGAGATGCCGGATCCTGTGTGATGTCATGATCATGTGGTCAGTCACATGATGGAAAGAGCCACATGGTCTGGGGTTTAAGTAAATGGGCAATACAGGCAACCTGGGTTCAACTAGACTGGAGAGAGGAGTCTCCAGTGGCTTTTTGTGTCTTGTAGAGGACAGACTGAACCTGTGCTGCTCTAGAGCGGGGTGCCACCCGCATAAGTACAGCATATGCCGCATGCAGCCCTGCCACCACGTCTAACCAAAGGGGGCGCACTTACTATTTAAGTCTGTGCAGCTCCAACCTAAGGGTTATACGTGCCATAACTGGCCCATGCCTATCCAGGACGTACAAGGATAACTTAGTGACGCACCTCTACTACGCGACACAGTGATCAAGGCCACAGAGTGGCCGAAACGTCTTGTACTTGTCGCCGTTTCACGTGCAATAAACGCATTTGTTTTTGAAGCATAAATTTTGTCGCAAAGTGTGCAGTGATTATAGACTTATACGTACTGGGATTATTTCTCGTTCACTAGCACCTTACTTCCCTCAGTCGTGTGCTAGCCATCTCTATACTTGACACCCGCATAAGTACAGACTGTGCTGCAGTGTTTTGTTTTCTGTTTTAGCCTGAAGGGCTGTGTTTATTTCTCCCCTTGTGTTGGTTTATGATGTCTTATAATAAACCATCCAAGATTTAAAGACACAGTGCTCCTGTTTTTTCTACCTCCGTATACCACAAGGTATATAATATGTGTGTGTGTGTGTGTGTGTGTGTATATATATATATATATATATATATATATATATATATATATATATATATATATATATATATATATATATATATATATATATATATATATATATATATACATATATATACATATATATACATATATATACATATATATATATATATATACATATATATATATATATATATATATATATATATACATATATATATATATACACAGTTAGGTCCATATATATTTGGACAGAGACAACATTTTTCTAATTTTGGTTATAGACATTACCACAATGAATTTTAAACAAAACAATTCAGATGCAGTTGAAGTTCAGACTTTCAGCTTTCATTTGAGGGTATCCACATTAAAATTGGATGAAGGGTTTAGGAGTTTCAGCTCCTTAACATGTGCCACCCTGTTTTTAAAGGGACCAAAAGTAATTGGACAGATTCAATAATTTTAAATAAAATGTTCATTTTTAGTACTTGGTTGAAAACCCTTTGTTGGCAATGACTGCCTGAAGTCTTGAACTCATGGACATCACCAGATGCTGTGTTTCCTCCTTTTTGATGCTCTGCCAGGCCTTCACTGCGGTGGATTTCAGTTGCTGTTTGTTTGTGGGCCTTTCTGTCTGAAGTTTAGTCTTTAACGAGTGAAATGCTGCTCAATTGGGTTGAGATCAGGTGACTGACTTGGCCATTCAGGAATATTCCACTTCTTTGCTTTAATTAACTCCTGGGCTGCTTTGGCTTTATGTTTTGGGTCATTGTCCATCTGTAGTATGAAACGACGACCAATCAGTTTGGCTTCATTTGGCTGGATCTGAGCACACAGTGTGGCGGCTCTGAATACCTCAGAATTCATTCGGCTGCTTCTGTCCTGTGTCACATCATCAATAAACACTAGTGACCCAGTGCCACTGGCAGCCATGCATGCCCAAGCCATCACACTGCCTCCGCCGTGTTTTACAGATGATGTGGTATGCTTTGGATCATGAGCTGTACCACGCCTTCACCATACTTTTCTCTTTCCATCATTCTGGTAGAGGTTGATCTTGGTTTCATCTGTCCAAAGAATGTTCTTCCAGAACTGTGCTGGCTTTTTTAGATGTTTTATAGCAAAGTCCAGTCTAGCCTTTTTCTTCTTGATGCTTATGAGTGGCTTGCACCGTGCAGTGAACCCTCTGTATTTACTTTCATGCAGTCTTCTCTTTATGGTAGATTTGGATATTGATACGCCGACCTGCTGGAGAGTGTTGTTCCCTTGGTTGGCTGTTGTGAAGGGGTTTCTCTTCACCATGGAGATTATTCTGCGATCATCCACCACTGTTGTCTTTTGCATTGATGAGTTCACCAGTGCTTTCTTTCTTTCTCAGGATGTACCAAACTGTAGATTTTGCCACTCCTAATATTGCAGCAATTTCTCGGATGGTTTTTTTCTGTTTTCGCAGCTTAAGGATGGCTTGTTTCACCTGCATGGAGAGCGCTTTTGACCGCATGTTTACTTCACAGCAAAACCTTCCAAATGCAAGCACCACACCTCAAATCAACTCCAGGCCTTTTATCTGCTTAATTGAGAATGACATAATGAAGGGATTGCCCACACCTGTTAATAAAATAGCCTTGGAGTCAATTGTCCAATTACTTTTGGTCCCTTTAAAAACAGGGTGGCACTTGTTAAGTAGCTGAAACTCCTAAACCCTTCATCCAATTTTATTGTGGATACCCTCAAATGAAAGCTGAAAGTCTGAACTTCAACTGCATCTGAATTGTTTTGTTTAAAATTCATTGTGGTAATGTCTATAACCAAAATTAGAAAAAGGTTGTCTCTGTCCAAATATATATGGACCTAACTGTATATGTGTATATGTATGTATATATATGTATATATATATATGTATATATATATATATATATATATATATATATATATATATATATATATATATATATATATATATATATATATATATATATATATATATATATATATATATATTTACCGTATGTCGAATGATGGCAACATAAAGTAATCATATTGTAATTTTTTTTAAAAGTCAGTTTTTTTTATTTAATAGATTCTAAACATATTGAGCAAAATTTTCTGTTAATATAAATTGACAGTTTTACATGAAAAGAAGAACCATCTCAGAACCACGGGGATACTTAAAATTATTGCTATTTAGAGTGACACATGGCAGATTTTATTTTTCTGGCATAAAAACAGATTTTTGTTCTCTTCAGTTCTGGTGACTATAGAAAGTTATGTACAATGTAGACACAGTTGGTATGTATAGACTCTGAATAATTTAAGGAGGTGCGGTGTATTTAATTTTCTGTTTGAGTTATGCTTTTAGCCACTAATATCAATTTTTTTCTGCTTTTTTTTTTTTGTTTTATTTACAAAAAAATCTATTTAGACCGAAAATTGCATAAAACTGCTTGTGCCCATAAATTTCTAAGTGATGTTTTCTTAATTTGTCAGGTGTGTATCATCAGAAATATTTTTAGATATTGGAGTTTAATATCAATTAATTATTTAGCAATTTAGATTTTATTTTTACACATCAAAGGCACAAAATGTTGAGAAACTCCTGGCAGACTCGTAGCTGATAGCGCCCTTTCGTGTGAGTGGCATCTGGGCACCATGATAAACTGTATCCGGGCATTAAGTGTGAACGGTGCTTTGGCAGTAGATAATCTGTGAAGCATAATCCGGGTTGCGTGTCATCGTCATAGCAAAAGGCAATTTATATCCCAGAAGTAAGGAAGCGGCGGTGAGACAATAAAGCCCTGATTGTGGCTCCCCGGCTGTGCACCCTGCAGTAGGCTCCGGTCGTAGCCGCCGTGGAGCTGCACGGCAGGTTATTTTCAGCGGTTTGTTTGCTTTTTTGCCTTCCTGTCGCGTATGAAGGATAATCAGGAGTTGCTTGGAAACGACAGCCGGCAACAATTATATTCCCACTTAAGAGATGATGCAATTTGGCCGCTGCATGTCCCGGCCTAAGCAAGTAGAGCTTAGCAAATGGGCAAATGCTTAATCACTTATTGTATGCAGCTCATCTGTGACATTTCTCCCTGGTTGTCTATATGCAGAACGCTGGTGATTGTCATTAAAGGTTGTTTCCTGCCCGGGTATACGCTATAGTCATATCTATAGGGGGTCAGGAGGTGACATTTTCATCCCAAAATAGATGCCAGTACTATCAAAAATGTTGTGCACCTCATGCCTAAAACTAATAGATGGAGTTCGTTGCATTGTCTAAAGGGGTGAAACTTGAGACTCTAGGCCCCTAGTGCAAAATTTATAACAAGCCCCCCTTTATCTTGTCATCGTATGTAACATTCATCTCCTTACCCCCTTTTGGGCTCAAAAGCCTTTGATCATAACCATGTACAGTTATATGAAAAAGTTTGGGCACCCCTATTAATCTTAAGCTTTATGTTATATAAAAATTGTTTTTTTTTTTGCAACAGCTATTTCAGTTTCATATATCTAATAACTGTTGGACACAGTAATGTTTCTGCCTTGAAATGAGGTTTATTGTACTAACAGAAATGTGCAATCTGCATTCAAACAAAATTTGACAGGTGCATAAGTATGGGCACCCTTATCATTTTCTTGTTTTAAAAACTCCTACCTACTTTTTACTGACTTACTAAAGCACTTTTTTGGTTTTGTAACCTCATTGAGCTTTGAACTTCATAGCCAGGTGTATGCAATCATGAGAAAAGATACTTAAAGTGGCCACTTGCAAGTTGTTCTCCTGTTTGAATCTCCTCTGAAGAGTGGCTAAAGCAGCACTCGAGTGGTTTAAGGGGAAACGTGTAAATGTTTTGGAGTGGTCGTGTCAAAGTCCAGACTCTTAATACAATTGAGAATCTGTGGTCATACTTGAACAGAGGAAATCCTCTAACATGAAGGAGCTGGAGCAGCTTTGCCTTGAGGAATGGGCAAAAATCCCAGTGGCAAGATGTGGAAAGCTCATAGAGACTTATCCAAAGTGACTTGTAGCTGTAATTGCCACAAAAGGAGGCTCTACAAAGTACTGACTTTATGCAAGTGAATAGTTATGCACGCTGATGTTTGTCCAATTTGTTGTTTGCTTCACAAAAAAAACGTAAACAAAATGTTCACAGTAGGCATGTTATTTACATGTAAACCCAGGGAAATTCCAGGTTGTGAGGTAGCAAAACACGAAAAAAGGCCAAGAGAGTGAATATTTTTGCAAGCCAATGTATAGCTGCCCGCGCTCCATACTTGACAGTATAGAGCAAGAGACCCCTGACCACTAGCGTTTTCCTGAAGCAGCTTTGCCTGGGCAAACTTGGCGTCTAAAAAACCACATGTGCACATGGCCTCAGGCTTCGAAAGCTGCAAACTTTTTAAAAGAATAGACTGGTCCATTTTTCAGGCGGCTTCCAAGGGATTTAACAAAGGGGAGGAGGCTTATTAGTATTTGACATCATGACCGTGGGGTGCCGATGGGAGATCATCGAAGTCAGGAGCTTAACAAAGACTTTAGGTTTTGCCATTTGTATTCTTGGTGGCCTAATAGAGTGCCTGTAACACCAAAGCATGTGCAAAGCGCTACATACCTGACCAAACAATAGCAGGATCCCCCTGCCTAACACCCCTCAAAAGGTGAAATTAAGTTGAATAAAAAAAAATAAAGCAAGCTTTTAAAAAAAATATATATATTTCTATATACCTTAATAAATAAAGCTGAAATTGCAACGTTTGGATAATAAAGTAAATTCAATATTTACCCCTCATAACAGGGCAGAAATTAAAGGGAACCTGTCACTCCCAAAATCGATGGTGAGGTAAGCTCACAGTCATCAGGGGCTTATCTACAGCATTCTGTAATACTGTAGATAAGCCGCCGATGTATCCTGAAAGAGGAGAAAAAGACGTTATATTATACTCACCCAGGGGCGGTCCGGGTCCGGTCGGTGTCTCAGGTCCGGTCCGGCGCCTCCCATCTTCATTCCATGTTGTCCTCTTCTGGTCTCAACGCTGCGGCGCAGGCGTACATTGTCTGCCCTGTTGAGGGCAGAGCACAGTACTGCAGTGCGCAAGCGCCGGGAAAGGTCAGAGAGGCCCAGCGCCTGCACACTGCAGATCACTTTTCATTAATCATCTCTTTATCGTCCTGATAATCAGAGCCCATCAATCTACAGGAAGACCCCATTCACAATAATAGTTACAGCTCACCTCACCTCCTCCCCCTCCCTGCACAGTGACTACTGCACATATTGAATCAGCCCCTCTGTACAGCTATAAAATATGCTGCCCCCACTATAGTTCAGCTTCTACATTATTTGTATAGGCAATCTCCACATACGTGATAATTAGGCTATGTGCATACGCAGTTTTTTAAGACGTTCAAAATGTATGATTTTTTCAAGCCCGGAAGCTTCTTTTTCCGTAAGAGTTTTTGGAAGCTTTTTTTTTATTTTTCCCCTTGCAGCCAACTGCCTAGCACCATCGAGAATCTAGCGCAGGCTCAGTTTTGATGGAGGAGGCAAAATATGACTTCCCAAAGGAGCATGAATGGCTTTACGTCTTCTCACTCTGGCATGCCAGGCTTGGCTTGTCACTCTCCACAAGGAGAAACATTACCCCTTACACCCCAATAGAGGAGGTTGACTGACGCGTCTCATCAAACGTCCGTCCCCCAATCCACAGCCAAATTATGGACAAACGTCGAACAGGTGGCAGGGAATTCTGGCCAAATAAGAGGACATGGTTATACTGATCAAGAAAATGAGACAACGAAGGGATAAAGTGGTAAGTTGCTTGTGTGCATCTTTAACACACACTTTGGCCACTTTATAGGAAATATTAACAAGTCTTCACAGCGGAGAACAAAACAATCTAAATAAATTAAAAAAGAAATCAAATATTAACAAGATCGTTGATTTTATAAAACTGAACTAGAAAAAAAAACCTTTATGATTTATTTAGCAATTTACCACTCTGAAGCAACTGATTGCAGGGGCCATACTAAGGACGTCAGTGTCACAACTTCCCCTACGCTGAAGTTTGGTAAGACTGACACAAGGACTTCAGTCTCTAGTTCCCAAAAAATGGTCTCCCGAACCCCTTCATTGGTGAGAACAGCATGTTGTACTCCCCTGAGAGAGGAGGCCCAAGTGTTTTATTGACGTTCTTATATTAGCAGTAGGTTATTATTCTGTATTACATTGTAAATGTTTGTTTTTTTTTGTTTATATTCTACAGGTATAATCCTAGGACGGTTAAAAAAAGACGTTAAAGGAAACTGTAGAGGAAGAAGAAGACGACGTCCTGTGTAAAACAAATAAAACTGATGTCCAACATCTATCCTGGTGAAGAGATCATTGTGTCATTACATGCACAGAATACATAAATGATGGCTCAATGCGACAAGCCAATATCCGTCTATAAGGCTTCCTTACGCGTGTAGTGCACACGAGTCCATGTGGTCCCCAGTTGCATTACATAATGTGGTTGGTCCCCCCCTGAATTAACCAGAATGGGTGAAACTAGTAGGATCATAGATGGCGCTAAACATCTTGTTTTTAACTATTTTCTATAGTAAAACATTAATATAACCCTATAAATGATCGAAAGAAATAGAACTTGATATAGCGAACACAATGTTGGCTCCTGGAATATATAAAGGTCTGGAACTGAAATCCAGGTCCATTTCCTTCTGGTTTTTACCAGCTTTAGCAGAACCTGAACTTTGGGGATTGATGAACGAAGACAGTCTCCTCCCACGCGGAGTCAAAGAAGACTTGGCGTGTAGCTTTTATATGACATAAGTAAAAATTTGCTGCCCTTAAAGAAAACTTCTCAAATTCTGGCACATCCTTGTTGAATCCTACCTTCTGTCCAGACTTCATCAGTTGTGTATTCACATGTAAAATGGTCGGATCAGACAGTGGTCATTTGTCAGCTTGTGACACACTATGCATATTCCAGTCAGATGGCAATTTGGGATTTCACCCGTTTACATTGTAAAAACCGATCAGTGGCATATACTGTAGATCTTGCGGTTATTGAAACTTAACTCTAGTGTTGTACTTATACCATTTACACACAGCTCAGGTTAAAGAGGTTTTCTCACAAAGTATATTAGGTTAATACATCTTAGGACTTAGGATAACAATGACATCCACAATTGGGTGTATTAAAAAATGTTTCTGTGCTAGGATAATCTTATGTTTCCCTGCTATGTACTGTGTAGTGGCTGTGTCTGACAATGCAGAGCTGCTCCAGTTCATAGTCGGTACATACCATAGCTTCTGGCCCGAGGAGAAAGTAAAAGTCACTTGTGATGACTGAGAACACAGACAAAATAGCAGTGAATCACAGCTGCTACTTTCTGCTGTAACATCTTTCTTTCCATGTCTGTTTTATCACAGTGTTTCTGCCTACTCATCAGTCGTGAGCTTATCGTAAATCATGTCCATGACATATAAGCTCAGCGGCCTCTGGAGAGCCAATGTCGCTGGCTTGATTTATGGAAAACTTCGAGAACTGGAAACATTCACTCCTGTGATAAAACAGGAAGGGAAATGTGTAATAAAGCAGCAACTAAGAGACCATGATGTTTTGTCTGTATACTCGCTTATCAGAAGTACCTTATGCTCCCTCCTCCCTGGCCAGGAGCATTGGGCTGTGCCGACCATGAACTGGAACAACTCTGCATGGTCAGACACAGCAAATAACAGTATATAGCAGGGGCACATTTATAAGATTATCTCAGCATAGGAACATTTTTCCTATCGCCACGACAGCACCCACAACGAGAGAGGGGATCCGCCCACCTTCCGGACAGGAACCTACAGGTTAAAAAAGGGCGGCCCCCCCTCGCCCTCCAGTTTGGGTTCCTGTCCGGACGGCGGGAGCCTACAGGTCAGCTTACCCAGGTCCGCCAAGCCTCTGTGCGGTGTCCGGGTGAGAAAGGCAGAGTCGGGGGCCTGGAAGCAGCGTCGGGGGAGGTTCTGTGTTCAGCCTCCCCCCTCGTCTGGCAGGGACCGGCTCGGTGGAGAGAGCGGTCGTAGTGGCGTTCCCGGGGGAAGGCACGCCGCCCCGGGTCGACCACGCGCGCAGGACGCTGGAAAGATGTCGGCGCTTGTGACCCGGAAGTAGATGAACGACTTCCGGAGGAGGCCGGGAGGAAGAGCGCGGGACCTTTTGAAAAGAAGGCAGCGCTTGGTGAGTAGTGTGCGGCAGCATGTCTTCTACAGGAGACGCCGAACACCGACCGTTAGGTGAGCAAAGGAGCAGCAGCAGATCTCACGCAGGAGATGTGGCGGGCAGCAGGACCCTGGCACGTCACGTCGCATCTCACCCCCTCAAAAACCGGTACTTTATTGTTTCATCAGCAGTGGTGAGTTTTTATATTGAACCATTGACTGATACAGATTGTCCCCTGTATTATGTTTTCTTATAGGGAAAAAAGACCTCAAAATCCAAACATAAGCAATGTGCGCTATGCACGGAGCCACTACCTGACACCTATCTAAAAAAGCTATGTCAGTTGTGTATATGCCGCACGTTAGAGGAAGAAGCTCCCCTCCGTGTATCAGATTTAAGGGAAGTAATTAGGGAGGAAATAAAATCATCCCTTAAAACCAAGCGGCATGAAAAAATTAGCATGGAGGTGATATCTGATTCCAGCCCTTCATTACAAGAGGGCGAGTGCTCGGACACCTCATCATCGGCCTCCTCGGACGAGGAAGGAAGACCTTGTTTCTCCACAGAAAATATGGACGCTTTAATTAAAGCAGTCCGTACAACGATGGGGGTGGCAGAGAGCAAAGAGCCAAAAACCACCCAGGAGATCATGTTTGCAGGACTAAACCAGAGGAATCGTAAAGCCTTCCCCGTGGTTGAGACCATTAAAGATTTAGTCAGACGGGAATGGGACAAACTGGATAAGGGGTTCTTACCTTCGGCTGCAAAAAGGAGGTATCCCTTTGAAGATGACACCCTGTCTCAGTGGGTAAAAATCCCGAAAGTGGATGCGGCAGTAGCCTCTACTTCAAAAACTGCCTCACTACCATTAGAAGATGTGGGACTCCTTAAGGATCCCTCAGATAGAAAGGCTGACATGCTTCTTAAAAAAGTGTGGGAAGCATCATCAGGAGCCTTTAAACCTGCAATCGCAGGCACCTGTACGGCAAGGTCAATCATGGTCTGGGTGACGCAGCTAGAAGAACAACTTAAATCAAAAACACCTAGGGATAAGTTGTTGAACTCCCTGTCTCAGGTCAGAGAAGGAGCGGCTTACCTTGCAGATGCCTCAATCGACTCCCTGAAATTAGCTGCGAGATCGGCGGGGCTCTCAAACGCAGCCCGAAGGGCGCTTGGCTAAAGTCTTGGAAGGGAGATGCCCAGGCTAAAGCCAAGTTGTGCTCTATTCCGTGTAGGGGTGAGTACCTGTTCGGCTCGGTGCTGGATGACATACTTGCAAAGGCGGAAGATAGAAAGAAGGGATTTCCTAAAGCATTTAATCCCACTTTTAGGAACGCCTTCCGGAGACGCATGCCCTTCAGGAAGTTCCAGTCAGACCAGCAGGGATATAATCGTGACTGGGAGTCGTCGGATCAGAAAAAGAAAGGTCGATACTATAAAAACCCTTCATCTTTCTCAAGACGGAGACGCAGATAGAGCAGGTCTGCCAGTAGGTGGAAGATTAAAGTTCTTCTCAGCAGAGTGGCAGAAGATAACATCTAGTGCCTGGATAATGGGGGTAGTCGGGGCAGGCTTGAGATTAGAATTTTTGAAGACTCCCCCAGATCGTTTTATTGTAACATCACTAGACACTCTGGCCCAACAACAGGCCTTAGAGTTAGAGATTCAACAATTACTGACAAAGCGAGTCATTGAAGAAGTACCAAGAGATCAGGAGAAGACTGGCTTTTATTCTCCGCTGTTCTTAATCTCTAAGCCTGATGGGTCCTTTAGGACCATTATAAATTTACGCAGATTGAATGAATATCTTCAGTACCGCGCCTTTAAAATGGAATCCATCAGATCAACAACTAAGCTTTTGTTTCCTAGGTGCTACATGTCAGTGTTGGATCTAAAAGATGCGTATTACCATCTTCCAGTTCACCGGGATCATCGGCAATTCCTCAGGATGGCTGTATGGGTAAACCATCAGATTAAGCATTTCCAGTTCTTAGCAATGCCCTTTGGCCTATCCATGGCTCCTAGAATTTTTACAAAGATTGTGTCAGAAGCAATGGCCCATATCAGGGAAAGAGAAACCCTGGTGGTGCCCTATCTAGACGATTTTTTAATAATTGGAAATTCGATCGCTCAGTGTACATCTAGGGTAAATGCCATAATATCATCCCTACAGGGTCTCGGGTGGATAATCAACTGGAAAAAGTCAAGACTAGAACCAACAAGACATCAATCATTCTTGGGAGTTCTTTTAGACTCAGAAAAGCAGGCATCCTTCCTACCAGAAGAAAAGAAACAAAGGATCATTCAAAAGATCAAGGCCGTAAGGAAAGCTCCAAGCTTAAGTTTAAGAGACGCAATGTCTCTTCTAGGTTCTTTGACGGCATGCATATCGGCGGTGAGATGGGCTCAATCTCACACCCGAATGCTTCAGTACGAGGTGCTTCAGGCAGAGAAAGATCTTCACGGAGCTCTAAGCAAGAAGTTCAGTATAACGCCTGCCACTCTTCACGATCTCAGATGGTGGCTCAATCCAGTAAACTTGTCGAAAGGAGTCCTCTGGACCATCACCCCGGACAACGTAGTCACGACAGATGCCAGTCCGTTCGGTTGGGGAGCCCATATGGGAGACATTCTAACCCAAGGGCGTTGGTCAAGTCTAGAGTCCCAGAACTCCTCAAACCTAAGAGAGCTGTCAGCAGTCAACCAGGCTCTTCTTTCCCTGCTACCTTCCCTGGAGAGTTCACATGTTCAAATACAGTCAGACAATATGACTGTAGTATCCTACATCAATCATCAGGGAGGGACAAGGTCACGTTCCCTAATGACCACTGCAGCACAGATATTGTCTCTGGCCGAAGATCACTTAAAATCTTTGACAGCGGTTCACATAGAAGGGAAACTCAATATAGAAGCAGACTACCTCAGTCGCCATTCCCTTCGTCAGGGAGAGTGGTCCCTAAACCACCACATATTCAATCAGATAGTCAATCTATGGGGATTACCGACAATAGATCTGTTTGCTACGAGGGAGAACAAGAAAACCAGGAGGTTCGCATCCTTACACAGGGCAGACCATCCTCTCATAGTAGACTCCCTTCGTGTCCGTTGGAACTTCCGACTAGCGTATGCATTCCCTCCTATGTGTCTAATTCCGATAGTTCTCAGGAAGATCCGGGAGGAAGGAGCCAGAGTAATCTTAATCGCCCCCTTCTGGCCCAGGAGGCCTTGGTTCTCTCTCCTCAAAACAATGTCTGTCACCGATCCCTGGGTATTACCAGTGGTTCCAGATCTCCTCTCTCAAGGTCCATTCCGTCATCCAGATTTGGAGACTCTTCACTTAACAGCGTGGAACTTGAGAGGGAGCTTCTGAGGGAGAGGGGGTTCTCCGAAGCTTTAGTAAATACCTTGTTAAAAAGCAGGAAGGAGGTTACAACAAAAATCTATTCAAAGATTTGGAAAAGATTCCTTATGTTCTACCAAAAACCATTGGGGAATAATGCTCCGATCTCAGCCATTTTAGAATTCCTTCAAAAGGGCTGGGAGTTGGGTCTAGCGGTCAACACTCTAAGAGTTCATGTATCAGCCCTAGGAGCTCTGTACAACAGTGACATAGCTGGTAATAGATGGGTGGCTAGATTTATTAAAGCATGTCAGCGTTCTAACCCAATCCATATTGCCAGGGTACCTCCTTGGGACCTCAACTTGGTGCTTGAGGCATTGACTGAACCCCCCTTTGAGCCCTTAGAATCTATTTCGATTAAAAATCTAACTTTAAAAACAGCCCTGCTCTTAGCGTTAACATCTGCCAGAAGGGTCAGTGATATTCATGCCTTGTCAGTAGATCCTCCCTACTTGATAATTCTCCAAGATAAAATTGTCTTAAAACCTGATCCTGCGTACTTGCCAAAAGTGGCAACTAAATTCCATAGGAGTCAGGAAATTTATTTACCATCTTTCTATGAAAATCCGGGTTCAGATGAGGAGAAAAAATATCACACACTAGATGTTAAGAGGGTAATATTAGAATACCTGGATAGGACACAAAGCTGGAGGCAGAGTAGGGCTCTGTTTATTTCTTTCCAGAATCGGAAAAAAGGTTCTGGTGTCACGAAAAGCTCTATCGCCAGATGGATTAGAGAAGCAATATGTCTTGCCTACTCTGCCAAGGGAGTAACACCACCTGAAGGCATCAGGGCGCACTCCACTCGGGCCATGGCATCATCCTGGGCGGAGAAGGCAGATGTCCCCATTGAAATGATATGTAAGGCGGCAACTTGGTCATCACCTTCCACCTTTTATAAGCACTATCGCCTTGATCTATCTGCTAATTCCACCTTACAGTTTGGCCGCTCAGTGCTTAGTGCTGTGGTCCCTCCCAGTTAATAGTCTTTGAAAGTCTCTCGTTGTGGGTGCTGTCGTGGCGATAGGAAAACCGGTTTTTACGTACCGGTAATAGGATTTTACAGAGTCCACGACAGCACCCATACATTCCCCCCCTGTAATTAGTTACTTATTCCTGCACTCTGTTGAGGGTGTGCTTTAGAGATCACTCTATAGAGGTGGTGGTATTTAGTAGTGTTTAAGATAATATTGTCATGTACTGATTCATTGGCGGTATCCCTTGTACTCTGGAACACAAACTGGAGGGCGAGGGGGGGCCGCCCTTTTTTAACCTGTAGGTTCCTGTCCGGAAGGTGGGCGGATCCCCTCTCTCGTTGTGGGTGCTGTCGTGGACTCTGTAAAATCCTATTACCGGTACGTAAAAACCGGTTTTTATAACACATCCAATTGTGGAACTTTTTATTATTCCAAGATCTATTGATTAAAATGTACTTTGTCTTAGCACAACCACTTTAAGCAAAACAGTTTGCAGGAACCTGGTCCAGCGGCCACATCACTAGTCCCCCAGCAGCCAGACTAGAGCACTGCGATCCTTCTATCTTCGGGCATCTTGGGCGGCTCTTCTGGTTGGTAAGCATCTTGACATCACAGGGTAAACTAATCAGAAGAGGCCCATGGGATGCAGATAGTAGGAAGTTCACGGTTGTGGTGTGGCTGCCGTGGACTACTGACCTGGTCTCTGGATTTGGAAACAACCTATACATAGGGTAAGTGCTAAACGTATGATCACAGAGACATCCACTGATAAGTTGGCCGTGGACTGTTTCCCCAATTGAGTAGTCTTCTATGGACTCGCTGAGATAGTTGAGTGCTTTAGGGATCCATAGGACATTGCCTCTGGAGTACCTCTGATGTCACACTTGTTCCCATGCATTTGCCAATGTCTTATTCTAGCATATGAAATACTTTAAACTGAAAAGATGAGTTCACACGTTGCATATTTGGTGCGGATTTTACTGCAGCTCATCTGTAACAAAATCTGCGTGTGTTGCATGAAGATTTTGTTGCGATTTTAGTACAGATTTAACCTATTCCATTGTAAACGGTAAAATCCGTACAGGGAATTGACAAGTGACAGATTTAACGATCTACACCACAGGTCAATTTATGCTCGGAAAAATATCCCTAATCCAATTTGTTGAAATGTCATCATCTTAGCTGGTACTGTATATTATGCTACAGATCTTCTGGATGGAAAACTGCATCAGATGTGGGAACTTCCCCAAAGACTTTCCAGGCATTTTTACTTGTACATCCCCTTATTTCGCAGTAGATTCCGATAAGCAGTGCGTGTGTTACTTGTGTTTTGAGGTTTAGGAAACTGTTTTCTTGTGCAGTTGGCCAAGCCTCATCAACATGTCGGGGTTTCGTCGATGTAACATCATGCCTGGAGATTAGAATGATGAGAGGTGTTGTCCACTCTTTTGATTAGGGCTCATTCAGACCTCTTTTTAACATACAACTGTTATTTGTTTGTCACTGATGGCACTCGTACCTATAATAATGGATGGGGTCGTCACATGATCTGGGTGACACATCAAAATTGGCAATGCAAGTCTATGGGCATGCGAGGGGGAGGGGAAATGGGAAAATACTCTGATACTGTCCCAGTGGCCTTCCAATTATTCAGAGATTGTTAGATAGGTGGTGACTGCAGACTTCGGAGTCCTCACTGCGTGTGCTTTGCATACTGTCAGGATTCACTGGTTTTGCCAATACAAGCAGTCACATGACCACAACTATGTGATTTGCAAACCTATAGTTATGTGCCGACTAGACGTGCTCTGCTTCTATCAGTTCCCTTGTATGGAGAAGCCCAGCATGTCTAGTCAGAATGTGGCTTGAAGTATGCAAATCACATACTTGTAGTCGTGTAACCGCCAGCACCAGAGAATCCTCACAACGTGCAGATTTATATCATCAGACCAGACAACCTGCTTCATGGTTAATTTTGTGATCAATTTTGCCTACTTAAATGAATGCATATATTTTGGGATACAATTTTTTTAATTGGGCTTGAATACATTTTTGCACCATTTCGCTTTTAATTGTATGTGCACCAGTGTGGAGGATAAAAAAAAAAATTCTGAATTGGATTTTTCTAGAAAAACTGATCTGATTTTTACGTCTCCAAAAAAAACATTGTGTGTACCTATGTTGATTAAAGAAGCATTCCCATCAAAGTTTTTATTCTTAGTATATTGCAATGATCGTATTATATAGCACTGTGTACTTACAATTGCTCATTTTGCCTTTCTACCCAGATAATTCTTCTCAGATCTATGTAGAAACAGGAAGTCTCTTGTCCCTGCATTTATCATTCCCCTCTTCATCTCCTGACCCAGCTGCTCCCCTTCACGCTGCTGGGAACTTTTGCAGTCATTACTTGCACAGAGGAAATTGACCTCCCGTTACTACATAGAGCTTAGAAGTTACTCAGTTTTTAATTACGTGATGTTATAGACCCAATGGAAAAAAAGAATTAACTGGGTAGAAAGGCAAAATGAGCAATTATAAGTGCACAATGCTGTATAATATGATGACTGCAATATATTAAGAGGATAAAAAGCTGATGGGAGTGATTCTTTAAAAAAAAAAAAAGTGAGCTAGATCTTCCACAAAAAGTAATTTTTATCAGCTCCTCCCTGCTGATTTATGACTACAAACCACAAAGATAATTGTTTACCAGTAATTTGTTTTTCGAGAACCATGACAATGCCGCACACAGAAGAGAGAGTATCTGCCCCCAGGAACAGGAACCCTACCAAAATAAGAGGGGTGGTACGTCTCCACTTCCCCCGGCGTGTTTACAGAGTATGAGATAACCGCCTTATTAGGATATACATTCATGCAAAGTGACTATTACTATTAACCTTTACCATACACTATTATATGCAAACTTTTT
Organism: Ranitomeya variabilis; assembly: GCF_051348905.1. Lineage (NCBI taxonomy): Eukaryota > Metazoa > Chordata > Amphibia > Anura > Dendrobatidae > Ranitomeya > Ranitomeya variabilis. The sequence continues at coordinate 500,363,004 of NC_135237.1, read as the reverse complement.
TTTTTGTATAACAAAGAGGAAAGTCTTTTATCGCCAGAAAAATAGTGGAGAGGAGGAGTAGCACGGTGTTGTCATTGTTCTGGAAAATCAAATTACCAGTAGGTAATAATCATCTTTTCCTCACCATGACAGCACCGCACAGAGAGATTAAAATAGAAGAAATCCCTAGAGAGGGAGCACCGCTGAAAGAACCTTTCTCCCAAAGGAAAGATCAGAGAGTCGTGGATCCAACCTGTAGTGTTTAAATATTGAGGTAAGAGAAGACCAGATTGCTGCCTTGCAGATTTGGATAACTGAGGCATTAGCTCTTACTGCCCAAGAGGTAGCCATGGCCCCTGTAGAGTGCGCTCTAATACCCCGAGGGGGATCGTGGTCAGAGGCAGAATAGGCTACGGTTATGGTCACCCTAACCCATCTAGCAAGTGTTGTAGATTTAGAAGAGAATAAACATGGCCGAGGACTTCCTCCACTGACTCCTTACCTCAAGGTATCTTAGGATACATCTTCTCACATCCAAGGAGTGAAACGTTTTTTATTCAGTCGCCATGACAGCACCAAGGAGAGAGGGGATCCGCCCTTCAGGCACAGGAAACCTACAGACATAAAAGGGCGGCACCTCTCTCCCGCATCAGTTGGTTTCCTGTCCCTGACAGGGGACCCAGCAGGGCAGGACAGTAAAACACTTCCAATACAGGGCACTCCCCTTTGGAGTTGCAGTTGCCCCTCGTGTTTTCACAAAGATAATGGTGGAGGTCATGGCACATCTTCATGAACAGGATATTCTAGTGGTTCCATATCTGGATGACCTGTTGGTCATAGGACACTCAGAATCACACTGCTCGGCCCAACTAGCAAAAGTAATTTCAGCCTTACAGTTGTTGGGATGGATTATTAATTTTAAAAAATCACGTTTACAGCCCTTAAGAGTACAAGAATTCCTTGGTCTCATCTTAGACTCCAGGTTGCAAGAATGCCGCCTACCAGACTCAAAGGTAGACAAAATTCGACAGAAAAACTCTCAAGGTCATTAACAATCCATCAGTCACATTAAGAGGGGCAATGTCACTATTAGGCTCACTCACGTCTTGTATCCCGGCGGTTCTTTGGGCCCAGTACCACACCAGAGTCCTACAGTGGGATATACTGTGCAATACTCGTCAGTTAGAAGGCCACTTTGATAGTACTTTTTCCTTGTCTGATGCTTCTATACAATCCTTACGTTGGTGGTTACACACACCAAAACTGCGTACAGGTGTTCCCTGGATAAACCATATATCTCGAGTGGTGACCACAGATGCTAGCCCCACGGAATGGGGAGTACATATGGGTGATATGTGGGTCCAGGGAGTTTGGTCACATTCCGAACAAATCTTATCCTCCAACCTTAAAGAGATTTAGTTATTTCCTTGTGTCCTTACAGGGCCGACACGTCAGGCTATTTTCAGACAACCAGGTAACCGTAGCTTATATTAATCATCGGGGGGGGGGGGGGGGGAACCCGATCCAGATCCAGATCTTTAATGGAAGTGGCGGGTCGTATCTTTCAGATAGCCGAAACTCATCTACTGTCGCTCACATCTCTTCATATAATGGGAAAACACAACATCATGGCCGATTATCTAAGTCGCAGAAAACTCAGGCAAGGAGATTGGGTTCTCAATCAGACCGTCTTCAACCAGATCAGACTTCTATGGGGGTGCCCAGATATAGACCTCTTCGCCAACAAAGAGAACAAAAAGTGTCACCGATTTTGCTCCCTAAACCCCAGAGACAATCCGTACGTGGTGAACGCCCTCCTAATTTCCTGTCATTTCAACCTAGCCTATGCCTTTCCCCCATTGAACTTGATCCCGATTGTTCTGAGGAAGATATGGGAGAACAGAGCTCGGGTAATCCTAATAGCGCCGTTCTGGCCCAGGAGGCTGTGGTTTCCGTGGCTGAAGAAAATGTCCATTTCTCAGCCTTGGATTCTCCCAGAACTCCCAGACCCCCTCTCCCATTGTTAAGAAACCAGCCCCGTGGGACTTAAACTTGGTACTTACAGCTTTAACTGAAGCCCCCTTTGAGCCTATTGAATCTGCTCCTATAAAAGTCCTGTCCTTTAAAACAGCTTTTTTGGTCGCTCTCACATCAGCAAGGAGAGTTAGTGATCTACAAGCCCTCACTAGACAGCCTCCATACATTCAGTTTAGAGGCGATAGGGTAGTATTAAGAACTGATCCTCTTTACCTTCCAAAGGTAGCGTCAAAGTTCCACAGACTACAGGAGATAAATCTCCCCACTTTTTGTCCTAATCCCACAAATCAAAAAGAACTTAAACTTCATTCATTAGATGTTAAAAGATGTCTGCTCCGATATATTGCATATATATAGACCCTTGGAAAAAAGATAGTTCTTTATTCATATCCTTTCAGGGAGTCAGTAATGGGTTTAGGGTGTCCAAAAACACCTTAGGTAGATGGATTAGAGAAGGGATATCTTTTGCTTATTCAGCAGGTGGCCTAGAAATTCCGGAAGGTATAAGAGCTCATTCCACTCGAGCCATGGCGACATCCTGGGCGGAAAGGTCGGAGGTCTCGATTGAGGACATATCTAAGGCGGCCACATGGTCATCTCTATCTACTTTCTTTAAGCATTATAGACTAGATCTGGGTGGCCCCTCCGATCTCACGTTTGGTAAAAGGGTGCTGGAAGCAGTAGTCCCTCCCTAAGACTCTTTTCTCTGTAATTCTCTTGTTGGTGCTGTCATGGCCACTGAATAAATACTCAAGCTACTTACCGGTAGCAGTGTTTTTCAGGAGCCCATGACAGCACCCCTATATTCCCTCCCTTTATGCTGGTATGGCTTATCACCACTTGTTTATATAAAATTTTAAGTTTACTCGCATGGTGGAATGTATAGATTATTTATGTGCTACTAACCAAGGAGGTCCTCTCATGCTCTGTAATCCAACTGATGCGGGAGAGAGGTACTGCCCTTTTATGTCTGTAGGTTTCCTGTCCCTGAAGGGCGTATCCCCTATCTCGTTGGTGCTGTCATGGGCTCCTGAAAAACACCGCTACCGGTAAGTAGCTTGAGTATTTCCCCTTGGGTATTTGGTTTATCACAAAATGAAGGAAGAACGATTTCCTCACTTTTGTGAAATTTATAACCTACTTTTGGGAGGAAGGCTGGATCTGGCCTCAATATTACTGTATCTTGCAGGAGGTTTATAACAGAGGATGGAACAATATCGCCTGTAACTCACTCACTTGCCTGGCTGAGGTTGGTGCCACCAGCAGTTAGTGCCTTTAGTGTAAGCACCCTCATAGTAGTGGACGAAATAGGTTCAAAAGGAGCTTTGTGAGAGCATTTAAAACTAAATTAAGATCCTAGGGGGCTACAGTAGGACGGACTACTGGTCTAGATGAAAAACATGCTTTTATGAACCTAGGTATCCATGGGTGATCAACAATCTTGTGATCAAATAATGCCCCTAAAGGTACCTTCACACTAAGCGACTTTGCAGCGAGAACGACGACGATCCGTGACGTTGCAGCGTCCTGGATAGCGATCTCGTTGTGTTTGACACGCAGCAGCGATCTGGATCCCGCTGTGATATCGCTGGTCGGAGCTAGAAGTCCAGAACTTTATTTTGTTTCTGATCACCCGCTGTCATCGCTGGATCGGTGTGTGTGTGACGCCGATCCAGCGATGTGTTCACTTGTAACCAGGGTAAATATCGGGTTACTAAGCGCAGGGCCACGCTTAGTAACCCGATATTTACCCTGGTTACCATTGTAAAAGTAAAAAAAAAACACTACATACTCACCTTCTGATGTCTGTCACGTCCCCCGCCGGCGGCTTCCCTGCACTGAATGTGTCAGCGCCGGCCGGCCGTAAAGCAGAGCACAGTGGTGACGTCTGAGACTGACATGACCCTTAGCCAAGTAAACCAGGCCCTTTTTGGTCAGAAAGGGGCATATAGTATACCCTGGCTTCGTCCTCGCGTCTTTTCTTTAATACCATGGGGATTAGGGGAAAAGAAAGGAAGGCATAAGCTAGGTGAAAATCCCATTCTGTAGAAGTGCATCTATCCCAATCAGAGAATAAAACTTTTCTACCTGGCAATTTTTTTTAGTAGCAAATAAATCTACCTCCGGAAGACCCCTCGCCGAGCAAATTTCCTAGAAAATTCCCCAGTTTAGAGCCCATTCTCCCTTTTTGAGAAAATGGTGACTTGGGTAAATCAGCGATGATGTTCTCTGATACTTGTAAATGTTAGCTTGAAAGGGATAAAAACAAAATTCTGTTCTGCTATGCAAAGTATTTTTTCTACTTCTAACATTAACTGATCTGACCTGGTTCCTCCTTGGCGATTTAAATAGGCCACTGTTGTGTTTTTGTCTGATAGAATCACCAGGTTCTTTCCTATAGCCCATCTCAAGCTTGCTTGTAGTGTTTTTTTCATTTTGGTTAGTTCTTTTAAGTTTGAAGAATCGCGTTTTATTTTGGAATCCCACAGTCCCTGAAAATAAAGCCCCTCTATGTGGGCGCCCCAACCTCTTGGACTTGCAACCGTGGTAATCACTGCTGGTTTTTGTGCTCTCCATGGGACCCCTTTTAAGAGGGTTTCCATATATGTCTACCACTTTAGCGAGTCTAGAATTCTCGTAGATAGTTGAAATTTGTAATCCAGCTGATCTATTGCTGCCTGTATTGTCAGGATATTCCACTGTAGACTTCTTGTCTGGAACTGAGCCCACTGCACAGCTGGAATTGTGGCTGTCAAGGATCCTAGCAAGGACATGGCTTCTCACTGTGACAGACTTTTCTGAACATTCAAGATTTTTTTTAAATTTTATCTATCGGAAGGAAGTATCGCTGGTGCATAGCGTCCAAGCTGTTGCCCCAAAAATATCAGAATAGGCTCGAGCCTTGTTTTTCTTTTCACTATCCACCCTATTCTTGCTAGGATGGAGAACACTTGTTTGACAGCTACTGCACAGGTCTTTTCGGAGTCTCCAACTATTAGAAAGTCGTCTAGGTATGGTACTATTAGTATGTGTCTCTTATATAGGATGTCAACTCCGCCACTATCTTGGTAAAGATTCTGGATGGTAGGGACACCCCCGAAGAGTAGGCACTGAAATTGTAGATGCAGGAGGTCGCCTTGGAATTCTACTGCCACCCTGAGATATTTCTGGTCGTCTGGGTGGATTGGGGTGTGATAATACGCATTCGTTAAGACTGTTACTGCCATAAACTAAAGGGGTACAGAAGCTACACTGTTGATCTTAAGGTTTCCACTTAGAACTTTTCTCTTTTTATGTAACAATTTAGGGCTTTTAGATTTATTATGGTTCTGTAGGAACTATCTGATTTTTTTTTATTACAAATAAATTACAGTAAAAACGTTCCCCTTTTTCTCAATCTGGCTAACACCATTCGTTTATCAATTGTATGACCTCGATTTCTAATGCAGCTTGGTGGTTCTTTCCTACCTGAGCTTATATCATCTAGAGTGGAGGAAAAGAAAAATGGAGTTTTAGGCCTCTGGAATATCCACTTGATATCTCATCCAGAACCGTACCAAACAAATAGTCGCCCTGGCAAGGAATTATTATTATTATTTATTTATTGTTATAGCGCCATTTATTCCATGGCACTTTACATGGGAGGAGGGGTATACATAATAAAAACAAGTACAATATTCTTAAACAATACAAGTCATAACTGGTACAGGAGGAGAGAGGACCCTGCCCGCGAAGGCTCACAATCTACAAGGGATGGGTGAGAGTACAGTAGGTGAGGATAGAGCTGGTCATGCAGCGGTTTGGTTGATCGGTGGTTACTGCAGGTTGTAGGCTTGTTGGAATGGCGCAGTTTCATTTTCTGCTGGAAATCGGCTGACCAATTTTTAAGCCAGAGGGCTCTGCATGCTGAGTTTGAGAGACCACAGACCAGGACAGCAAACCTAACACTATCCATTGATGCATCTGCTAGGTGGTCAGCTGCTTTCGGACAGGCTCCTAAAAGTTGTTCTCTATGGCTGGGACGCCAGCTCTTGCAGCCACTGAACCAGGAATCTGGCAGTTCATGTGGCTGCTATACTTGGTTTAAATGACCCCACTGCCGCCTCCTAGGTCCCCCTGAGAAATGAGTCAGCCTTCCTATATAATGGATCTTTCAGAGATGCCAAATTCTCAAAGAGAAGGGCCACATCTCTAGAAACCCTCAATCTTCAGGGATTTTTTCCAACCATTAATCAATTTGTCCTTAAATGGGTATTTCCACTTAATACTATTGGGCAGTGCCACCTTTTTAATCGGGTTCTTCTACTCTTTTTTTTGATTTGAATCGGCCTCCCTCTTACCAAACTCTCCCCGCTCTAATCTGTCCTGAATGCTGCTGCCAGGATCATATTCCTCACTAACCGTTACACCGATGCCTCTACCTTGTGCCAGTCATTACACTGGCTACCCATCCACTCCAGAATCCAGTACAAAACTACTACCCTCATCCACAAAGCACTCCATGGCTCAGCACCACCCTACATCTCCTCTCTGGTCTCAGTCTACCACCCTACCCGTGCCCTCCGCTCCGCTGATGACCTCAGGTTAGCATCCTCAATAATCAGAACCTCCCACTCCCGTCTCCAAGACTTTACACGTGCTGCGCCGATTCTTTGGAATGCACTACCTAGGTTAATACGATTAATCCCCAATCCCCACAGTTTTAAGCGTGCCCTAAAAACGCATTTGTTCATACTGGCCTACAGCCTCAACGCATTAACCTAACTATCCCTGTGTGGCCTATTAAAAAAATAAATAAACAATCAGGTTCCTCGCATCATGTTCTCATACACTTTATGCAGTTAATAGCCTCTGTGTCTGTACTGCTACATACTTAGGCAGTTAACTGGTTCCTGCAGCTTTACATGAACACCCGAGCCTTACACTATGGCTGCTAAGAATAACTAAAGCAATTGTTACCATCCACCTCTCGTGTCTCCCCCTTTTCCTCATAGTTTGTAAGCTTGCGAGCAGGGCCCTCATTCCTACTGGTATCTGTTTTAAACTGTGATTTCTGTTATGCTGTAATGTCTATTGTCTGTACAAGTCTCCTCTATAAGTTGTAAAGCGCTGCGGAATATGTTGGTGCTATATAAATAAAAATTATTATTATTATATTATTATTTGAAAAAAAAGAAAAAAATTTATGGACAGGAAATACTCAGTTTGCACTTCTCCATGTTACTAAACATGGAATCTTGCTAAGATCTGCGCTCTTTACTCCCATAGACAATTTTTAGCAGTTTCTTCCGCCAGAAAACATGGTTTGCCATATTCCCCATCAGATGATGATGGTTCTGAACTGTCCTTGTCAATCAATTCCCCAGATTCCCCTTTACCTTCCTCTGAGCTAATGTCTGCCAGTGTATGGTGTAATGTTATGTTCTCCCCATGTTTGTGTGGGTTTCCTCCCACATTCCTAAGACATACTGATTGGCAGGGGCGGACATGCAGCCGCTGCACAGGGGCCCTCATCAGCTGCTGAAATGTCTTGGTATATGTTGTGAGCTTAAGGATGTGGAAGGACCTCAGGTATGTCAAATTTCCCTTTTCGTACTTTTAACCTCATCTTTGATTTCCTGAAATAGGGACGGGGATTCCTCCTTTACCGATTTTTCTATACTTGAACCGCAAAGTTTTTGAGTGTAGGATTTTGGCAATGTCTCCTTTCACAAGGCACATTTCTTGTTTTGGTCTTGGTCATGGGCTTTCTTGGGCCTATCCTACAACCAGTAATAACACCAATCAGTGTTTATATAGAAAACACCCCATCCTAGGCTTTGGATCATTTTCACAAGGTAAGCTTAGATTCTCCACCCACTTCAAGCACACCTGCAAAGGGACCAACACCTCCAGTCCTTTTGTGTGAGCAGGTGTGAGAGAATTGATGGCTGCCTGGGTTTTGCCACATATTCCGGTGGCTTATCTTCTGACCCCTGAAGTAGCCACTGGATGCATATGCCAGCGCTTTCCTGATGTCACATCAGTCTTCACCACCACCTGGAAGCAGCTGTGCTGTGTATGCACCATCAGCAACCCAGTGCCATTATTTATTTTTTTTTTAACTTGCATGTTCGGCCCAGATTTCCAAATCTGGAAGTGACCAGCCAACATCCCCATGTGCCCTGGTTGTAGTGGTCCTCCGGAGATCAGTGTCTCCAACCTTGGACAGCACTCCGGCCGCGAGGATCTCAGGGTAGGCACCCTATCAGGAGAAATCTCCCAAGGTAACCTTCTCCAGGAACAGAAAATCACCCTGGGGGAAGTGGAGAGGTATTGCCCTTTTTATTTTGGTAGGTTTCCTGTCTCTCGGTGTGGTCATGGTGAAGGGAGAAGCAGAGCTGAATTATGTGTGATGGTATAGAAGTTAACTCGTTCTGCAGACAGCACTAGACAGTGGAACACAGACTAAAGAAACCCAACTGTAGAAATGTGTTTTATCTCCTATGCTGTAATGGACTGTGCCCGTAATGGGGGCAGCTTTCAGTCACCTCCCTGCTATATACAGAGGTCAGACACTTAGAGGAAGCAGACAGGAGCCAGGTTTTTCATCATATGATTTTTATATTGCATAATATAAAGTTGCATTTCAACAACCATATTTTGCACAGCAAATTGTTACAGACAGCATCTGAATAGATTTCACCTTACACAGCATTGTGTGTAGTGTACGGATGTTTCACAGAGAAACCATAATGACCATGGCAGACGGTAAACATTTTGGGCCTCCTAAGGGTCATCTGTGAGAACAGGACACATCCTAAAATATTACATACGAACAGAAAGGAATGTATAAGTGCTAATATGCAGCTGGGTCACCGGAGAGTGCGTGTAAACCATCGTACTGCAAGGCCACACAGTTACAGGGGTCTGTACTCGTAAGGGGCAGACTACCGAACACTGCAGCAGGAAACAACATTCATGAAGGTCAGGCCGACACATGCGACTTCTATGATTCCCAAAGTACAACATGCAACTTCACCACTGCAGAAAGGCCATCTGTTAAGAGACACAAGTCACATACAAATCTGACGTCAGGCACCAGCATATTTAAAGTGGATAGTCCGAAATCAGGTGTGTCCTGCCTCAACAGTGCCACCGTTGGACACAGGCTGTGCCTGAAATTGCAGATAACCCACACTTGAAATTTTGGGGGTTGATCTGCCATACCAGACATGACCAATATAAAATAGTGCTGTTTCCAGGGCTGTTATACGAACCCCTTTAATAACAGTCTGAAGGAGGTTAGGTGCAGAATCTCCCCATTGTGTTCTCCTAATACCCCACATACTAAGTGTTTAGCCAAACAGCCATCATCCCGATTTCCCCATTGCTAAATGGGCATTTTCTCTACAAAAATAAGTGCGTGCTGGGTGCGATAATGTCTGATCTCAATAAGGGAGAAAAAAAAATAAAAATGAAGGTCTGTAGTGAGCGTGCAACACCTTCTAACAGGTCATCACGGTTATGTACTGCCATTACTTGTCCAGTAACTCGTCTGATACAGCTCTTATCCAATACTAGAAGCATCATGGTGGGTAACACAGACTTATTAATACGTGGCCATAGGCCACCGTACTTATGCATCAGGATTGGCAATACTAGGGCACTTACATGGCCGAGAGGTACTTCCCAGCTTAGCAAATACAAGCTACCATTTTATTTTTCTCCTGTATGGATCTGGCACATATCAGAGGCGTAATGGCCAAACTCTGTAAAGGGCTCTAACACTGAATGACTGTTCCAGCCCACAACAGGCGCTCTGGTCACACAATCAGTTCAGTTCACCGTCCCACCTACTTGTTTTCCCCCTCTCCACTTTCCCCATTTTCTTTGATTGACAGCTCTGGCTTTATTGAGCCAGAAAACAGCGGAGATAGATGGAAACTAAGTAGGTGGGAAGGTGCACCTAAGGCTGTGTGCCCACGTTCCGGATTTTTAGCGTTTTGGCGGCGGTTTTCCGCTGCAAAAATGCTTACATTCAGCATCCCATTATTAGAATGCATTCTGCAATTTGTACCCATGCTGCGTTTTTTTCCTCAAAAAAAAAACGCATTGCGGAAAAAAAAAATGCAGCATGTTCATTAATTTTGCAGAAACTCTGCGGATTTGCCGCTATATTATTGTATTGGGATGCTCTGGGGAAAAAAAAAAGGGAGCGGATTTCCTACGAAAGCAGTCCGGTTTTGTTTAGGAAAATTCTGCGAACAAGCCTGAACTTAGGCTATGTGCCCAAGTGTCTGGGCATGCAAAAAAAAGTTGCAGCGAACGCTTGTACTTTGAACACTCATTCTGTGCTGACAAGTCCCCTTAAATTACAGAGGATACATTTCAGGGCTCTAGGAATCCTTTTGAAGGTAACTACTGAATTACTGTCACAAAAATTGAGGGCACAACTAGGATTCTGTCAACCCTCTAGAAGCAGCTTGACATTGCCACTCATCCATTCATAAAGTTAATACACATAAAGGAGAATGGGTTTTCCCAGTTTGGCATGAAAGTCTGCAGTCACTCATTTGGACTTCATTCCCAGGCAGATTCTAAGCCTCACAGAGATGGGATTCCCCCCGAGCAGAGCGGAAAAAGCCGTGTTTGCCACTAGAAATCAAGGCATAGAATCAGCCATGGACTGGCTGATGGAACATGAAGACGATCCTGACATCGATGAGCCCATTGTGCTGGACACCAAAGAGGATGCGAGTGGGCAGAAGCCACAAGAGATGGACACAGGTTCACCGGAAATGGACAAAAGGGCATCTTTAACCGAGGAGGAGAAGGAGCGGCAGACGAGAAGGATGATGGAGCGGATAGCACAAAAGCAAAAAGAGCGAGAAAAGCGGGAGAGAATCGAGCAGGAGAAACAGCGGCGGAAGCAAGGACAGGAGTTATCCGTAATCAGACAGAAGATGCAGGAAGCAGCGGAAGACAGGAGGAGAGGATGGCAAGAGAACGCGTCAAAGAGAAAATCGCACGAGACAGAGCAAACGAGACGGTACGGAGGGTCCACATCAGATCCGATATCCCCCCTGCAGAGTCACCTCAGGCAGCGACCACACCCTCCCCATCGTCCCCTGTACAGGAGCCTCTCACCAAGAAGGAATACGATGAGTGCCGGATTCAGGCGCGCCTACTTGATGGCACAGCCCTGTCTCAATGTTTGGTGCCCGTGAACAACTGGCAGCCGTCTGCTTATATGTGGAGCTAAACTGGCCGGGCAGTCCAGAGAAGCCCTTCTATTCTACCTTCTGTCCCCCAGCGAGTCTTCACAGAGGAAGATATGGAGAAACCACTGCAGGAACTTGGTTTGGTGCCTTCTGCAGTCTTAATTGTTGCTAAAAAATAAAACTGCATAAAGATCTTTTCTGTCTGAAATCAACAAAAAAAAAAATGGAAGTGGAGAAAACCTGAAAACGGACACCAACACTGAGGAAAATCATCACCTTGTGTTACAAGGAGGGTCACACAGACTGACTCCATCACCTCCCCAGAGTGTGATGTGCTAGATTAAGTATTTCCGGGGTAATAAAGCAGTTGTGTGACACCCTGAAAAAACAAACAAGAGAATTGAGCAAGGCTGGACGTGTCTTAGTCGGAATGTGGCTGTATTTTTCGGACGATGAGTCACTCAATCCCCAAATTTGAAAAAGGGGAATGAGTTTTTTTTATACTAAATGAAGCTTACAGGGTGGGGGTGGGAAAGAGCTGTTCGGTGGTGTAATGCTGCGAGGCCTAGGCTGGTAGGAGCAGGGTATTCAGTGGTGAGGGGAGCTCAGCAGACGTTTTGTGAAAGCCCAGAGCCCCCATGCACTTCCATGGCTTCAATGCAGTGAACTAAGGGAAAATGACAGCCAGAGGTACCTGAGATTGATACATGTCCACCACAGTGAAACCATGGAAGTGCAGGTGCTCCAAGCTTTCACAGAATGTCAGTAGAGCCCCCGTACCGCTGAACACCCCCTTCTACCAGCTTTGGATAGAACTCACATCATCATCATCCCTTACTTAGCGTTGCACCTCCGAATACATCGTGACTCTGCTACACCACCACTAGTGAGCTGAATTTTGACCCCCATTTCACACATAACGTTTTTTTCCCCCCTAGTTTCTGCCTGAAAATTTGGGGTGTGTCTTAAAGTCCGAAAATTACAGTACCTGTGGGCCTAGCACCGAAGAAGTGCGCAGTGAGCATTCACAAGTCTGACAGAAGACTTTCATGCCAAACATTTTTAATACAAACACCCCCCCCCCCCCCCCCCCCCCATTTCCTATGCATTCTTAAAACCTACAGAGTACAATCACATTGGGTTTTACTTAGAGGGATTCTTGTGAATTTTCACAGGGATATGTAGTGAGTATGTACTGTACACCCTTATCCTCTTTAGATCTTACTTTGTAAAAAAATATTTTATGATTGTGACCAGCTTTAGTTGTGATAAATCTTTAATTACCCGAGATAGCTGTTCATTTGATGGAAAGCAATCTTCCCCGTCCCCCCCAACACATGAACACACAGTCCAGCCAACCATTCAAGTGTTTTCAATGGAATAGGAGGAGAATGCCACTGCTGGCCTCCTCATCTTCCCTGAAAGTATATAAAGATCAAGCGTTGACATTCTTACTGTCCAATACTTCTGTCCCCCCACATCAGTAATGGGCGAGTCAGGAGAACCTCTTCTGCATCAGATCCAGCTGACTTATCCAATATGTATTCCATACAGAGATCTGGACCCAAATCATCCCCCAGTACTTGACTTCAGTAGCATTACATAAAGTGGAGTTGGATCCTCTTGATAAGAGCACTTCAACACCCCTCCATTTGGCAGCGTGGACCTGTACATCAATATTCATAACATATCCTTGGTCAATAAGATAAAACCTATATCCGGAATTACAATGGTTCCCATTTTTCTACAATGAAAGAACGGGTAGCACTCTGTGAGACACTACATATATCTCGTATAATATGAAGGAAGCACATACTTCCAACTCTATGTGCAGCCCAATAACACTGACAGAAAATTTACAACATGCCATAAAAAACAAAAATATGGGCAAAAAAAAAAAATAGTATGTAAATATATCTGGCTGAACGAGAGCTAAAGAGACGGAGGACATAAAATCTGGTTTGTCCTCCAAGGTAGACTGGATCTTCTACAAAAGCAGCACTTTGTTTCAGTCTCACCATAGATTATGAAATACATTGCACTGTGCAAAAACACATACTGATGGCATCTGCAAGGTGGCAGATTATGAAAGGGGGGGGGGGGGGATAGGGAAATGCACTAGAACACAAAAGAAGCACTTCATGACACGCCATCCTCACCACCACCTTCCACCATTCGATGACGCGTTTTCTTCTCCCTCACTCCTAGACATCGAGTTATGGCAAGTGCTCCACCTTTCAGAAACCTAATGAAGTTGTCCCCAACTAGAGGTCCCAGGGCAAACAGATTTGGTTCCTTACAAGATTCATAAGTGTATGGATCAATTTCCACAGGGTTGCCTTTACATGTGATCGGCTCATTAGGCTGGTGTCCTAAACTCCGACCTTGTTCTTTTAAGAAAAAGAGGTTTGGATGAGATCCGATCAAGACTAAAGCCATAGATATCTTGATGACCTTCTTAAGTCCACCGCTCTGAAGGACACACTTCATGTCAGGCTTGAAAGAAAGTACAAAGTGCTCGGGATAACTTGTATAAGAGGGGTACAAGTTGGAAGCAGCTGAAGAGACTTGTGTACACATCATATGGTACACCTTGTGGTACTCTGGGTACAGTTTTTTTGGCAATTGTTTAAAAATCAGATTTGGATCATTGAGTCTTCTTCGGAAAGCATGAATTACTGGAATCTTGTTGTTGTAGGCGCATAAAACAGCATCGGCTGCTGTCAGTCCAGCTCCCACAATAAGAACCGGATCCACCGCTCCACTCAGCCGTCCTTTCACTACAGCATCTTCAAATTCAGCAATTGAATGTGAAACATAAGGAAGGTTCTCTCCATGGACTTCCAGACGAGCAGGGGCATCAAATGTTCCAGTAGCAAGAACAAGACTTTCCGCAAAGAGACAGAAAGGCTGATGAGAACCATCGGCCGCCTTCCGATAACCATGAATTTCCCAGTTCTTCTTGAGAAGGTCTTCATTTTCTTTATCAACGCAAGTTTCTTCACATGGAACATTTTCGGAATCGTGGCTTACAGAACCGTCTGCTTCCCAGTAAGGCCTCACCACAGAAGTGATGAAAGTGTGGTCTATAAAATTTCTCTGAATTCCCGTAAGTTTTACGTAATGTTTGTAGTAGGATGCCACTTCTGCTGGTGTCGCCCGGTCACTCTTTAGATTTCTACATGGGGAAACAAAAAAAAAAAAAAAAAACTATAGTATATAGTAAATAATTACAAAAATGGCAGTATTATCACCTGTGGGAACCATTCCTCATTACTCTGGGAGCATGGAACAGCATTGGTGATGTACTTATCTATTACACCATTATCTATTAAGAACTAAGGTGCAGTACCCAACAGCGGTCTCTAAACAATGAGAGGCGCTGCTGGGATCTGTAAATTGCTTAAAGGGACAGACTATTTGAATAATCATTCTGTGCTGGCAAAGTACAGGAGCTGGGTGCATCATGGTGTGGCTAAACATTTAAAGTTAATCTGTCATGTGAAAAAATGCTATTAATCTGCAGGTTAATAGCATTCTGAAGCTGCCCGCACTTACATCCCCACTGCCATAGCATTCAGGTTTCAGCCACGGCGGCACTGGCGTGGGTTAAGTCACTGCTCTGTGTACAAAGAGTGGCGGATATAACCGCCTCCCCCCACACTGACTGACAGCAGGATCAGTATTAGGGCCGGCTCAGTCAGTGCCAGGGGTGAGGTTACAGCTCTGGCTACACCCAGAGCGGTGACCGAAACCGCACCGGTGCCACACAAATGCCGGTAGGCATAAAGTTAATTTCTGACTGGCAGCGGGGGTCTGAGTGACAATACAAGGTAAGGTCAGAAAACTAGTAACCCCTTATTTGCAGGTTTATAGGGTTTTTTTCCCCACATGACTGGTTCCCTTTAAGGGAACCATCCCACCATCTTCATCCCCCCCCCCCCCCTTCTTTGATTGACAGCACTGGCTTCATAGCGCCAGATAAGGGCTGAGATGGATGGAAACCAAGCAGGTGGGAAGGTGCAGTTAAATCTACGGCCACGTCAAGGATGCACCGAGCGCCTGTGCTTGGCTGGTAAAATCATTCTGTACTGACAGAAGATCACAGACATTCTGATTAATCATACAGATAGGTCATCAATTGTGAAGTCCCAACTGACCCCCCCCCCCCCCCAAATCTCCATCTTCTTCACCCATAAACCCCCCCCCCCCAAAAGAAAAAAAGCAAACAAGACCCCCACATACCTTTTACACTAAGCTATTGGGCACCAGTGGCATTTAAACAGAGAGCCATATTGTTAGACTTTCTATTCTCCATTGTGAGAGTTATGGGCAAAGGCTACAAATTCACCATGCTCCGGTAACAATGGAGATCACATTCTACCGCAGCCATGCATTTTTCTTTGTAGTTCAAAAACATAAGAAGTATGAAATATGGGGCAAGCAGAATAGCATTGGGGTCTTCATGTGGCGCCTGAACCCAATTACATACATGCCCTCCCATATGACATCACATGGGAGCTGGCACTCACCTTCTCTTCCCCATGGCCCAGTCTTTAAACTTTAGGCCAGGTAACTCCATCCAATCACCCAGGCTGAGAGTCAAAATGGATCCTTCCATATCCTAGAAGAATGAGATACACAAGAATAGTAAGAGCGGACTGTCTGGTAAAGGAAGCATTTCATTGTGCAGTTTAAACTCTGATCTATGGCAAAACTTTGTTTCCCATGGCCTAATACTTAAAGGCAATGTGTCAGTAGGATCTCCCTACTAAGCCGTCTATATGGCCATGCAGGTCATAGGAGGCTGAATAAAATAATGCCTGGATATCACTGATCCGATGTCTTAGTCCAGAGAAATCCATGCTTTTCTGCATAGGTGAATGAGCTGTTAAGATCTATGGGCCGGACATAGTTCTCCCTGAGAATCTGCGGCCCCACGGCTTATTGTAACAAAGGGGTCATTACCAGTGGGAGACATGTAATGACTGACAAGAAAAAAAAAAAAAAGACAGCTGACGGCACATCAGAAAAGAAGAAGATGCACGCTCCAAGTCCACAGACCCAATTGGACGTCGTAACTCCAAAATAAAATATGGCACAGCATCCAGTCCAGGTGAAAGATTGGAAAAAAACTTTATTCCGCCATCATACAACGTTTCGACCCAATGGTCTTTATCAAGTATACAGCACAGAGCAAAATGGCCGCCTTATATAGTGCGGCTACAACATGCACCAATCACCTATATGGTACTGCCCACCAACACATAACATACACAGACAAAAAATATTCATAAAAATTCACATAATTCCATCAAAACAATATCACATATACATAATATCAAATGAAAAATTAATAAGTAGGAGAAGGATCGCTGTTAAATAGATCGACACCCCATACACACAACAGCCAATCTGTTCCATGCATAATGGTTGTCATGGTGATCACTCGCCAATCATCTCACATGTAATCGGCCCTTGTACACCAATCGCTATAGGCCAGTGTGCTGGGCTGTACCATATAGGTGATTGCTGCATGTTGTAGCCGCACTGTATAAGGCGGCCATTTTGCTCTGTGCTGTATACTTGATAAAGACCATTGGGTCGAAACGTTGTATGATGGCGGAATAACGTTTTTTCCAATCTTTCACCTGGACTGGATGCTGTGCCATATTTTATTTTAATATGTAATGACTGACAGTCCGCTCTCCTACATGCCCCATAGACTGCTTAGGAGGGTTAATCCTACTGACAGATTCCCAGTAAAGTGCTATTCCAGGCTGAAGGATCCACCCGCCATCCTCTTGGTAGGTGATAATGGCTAGATGCTTTGTGGACAGAGCGCTAAGCTTTAGTGATGAGCGAATATACTCGTTACATGAGATTTCCCTAGCACGCTCGGGGGTCCTCCGAGTATTTTTTTTTAGTGTTCGGAGATTTAGTTTTTATTGCTGCAGCTGAATGATTTACATCTGTTAGCCAGCTTGATTACATGTGGGGATTCCCTAGCAACCAGGCAACCCCCACATGTACTTATGCTGGCTAACAGATGTAAATCACTCAGCTGCGCCAACAAAAATAAATCTCCGAGCACTAAAAAATACTCGGAGGACCCCCGAGCGTGCTCAGGAAATCTCATGTAACGGGTATATTCGCTCATCACTAGTGAAGAGTAAAGACGCATATGCACCATAATAAGGAAAACTTCTAGCTCCACAACAGGTATGACAAAAGCCACAGACTCCAGGTACCATACGCGGAACAACATCTACTCACATGCCAGGCTCCACCCGGGGGCCCCTTCCCGAGCACTATGTGAGGAATATAGTGTTCTTGCTCCAATTTCCAGTGCAGAACAGATGGGTAATCATACCCAAAATCAGCATTTGGGTGCAGGAGTGTGTCAAACAACACGGCCACAGGGTTAGAGGAGCGACCCTCCAATCCCTCCGACAAGTATTCCAAATCCTGCAATGGAACAGACAACACAAGGCGATAAGCAGCGAGGAATGAAGACCCCAAAAACCATGGATTTTGGTTACTGAAAAAGTAAACAGAGCACAAATTTGGCAATTTTCTTTGAAAGATCAAATATTAAAAGGAATCTGCCGCCACAAAATGACTGTTCAAACCAAGCTCAGGCGCTCAGTGCACCCTTGGCATGGCCAAGCTTTTCAATGCACCTTCCCTCCTACATATTTTGCATTTGTCGCCACCATCCTTCTTCTTGACTGTCGGCCTTATAGGAGTTAAAGAAAAGTGGAGATGGATTAGATGAGAAGGTGCACTAAACAGTTGGCCACGCCGAGAGGGCACCAAACGAATGCTTAGTTTGAAGAGTCAATTGGTGCTGACAGATGCCCTTTAAATAAGAAAAATGAGTATACTATAGAAAAACAACCCACATCCACTAAAAAAAGGGGGAGTATTTCCATACACAAATCTATGGGTTGTGGACCCCAGGTGTGACTGTCACAAGCGGCTCTACCTGCTCAGCAATGGACAGATGCCGGGCCTCTTCTAGCTTGCTGTGCAGTATAGGGTTCGGATGCAGAGCTTCAGGGGAGAGATATGGTCTGTATCCAGACAACATGTAAGACAAGCAGATTCCAGATGGGCCATTTCCTGCAATGGAAAATGCATATGTTACGCTAGTCCCGGCTGTATAGATTTTCCATTCTACATCGCACCAGCTGTTCCCGACAGAAGGTCCAAGCAAACTGTGATGTGACTAGTGGGTGCATGATGTACACGGCACAGCAGCATGGCCCACTGATGGAGACTACTAGCGTAGGGCGGTGGGAAGCTGGCACCGACAGTACACAGTATTATCAAACCTGGACCATTTGCATCACTTGAGTACAAAGCCAGATTTTGGGAAAAATTTAATCTACAGCATTTACACAAGAAAAGTCCCATGATCAGGGAGACCATAAATTATCCATTACATGTCACCTGCTTAACCTAGAAAGGTGTACAGTGTCAACTCAGAAACGCTTAAGTAGAGAAATCACCAGGCCCAGATCGTGTACATCCCCCCCCCCCCCGAGTACTGCAGGAATCAAGTACCGCAATAGACCAGTATTTCTAATATTCACGGACTCCACAATAACAGGGTCTGACTGGCGCATAGTAAGTGTGGTGCCAATATTTAAGGAGGTGACAAAATCTGAGCCTGGAAATTATAGGCTGGTAAGTGAAGCTTCTACTGTGGACAAAATGTTGAAGCGTTTTCTAAGAAATGCTACCCTGGAGTGTCTCAGTTTAAATAACCTCATAACCCAACATTAACATGGGTTTGAGGTATCAGTTTTATAAAACTAATCTAAAATTCTTCGATGAGGAGGCAAGTTCAAAACTGGACCAGAGTAAGGACGTGGTCGTTTTCTATTAGGAGTTTGATACAGTGCCACATAAAACGAGCAATGGGACCAAGGGAAAATATGTGTAATTGGGTTAACAGTTGGCTCAGTAATGAAAGACAAGAGGGTGATTATTAATGAATCACACTCTGGATCTAAATTATCAGTGGGTTACCACAGGGGTCAGTATTGGGCCATCTTCTGTTTAATATCTTGTAGAGTTCAAACATAATAGAATGTCAATATTTACAGATACTAAACTCTGCAGGGTAAACAACACAGGATTATTGAAAAATTACAGAGGGATCTATGGCAAACAACTTTAGTGACCAGTGCCAGGCAGCTGCTGCCAAGGATCATAAAATCCTAGGATGCATTAAAAGAGGCATAGATGGTGATGAAAAGAACAGTTCTGCCTCTATACAAGTCATAAGTGCAGAGACACTTCGACTGTTGTATATCATTTTAGGCTCCAGTGTATAAGAGCGACCAAAATTATTAGGCCAACTGGAGGACTGCAGTACCAAGACAGGTTATCCATCTTGAGGTTATTCAAGTTTAGGAAAACTAAGACTTAGGGGTGATCTTATTACAACGTACAAAGAGTAGATCTTTGGCCTGCGACAAGGGAGCATCTTCTACGGAAAAGACGCTTTAATCGTAATTTCAGAAGGTGATTCGTCACTGTAAGAGCAGTGAGGCTATGGAACTCGCGGCCACATGATACTGTAATGGTTCATTCACAAAATATAGAATTTTACAAAATGAGAGCCTGGATGCCTTTTTAGAAAGATATAATACAGGTTATAGGCACTAGATTCTGTGATGGCACATTCCGGGCAACCAGTCGGATACCGGATCTGGAGTCGGGAAGAGATTTTTGCATTTCTCTGGATCAAGATGTAGGTTATAGTGTGAAGTTGATGGAATAGTATCTACCTTCAACCTTATACTAAAAAAAAAAAAAAAAAAACTGTGAAACTATAATGGAGCTGAAGAAATGATTGGGAATTTGCCACTTGGCTGCTCCGCTGACCAAATGTCATCTGTAATATGGATGCAAAACTGCGATGATAAGAACGGCTGACTGCACATTCACATACCTATGACAACCACTGGAAGAATTAGCGGAGGGTCTCTAGAGAGGGGGTTCTCTTCAGCCAAAGGCATCACTACAGGGCGTAATATTATTGCTGCAGTTCCAAACTACCCGGTCAATGGTCTGTGGTCAAGGCTGATTCTGGAGAGGAAGAAAAAATAAAAAATAAAAATATATATTTTTTTTAAATTCAAAATCATTATTTTCCCCACACAAACCATCACATAGGTTATAAAGCTATACTTTACACCCCCCACCCCCAGGCTTTCAGCTGTGGTCCAGGAGACAGAGGAGTAAGGCTGGGGTCACACTTGGCGTAAGACAATACGCCACGTATTATACGTCCGTACTACGGCCGTAATACGGAGAAAATGTTCCCAAAATAGTGATCCGTAGTCAGGGTGTGTCAGCGTATTTTGCGCATGGCATCCTCCGTATGTAATCCGTATGGCATCCGTACTGCGAGATTTTCGCGCAGGCTTGCAAAACCGACATCTAATGGATTTATGTGCTCAAATGTTCGGGAAAACACATATATATATATATTCTGTATTTAGATTTCATTCAGCGCGATATCTGTGAACAGCCGGTAATTCAATTGCCGGCTTTTCATTTCTCCTGCACAAACCCGACATTATATGAGACATGATTACATACAGTAAACCATCTCATATCCCTTTTTTTTTGCATATTCCACACTACTAATGTTAGTAGTGTGTATGTGCAAAATTTCAGCGCTGTAGCTGCTAAAATAAAGGGTTAAATGGCGGAAAAAATTGGCGTGGGCTCCCGCGCAATTTTCTCCGCCAGAAAGGTAAAGCCAGTGACTGAGGGCAGATATTAATAGCCAGGAGAGGGTCCATGGTTATTGGCCCCCCCGTGGCTAAAAACATCTGCCCCCAGCCACCCCAGAAAAGGCACATCTGGAAGATGCACCTATTCTGGCACTTGGCCACTCTCTTCCCACTCCCGTGTAGCGGTGGGATATGGGGTAATGAAGGGTTAATGCCACCTTGCTATTGTAAGGTGACATTAAGCCAGATTAATAATGGAGAGGCGTCAATTATGACACCTATCCATTATTAATCCAATTGTTTGAAATGGTTAAAAAACACACACACATGATTTAAAAGTATTTTAATGAAATAAACACAGCGGTTGTTTTAATAATTTATTGCTCTCTCAATCCATTTCCAGGCCCTCGCTTGGCAAAATAATAAACGCACAAGATACATACCCTCAGCTGAACCGTCACGTCCCACGAAGTAATCCATCTGAAGGGGTTAAAATAATTTACAAGCAGGAGCCCTGCTAATGCAGCGGTGTGCTCGTGCTTCTAATTCCCCGGCGAATGAATGAAATGTAGGTCAATGACCTACATTTCCTTCAGTCGCGGTGATGCGCCCCCTGGTGGATGTCCTCATATGACCTGGAGCGTGGGAAAAAGTTCCCAGGCTGCAGTTCATGAGAACATCCAGCAGGGGCGCATCACCGCGACTCAATGTAAGTACAGATCCAGCTTTCCTTTCAGCACCCGGGGATTACAGACACGAGCGAGTGGTTTATCGCAGCTCGTGCCTGTAATATTAGTTAACCCCTTCAGATGGATTACATCGTGGGACGTGATCGGACATCAGAAGGTATGTATATTGTGTGTTTATTATTTTGCCAAGCGAGGGCCTGGAAATGGATTGAGAGAGCAATAAATTATTAAAACAACCGCTGTGTTTATTTCATTAAAATACTTTTTAATAATGTGTGTGTGTGTGTGTGTGTTTTTTAACCCTTTCAGACAATTGGATTAATAATGGATAGGTGTCATAATTGACGCCTCTCCATTATTAATCTGGCTTAATGTCACCTTACAATAGCAAGGTGGCATTAACCCTTCATTACCCCATATCCCACCGCTACAGGGAGTGGGAAGAGAGTGGCCAAGTGCCAGAATAGGCGCATCTTCCAGATGTGCCTTTTCTGGG
Source organism: Ranitomeya variabilis (assembly GCF_051348905.1). NCBI lineage: Eukaryota > Metazoa > Chordata > Amphibia > Anura > Dendrobatidae > Ranitomeya > Ranitomeya variabilis. The sequence goes on along the minus strand of NC_135237.1, from coordinate 500,340,845 downwards.
GTGGCTGGGGGCAGATGTTTGTAGCCACGGGGGGGCCAATAACCATGGACCCTCTCCTGGCTATTAATATCTGCCCTCAGTCACTGGCTTTACCACTCTGGTGGAGAAAATTGCGCGGGAGCCCACGCCAATTTTTTCCGCCATTTAACCCTTTATTTTAGCAGCTACAGCGCTGAAATTTTGCACATACACACTACTAACATTAGTAGTGTGAAATATGCAAAAAAAATGGGGATATGAGATGGTTTACTGTATGTAAATCATGTCTCATATCCTGTCGGGTTTGTGCAGGAGAAATGAGAAGCCGGCAATTGAATTACCGGCTTTTCACTAACACCGCTGCGTATTTCTCGCAAGTCACACTGCTGGTCCGTGTGGAATCCGTATTTTCCCTTCCCCCATGACGGCACACCTGAGAGAGGGGATCCGCCCAGTCAGGACAGGAACCCTACTGAAAATAAAAGGGCGGTACCTCTCCCTCGCTTCAGTTGGGTTTCCTGTCCTGACAGGGACCCTTGTGCTGAACACGGCGGTTCGACTTACCCAGGTCCCGTCCCGGCGTGGAAGAACAGGCAGCGCCTGTGCGTCGGAGGTTCGGGTCCTGGAGGCGCCGTCCGCAGGTCCCCCCGGGTCACTGCGTCCGTGCGGGCGTTGTGCAGCATGGTTGGAGGACCGGGTTCCTTCCATGGCTGCCACGCCGCCCACCCCTCTCTGCCGGCGCGGCGGCCGCTTCCGGGTCGCTCTTCTGACGTCGCACGTCAGGCCCGCTGTGAATGGGCATGCCCGTGTGACGTCGGAGGCAGGCGCCGGATCCAAGATGGCGGCGCCCATGAAGAAAACGCCGGCCGGTGAATGAAGACTCCGGCGGCATGGCAGAGAGGGGGAGGGATCACTATTGGGCACCGGAGAGGCGGGGAGTGCAGTGGTCGCCCCATAAAAGGGTGCTGGACCACAGAAGACGCGCTCATGTCCAAAAACTTCGCCATGGAGGTAGGACAACAAGAGCAGCTGCAGCAGTCTTCTTCACAGCAGCAGCAGCCGGAGCTCTCACCAGATGCCTTGCCGAGCCACCAACATACCAGGAGCAGCCGCTCAAGTGGTAAAAACAGTGGTCGTTCCGTCCGGCAAGATTCGTCAACGTCCAGGAGGGACGCTTCACGTGCATCTGTCCAGCCTCAAAAATCGGTACCCTTGATTGTCGGCGGTGGTGAGTGATCTACGTGAATGTATCCCTTATGGTAACAGGGTCCATTTTTCTGTTTTGATCACTAGGGGTCCAGGAAAGCTACCGGTAAAACAAAGAACCGAGAGTGTGCCCTTTGTAAAAACCCGCTTGCAGTGCAGTATCGGAAGGATCTCTGTGCTGACTGCATAAATAAGACTATTCAAGAAGAAACCCCTAATTTCACCACTAGCCTTAAAGCCATAATACAGGCTGAAATAAAAGACTCCTTAAAATTGGCCCTTAGCGAACCAAGAGGGGGAAGCCGTAGGGCGTCTACAGAGTCGGATATCTCTCAGAGACAAGGGAGTCATAAAACATCCCGATCTCCCTCTACTTCCCCAGCCTCGGTCCACTCTTCAGATTCCTCCTCGGACAGTGATTCAGGAGGTCGTCCGTGCCTTCCCACGGAGGACGTGGACAAATTAGTCAAAGCAGTTAGGTCTGCAATGGGCCTTAAAGAGGAGAAGACACCTAGGTCACTAGAGGATGTCATGTTTGGTGGCTTAGAAGAGAGGAGGAAACGCACGTTTCCAGTTAATGCAAAAATAAAAGCATTAATTGAGAAAGAGTGGAAAAGACCTGAAAAAATGGGTTCTTTGCCCTCTTCATCCAAAAGGAGATATCCCTTTGAAAATAAAGACTCTGAACCTTGGGAAAAGATCCCCAAAATTGACGGAGCGGTAGCCAAATGCTTAAAAAAATCATCCCTTCCATTAGAAGACTCGGGTGTTCTTAAAGACCCGCTTGACAAAAAAGCAGATGGTTTTCTCAGACATATCTGGGAAGCCTCAGCGGGGGGCCTGAAGCCAGCAATCGCTGGAACTTGTACGGCCCGCGCTCTGATGGTCTGGCTACAGCAGATAGAGGATCAGCTAAGGGACAAGGTACCCAGATCCGACATCCTTGCCAATATATCCTTGGTGCAAGGGGCAGCAGCCTTTTTAGCAGACTCTTCTGCGGATTCCGCAAGACTAACGGCCAGAGCAGCGAGCTTGTCTAATGCGGCAAGAAGAGCCCTCTGGCTCAAAGGTTGTCCGGGGGATTTACCATCTAAACACAAGCTGTGCTCCATCCCATGTGATGGCCAACTCCTCTTTGGGAAAAAACTTGAAGAAATCCTGGAACATGCAGGAGATAAAAAGAAAGGCTTTCCCAATATCCCTAAAGAGTCCAAAAAACCCTTTTTTCGGAGGAGAAGATTTAATAGAGGTCGCCCCCCAGGAGAAAGAAAAAACTGGGACTTTAGGGATAAGAGAGGCTCAGGCTACATGTTCAAAGGGCCCTCTACATCGGCAAAGAAATCCCCCCAATGACATTACGCCAGAAGTGGGAGGAAGACTCTCCCTCTTCTTTCCGGCCTGGGTAAACATCTCCCCCAGTACCTGGGTCATAAATATAATCAGAGACGGCCTCAAAATAAAATTCACCTGTCCACCCAGACGAAACTTTATTATAACTCCCCGAAGAAAGTCCCAGCAGGAACAATCTGCCCTAGAAGCCGAAGTCCTGGGACTTATCCACAAAAAGGTTCTTCTGGAGGTTCCGGTTCAGGAGGAGGGAGACGGGTTTTACTCCCCCCTCTTCTTAATCCAAAAACCGGATGGTTCTTGGAGAACTATTATAAACTTAAAAAAACTCAACCAATCCATAGAGAACTACTCTTTCAAGATGGAGTCTATAAATACGACCATAAAACTCCTTTTCCAACACTGCTTCATGGCAGTAATAGACTTGAAAGATGCGTATTATCATATACCAATGCATCCGGAATATCAGAAATACTTGAGAGTAGCTCTCTATGTCCAGAACCAGATGAAACATTATCAATACACAGCCCTTCCGTTCGGTCTGTCTACAGCTCCCAGGGTGTTCACCAAGGTGATGGTGGAAGTAATGTCATACCTCCGGTCCCGGGATGTAGTCATTGTCCCATATCTGGACGATTTCCTGGTAATAGGAAGATCAGAGTCCCACTGCACTCATCAAGTATCAGTGGTAACATCAACTCTAAGGGAGCTGGGTTGGATAATAAATATCCCCAAGTCCAGACTGCTGCCAGTAAAATTACAGTCCTTCCTGGGGTTAATACTGGACTCCGAACGTCAGCTCTGCCTTCTTCCAGAAAACAAGGTAGACAAAATAATAAATCTGACCGGTACAGCAATACGCCAGCCGACAATGACTCTGAGAAAGGCAATGTCCCTTCTAGGCTCGTTAACATCGTGTATTCCGGCAGTAGAATGGGCACAATTCCACCTAAGACAACTACAGTGGGAAGTTCTCTCAGCCCAAAGACTGCTAAAAGGGCATTTAGAAGGAAATCTATGTCTCTCCCTGGGCGTAAGGGATTCCCTAGTTTGGTGGACTGTGAGAAACCACCTGACAATGGGGGTCCGGTGGCAAAATCCGGTCATAGACATTATCACGACCGACGCAAGCGGTACAGGTTGGGGGGCTCACCTGAGGTCTCACTCTGTACAAGGGACCTGGTCCATACGAGAAAAGAACTATGGATCAAACGAAAAAGAGCTGTGGGCAGTGGAGAAATCCCTAAGACATTTTCTTCCTTTACTCCGGGGTCGCCATACTCGAATCCTGACGGACAATCGAGCAGTGGTGGCGTATGTCAATCATCAGGGGGGAACGAGGTCCAAAGGCCTCATGCAGGCATCAAACATACTCTTTCAACTAGCAGAACAACACCTGTCATCTCTGTCGGCATTGCACATCAAAGGCACAGAAAACACTCAAGCGGACTTCCTGAGTCGCAGAGGCTTAAGGCAGGGGGAATGGTCATTAAACCCCCAGATATTTCAACAAATAGTCCAAGCCTGGGGCACACCAGAGATAGACTTGTTCGCCAACTCCCACAACAGAAAAGTCAGGAGGTTCTGCTCCTTGAATCCGAGAGAACATCCCTTCGCAGTAGATGCCCTACTGATACCTTGGAAGTTTTCTCTGGCCTACGCATTCCCCCCGATAGTGATGATTCCAGCTGTGATCCGGAAGATCAGAGAGGATCAGGCGAATATCATCTTCATAGCTCCTTTTTGGCCAAGGAGACCTTGGTTCTCCCTTCTAAGGCAGATGTCGGTAACAGACCCATGGATCCTGCCAGAGGTTCCGGACCTGCTAACCCAGGGCCCAGTGACCCACTCTCAGGTGAAGGGCTTCCATCTCGCAGCCTGGAATTTGAGAGGGCGTTACTAAGTCGCCAAGGATTCTCTCCAGGGTTAGTCTCCACCCTGTTGAAAAGCAGAAAACCCATAACCTCTAGAATCTATGGTAGGACATGGAAAAAATTTCTCGACTTCCTGGGGGAACCATTGGGGGAGGTGGCTCCAATAGGTCCTATCCTAGAGTTTCTGCAAGCAGGATTACATCTTGGGTTAGCAACCAGCACCCTTAAAGTTCAGGTTTCTGCCTTGGGGGCCCTATATAATTGTAATCTTGCCTCAAATAAATGGGTCTCACGATTCATAAAATCTTGTAGTAGATCTCGGCCAGTTATTATCCCAAAAATCCCTCCTTGGGATCTAAATTTGGTCTTAGAAGCCCTGACTAAACAGCCCTTTGAGCCTTTGCAGGAGTTATCACCTAAGTTACTTACCCTTAAAACAGTTTTACTAGTAGCCTTAACATCGGCACGTAGGGTAAGTGATTTACAGGCCCTGTCAATATGCCCTCCTTATACTCAGGTTTTTGATGACAGGATTGTTCTAAGACCAGACCCGGCTTATCTCCCCAAGGTGGTTCAAAAGTTCCATAGGAGTCAGGAGATTACTTTACCATCTTTCTGTAGTAATCCTAAAAATCCAGGGGAACAAAGGTTCCACATGTTAGATGTGAGAAGATCTATGTTACAATACATGTCTGTGACTAATCAGTGGAGGAAAGACCAAACCCTATTCGTAGCCTTTCAGGGTAGCAAAAGAGGGTGCGGGGTAGCTAAAAGTACCATTGCTAGATGGATCAGGGAGGCCATTAGTTTATCCTATTCTGCAAGTGGCACTCCGGTTCCTGACGGCATCAAGGCTCACTCCACCAGAGCCGTGGCTACCTCCTGGGCAGAGAAAGCTGAGGTATCAATTGACCAAATTTGCAAGGCCGCTACCTGGTCCTCACCCTCAACTTTTTTCAAACACTACCGGCTAGACCTTTCCTCCTCTGCTGACCTAACCTTTGGTAGAAGGGTGCTCCAAGCGGTGGTCCCTCCCTAAGGTTTCATTCTACAAAATTCTCTCAGGTGTGCCGTCATGGGGGAAGGGAAAACACCAAGGTTACTTACGGGTAGCCGGTTTTTCCGGAGCCCATGACGGCACCCGTATATTCCCCCCCTTTTTTTCACCCTTTCGGTGTGCACTATTGTTTTGGGTGTGTTTAGTTAATATAATGTGGTGTTGGATTGCCATGTATACTAACCAGGGGGGCCTCTCATGCTCTGAAAACCAACTGAAGCGAGGGAGAGGTACCGCCCTTTTATTTTCAGTAGGGTTCCTGTCCTGACTGGGCGGATCCCCTCTCTCAGGTGTGCCGTCATGGGCTCCGGAAAAACCGGCTACCCGTAAGTAACCTTGGTGTTTTTCTCGCCCCCATAGACTTTCATTGGCGATTTTTTTGCGCAATACGCTGACAAACGCAGCATGCTGCAATTTTGTACGGCCGTAGAACGCCGTATATTACGGATCCGTAATATACGGCTGATAGGAGCAGCCCCATTGAGAATAATTGTGCCGTATGTTATGCGAGTTTTACGGATGTAGTTTCTGCGCTCTTACGTCCGTAAAACACGCATGTGTGACCCCGGCCTAATATTCTTCCCAAGTGTCTATAGAATTCCACCTCTTACTCCTCAGCTGCAAAGGAGCAGATCTCCCCTGGAGGACAGCGGCAGACGTCAGTGCCGGGACATAGGGAGCAGAGTACTACACACCGTCTCATTATATTGCCTACTTTCCAGACAGTTAAAGAATGTGAAACAGTAGTAATATATGTATACAGGGAATCTGTCAGCAGGATAACCCCACTTCCTCCCCAAACTGCATAAATGGGCATGCAAGACTTAAGTAAATCCAATGACATCTTTAGCTCTTCTATCTGTTGTTGCTTTTCCGAGTAATTAGCATTTTTGTTCATATGTTAATTAGGTTTTAAAGTACTCTTGGCATAAGAGCATTTCAAGGGATATTCCCATCTTATATTACTATTAATATTAATACCACCAATTGGAAATGTAGTAATAGTTTCATAGTTTTTATGGTGAGATGCGGGAGAGGGACGAAGGAGCTTACCACACTGAGAATGTATAGCTGGAAATTTGGCCCGGAGTTCCTCCTGAGGGTGCTGTTTCCACTGGTGAGCACAGGAAGGCAGAGGAAAAAATCTTCAGCTATAGTTTTTATGATTCACTATGCCTCTTCCCTTATGTGCAGGAACTTAGCTAGTTACTAGTGGTTGTAACCATGGATACCTAACTGTCACTATATCACTGGTTGTAACCATGGATACCTAAGGTCCTGCAATGCCTGCACATGAGGAAAGACTTAGAAATGTGGTATATTTCCTCTGATTCTAATTGGAGCCATTTACTATATTATTACTCCTACTACATATTGGGATAGGATCTTGGAGATAAAGGGATAGGATGTGTCACTGCCCAGCACCAGACTCTTTACCTCGATTAATAGCTCACGGTCTGGTTTCCTTGCCTGGTGCCTCACATAGACAATGAGCTATCAATCAAGCTAAATAAGTTGGGGCTGGGAAACATCCTCAAGAGACAGAGGCTAGGCAAGTGCTCTCTCTCACCAAGAGATATGATTTTGGAAGGGGGGGGGTAGTTCTTGGGACTGCAACAACAGACAGAAGATACAAAGGGGTCAATGGATATACATTTCAAAGACCTGCATGAGCATATGTAACAGATTTCCTTCAATATGTAAAGTAGAGAAGGGCATGTAGTAATTAAGTTATTAAGTTTTGGAAGTAGCGGACAATGTAAATCTCGTGGGGGGGGGGGGGGGGGTTAAACACGTGTATATATATATATATATATATATATATATATATATATATATATATATATATATATATATATATATATATATATATATATATATATATTCTATTCTATTCTACACACATATATACTGTGTCATGCTCTGGCTCTAAAGCCGGTATAATGCAGTATACGGAGAAGAAGCTGTAAGGATGAAGACATCATTGCCCTTGAAGACTTTGACTCATCACATGAGTAAAGGAATAAATGAAAGTAGGTTTTTGTGTTTCTGCTCTCAGCGGAGAGCTGGGATCTGGCCGAGCGCCAAGATATTTTCTTGAACAGAACTCAAATGCACAAGAGCGAAGATGAAGGATAAAAATAAATCTGTCTTTGGGGAGTAAAACTAATAACAGGCCGAGGCGACTCATGAAGAGCTGGATTTGTAATGTTACCTCTTCACAAGGCGGAGGAGGGAGCACACGAGTGCCGCTAGGATTCGACACCACTGGACAGATGGAACCAACACTAAGGGCCACAAGTTGGGAGTCAAGGGGGACGGGGCCGCACATGGCTGACAAGCACTGCACACACTGGAGGCATGACCCCTCATCAGCACCATAGGAATAATCCCAGAGGACAGCCTCCCTGCCCCAGTAGTCACAGCGGGATTCCTCTTCACTAGTAATCACTGCAGGACTACAACACCCAGAATGGGCCGGTCCTGCCCTCGGCAGGCAAGAGGCGGCTAACACAGACCTCTCCATATACGACCGCTGCGGTGTCACTGTCCGGACCACACAATAGGAAATGGCTGGCGAGGCGGTCAGCGATACGACACGGCGCCGGGCGGAAGCATCCGGCCACTGTGTGCAGATACCTACAGCGAGGTGCAGTCACAAGAGCAGGTGGCCCGGCCATGGACACAGGAGGCGCACAAAATGTATTAATAAAGTGTAACAGAGAATGACAACATTGGGGGATATATATTTTGGGGGATATATTTTTTTTCCCTAAATGCTCGTATATTTGGCTAAAATTATTTGCATTATTGTTTAATAGTATTGCGTGTTATGAACATTCTAGTGATACAGAAAGGCTGAACTTGACGGACCGCTGTCTTTCAACCCATGTAACGAGTTTTGCATTTTTTGGCTTCTATATAGTCTGTGGTGCTCCATTACTGGCTGCAGAATTAAACCCAAGGTACATAGTTGAGGGGGTGTAGGGGCTAAAAAAAACAAGTCCTGGATAAACCATGTAAGGACAGTACCCAGATTTCCCCACTTTAGTACAAACCAGGAGGTTTTGCAGCGCCCCTCGGCAGCGAGGAGGTGTAGAGGGCACGCCCTCGGCAGCGAGGAGGTGTAGAGGGCACGCCCTCGGCAGCGAGGAGGTGTAGAGGGCACGACCTCGGCAGCGAGGAGGTGTAGAGGGCACGACCTCGGCAGCGAGGAGGTGTAGGGGGCACGACCTCGGCAGCGAGGAGGTGTAGAGGGCACGCCCTCGGCAGCGAGGAGGTGTAGAGGGCACGCCCTCGGCAGCGAGGAGGTGTAGAGGGCACGCCCTCGGCAGCGAGGAGGTGTAGAGGGCACGACCTCGGCCGCGAGGAGGTGTAGGGGGCACGCCCTCGGCAGCGAGGAGGTGTAGAGGGCACGCCCTCGGCAGCGAGGAGGTGTAGAGGGCACGACCTCGGCAGCGAGGAGGTGTAGGGGGCACGACCTCGGCAGCGAGGAGGTGTAGGGAGCACGACCTCGGCAGCGAGGAGGTGTAGGGCGCACGACCTCGGCAGCGAGGAGGTGTAGAGGGCACGACCTCAGCAGCATATATTCCTCTAAGCCTTCTGCGAGATGGGACCTACAAACTCCCTGCATTGCTATGTTAATTAGAGCATTTTCATTTTGGAACAGAACCACTAGGACTTTACAATCAGGCAATGGAGCTGCTGGCTGGGAGTCAGAAGGGAGGAAGAAGTTAACCAGCTCTTGTACAGAAGCCATCAGAAATGCCCAGGAGAGCAGAAAGAAAGCTGAAGATCTCTGCACACACCCGCCCGGATCTATCAGACAACAGAGCCATCACAATGTCACAGCTTCTGTAATAAATGGACGTTATGGTGCTAGTGCGAACAGGAACCTATCCTCATAGGTATTAATGGGTACGGAATAATAGTATCCCTCCCAGTGCCTAAACCAGCACCTTTCCAGGATTAGACCCACGCTATAGATCGGTAGATACAAGCCGGTCCTTACTAATGACTTCACGTTACAGGTCCGTGGTATAAACAGAAAACTAGTCTACAGCCCTTCACTATGCCGCCCATTGCTATCCCTCGCTCATCATGGTCATCAAACCTTCCATTCGCAGCCAATAAGCCATCTGGTTAGATCAATACTCATCTGTAACGTTTATCTGGAGCTGCAGCTAGCCTCTGGAACGCTTTACCTCGGACCAGCAGACAATTTCCAACATCGGGCGCCTTGATATATTTTGAGGGACACTCAAGTCACAGCACTGTTAGGTTACGTTCCCACAATGAGCATTTCGGGAGCACTGATGTTGCAGATTTTCTGTGCCCATTAGGTAAATTAGTTCACGTGCGTTTCTTTCGTTGCGTTGACGCTGCAGTTTCCTCCCCTCATTTTTTTTTTGCACGTCATGTTTTAATAAAGTAACACTTATTCAAACAGCGATGCATGCATTTTTTGCATGGTTCTGCACTAAAAGGTCATACGCATTTTCAAACTCTACGGTGGAACTCTGCACATGACACTAAGTGTACCCCCAAGAAAACATGTGACATATTTCAAACACTGGTTTACACTGCGTGTATAAAGAAAAAAAAAAAAGGAAGCACAGTAGACGTGAGATTTCTGTAAATCCAAACCACTTTGCTGGAAACATAAGACACTGAGTTTTTCAAGTTTTTTTTGCGGGAACCCATCTTTAAATGCCACGGCCACAAACCACGACCCATTTGCCGCAGCTCTTCAGCCTTCAAAACACATGTAATTGTGTCGACAGGTTGAGCCAAATTAAGGGATGGATTCTGACAGAAGGTAAGTTATAAAGGAAAAGAAAAAAAAAAAAAAAAGATCCTTTGTAACCATTTCTAAGTTTGGCTAACGAAAACAACAAAACAAACATACAAAGCTGCCACAGAAGTTACATGCAAACTAGTCGGAGACAAGGGCTCTTAGAACAGACACATCCCTACTAGTCTGTTTTCCTGGATCTTGGCATAGCTACTGCTCATACCGGTAAACCTCGTCTTTAGAAGATCTTTAGCTTATGTGGATCAGTTTCTCCATCTTCTCACATCCACATTGTGTAGTTTTGCAGTTAGTTTCTGGAGCGGTGATACGAGGAGCCGGCCGATGTGACTCACTATACAATGACACATCTTACATGAATCACTCCGATTACATTGTACATGAAGGATTCTTCAGCCCGGATATTTCCATGAACTGGCGACAGCGCCGTCCAGTCCTGGAAGAGACTTTATAACGAAGAGTGCGGCAGTCAGCGGATATCTGCCCCCTGCAGGGGGAAAGTAACACTACAGGGCAGATAAGTAATGGGGGATGGGATTAGCCCAGATGAGGGTCCTAAGCAGACGGCAGAGTTGCTGATTACACTCCTGGTGCAGCATTATATTCTATATAACAATAAAGAGGTCGTCCTTTAGATTGATGACCGATCCTTGGGTCACCTGTGGAGCTGCTCCGTCTTCTTCTCCTACCCTGCGGCGGCCACCTATTGATTGAATAGGAGACAGATGTGCAGTCCCTCCCTCGGCCACCATCAGAGGACGGAGCAGCTCCACAAGTGAGTATTCAGGCGGATACCCAGACCAGCTGATCGGCGGGGGTGCCGGGTGTCTGACCCCAACTGATCACACACTGACGACCTATCCTAAGGATAGATCATCAATACTAAAGTAGTGGACAACCTATTTAAATGTAGTTTGCTAGATATTTTAAGTGTTCTTCCATTAGTCATCTCTGTCCGGTCTCCGGCTTCTGGTGTTGTGTAGGTCCGGACAATCCTATAAGAGTCTGTTCACACGGCGTTCTCACATACACAGACCCCATAAGGTGGCACACAGTGTTTATAGCCATGCATTATGGGAACTTGTCAGAAATCAGTCCAGCTCATAAGATGTATTAAACTGGCAGTGCCATAAGTAAGTACCCCTGGCCCATCAGGAACACGTTGGATGCAGTACAGCTTCTCTTATGGGTAGGAGCAGTTTTCCTTGGATAATTATTCCTTGCTCCTGGCGAGGTTCCTGGGCCCCGACGGGCCACCATTATTGGGGAGCTGGCAATCTGCTCTCACCATGTATAGTGGGCCCATTGGTGAGCCGCTTGCTGTGCCCTCGTATGGAGCATTAGCACGGTAGTGTAATCTTCACCGACTGCCTTGGCGCACACCGTCACACACAGCACAAACCACAGACGTCACTGCTCCGCCAATGCAAATAAACGTCCCGGGACACAAACGTGCGATTCACAGGCCAGCACGGATTCACCATTCATCTGAGCGACTGGAAGAAGTTTCCACCAGGTCTGAATAGTGAATGCAGAACATATATACGGCCCGAGCTCCAGATGGAAGACTTCCCCCATTCATGACCCTCATCCCGGAGCCTCCTGCAAGACACCACTGGCTCTGTGGACCCGGAGCTCTGTCTATTGCAGACATTTATTTGAATGGTCGACGTATAAGGATTAGTGATGAGCGAGTACTCGTTGCTCGGGGGTCCTCCGAGTATTTTTTAGTGCTCGGAGATTTAGTTGTCATCACCTCAGCTGGAAGATTTACAGCTATTAGACAGGCTGAGTACATGTGGGGGTTGCCTGGCTGCTAGGGAATCCCCACATGTAATCAAGCTGTCTAGTAGCCGCCAATCATGCAGCTGAGGCAAGGAAAACTAAATCTCCGAGTAGTCATAAACAGGAGACCACCCGAGCGTGCTGGGGAAAACCCTAATAAGGATATCTGACAGCCTGCCATGAGGAATATTGTATGCGGAGTGGCGCCCCTACCCAGGGGTGTGGGATTAGGAGGTCAGAGAGGAGGCCAGTGCCGGAACAGACGCCGGCCGGACTAGTCCCCATCCACTAGCCAGTGTGACGCTGCAGGTGATCATGTCATTCTGCACACACTGTCGTGTCAATAGTCACATGAAGACACATTAAAGTCCTCTGCACTGACTGCAGCAGCTGGGGACAGTCAGGACCTCACAGGTTCCCTTTACAGGGCTCTTGTCACCAGGTTCCCCCATATAAAGTAAAGCCTTTAAGCCTCATGTACAGTATTCTAGAACGACGCATGTCTGCCCCAAATCCACTCTGCAAGGTACAAAAAAAAAAAAAAAGCTTTTTATTATTCTCACATTTGTAAAGCGCCATGGAATAAATGATGGCACAGTCCGGTCCGGTGGGCATCGCTGGTCTTATCCCGACTCCTCATCTCTTCTGGCGGTCACCATCATGTGAATGACATGTCCTCCATCATCCACACAGCGTCCTCCATCATCCACACAGCGTCCTCCATCATCCACACAGCGTCCTCCATCATCCACACAGCGTCCTCCATCATCCACACAGCGTCCTCCATCATCCACACAGCGTCCTCTCTGCACTGCTGAGGGCAGAGCAAAATATTGTAGTGTGCATGCACCAGCTTTACCTGCAGGTTACTGGTGGTCTTTGGCCAAGACAGAGAGAAGGGCGTCTGCGCAGGAACGTGACAGAGGACGCTATGCGGATGAGGGAGGACATGGACGCTGTGCCGGTGAGGGAGGACATGGACGCTGTGCCGGTGAGGGAGGACATGGACGCTGTGCCGGTGAGGGAGGACATGGACGCTGCGCCGGTGAGGGAGGACATGGACGCTGCGCCGGTGAGGGAGGACATGGACGCTGCGCGGGTGAGGGAGGACGGACGCCGCGCGGGTGAGGGAGGACGGACGCCGCGCGGGTGAGGGAGGACGGACGCCGCGCGGGTGAGGGAGGACGGACGCCGCGCGGGTGAGGGAGGACGGACGCCGCGCGGGTGAGGGAGGACGGACGCCGCGCGGGTGAGGGAGGACGGACGCCGCGCGGGTGAGGGAGGACGGACGCTGCGCGGGTGAGGGAGGACGGACGCTGCGCGGGTGAGGGAGGACGGACGCTGCGCGGGTGAGGGAGGACACATCATCCACATGAAGGTGGATGATGATCACAAGAAGAGACGAGGAGCCGGATCAAGACCAGAGACGCCCATCAGACCCGAGCGCACCTCTACAAATATAAGAAGAGCCATTTTCTGGGCCTAGCAAGGGGTCGGGGCTCATACAGCAAACCAGAATGCTGTATATAAGGACATTCAGGTGCTGGCCGCACTGTATAAGGGGAAAGCCTGGTGACAGGATCCCTTTAATCCTTCAAACCCTGTAGTGTCAATAAATCACATTGGGGACAGTGAGCACCTGACCGATCCCTTTAAGCTGAGCATGCCCTATAGATAGCGGAGATCGGCACCTGCACAGCCGCAGCACTGCTCCTATAGGTCACAGATCCCTGTAATAGCGGCGGATCCACATACCGCAGCGTGTGACCGTGGCCCTAGCGGCGTCCGCCATACACGCAGTGAGGCTCGGAGCTGCACATGTGCCGCGGCTCAGCCTCAGCCATCGGCTCCGGGTCGCGGCTCTGTCTGTCTCTCTCTCTCGCTGATGCAATCGGGCAGCCGCATCCTCCCGCATCCCCGGCACATGGACGTGCAGGGCGCCCCCAGCATCCCGCCGCTGCCCACACACTCACCCGCGGAGGAGACGCCGTTCTTGATGCAGTCACTGGATCATGCTTCCTCCTCTGCTGCAGCCCCGGTGACAGCGCCGAGGATTTAAAGCCGCGATCTGTGGGAGGGCAAAGCACACAGCGCGCCTGCCTGTAATGCCTGTCTGTGGTCAGCAGGGGGCGTGGTGACGGGAGGCGGGCGAGAGGACCGCTCCGGGGGCGTGGCTACAGTGACAGCTGCCAGGGGCGGGGCTACAGTGACACATATATAAGGGGCGGGGCTATCTCTCGGTGATGGAGCAGAGCGGACCCTGGTTATGTAATGGTCTCTGCTGCTCCAGTTTTGTGTCATGAATTCATTTTGTTTCTATTGAAGCTTCTTAGTGTTCCCACCCACTAATATAATCATTCCACGGCCCCATAACGTATAATGCCAACAAAACTGCCCCCCAAACACAGTATTCTTATTGCCCCCAGTGAATTCCTCTTCAGTACCGTCCACACAGTATGATGACCCAGCAGATCATCCCCCTCGCCAAGTATGATGCCCGCACAGTGCCCCCCAACACTTAAAGGCGTTGTCCGGTCCAAATCAATAAGTCTGCAGTCACTCTGTGTGACCGTATACGTATGAATCCCCCCTGTGTACACACCGTGACACTGGACGGCCATGTTCTCACTCAGTGCAAGTGTATGGGGCGAGGCCGCGCCAATAGACAGGTATAGCACACACATATCCGCCAATCCCAGAAACCGGCGAATCTCCACAGCGCACAGTGCGTACGCTGGGGGGATTCAGAAGTCTGCAGTCACACAGAGTGCGGACTTATTGATGTGGACCGGACAACCCCTCTAAGATGGCCCTATAGTTCCCGCACACATTATGAGGTCCTGGTGACCCTAACATAATGGCTCCCATAGTCCCCACACACACACACATTATTAGGGACAGCACACAGTACAACACAAAGTATTAGGCTCTCACACACATGAAGTCCCCAATGACCTCAACACAGTATGACGGCCCCAACACCGTATGATGACCCCCAACACAGTCCTCCCATATAGCGTTAGGCTCCCACACACAATGTGATGTCACCAGTGATACCAACATAGTATGACGGCCCCAACACAGTCCTCCCACATAGTATTAGGCTGCCGTCACACTAGCAGTATTTGGTCAGTATTTTACATCAGTATTTGTAAGCCAAAACCAGGAGTGGAACAATTAGAGGAAAAGTATAACAGAAACATATGCACCACTTCTGCATTTATCACCCACTCCTGGTTTTGGCTTACAAATACTGATGTAAAATACTGACCAAATACTGCTAGTGTGACCGCAGCCTTAGGCTCACACACATTATGAGATCCCTAGTGATACCAACACAGTATGATGGCCCTCACAGCCCCCCCCCCACACACAGTATGAGGGCCCCAACACAGTCCTCCCATATAGTGTTAGGCTCCCAAACACAATATGAGCTCCCCAGTGATACCAGCACAGAATTATGGCCCCCAAAGTCCCCCACACACAGTACGATGGCCCCAACACAGTTCTCCCATATACAGAGGCATAGCTAGTGTTTTGGCTCTCCCTGGGCACCTAACCAGGTAACCTTGATTACAACTCGGTGACGCCCCCTACTAGTGCAGGAGAACCTCAGCATATGACCGCGCGGTTACTGAAAATAATCTCTATATAAAGACAAATATAGATAGTACCGTCATATGTTCAATGGTAGATACCAGTCCTACAGAACATATAAGAGATTACAGCACAGTTACAGATAATGACTAGTGATGAGCGAGTGTACTCGTTGCTCGGGTTTTCCTGAGAACGCTCGGGTGACCTCCGAGTATTTGTTATTGCTCGGAGATATAGTTTTCATCGCCTCAGTTGCATGATTTACGGCTTCCAGATAAGCTGAATACATGTGGGAATTCCCTAACAAACAGGCATTCCTCACATGTATTCAGCGTATCTGGAAGCCGTAAATCATACAACTGAGGCGATGAAAACTATATCTCCGAGCAATAACAAATACTCGGAGGTCACCCGAGCGTTCTCAGGAAAACCCGAGCAACGAGTACACTCGCTCATCACTAATAATGACTTACTGCTGACGTTCTTTCTGATGGAATCGTTCACTTTTCCCATCTTTTCCATCTGGCCCAGACCGACATGACAACTTCCAGCCAGGACTCTGCTGCAGAGATTACAACAAAGACACGTTTCACTTCTCATATTCCAGCCCCATCACCATCTATTCCCAACCTGCACAAACTCCTCATCCTGCTGATACCCCAAATACTGAGCCGTTGCTGCCGTATGTGTCCCTATTACTGCCCCTGACACCCCAATACTAAGCCGTTGCTGCCGTATGTGTCCCTATTACTTCACCTGATGTGTGGCACTATGTGCCCTCTAAATTCTAAAGCAACTCTCTATAACTCATAGAAAAAGCCCTGGTATTTAAATCAGATCCTGAATTCACAAGGAGGGAGTCTCTGTTACAGACCTCTGTGGAGAAATTTCAAGCCAATATTAAAGAGAGAAAACATTTTCAATTCACGAGAGATTACACTGAATTCAAAGAGAATAGGGCGTATAATTTTTTGAATTCCCAACGAGATAACCGCAGTGAGATTTCATCATCAGAAACAGATAATTCTGACAGGGATAGATCCAATTCAAGAGGTAGGTGGAGACAAAGGGGGAGAACACGAGGCAGAGGACAAAGACGTAGATGGCAAAATTACAACACATCTACAAATGCCCCTATGGGACCTACGTCAGGCACACAGACACAGGGAGGTTCCCATACAAACAATTTTGCCAACAATACAGGAGAGCCATCCCTACCAATGCCAATGTCTATGCACTCATCTCCCTCACCTTCCTCGTCGTCTTTTTTGGAACAAAGGGCCCCACTTGGATATCCACTGAGAAACAGAATGGCCTAAATCCGGTGGGGTCTAGTCAGATTATCAATCTTAGTAATTATAAGCTATCATATGATGAATACAATGTGTTATTGAAGGGCCTTAATTTTGTTCCCACAACTAGATTTGATGCATTCGGTTGGGTTAAAGATGTTAACCTGTTTGCACGCAAACTCAAATGGCATAAGTTTTACGTACAGAAGGATAAGGAAAGGTGTGAGAACCTGGGTATTTCGGTGGAGGATCTTGAGGCTGTTGATATATTGACAGATCTGTTGGGGGACAATGAACGCAATGATGGATTGGGTCCCTTTACGTCTCTTAAATGTAAAAGTACCAGAATGCCTCCGGGGGGGGGGGACTAGATTCTGTGGACATCTTTCTCAAGGTTGTGGAGGAGGAGTTATTAAGGATCAAACCCTATGCCATGGGATATGACTCACCATCTAATCTCGCAGGATCGGAGCTTACAGCCTTAACTGGGCTGGAGAACAACAGAGAGATCATTATTAAGCCCTCCGATAAGGGGGGCAATTTGGTAATAATGAATCATGAACAATATATGAGTATGTGTCAATTGATATTAAATGACAAAGAGACATATGAAGTTCTTAAAAAAGATCCAACCCCACAATATATGGATACCCTAATGGACATCTTAGTCAGAGGCCTTGACCTCAGATTAATAACTAAGGATGAGTTTGATTTTCTCTCCCCCTCCCTTCCCCTGGTGCCTGCCTTTTATTGTCTCCCTAAGATACACAAGGGACTTGCTCCCTTGAAAGGACGCCCCATAGTGTCAGGTATTGACTCTATGGGTCAAAATGTGGGGATATACATTGATAGAGTTCTCCGTCCATTCGTGGTCTCATTACCTTCATATTTGAGGGACACTATGGATTTACTTACTAAACTTGAGGATATGGAGATTGGGACTGGTACTTACCTAGCATCCATTGATGTAGAGTCATTATACAGCAATATCCCACATAGGGCAGGCATCAGGGGGATGGAATTTTTCCTTAAGACCCGGGCTACTCATTGTATTCCACATAACAACTTTGTGGCTGAACTCATGGCATTTATCCTGAATCATAATTGTTTCCTTTTCTATGGGAGGACCTACCACCAGCTCAGGGGGACGGCGATGGGGAGCCCCTGTGCCCCATCGTATGCTAACCTCTTCCTGGGCTGGTGGGAGGAGACCATTATTTTTGTGGAGGAGGCCTGGTGGTTCCCTAAGATTTTGTTTTGGTCGAGATTTATCGACGATGTGTTCATGTTGTGGACTGGTACTGTTGATGAATTCAATCGCTTCATTCTGTGTATTAACGAGAATGGAATCAACATGAGATTTACATCGGAGATACATGAGAAGTCTATCAATTTCCTTGATCTTAACATTAGTAAGAATCATGGGGGTGGTATTACCACCAGGACCTTTAGGAAGCCAACATCCACCAATGGTCTCCTCAGGTGGGATAGTTTCCATCCAGGTACACTACGCAAGGGTATCCCCAAGGGTCAGTTTCTGCGCATCAGAAGAAACTGTTCTGATAACCATGAGTTCACTACACAGGCCTATGATCTTAAGTGTAGATTCGGCCAGAGGGGATACCCTGGAGCGGTCCTTGATGGAGCGTGGAAGCATGCAGCAGAGTGTACTCGCCATGATTTACTTCACCCAAAACCCAAGGTTAATGCACCTGAGATCCCGAGAATCATTGGTATGTTCGACAATAAATCGAGTGTGGTACAGAATATTTTGAAAAAGCATTGGGGGATTTTGAGAGCTGACCCCGACCTCAAAGATTTCATTCCACCTACCCCAAAAATTACATATAAAAAGGGGAGATCCATCAGGGATCGACTAGTTCATAGTTTCTATGATCGCCCAAAAGCAGCTGGCACTTGGCTAGATCGTAAACCCTGTGGTACCTTTAAGTGTGGAGATTGCAAATTTTGCTTGTGGGTGAGAAAAGAGAAAACCTTCAAGAGTACCACACTAGCTAGAATCTACTATATGAGGGATTTCGCAAATTGTAAAACAGAGGGAGTGGTATACATGGCCACCTGCTTATGTCCCCTTAACTACATTGGGAAAACTAAAAGGGAGTTACGGAGACGCATTGGCGAGCATTTGGGTGATATAAAGCATAAGCGGGATACACCGGTGGCTAAGCATATCAGATTGTCCCACCTGAATGATAATCGAGCCATCTCTTTTTGCATCCTTGAAGTTGTGCGGCGCAACCCACGGGGTGGCAATTTAAATAAATTGCTTCTTCAAAAAGAGTGTCAATGGATTTTCAAACTGCGAACTCTTGTACCGGATGGTCTGAATGAACAGCAAAACTTTTGCTGTTTTCTATGATTCAGTAATCCATTATCACTAGCCAGACCTTATAACCGAGGTATTTTATCCCGGTCCCTTTCATCACTTATTTTTTATTTTTATCATATATTGTATATGTATTTCTGTAGCCCCGATTGGGTCTTAACTTTTTATATGCTGTTAATGCAATAGTCCGCCTTGGGTAATCAGAATGTAATATGGTGTAGACTATCTTTCATCTGACACTTTGTGTCATTACATGTGTCTATCTATGTATGTTCCTGTTAGACTTATTAATATGCCAAAAGAATTTTGCGATGTCCCCTGCCTTTTGGTGATTGAATTGGGTGAATACATGTACCATATATATTATCCCATCATGTTCACGCATGCGCTAGTAGCATTGTATACCGTAGCACCTTCTGTGTAGATGGCTGCTGTGCGCTTGCGCCCTGGTTCATCTTTCCTTGCGCATTTGCTTTATGCGCGTGCGCGTTATACTAATCTTCCTCTCTTCATAGATGAGTGGGCTGCGCGTGCGCGGTAGTGACTTGCCGTCTCACCAGCCCTTTATTGATTGGCGCATGCGCTCTGCCAATCGGCTGTGTGCCGTACTTCCGCTTTTTACGGCGGCTAGTGCATGTGAGTATGTTTGGTCTGTGTGGGGGCATATATGGACTTCACCATCATGGCGATGCCGTGTGCGGGGATTGCGCTTTCTTGGCCTCTCTGTAGGATTAAGATGGAGGTATTATATTTATCACTAAACAGGAAGTTAGGACATGTGTGCGCGGATATTTAAGTGGGACCCAGAGGTAATGAAATGCAGCCTTATTTTCGTGGACAACTCCATACTGCCATATCTCTATCCAGTCTCTCCTGATGAACCCAGATATGTAGGGGAAACGCGTCGAGAGTGTTTCTGAAGGTTTCTTCATTTACTAACCGGTGTCTGAGCCACGGTATCGGGACTAGTCATCCATCTAGGGACTATGAATACAGCAGATGAGTATATTATCAATTGAGTGTGTATCTGCAATTATGGCATTGGGCTATCCTGCTGTGTTTGGTCATTATCTTTTCTAGATAGACGTGGTGGCACCTTAGCATATTTATGGCAAATATATCTTTTATACTATATTGTCATCAGTCAGCTTCATATTAGGATTAGGTGCACATTCATATTTTTTCTTGCTTTACCCTAAATATTGTGGTTAATATACTGAGTGTATATAGAATCCCTATCTTTCTGTCTTACAGCACATTGGAGGGGGAGGGCCTGAGATGTAATGTAGATTGTTCACATACTGCTACAAGTTAATATCAGCCATCTGGCCTTCTGTTTCTGCCCTATTGTCTTATAGGGAAAAGGTAGGAGATTAGGGGCAGCCATCGCACGAGCGGGGGCGCCATTCTCGCTACCTCTTAGGGTGCCAACCTCCGCACCTAGGCAGATTGAATTCTAGGGTGTATTTTTTGCAGTTTGAAGGGATAGTCCACGTATATCTATACACCCTTCTAGCAAATATCAGTTGTCACGTGTGCTAATCACCGCTAATGTGTGACATTTTTTGTATGATGTGTACTACCTAATTACATATTTATAATCTGTGGGGGGTATTTACTCCCCCTTTTTTGAGCTGACCTTTTTTGATAGGGTTTGTTTCTTATATGTGGGGTTATTTGTATTTAATAATAAAGCATCAAAGTTTTATATGGGGGGTCTATTTTGTTAAACCAACTCCATATAATATACTAATACCGGGTGCAAGTGCCCACATTTTGTCCCCTAAAAAGTAATAATGCCCTCTGTGTGCTCCCTTGACAGTCACAGTAACCTGAAGCTTCCCCTATAACAGTAAGTGCCCACTTTACATTAATAATAATAATAATAATCTTTATTTATATAGCGCCAACATATTCCGAAGCGCTTTACAGTTTAACAGTTTCAAACACAACAGTCATAGGTAACAAAGTTAACAATACAGTAATAAAGCAAAAATAAGACAAAATAAGACGACCCTGCTCGTGAGAGCTTACAATCTACAATGAGGTGGGGAGATACAAAGTACAGGTGTGTATTTACAATGATGTATTTACAATGATGGTCCAGCCATCTTCAGGGAGTGGGGGGTAGATGGAAGTAGTGAATGGGTTACACACGCACAAAAACATAAAATGAGTTTGATTAGGGAACGTGATAGGCCGCTCTGAACAAATGTGTTTTGAGCGAGCGCTTAAAACTATGCAAGTTGTGGATGGTCCTAATGTCTTGGGGTAGAGCATTCCAGAGGATTGGCGCAGCACGGGAGAAGTCTTGGAGTCGGGAGTGGGAGGTACGGATTAGTGCAGAGGTTAGTCGAAAGTCATTTGCAGAGCGCAGAGGTCGGTTAGGCCGATAGACAGAAATGAGGGAGGAGATGTAAGGGGGTGCCGCACTGTGCAGAGCTTTGTGGGTGAGAACAAGTACTTTGAATTGTATCCTGTAATGAATGGGCAGCCAGTGTAACGACTGGCGAAGAGCGGACACGTCCGAGTAACGATTAGCCAGATGGACGACCCTGGCTGCTGCATTAAGGATGGACTGGAGAGGGGAAAGTCGAGTGAGGGGGAGGCCAATTAATAGAGCGTTACAGTAGTCCAGACGGGAGTGGATTAGGGCGACAGTGAGGGTTTTTGTTGTCTCCATGGTGAGAAAAGGGCGGATTCTAGAGATTTAATAATGTCCCGAGTCTCCCCCCTTTAAAGCTCCCCTCTACACAATATGATGCTCTTTTATACAGTCTAATGCCCCCTCACTTCATATATATCCTGACCCCTTAGAATCCCCCAAATTGATTGATAACTCTAACACTAATCTCCACACTGTATAATGGCCCCCTAGGCAGCCTCCATATAGAATAACACACCAGACAATCCTCAGTATAGTATAATGCACACCCCATAGGCCTCCATATAGTATAATGCACTCCCCACAGGCAGACTCTATAATATAATGCATCCCCATAGGCAGACTCTATAGTATAATGCACTTCCAATAGGCAGACTCTATAGTATAATGCACCCCCATAGGCAGCGCTATGGTATAATGCAGCCCCTAATATAATGCACCCCCATAGGCAGCCTCTATAGTGTAATGCAGCCCCTAATATAATGAACCACCATAGGCAGACTATACAGTGTAATGCAGCCCCTAATATAATGCACCCCCATAGGAAGCCTCTATAGTGTAATGCAGCCTTTAATTTAATGCACCCCATTGGAAGCCTCTATAGCATAATGCAGCCCCTAATATAATGCACCCTCATAGGCAGCCTCTATAGTGTAATGCAGCTCCATAGGGAGCCTGTATCATATATTGCATCCTCATAGGCAGCCTGTATAGTATAATGCACCCCAATAGGAAGCCTGTATAGTATAATGCATCCCCATAGGCAGCCTGTATAGTATAATGCACCCCCATAGGCAGCATGTATAGTATATTGCACCCCCACAGGCAGCCTGTATAGTATATTGCACCCCAATGGGCAGCCTGTATACATAGTATAATGCACCCTATTGGCAGCCTGTATAGTATATTCAATATACTATACAGGTTGCCTATGGGGGTGCATTATACTATACAGGCTGCCTATGGTGGTGCATTATACTATACAGGCTGCCTATGGAGGTGCAATATACTATATTCCATCCCCATGGGCAGCCTGCATACTATATTGCATGCCCATAGGCAGCCTCTACAATATAATACCCCCCATAGGCAGACTCTGTAGTATAAAGCAGCCCCCATTAAAAAAATAAATCCAATACTCACCTCTCTTCTTCCTCCTGATTCCTCCACTTCTC
Source organism: Ranitomeya variabilis (assembly GCF_051348905.1). NCBI lineage: Eukaryota > Metazoa > Chordata > Amphibia > Anura > Dendrobatidae > Ranitomeya > Ranitomeya variabilis. The sequence continues at coordinate 500,317,708 of NC_135237.1, read as the reverse complement.
TGAGCACCTGCACGTCTACAGACTGCAGGCACCGAGTAGTGAGGTCATCGCAACCCCCTGTCAGTGTCGGCGACGGTGACGTCAGACACTTAGAGGGGGATGACGAGAGAGGCAGCGTAACGCTCCCTCTCTCATCAATGCGCTCAGCTGTATCGGCTAGATGCCGATACAGCTGATCCTGCGATGACAGGCTGGAGGTCCACTGCTGGCACTTGCTCAGGGGCCCCATAGCGGCCAGCCAGGCAAGGCTCAGTGGACGATGTCACCGTTGCAGAGACTCTAACGCCAGCCTAGAGATAACAGTGTCGGAAACTGTTGCAGCAGAACCATGACCTGTTCTTGGAGTTGCCAGGGCATGCGCAGGTGGTCAAGCATGGTGTGTTGACAGAGCCACACGTAAGAGTGAACTTCAGGCCCTATAGAATTCTCGAAGCACATCGGGAGGTAATAGCCAATAAGGTGAAGAGTATGATAGACCTTGGGGTGATTGAGGAGTCGAAAAGTGGATGGTTGAATCCCATTATGTGTGAGTGGTTATTTTGCAATGATTACCGCAAGCTGAATGAAGGCTCCAAATGTGATGCATATCCGATGTCCCGTGTGGATAAATTCACTGAGAGACTGGGAGGCGTGAGATAGATTACAACCCATGACCTGACGAAGGGCTACTTGCAGATCCCCATGTCCCAGAGTGCCAAGGAGAAGACGGCCTTCTCAACGCCTGATGGGTGTTTCCAATACACCAGAATTCCTTTCGGACTGCAGGGGGCCCTAGCAACCTTCCAGAGGGCAATGGATTGGGTCCTAGCCGTTGATGGAGGAGCTCCTTCAAGGAACAAGATCATCATTAATTAAATGGTCTGGGGAGTCTGAGATGGCTTTCTAGGAGCTGAAGCAGGCTCTGTGTAAACATCCAGTTCTGTTCACACCAGACTTCAGCAAGAAGATCGTGGTCCAGACAGATGCATCAGAAGTTGGCTTGGGAGCTGAACTGAATTGAAACTGAATGGGGAGGAGTATCCCATCCTGTATCTGAGCCGGAAGCTCTCTTCATGCGAGAGAAACTATGTCATTGTCGAAAAGGAGTGCTTAGCCATAAAATGAGCCATAGATACCCTGAGATATTACCTGCTAGGCCGTAGGTTTAATATTTGGAGGGCTATGTGGGGGCCATTATATTTTATGGAGGGCTACGGGGGGTCCATTAAGTGTATGCAAGCATACTGTATGCTGAGGGCAGGTTGGGGAGAGGAAGCTGCTGAGGATGTGGGCAGGCTGCTGAGGAAGCAGGTAGGCTTCTAAGGAGTCGGGTAGGCTGCTAAGGAGTCGGGCAGGCAGAGTGAGGATGAGGAGGCTAAGGCGACCATTAATTTCTTCATGACTGGACGGTGGATCCAGCTGCACCACTGGCTGTGTGAGTAACTAACTTCACTGTGAGTAACAAACTAAATTCAATGTGGGAGTATCTTACTGTGTTTGGGGGGAACTTTTGTTGGCATCATGCTTTAAGTGTCTGGTGGGCCCAATTAAAACTTCTGCTATGGGACCCCCTGATTCCTATGTACGCCCATGCTAATAAATATATATTAGACTGCTGAATTCGGGTGAAGAGATCCGCAGCTGATCCCATGGTCTATACGTGGACTGTGAGAGATGAGTACGTGAAACCTGCCTCAGTGTTTTCTACAATTAAAGGGAACCTGTCACCCCTAAAATCGATGGTGAGGTAAGCCCACCAGCATCAGGGGCTTATCTACAGCATTCTGGAATGCTGTAGATAAGCCCCCGATGTATCCTAAAAGATGAGAAAAGAGGTTATATTATACTCACCAAGGGGCGGTCGCAGTCCCTGTCCGGTCCAATGGGTGTCGCTGTCCGATCCGCTGCCTCCTATCTTCATCAGATGACGTCTCCTTCTTGTCATCACGCTGCGGCTCCAGCGCAGGCGTACTTTGTCTGCCCTGTTGAGGGCAGAGCAAAGTACTGCAGTGCGCAGGTGCCGGGCCTCTCTGACCTTTCCCAGCGCCTGCGCACTGCAGCACTTTGCTCTGCCCTCAACAGGGCAGACAAAGTACGCCTGCGCTGGAGCCGCAGCATGAAGACCAGAAGAGGTCGTCATCCTATGAAGATGGGAGGCCCCGGAACAGACCGCGATGCCCATCGGATCGGACCGCCCGCCCAGGTGAGTATAATCTAACCTCCTTTTCTCATCTTTTAGGATACATCGGGGGCTTATCTACAGCATTACAGAATGCTGTAGATAAGCCCCTGATACCGGTGGGCTTAGCTCACCGTCGATTTTGGGGGTGACAGGTTCCCTTTAAAGGGTTATTCCAATCATGTACATTTATAGCATATCCACAGGGTATTGTCTGAAAAGGACATTAAATCCAAAAGGCATCACCGATCAAGGCCAGACTTCCCAAGAAATATTACAAATACCCTGTTACTGCAGGATACGGACAGACCATAGTGATATAAGATGTGGGTGTCACGGGGGCAACGGACTGATGAACAACTACTTGCGGGCCGACCATCCATTACAGAGTGGATGCTTACTATTACAAATGCACACAGATAAGGATGGTATAAGGCACCAGTCACACAGGCACATGTAGTGCACCCTGCCGGCATATAGCCTATTGGAGATGCTCATACTATTACAGCAGACGGGCATTAGTTGATATTCTGACGATACTATACAACCCATTTGTTGCTCGTAGCCACCTATCGCAGTGCAGCTAACATTTTTCAAAAGGTCTATAAGAATTAAAAGTTCCTCTGTGAATGGTTGGTTTGGAGAAACAAAGGGCAGATTTTCATTTAGACAGTTTCATGAATCTACCTCCTTGTGGCATTTATTAACCCCTTAATGACACGACATGAAGTTACATCATATACAGGCTCCCTGACTTTGAAGCAGGCTTGGGAACTGAGCCCACATCTTTGGAGGAACATAATGGCTGTGATATTCAGCCATCATCTACCTCTAACAGCCGCGTGTGGAGTGGAGCTCCACCCCCAGCTTTTAACCTGCTCAATGCTGCTGTCAATCTCTGATCGCGGCATTTACAGCGCACCGGCAGGGAGTAGTGTTGAGTGATACCTTCCGATACTCAAAGGTATCGGTATCGGATGGGATCGGCCGATATCCAAAAAATATCGGATATCGCCGATACCGATACCCGATACCAATGCAAGTTAATGGGACACAAGTATCGGAAGCTATCCTGGATGGTTCCCTGGGTCTGAAGGAGAGGAAACTCTCCTTCAGGCCCTGGGATCCATATTCATGTAAAAAATAAAGAATTAAAATAAAAAATATGGATATAGTCACCCCTCCGGCGGCCCCTGGACCTTACCGATGTAACCGGCAGCCTCCGTTCCTAAGAATGAGGAGTTTAGGACCTTCGATGACATTGCGGCTTGTGATTGGTCGCGTGACCGCTCATGTGACCGCTCACCCGACCAATCACAAGCCGCGACGTCATCGCAGGTCCTAAACTCCTCATTCTTAGGAACGGAGGCTGCCGGTTACATCGGTAAGGTCCAGGGGCCGCCGGAGGGGTGAGTATATCCATATTTTTTATTTTAATTCTTTATTTTTTACATGAATATGGATCCCAGGGCCTGAAGGAGAGTCTCCTCTCCTCCAGACCCTGGGAACCATACACTGGGAACTTCCGATTCCGATTTCTGATATCACAAAAATATCGGAACTCGGTATCGGAATTCCGATACAGCAAATATCGTCCGATACCCGATACTTGCGGCATCGGAATGCTCAACACTAGCAGGGAGGAGTGCGTCATTCTATGTGATCCTTTGTTTCCGATAGGTTGCCATGATGGCCCTCGTCTGCTGAAGAACCCCGTGACTGTCATCTTGTGAATGCCAGCTTCTGGCTTGTGTTCATAGGAGACCGTGATTTTTGCTGTACACAGCAATACTTTGCCATTTCTGTATATGCAGCGCCCCAGGGTCCTGGTCGTTGCAGTAATATTCTCCTCTAGGGGGGAGTGATGTTATGTTTGGAGGCAATAAAGGAGATCTCACAACCAGGTAACACCAACACACAACACACTTCATACTCCAGTCCACCAGGGGGAGCTATGCTCCTATTTATTAGGGCACTCTTCACAATTAGGTAAAACTGGTGGTCTGGATAGAAAGTTAGGCAGAAGCTGGCTGAGCTTGACTCAGGCAGCTGCTAGCTGAGCTCTGCTCAGTTAGTTGGTCCCTGACAGGGGTGGGATCCTGTCAGAGGCCTAGATAGAAGGCCACGGAGCTGTGCCTGCCCCACGTGCGGCAGCTTCCAGGAAGAGACACGAACAGAGAACTGTATTGTAAAGCGTGAGGAGAAGTCATAGCAAAAGGAGAGGAAACCAGAAGGAGTTCTTCCCTACACAGGCTGCCTCCTTCTGAGGTGCAGGATCCTGGTAGCCGGAACACCGAGGGAGCAACAGTCCTTTATGCCTTGCTCCAGAGACCGGCAGGACAGCTAATTTCACATTACCTGCCCGCTATATACCCAGGAGGCAAGGTGGCACCCACGAGAGGCTGGGGCATGATAGAGTCCCTGTAAAAAGCCTCACGCCACCGGTCATACAGGTTTGTCCTATCCATCCAGGGGACAGAGAGAGACACAACATCTAGAACAGTGATGGCGAACCAATGACACGCGTGTCAGTGCTGACACGTGTAGTCATTTTCAGTGGCACGCCGCGGCCCCATAGAAATTAAGCATCCTTTAAATAGCATGGCAAGCCGTTTGGATTTTTTATCGGATCGGATGCCATGCAGGAGGTCTGTGCCGGAGGCCCAAACAACAGAGCTCCGGCGCAGAGCGTCTAGGCCTGGGTCTGGGACTTCCGGTAAGCCCGAACTTCCGGCTGGCGCAGCAGGGAGCAGCGCAATGCCGCAGGGGACGCACTTCTGAGGCCTGAGGTGATCGCTGTCTGGAGGCCCTGTGATTACTACAGCAACCATCCAGTGAACTGTGGGGTGTCATTGGCCATTACTGAGATAAGTGAGGGGGAGGCTGGAAGAGGCCTGTGCTATGGGTGCCTTTTCCCGCCATTAATTTACATAAGGAACGCCATCTTGCAGCATAGTACAGACTCCATTTCACCACCATTACTGTGTTGTGCATCCTTATTAACCCCTATTTCTGCTTATTAACACTGCCCTTTCCTAAAAGACAGTTACATGTGCCATCATATGGTCAGTTAGGTTAGTTAACCCCTAATTGCCTGCAGGGCTAACTATAAATCTTCTCTCATGGAGAAGCCACAAAATAAAAAACCAAAGTTAAGTAAAGGGAGTGGTAGTAGTAGCAGTAGCCGACCCTTTCAAGAGACATGGACTGAGATGTATGGCATTATAGAAAAAAATGGCAGATCATTTTGCGTTCTATGTAGTGAAACGGTAGAAAGCAGAACGTGGAATGTAAATAGACATTTTGAAACTAATCATTCCCAGCTCTTGAAAAAAAGTGAGGATGAAAGGAAGGAATACATTTCCAGGCAGCTACACCTTCATAAGAGCCAATCTAATTCCATCCTTAAATTTGTAAAAAGCTCTACAAATTTAACATCTGCAAGTCTGAGCATTGCTCACTCCATAGCTCAGCATGGAAAAGCACTCAGTGAGGGAGAATTTATTAAAGAAACTCTCTTAAGATGTGCACCAGTTCTATTTCATGATATGCAGAATAAAGATGCAATTATTAAGAGAATATCCGAGTTACCACTCAGTAGAAATATCATAAAAGACCGAATAATGAGACTGAACACAAACGTACAACATCAATTAAAGAGAGACATAAGTAATTGTAAATATTTTTCGATCTCTCTTGATGAAACTACTGATGTCACATCACATGCTCAGTTGGCCATTATTGGTCGATATTCTGATGGTCTCACAATGAGAGAAGAGTTGATACAGTTAGTATCAGTGCCAACAAGTACATCAGGAAGTGAAATATGTAAGATTGTTACGCAAACATTCTGTGACCTAAGCATTGATATCTCTAAAGTTGTGTCAGTAACGACAGATGGGGCACCAAACATGGTGGGGAAAAAAGTCGGATTTGTTAAATTGTTTACGGAAGGTATTGGACATCCGATTGTGCCTTTTCATTGTATTATCCATCAGGAGGCTTTATGTGCCAAAGCAGGATTCACTGACTTAAACGACTTAATGTCAGTTGTTACAAAAATAGTTAATTTAATAGCTGCTCGCCCCCTTCACAAGCGAGAATTTTCTGCACTTTTACTGGAGGTTGATTCCACCTACAGTGGACTGCTGATGTACAATAATGTAAGATGGCTGAGCCGAGGCAAAGTTCTTGAGCACTTTGTGGAGTGCTTTGAAGAAATTAAGGTATTTCTTGAGGATAAGGATCTGGGAAACTTTCCTCAGCTCTATGACTCTAAGTGGGTCAACAACCTGATGTTTTTTAAGGTACTGTCACACAGTCACACTTTGATCGCTACGACGGTACGATTTGTGACGTTCCAGCGATATCGTTACGATATCGCAGTGTCTGACACGCAGCAGCGATCAGGGACCCTGCTGAGAATCGTACGTCGTAGCAGATCGTTTGGAACTTTCTTTCGTCGCTTGATCACCCGCTGACATCGCTGGATCGTTGTGTGTGACAGCGATCCAGCGATGTGTTCGCTTGTAACCAGGGTAAACATCGGGTAACTAAGCGCAGGGCCGCGCTTAGTAACCCGATGTTTACCGTGGTTACCATCGTAAACGTAAAAAAAACAAACAGTACATACATTCCGGTGTCTGTCCTCCGGCGTCTCATCAGCTTCTCTGCACTGTGAGCGCCGGCCAGCCAGAAAGCGAGCACAGCGGTGACGTCTGACGTCACCGCTGTGCTTTCCGGCCGCTGTGCTTACACAGTGCAGAGAAGCTGAGACGCCGGGGGACAGACACCGGAATGTAAGTATGTACTGTTTGTTTTTTTTACGTTTACGCTGGTAACCAGGGTAAACATCGGGTTACTAAGCGCGGCCCTGCGCTTAGTAACCCGATGTTTACCCTGGTTACCCGGGGACTTCGGCATCGCTCCAGCGCCGTGATTGCAACGTGTGACCGCAGTCTACGACGCTGGAGCGATAATCATACGATCGCTGCGACGTCACGGATCGTGCCGTCGTAGCGATCAAAATGGCACTGTGTGACGGTACCCTTACAGATCTCTCTGTTCATATTGATGAACTGAACTTAAAGCTACAAGGTTTTGGCAAAAGTATTGACGTTATGTTTGGATACATAAAAGTTTTTGAAAGTAAACTTAAAATTTTCAAGCGAGATGTAGAAACTAAAACTTATAAGTATTTTCCTCGAGTAACAAAGTATTTTGAGAAGGCCAGTGCAGCTGTACAAAATGAAATGGAACCCTTGCATATAAAGTACCAGCATGTTTTAGACTCGTTACTTGACCAGTTCAGTGATAGATTTAATCAATTTAGAAGCCTAGAACAGACCATGAAAATAATTATGTATCCTGATGTAGTAGTCTACAGTAGTTTGGAATTAAATGGTTTCCAGTGGATACAAATTGATGATTTGGAAATGCAACTTGCAGAATTTCAGGACAGCATCTGGGCTCAGGTGTTTGTTGACTTGAGGTCAAAGCTTGAGAATCTAGAAAGGTGCCGCTTGGAGAATCAAGAGGAGTGCCACTATGAACAGGAAATTTGGAGTGCCTGGAATAGGTTACCAGACACTTTTAGCACCCTGAAAAATATAGCAATGGCTTTACTCACTATTTTTCCCTCTAACCTACTTTTGTGAGACCTTATTCTCAGCATTAAATAATATCAAAACCAACAAAAGAAACAGATTGACAGATGAACTTAGTAGCGCTTGCTTGGGCTTGAAGTGTACAAAATACCAACCTTCAATTGAACATTTAGCCAATGAAATTCAGCAACAAAAAAGTCACTAAAATTTCAGTGGTGGCGAACCTGTGACAGTCCAGCTGTTGCAAAACTACAATTCCCATCATGCCTGGCCATTCAAAGCAAAAGCTTTGGCTGTGAAGACATGATGGGAATTGTAGTTTTGCAACAGCTGGAGTGCCACAGGTTTGCCATCACTGGAAGAATTCCCCCTCCCCCTCACTTATCTTAGTTCACGGCACCCCACACAAGTTAAATAATAGCAAGACCAACAAAAGAAACCAACTGACAGATGAACAAAGAAGTCACTAAGCAGGTAAGTTAAATAATTACACATATTTGTTATTTAAACTAAAAGTCGCAAAATTATGTTTTTTTTCTCAAGGTGACACCCCACCCAAGTTATGTTCGGTTTTTTGGCGAATTTTGACACACCAAGTTCAAAAGGTTGCCCATCACTGATCTAGAACATCTACAACAGTTGTGAGGACCTTATGAGAGGCTCAGCAGTAAGGTACTACAACACCCAGGCGCTAGAGGAAGGCTACTGATTTCCACCTGGATAAGGGGACTCTGGATTTGCCTCCAAACTGGCCGGACTCTGCCTGCCCTGTGATCTGGTGCTCTGGACTGTGGATGCTGAAGCCTAAAGTAAAAAGGAAAAGAGACTGCAACCTTGTGTCCTCGTTCTTCACTGCGCCTCTCACCATCCACCATCTACACACTGGGAAGCCCTGGGGACATACTTCACCTGTGGGAAGGTATACCATCAAGCTGCCATAACATCACCCCAGCGGACCCCTAAGCAGCGTAGGTCACCCTGACCGAATACCACAGGTGGCATCACAAACATTTCCCCTTTAAAGACCTTTCCCCATTTACAACGGACCTCCCGAGGGCCACGGACCATGTCAGCCATCGTGACATCCCACTTGAGAACCGAAGGACCCGGTACCGAGTACCCCAATGCCCACGGGGGCGCTCCAATCTTTGGGCGTCACGAACAGGATCTACTTAAGCCTGAAAATCGGGTTATGTGCGCCTAAGAACTGTGCCAGAATTGTGCTTGAATGGTGATTTGCTAAAGGACTGTATATTGCAAAAGACCGCCAAAATTCCCGCCAAAATCGCCACCATTGCAGCGCCATGAGGAGCGCAGGAAAAGAAGGGCGTGTCGTCGTGGGCGTGAACGGACTGAGAAGCGCAAAAAATAATGGCCGCCCAGTCTAAATATCTCTGTACCTTGAGGACATGTCTGTCAGCAGCCGAGATCTGCCTCCTGATCCTCAATGGCGGGCAGAGACAAAGAAACAGAAACCGCCCCAGAGAAGAGAGTGGGAAAAGGAAGAGGAAGGAGCAAGCCACGTGGAAGACGCCATGGCCAGCCATCCGGAACCAGACCGAGGGGTAGAGGCCGAGGACTCCCCCAGCCACTTGGAGAGACACCGCTGCCAGGCATCACCCGTTGGCCCTGAATTCCTGAAGGCCGGCGTGGAGGAGTTAATCGACCATCTCCTGCAGATGCAACTGAGCGCCAAGGCCACACGCCGGACAACTCCTGCAGAGGATCCACCAGCACCACCTCCAACACCGCTCCCTGCATCGCTTCCAGAGCCGCTGCCAACCCCGCTGCAGACGCCGCCGCCAGTAGAACCGACCGGCACCAAAGACACCGCTGTGGCAGGTAAGGACGCTGACCCTGCCCGGGTGACAGAGGAACTGCTGATAGGCCCAGTAGCAGCGCCACCTCCCCGCAGTACCCATCGGCTCCAACGTCTTGAGCCTTGGGACCAGGCCACGGGAATGGAGCAATTCATGAAGGCCCCAATTGCACCCACCACCCTGCCGGGTGAGCTATATGCAGAGCGGACAGTGTACCACTGGGTGAATCCCGGACAAGACTTTATGGGGTTCCCCAGGGTGGAAAAGCAGAAGGGAGAAACCATGGAAGTCTTAAGTTGGGAGGACTACCAGGCCCAGCTTGCCCGCAAGTGGGAGGAAACGGAGGAAAAACATCAGGCCCAACGCAGAGCCTTTGACAAACGTGACCTACAGGTCAAAGCCCAGGCCCGCAAGGACCACACCGCTAACCAGGCCACGCATAAGCAGGGAACAGTCGTCGCCTTTAAGTTGCAAGGAGGATGGGGCTTTATCAAAGAACAGGGACTGTATGCAGAGATTTTCATGAACAGGAGGGACGTAGAATCTCATCTCTGGGAAGGACATCCAGATAGATACCTGTATTCAGGAGATAGTGTCACCTACACCAGGCACTTTGGTGAAAAGGGATGGTTTGCCCTGAATGTGCACAAGCAAAGAGGCCCTATGACATACCACGTTAAAACCCCTGCTATGCCGTCTCCTGTCACAACAGCGCCAAATTGTGTTAAGACAACTGCCACTACTACTACTGTTATTCCTACCAGTACCTTTACTAGGACCACAGTGTGTACTGTTATCACCACAGAAACTGTGGTAACTACTGAACCAACTCCAACTGTAACCTGTGCCAAGGTTACTCCAGAACCGAAATCAGTGGGCACTCAGACCCCCATCTGGAGTGAGGGAGCCCCATATGTAGCACCTGGTAGCCGCCGGTATCCAAGAGGACTGCCCCCACCAGTGCTACTGCCAGAACTGTTTCAGTAATCTAGAAATCTGAAAAGACTGTAAATAGTTACTAAACTTTCTTTTTGCTGCTATTTTCAAGTTTGAACCCATCCAGGGTTATTCCTTAAAGGGGTCCCATGTTTAAAGGGATCCTCAGTTTGCACAAGTTTCCTCACTGCCTCAAGAACATTTGAATCATGGATGGTGAATGATTCACAAACTGTCCTTGTAAATAGTTGGCACCTTCTTAAGGGTGCTTCCTACTGGTTTTACAAAGGAGGCTTATACAGAGACTGCCTCCAACAGAGACTGCTGCTAATCTTGTTGTAAGAATTACTTTGCTTTTCACACCTGAAGAAAAACCCGTTGGTGTGGCAGAATTCCGGGTCAGGATACACGCCTTGTAGCCCGCACAAGCCAACGTTGGGAGTTCGTCACGGGTCCCTCGCATCACGTCATTTATATTGATGAACTGCCTTGAATTTTAATGTGATTGACATTGCACTACCTCATTGCGTTATCTGAGCCCATAAAGGGTTCAATGTTGAATTATTGCACTTTGCCAGAATAGATAGAATTAAGTTTACATAGTTGATAATATGTAGCTAGAAGTCTAGGTAATAGGAAAATGTTTGATAATGCACCTTTGAATAAAATAAAGAGATACCAAAAGACTGATCTGCAATTGAATAAAGTGACCCCGTGGGGGTTAGTTGAAAATTTTGCACTTAGAGGAGAATAATTGTTTTGCACTTGAATAAAGATAGAATGTTTGCCTTTGCACTTAATAGATAGTATACCTGTATGGGTAATAGTGTTTCATAGCTAGTTAGTATACTGTTTACTAAATTGTTCCATTTCACAATGTAAATATGTCTCTGTTTGTAACGTTCAAGTGTTCTCACCTCCCATAAAGGGAAGCTTAGTACATATTAACTTGTTTTATAGCATTTTAAAATTTGCGTGTCTTTTGCTAATGTATTGTTGTTTTCTTTTCCCAGTCCCAGAGCACTGGATTTAACGGGGGGGGGGGGGGGGGGAGTGCAGCACCCCAGGCTCCTGGTCGTTGCAGTAATATCATTCTCCTCTAGGGGGGAATGATGTTACATTTGGAGGCAATAAAGGAGATCTCACTAACAGGTAACACCAACACACATCTCACTTCATACTGCAGTCCACCAGGGGGAGCTATGCTCCTATTTATTAGGGCACTCTTCACAATTAGTTAAAACTGGTGGTCTGGATAGAAAGTTAGGCAGAAGCTGGCTGAGCTTTACTCAGGCAGCTGCTAGCTGAGCTCCGCTCAGTTAGTTGGTCCCTGACAGGGGTGGGATCCTGTCAGAGGCCTAGACAGAAGGCCACGGAGCTGTGCAGGATCCCAGTAGCTGGAACACTGAGGGAGCAACAGTCCTTTATGCCTTGCTCCAGAGACCGGCAGGACAGCTAATTTCACGTTACCTGACCGCCCTATACCTAGGAGGCAAGGTGGCACCCACGAGAGGCTGGGGCATGATAGAGTCCCTGTAAAAAGACTCACGCCACCGGTCATACGGGTTTGTCCTATCCATCTGGGGGACCGAGAGAGGCACAACATCTAGAACATCTACAACAGTTGTGAGGACCTTATGAGAGGCTCAGCAGTAAGGTACTACAACTCCCAGGCGCTAGAGGAAGGCTACTGATTTTCACCTGGATAAGCGGACTCTGGATTTGCCTCCAAACTGGCCAGACTCAGCCTGCCCTGTGATCTGGTGCTCTGGACTGTGGATGCTGAAGCCTAAAGTAAAAAGGTAAAGAGACTGCAAGTGCAGCGCCCCAGAGTCCTGGTCGTTGCAGTAATGTCATTCCTCCACCAGGGGGAGTGATATTACGTCTGAAGGTAATAAAGGAGATCTTCTTACCAGGTATCACAAACCATACACCACACTTCACACTCCAGACCACCAGGGGGAGCCTTGCTCCTATCTACTAGGGCACTCCTCACAGAAGGGTAAAACTGGTGGGCTGGATAGAAAGTTAGAGAGACGCTGACTGGGCTTTGCCCAGGCAACACCGGTCAGGCAGACAGGGGGAAAGGAGGAACATCTGAGGGATCCTAACAGAGGCCTAGCGGGACAGAAAGCTACGGAGCTGCGCCTGCCCCACGTGCGGCAGCATCCTAAGAAAGGACACGAAAAGAATTGTATTGTAGAGGGTGAGAAACGAAGTCACAGCACAAGGAGAAAACACCAGGAAGAGTTCTGCCCTGAAATAGGCTGCCTCCTTCTGAGGCACGTAGCCGGTTGCCGGAACACCGAGGGAGTAATTGTCTCTACGCTTTACTTCAGAGACTGGCAGGACAGTCAATTCCAAGTTGGCTGCCCGACCTTAATACCTAAGAAGACACAGTGGCAACTTGTGGGGGTCGGGGCGTCTCTAGGGTCCCTATAAACAAGCCTCAGACCATCAGTCATACGGGTTTGTCCTATCCACACCATCTGGGGGACAGAGGAAGAAATAACATCTAGAACATCTACAAGAGTTGTGAGGACCTTACCGGGAAGCTCAGCAGGGAGGTACTAAAACACACAGGCTCTAGTAGGAAGGCTACTGATTTCCACCTGGATAAGGGGACTCTGGATCCTTCAGACCGGCTGGACTCTGCCTACCTTGTGGTCTGTACCCTGGACTGTGGATGCTGAAGCCTCCAGTAAAAGGTAAAGAGACTGCAACCTTTTGTCCTCGTTATTCTCTGCACCTTACATCACCCACCATCATTATCTACACTTCTGAGAAGCCCTGGGGATACACTTCACCTGTGGGAAGGTATACCATCTAGCTGCCATCACATCACCCCAGCGGACCCCTAAGCAGCGTCGGTCACCCTGACCGAATACCACAGGTGGCGTCACAAACTTTATACAAACTCTCCCTTTCATTGGACGCCCCTCTAAGGGCCACAGACCGGGTCAGGCCACCGTGACATCCCCCAAACCGAAGGACCCAGTACCGAGTACCCAATTGCCCTGACGGGGCGATCCACAACCTTGTGTCCTCGTTCTTCACTGCGCCTCTCACCATCCATCATCTACACACTTGGAAGCCCTGGGGACATACTTCACCTGTGGGAAGGTATACCATCTAGCTGCCATAACATCACCCCAGCGGACCCCTAAGCAGCGTCGGTCACCCTGACCGAATACCACAGGTGGCGTCACGAACATTTCCCCTTTAAAGACCTTTCCCCATTTACATCGGACCTCCCGAGGGCCACGGACCGGGTCAGCCACCGTGACATCCCCCTTGAGAACCGGAGGACCCGGTACCGAGTACCCCACTGCCCACGGGGGCGCTCCATATATAATACAAGTGATCAGATGAGCACAGGTTCAAGTCCTCTAAGGGAGCTAATGAATGCTGTAAAAAGGTGAAAATTTAAAAATATGAAGAAAATATAAAAGTTCAAATCACCCGCTTTTTCTACCATTAAAAATAGGCATAAAAATACACATGTGGCATTGCGAAGTCCATAAAGGTCCCAGCTATCAAAATATAAAATGAACTAACTTGATCAGTAAACAGTGTAATGAGAAAAAAAATCTAAATGCCAGAATTATCATTTTAAGCTGCTGAAACAATGCCAAAAAATGTAACAGTAGACAATGAAAACATTATATGTACCGGAAAATGGTATCAATAAAAAATGGTATCATTCAAAAATTCAACTCGACCAGCAAAAAACAAGCTCTATGTTGACAGAAAAATAAAAAAGTTATGGCTCTAGGATGGAGGAGAGGAAAAAATGAAAATAACCATATCGGGAATGGGTTCATAAAATATGTTTGGACAAAAGAAAATGTTTCCATCGTGTTCAGGTTAAATGTGTTATTCCGTATTTTGAGGTTTATAAAACGCACTGGATAAATTTTGGATAGGAAAATATTTTTGTTTAATAAAATGGTGGTGAGTCTTATAATCTGCTTTTACGATAGCTTGCCTGGAGGGGCCGGTGGAGCAGGGTCCCAGGTGGCAAGGTCGCTATTGGAAGCTGGTGGTGGCGGGAGCAGAAGATGCTGCAGGCCACAGTCTGGTAGGAGGTTGAATTCAACGGTGAAGGGGCTCTTCAAACATTTTGTGAAAGCCCGGAGCTCCAACACTTTCCATGCGGTGGACTCTAGTAAAATGTCTGCCAAATGAAAGTTATTGACTGAATGCATAAACATGAAGACAAATATGTATTCATAATAAAATTTAACAGATACGTATGGCAATAGACCAAAACAGTGTATAATAATAATATGTCAAACAAAGTGACCATCACAGAGTATAATTATTAGGTGACAGTGATAGTTATTTTTTGAACAATCCTTGTCCTTGGGATTCCTCAATTTGAAGAACCAGATAAAATAGTGTGTGGTAGATCAGTTCACTCGACTGCATACGGAAAAATACTCAAGAACGCTGTCTCTTTAAACCTCTCATGGGTTTATTAAGGATACTGCATGAACCAGTGCAGAGTTAGCAAAAACAAAACATGACCTTTCTGGCTTAAGAAAAAACAAAAACATAATACAAAGCACAGTCTTTGGTGTTGTGGGACTCTGCCTGCTCAGGGTTAGAAAAACGCACAGTTCAGGTTAGCACAAACACAAACCTCTCTGGAAATAGCCTCTCCAGACACACTGAACTCTGAGTGCCTCAGAAGGCCGACCATTTAAATCCCAGACCACAACCTGGGGTGGAGATATGGTGAACAACCTTCCACCTGCTCTATGGTTGTTTACAAATATCCTCTCAAGACTTAGTGTGCTGGAGAAAAACTTTTGGGATTCAAATCACTGAAGTTAATAGTTTCAGTGAAACATATCTCCCCTCCAGCACTTTGCCAGTGACTTTGTCACAAGTGGTAAATTTTTATATACATGAATCTAAGAAAAAGAAATATAAGAAGCATGATCCCAAGCTGAAATGATGATGTGTAAGTGAATCTGAAAAATTAAAATATTATTAGTTTATAAGACTCGCCCCCATTTTCTCCCCAAATTTTGGGGAAAAAAGGGCGTCTTATAATCTGAAAAATGCGGTACTTTACTTTCCCTGTTGAATACAATATTACATATACCGTGCAGACCAAAAGTTTGGACACACCTTCTCATTTAAAGATTTTTCTGTATTTTCATGACTATGAAAATTGTAAATTCACACTGAAGGCATCAATACTGTGAGTTAACACATGTGGAATTATATACTTAACAAAAAAGTGTGAAACAACTGAAAATATGTCTTATATTCTAGGTTCTTCAAAGTAGCCACCTTTTGCTTTGATGACTGCTTTGCACACTCTTGGCATTCTCTTGATGAGCTTCAAGAGGTAGTCACCGGAAATGGTTTTCACTTCACAGGTGTGCCCTGTCAGGTTTAATAAGTGGGATTTCTTGCCTTATAAATGGGGTTGGGACCATCAGTTGTGTTGAGCAGAAGTCTGGTGGATACACAGCTGATAGTCCTACTGAATAGACTGTTAGAATTTGTATTATGGCAAGAAAAAAGGAGCTAAGTAAAGAAAAACGCTAAGTAAAGAAAAATGAGTGGCCATCACTACTTTAAGAAATGAAGGTCAGTCAGTCGAAAAATTGGGAAAACTTTGATAGTGTCCCCAAGTGCAGTGACAAAAACCATCAAGCGCTACAAAGAAACTGGCTCACATGAGGACCGCCCCAGGAAAGGAAGACCAAGAGTCCCCTCTGCTTCTGAGGATAAGTTTATCCGAGTCACCAGCCTCAGAAATCGCAGGTTAACAGCAGCTCAGATTAGAGGCCAGGTCAAAGCCACACAGAGTTCTAGCAGCAGACACATCTCTACAACAACTGTTAAGAGGAGACTTTGTGCAGCAGGCCTTCATGGTAAAATAGCTGCTGGGAAACCACTGCTAGGGACAGGCAACAAGCAGAAGAGACTTGTTTGGGCTAAAGAACACAAGGAATGGACATTAGACCAGTGGAAATCTGTGCTTTGGTCTGATGAGTCCAAATTTTAGATCTTTGGTTCCAATCACCGTGTCTTTGTGCGACACAGAAAAGGTGAACGAATGGACTCTACATGCCTGGTTCCCACCGTGAAGCATAGAGGAGGAGGTGTGATGGTGTGGGGGTGCTTTGCTGGTGACACTGTTGGGGATTTATTCAAAATTGAAGGCATACTGAACCAGCATGGCTACCACAGCATCTTTGCAGCGGCATGCTATTCCATCCAGTTTGCGTTTAGTTGGACCATCATTTGTTTTTCAACAGGACAATGACCCCAAACACTCCTCCAGGCTGTGTAATGGCTATTTGAGCAAGAAAGAGAGTGATGGGGTGCTACGCCAGATGACCTGGCCTCCACAGTCACCAGACCTGAACCTAATCGAGATGGTTTGGGGTGAGCTGGACCGCAGAGTGAAGACAAAAGGGCCAACAAGTGCTAAGTATCTCTCTCTGGAAACTCCTTCAAGATTGCTGGAAGACCATTTCCGGTGACTACTTCTTGAAGCTCATCAAGAGAATGCCAAGAGTGTGCAAAGCAGTCATCAAAGCAAAAGGTGGCTACTTTGAAGAACCTAGAATATAAGACATAATTTCAGTTGTTTCACACTTTTTTGTTAAGTAGATAATTCCACATGTGTTAATTCATAGTTTTGATGCCTTCAGTGTGAATTTACAATTTTGATAGTCAAGAAAATACAGAAAAATCTTTAAATGAGAAGGTGTGTCCAAACTTTTGGTCTGTACTGTACGTAGCATATCATAACATAACTTGGATAATGTTTGCTGCGGTATGTATACAGCCATGACCTGGCCTGATGTTGAAAAGAAAAAAAGGAGCAGTGTCACAGAGCAGCCAATCACTTTGCTTCTCTCATTTTTAAAAGATCCTCTAAAAAATAAGTTTGAGGCTCATTGTCGCAATGGATAACAGCTCCACGTTTCCTCTCTCCATAATGTATGTTGAGGGATATAATTATATAGCACAGCCACTCTGTCATATCAGCATTTCTATTTCTCAAGAACAGAATGCTTGCTTGAAAAGTGACATTTTAATGGAAAAGTTCTGACCTTTATCAGGCAAGACTGCGAGTACGAAATATCAGCCTGTGAATCAGTGGAAATCAATGGGACTGACAAGTGTGCGCTGGAAGCTATGGCAAGTAATAAGATCTCTATACAGATATGAATATCTGGTGACCATGTTCTCCACACATGTTCAATGAGGAACAATGTCACATTCTCGATATGAATCATTGCTGCACTCAGAATATGTGGCTACTTCCTCAAAAATGATGGATTGTACAATACACAGCCGGAGAGAAACGAGCTTTCTACAACAATAGATGAAACAGCTGCAAAATGGACTCATCTCCATCACTGAGGTCTGACTCCCAACAGCCTCAGCACCTCCCTAAATAAGGGACATTTTTACAACATAATTTATTGTATGCACCACTCCAAGTGATTGACAGGTCTCTCCCCATGTACACACATGAGATAGACCTGTCAATCAACTATAGGAGAGCAGAGATCAGCCAGCCATGGGCCATGCTGAGCTGGGCACATTTCTCCCTAAGATTCCCAACCAACTCTTCAAACTAAGTTTTCTCTGAAAGACTTCTAACATGGTGCAGGGTGGTAGCCATGGGCAAGGTACTCGTCTTTTATGCTCCAGCACGCTACATGAAGATGGGGGTCCTGGCTGGGTGTGTGGGCTTTTTCTATGGGGGTGCTACATCCATGCTGCAATTGTAGAGTTGTTATGTCCCATGAATGAGACATTTTACAGACTGTCCTGTACATTTTACATGCTGTATTGCAGTTCTCATATTGTTTATTGTTGCTATGTATTCCTGGGTTTTGCATAGCTGAAATCCTCCCTTTCCATCAAGTTTGTCCCGTCTGTCTCCCTGTCTCCCTCTGCTGGGTGCCATGTCACTTCCTTCTTCTTCTCCCTGTGTCTCAGTCTCCATCTTGGCTTCATTAGAGGCACATGTGCTTTCAGCTTGTCTCAAGAAAGTCTTTTTTACCTGCTGCTGCTGTTTATGCATTCAACAAGGATTCTTAAAGAAATCAAAGTCTCTGGATTCTTCATAACATGTGTGCCGGCAGCTGAGTTAAGCTATCTGTGAACGCGGCCAATTGTAAGTAAGGTGAAGAGATCCAGCATCTCACAGAGCCATATTTGCAGCCACAGGCTCCGAGGACAGAATAAGAGTTGCTAGGTCAGCTGATGTGGGTGGTGACCACTCCCACCATCCTGAAAATAGTCACCTGATGCATCATCTAACTGTCGGTGATAGAGCAATCTATGTTGACCAAACCTGGAGTAAGGAGCTCTTTGGTTGCAGTGGTGAATCTGCTGGGTTTGTGGTCCAGGTGCCTTTCTTATGCTGTGCGGCGCTTTGCAGCAAAGTTGTTAAGCTAAGTTTTGTGTTTTTACCTTGTCTGTCTCATATTTATCACTGTTGAACCATCTGCAGTGGTGAGGCTAGCACCTTTGCCGGCCAGTGCACTAGCCAGGGCAGTGTGAGGTGACAGTGGGGGACGAGGTTCGTGATGGCAGCGGGAGGAAGGACCCATTTAGGGCATTAGGGAAGTGCAGGGACAGGCTCAGGACGTGTCCATCCCTCATTCCCTATAGGTAGGTCCTTCCTCTCCCCATTTCCGTCTGAGTGTGTGTTTCGCTGTCCGCTGACCGACCCCCTGTTGGGTCGCTACATTTTGTGACACTGTCACTTCCCTTAATTTTTCCTAATTTGGGCCCAAAATAAAAATGGTGGTGGGGGTATTGTCCAGATTCTGTTCATTTTAAGCACGTCTAAGAGACTGGGTTAATATGCTCCACAGACCTATTCAGGCTGTAGCCTTACACCTGAGCTCTGTTCTGCAGCACTGCCTGTCACCTGAGTACTACACTCCACAGACCTCGTCACTGTCTGGGACATAACCTGTAATTACTTCATTGTTGCTCAAAACCATGCAAAACATATATTCTGCCTGGTTGGGTAGTTTCCAGAAGAAGAAGTGTGTAGGCTTGTGAAGATTGGTCAATGGCACTCATGTCTCTTTCCCTTGAGGAGGCTGTTTCCAAGTAAAGGCCTGACAGACTGACCACAATACAGGCCCACGCTTGCATACACTGTATTCAGAATTTATTTCTAATGCTTTTGATGTCTGGTCGAATCCAATTTATTGACATTGATCATATGGCTCCCCAACTCCTGTATATTCACCTTACAGCAGCTTCTCTCGCTTTCACAGTGCTCCATTGGGATCCGGTGGCCAAAATGAACTGTGGAGCTCACAAAACTGAGGATTAATGGCACCTGCTGGTCCTCTGAAAATGTCAAGCGAGGGCCTAATAATGACATGGCGGTGGACATAGTGGTTGTGGTGGGCAAAGCCCAAAATTCAAATTAGCATGCTTTAGCTGGCATTGTAAAGTGATGTAGAATATGTATTCCACTATCTAGCTAACAAGTTGGAATGAGGGAGAGACCTTCCAAATGTAATAGTGAGAACTCTCCCAATGTATGATACAGGGCCACCTGAGGGCCCTTACTAAACTCAGGTCTCACAGCACCTGCTGGCCCTCTGAAAATGTCAAGCAAGGGCCGAATGATGACATGCCGATGGATGTGGTGGTGATGGCAGGCGTCCCATCCATTTCAGCAGAAAAATATTCGGCTTTCCTATTGACTTACATTGGATTCGTTATTTGGTATGAATAGCCGAATATTAGAAGTTATTGGTGCCGATTTTCCCAAATCCGAATATTTTACTTTTCACTCAGAGTCATCACTAATTATCAATATTCTCAATTCTGAGGTGAAATCTGTATTCAGTGAAGTCCGACTTTCCCATTACTGAGATAGGAGACCGCAGTTGCTACAGATATGATTCTATGCAGATTTGGAGGAGCACAGAGCTCCGCCTTCCTTTTCCTCTCCCTCCTATCTACTAGTGATGGGCAGTCCGGCTCTTTTTGGTGATCCGGCTCTCATGGCTCCGCTCACCAAAAAGAGCCGGCTCTTTCGGCTCACGAATCGGCTCTTTTTAGATCCCTATTGACTATGTGTTCGGGCGTCCGAAACTCCGCCCACCCACCGCAGAAACTCCACCCACTTCTCAGCAGCCAATTAAATTGAAGAGTGGGCGGGGTTTTGCTCAGGTGGGCGGAGTTACGCCTCCCGAAGTCCGGGATTTTACGCCCAGTGAGAGCCATTCAGGAATTTTAGTGGCTCTCACTGGTGTGCCGGCTCCCATCGTTCACAGCAGGGAGCCGGCTCTTTGTGTCGGCTCGTTCACGAACGACACATCACTACTATCTACACAGAATTGTACTATAACAAAAGAAAACAGAGTAAAGCAGTCCCAAACAACATAGTAAAATAAATACACAATTTATTAATAAATAACCATTAAATCATATAGACATGTATATATCTGCTTATGCAGCATATATCAGACAGGAGTATGGAATATGGAGAACATGACAGTACAACAGGTGGATGTGGTATTGCAAGGAAACATCCCTATAGTCTGCACTAAGGTCTCTAATTGCCAGGTCAGAGGGACAGCAAAAATAGCTCAGCAGAGCATCAAAACCACGTCAGACTATCCCACATAAATGACCTTATGGCGTACAAATGCGCTGTAAAGAGTGCACACTTACCCATGTATCAAGGGGACACCCGGCCACACTCCACCTGAATACCCTGGACGCGCGTTTCGCAGTGAGCTTTTTCAACAGGGATGAAATTAGTGCCCGTCTATAGTGCTTATATCTAAATAATACCGGAAGTGAGGCCGGAAACAATGGCGCATGCGCAGTTGCGGCTCGCACATTCTCCTCCTCCCCATCAGTGGCTGTCATAGCAGAGCGTCCATGTAGGCAGAAATCCGCCAGATGACGTCACATAACATGGGCGCACCGCTCATATTGATACCACCAGGGGGGCGCGGGCGTCAGGCCGACAGCCGCGCATGCGCTCTACCAGCCGCCATTTTTCCGGAGACCAAGGGTGCAGCCATGTTTACAACAACTATATTTGTGACAAGGTAAAGTGATAAACGTGCCTAAAATAAACAGAAGTGACTAGATACAAGTGATATTAGGCAATAAAAGAGCCTGTCAACTCATTCAACAATAGAAAAAGAAGATAAAATTAAATATGTCAAATGCTGATAAAGTGGTAAAAGTGCATTACATGTACAGTACGACAAAAGAGCCTGTATACTCATTCAACAGTAAGAAAAGGGAGATAAAATTAAATATGTCAAATGCTGATAAGGTGCTAAAAGTGCATTGCATGTATAGTACGACAAAAATAGACAAACAGTCTTCTTATTCTCTGTGATCCATATGTGTAGACTTGAGAAACCTTCCATATAGCTGAGCCCGTGGTCATGAAAAATTGGATAAAAGAACTGAAAAAAAACACAAAAAGACAAACATGAATAAAAAGAACTATTAAAATTGAGTGGAAATAGGGGGATAACAACAGAGAGAGGAAAAACACCCGAAAATACTTAACAAAATATGGAATGCCACACAGAAGGACGGAAAAATGGAATATATCAGATGTACACTATATACTGTGACAAAATGGATTAAATGGATATTATAGATCCAATCATGCCACAATATATGCACAGCCTTTTTTCAAAACAATAAGCTATACAGTATGTTAAATAGGGAGAAGGTTGCTGAGGGATCAGTGACGTGTTATAAGCCATACAGATGAACAAGTAAGGCCTCTTTCACATTTCCATCTTTTTGCAGACATTGCAATGCGTCGTTCTGTGCAAAAAACGCAACCTGCAAAGTTGCCCGCAGGATGCGTTTTTTGCACATAGACTTGTATTACCGACGCATTGTGATGTATGGACACACGTTCCATACGTCGTGCACTAGATGCGTCGTTAATTGACGGACCGTCGTCACAAAAAAAGTTCAATGTAAAGTTTTTTTGTGCGACGCGTCCGCCATTTTAGACCGCGCAGGCTACTGTGCTCCGATCCTCTCGCGCATCTGCGGAGGAGGCTTTATTGCACCGGACTTGGGTGATATCAGAGTGCTGTGTGTTGCATCCCATCGCACCCCTGCTGACAGTTTCCCTTTAAACAACTGCCGATTGGGAAATATGTACAAATAGACAATCACTTAACACCGTTGATCACCTAATCTAAACACATCCTAAGAGTTAGTTTACACACACAGATAATCGTTTACACGATAAACGAGGAGATCGTTGCTCACGACTAGCAAAACAATGTAGACAAATGTTTACAAAGGACGAGAATCGTGAATGAAATGATTGAATAACAATTGTTCCATCGCAACACCAAACATCATGCATCGTACACCGTTGCACAAGCAGATAATATGAAGTGTATGTGTGTTCGGCGTTCAAATACTATTATTGAAATTATTTTGAATACATAAATTCATAAAGTATTGTAGAAAGATTTTCTATTGATATTGTACAAAAAAATTTAACCATAAGTTTGTTAATTTGATAGTTTTTTTTTTATGAATAATTGAATTTGCAAAAATAATGAATATGTACTTTTAACCCAATGATCCAACTGCTATTGAACAATTGCTGAACATGATCAACCATTCACTGAATGTTACGTAATACCTATTTAGTAGAGATGAGCACATTTTTTCAAGTAAAACTGAGTTCTACTTAAATATACAAAAAAATCTGCATTTTTTACTATGCGGATTTGGTAAGTTCACTTAGCTCAAAATTAGCCAAATGGAGGGCAACAGGTCATTGACAGCTGGCAAAAGCTTGTAAAAAACAGGTAAAAAAACCCCCAAAACCTTATACACATCTCTCCACTCACCTGTCCGGCGATCTTCGAGACCTTGTTGCTACTGGAAGTCCAGGCCTACAGTGAACAGGACGGAAGATGCGCCACTCGGTGGAAGAAAGAAGAGGTAACTCTGAGGATCAGATGATGAGCAGCGGATGGGCTGGACAGTTGAACAGTGAGGTGAGTATAATTTTTTTTGTTTTTGTTTTTTATATCTTACGTATAAAAGGGATATTCCATTAACGGAGAATAACAGCACTGCATTTCGAATTTCCCGTGAAAATCTTCACAATGTAACGATTTCAATTTTTGCCAGATGCGCATCTTTCAACTACTTAGATTTTGAATTTTCACTCCTCACACTGGAAAATCCTCACAGTGCAAAGTGTGGGCACTGTGAGGATTTACAAGTCTGCAGTCACACAGAGTGACTGCAGACTTCTCGTTTTAGATTGGACGACCCAATAATGAGCTATCTCTAACTGCATTACACTATTTCTAAAGGATGAGTGAGAATTTATTTGCTCGCCTAAGCGATTTATGCACGTTGAACTTGTGATTTTGGATACATCGTTCGATCGTTCAGTCCACTCACACATTACACAATTAACGGAAACAATGGGTCGTTAACGTTAGAATCTGATATTGGTCAGAATAAATGCGCCTAAAGTTTCACATGGTGATAACACATTTTGATGCCTACATTTTTCTCCTGTAATGATCACTTGGTAGAACATGTCTGTGTAGTAATTCCCCCAAAACGTTTATTTTTTGCTTTCATTAGTTTTAAAACTTTTTTTGTACTTGCATTGTAGGCTCTTCTGTGTCACACATCCACTGTAAGGAAATATGTTTTAGGATTGCGATAAAGGCTGTTTATTTCCAGCATACTTGGTTCACTGCCGACATTTTGTGAAGTTCTGTTTACAGCACAATAATCCATACAGATAATGAGTGAAGGTCACCCCAGTGACAGAAACCAGAATGAATATTATGATTAAGCTTAACGTGAGACTTTTTTTGGTGCACACTATGCGTAGAGAATGTAAATATGAATTGTGTAGTAATATGTGGACTCCGTTTTCATTGGCAGAAAAAAGATTTTTCCATAAGATTTAAGAAGTCACTGTACTTTTAGACAACTTGATAGATAATGTGGTGAACAGGCAATCTGTGCAGCAAAAACCGGCAACCAGCTCCCCTCCTCCATATAGTACGGACTGCTCATCATCAAGACATTCCAACTAGATAATGTCATTCCAAAAAGATTGTTCCAGCGCCAGATGGTTAAAACAATCTTTTTGTTGATATAATTAAAAATTCATAATCCAAGTGAAAAAATAGAAAAACAGCCACCATTTAAGGGAACCTGTCACCCACCTGAGGCGTTTGTAACTAAAAGAGCCAGCTTGTGCAGCACTAATGCAGCACTAATGCGGCGCCCGGCGTGCAGAGGCCATGAGTGACGGCAGTGAGGCGTCTGGATTAGGGGAGGAAAGACCTGCCTCCCTGGCGATTTCGAGGTATGAGTGACAAATTTCAAAAGTGATTATTTCAGCAGTGCCAGGGACCCGAACTAAAAGAGCCACCTTGTCAGAATGCAGCATCAGTGCTGCACAAGGTGGCTCTTTTAGTTACAAACGCCTAGGGGGGGTGACAGGTTCCCTTTTAGCATGCTTGCTTGCATTTGAAACATGTAGTTTTTCTTCTGCTATTCTTTCAGTTAGGTTATGAAGTTTTAATCTACTATATAATTGTCTAAGGGTCACTTCCGTCTGTCCTTCTGTCTGTCTTTCTGTCTGTCTGTCACGGATATTCATTGGTCGCGGCCTCTGTCTGTCATGTAATCCAAGTCGCTCATTGGACGTGACAAAACAGTCACGACCAATCAGCGACGGGCACAGTCCGGCGGAAAAATGGCCGCTCCTTCCTCCCCGCAGTCAGTGCCCGCTCCGTACTCCCCTCCAGTCAGCGCTCACACAGGGTTAATGGCAGCGTTGACCGCAGTATAACGCACTCGGTTAACGCTGCTATTAACCCTGTGTGACCAACTTTTTACTATTCATGCTGCCTATGCAGCATGAATAGTAAAACGATCTAATGTTAAAAATAATTAAAAAAAATAGTTACATACTCACCCTCCGTTGGCCCCTGGATCGACAACAGGCCTTTCCCGATCGCGACGCTCTGGTAACCAGTCCATGCTGCGATCTCGCGAGATGATGACGTAGCGGTCTCGCGAGACCGCTACGTCATCATCTCGCGAGACCGCAATGCACTCTTCAGACCGGAGCGCGCGAGAAGCATCGGTAACCGGCCGCTTCGATCAAGGCGCCAACGGAGGGTGAGTATGTAACTATTTTTTATTTTAATTCTTTTTTTTAACAGGGATATGCTGTATACTATGTGGCTGGGCAATATACTATGTGGCTGGGCAATATACTATGTGGCTGGGCAATATACTACGTGGCTGGGCAATATAATATGTGGCTGGGCAATATACTATGTGGCTGGGCAATATACTATGTGGCTGGGCAATATACTACGTGGCTGGGCAATATACTACGTGGCTGGGCAATATACTACGTGGCTGGGCAATATACTACGTGGCTGGGCAATATACTATTTGGCTGGGCAATATACTACGTAACTGGGCAATATACTATGTGGCTGGGCAATATACTATGTGGCTGGGCAATATACTATGTGGCTGGGCAATATACTATGTGGCTGGGCAATATACTATGTGGCTGGGTAATATACTATGTGGCTGGGCAATATACTATGTGGCTGGGCAATATATTATGTGGCTGGGCAATATACTACGTCGCTGGGCAATATACTATGTGGCTGGGCAATATACTAAGTGGCTGGGCAATATACTATGTGGCTGGGCAATATACTACGTAACTGGGCAATATACTATGTGGCTGGGCAATATACTATGTCGCTGGGCAATATACTACGTGACTGGGCAATATACTACGTGGCTGGGCAATAGCATATTCTAGAATACCCGATGCGTTAGAATCGGGCCACCATCTAGTAATATTAATAAGAAGCAATATTTTACCTCTCTGGAGCAGGAACAATCTTTAAGAAATCTACAACCAATTTATGTAAAAAGCATTTTTAATTATCCCCCAAAAGATCATTTCAAAGTGCCAGCCATTAAGTCTCTTCACTCTGTGTCACTTGCTTTCCACTGCCTGTTTTCAAGTGTAATCCATATTTAGCAGCAGAGACCCTGAGATTACAAGAAGACGATTACAAAAAGTGGGAGCAGGGCTTTGTTTCTCTGCTCTTTTGTCTGTTATGCTTGATGTATTCAAACCAGATAGATGAGCCAGGCTTGCTGTTGGACAGTAACATGAGGAATGCCTGATGGAAAGTGAAAGGAAGATCCAGCAGAATTTACAAAAATACACATTACTCTGAAATTTAGGTGGCAGAGGTGGGGCTGATAAATTTTAGGCAGGACGCCTAAACAAGAGCTTTAACCTCTTCCCGACATGCGGGAGCTGGGTTCCCGCAAACCGACATACATATACTTTGTGTCGCTCCCGTGGGCTCACGCTGAGTGCCGTGATCAAAAGCAGATGTCAGCTCTATATGAGAGCTGATGCCCTGCAGCAATGCTCACGATCGATGCTAGCACCGATCGCGGATGTTTAACCCCTCTGATGCCATTATCAGTAGAGACAGTGACATAGATGGGCATCGCAGAGGGAAGAAGCTCCCTCTCTGTTCCCACCGGCACAAAGCAATTGCGATTGCATTGTCCCAATGATCTCCATGGTGACCCCAGGCCGAAAGAAGGCCAGAGACGGTGGCCTGTAAGCTCCTCCTCATAGCAAGAGCTGACACAACTTCACCCTGTCTGCGAGACGCTGCCCTGGTGCCCTGCACCGCAAAAGCTTTGTAGAGCATTATATCAGCGATTAAGAATATTTGTAAAAAATCATAAAATAAAGAACAAAAAAAAGAAAAAATGTTAATCTAATAAACAAATGTAATTTATGTAAAGACAAAAATAAACAAGTAAAATACTCATATTTTGTAATGACACATCCAGAACGACCCAACCTATAAAATTGTCTCACTAGTTAACCCCTTCAGTGAACACCATAAAAAAAGTGGCAAAAAATTAGGTTTCTTTCATACCGCTGAACAAAAAAGTGGAACAAAGCGTGATCAAAAAGTCGAATGTAAATAAAAATGGGATCGCTGAAAACGTCATCTTGTCCAACAAAAAATAAGCTGCCATACAGCTCAATCAACTCAAAACTGAAAATGTTATAGTTCTCAGAATAAAGCGATGGAAAAACAATTCTTTCTTCTATAAAATAGTTTTTATTGTGTAAAAGCGCTAAAACAGAAACATTTACCGTATTTTTCGGACTACAAGACGCACTTTTCCCCCCCCAAAAAAAGGGGGGAAAATGGGGGGTGCGTCTAATAGTCGCAATGCAGGCTTACCGTGGCGGCAGAGGTGCGGCGGCAGAGGTGTGGCGGCAAAGGTGCGGGGATGAGGAGGCGCAGTGAGCGGGGTCCCTTTCCCCGGTGAGGTGATGCAGCAGCCCGGTAATTCAGCAGAGCCGGGTGAATCCTGTTGTTACCGGTGGTGGCGGCCATCTTCCTGAGGCCGCGCGTGCGCAGATGGAGCGCTCTGCTGCCCGGGGCTTCAGGAAAATGGCCGCGGGATGCCGCGCGTGCGCAGATGGGGATCGCGGCGGCCATTTTCCTGAAGCCGAGATGCGAACTCGGCTTCAGGAAAATGGCCGCCGCGATCCCCATCTGCGCACACGTGGCATCCCGCGGCCATTTTCCTGAAGCCCCGGGCAGCAGAGCGCTCCATCTGCGCACGCGCGGCCTCAGGAAGATGGCCACCACCACCGGTAACAACAGGATTCACCCGGCTCTGCTGCATTACCGGGCTGCTGCATCACCTCACCGGGGAAAGGGACCCCTCTCACGCCATACCTCTCACTGCGCCTCCTCCTCCCAGCACCTGTGCCGGTAACCACTGCTGCAACCCTCCCATGGACACCAGGCCGTGGTGTCGCCCACTTAAGCAGGAAGGGACCCTGCTCAGGTGCACGCTGTACCGCATCACCCCACCTCTGCCGACACCATGCCTCCTGTGACCCTGCTCTGCCACCGCCAGCCCTCAGGTAAGATACTGTAAATTCGGACAATAAGATGGACCCCCATCTTATCAAAAAAAAAATTCTGCAATTTTCACCCCAAATTTGGGGTGCGCCTTATGGTCCGCTGCGTCTTATAGTCCGAAAAATACGGTATATAAAAGTGGTATTCCTGTAATCATACTGACCCGTAGTATAAAGCTGCCTTGTCACTTTTACCACACAGTGAATGGCATAAAAAATTTGTGAATTGCTGTTTTTTGTTCATTCTCACGCCCCAAAAATTGGAAAGAAAGCGATCAAAAAACGTTGTATGATGGAAAATGGTACCAAAAAACCCATCAACTCATTTCGCAAAAAACAAGCCCTCTGTTGGCAAAAATATAGAAACATTATAGCTCTCAAATTATGACTATGCCAAAAACCTTCTTTTGCCAAAAAAATCTTGCCTATGATCCAGCGGTGTCCGTCTTTTTAGACATGCATAAAAGTCCAGAGTACATAGTTATATAGTTACGTAGGTTTAATAAAGACCTAGGTCCATCAAGTTCAACCTTTTTCCACCAACTGTACATTTCATCACTAATCTAGCTATAGCTCGCAATGTTATGTGTATCAAGGAAATCATCCAGCCTTTTTTTAAAAGCTGTTATAGTGTCTGCCATTACTACCTCTTGTGGTTGGCCATTCCACAGTCTGACTGCTCTAACTATAAAGAACCCTTTCCTGTTTATCTGTCGGAATCGCCTTTCTTCCACCCATAATGAGTGCACCCTAGTCCTCAGCATGGTCCTTGGAAGGAACAAGGCATGTGCCAGTGTTTGGTACTGGCCACACATACTGTATATTTATGCAAAAATAGAAAAAAAGGGTGGCACTCACCGTTCTTAAAATCCAGACTTTATTAGTTAATGATAAAACATATTCAAACAGGCAGGATGAGGACAAGTGGATAAAGGATCGGACGACGGCCGTTTCTCGCACCTGCGCTTCTACGGGTCCCGTAGAAGCGCAGGCGTGCGAAATGGCCGTCGTCGAGATCCTTTTTCCACTTGTCCTCATCCTGCCTGTTTGAATATGTTTTATCGTTGTACTAATAAAGTCTGGATTTTAAGAACAGTGAGTGCCACCCCTTTTTTTTCTCTGTTTTTGCATGGGAAATTTGGACTGTTTATTTTGAGTTGGAACCCGTGAGGTCACGTGATTATGCCTGGAGTGAGGTGACTGAACATTGTGGATATACGGCGCTGGTGTGATAGCAGTGCGGATTTCTTTCCTTTGATATACACATATATTTATACATGTAAATAAAATCCCCTCTGAGGCGTCTTTTTTTCTAATCTAAACAAGGATAACTTTTCCAACCTCTCCTCATATGAGAGGCCTTCCATCCCTTGTAATAATCTAGTTGTACATTGTTGAACTGATTCTAACTTCTGAATATCCTTTTTAAAATGTGGAGTCCAAAACTGGATCGCATATTCTAGATGTGGCCTCACCAGTCATTTATAAAGGGGTAATAATGCATTGGGATCGCAGGATTTTATTGCTCTCTTTATGCACCCTAAAATCGTGCTTGCTTTTGCAGCTGCAGCTTGACATTGAGTACTGCTGCTCAGCTTACTTGTAAGGAGAATACCCAAGTCCTTCTCCTGTTCTGTAGTCCCAAGTGTACTCCCATTTAATGTACACTCACCGGCCACTTTATTAGGTACACCTGTCCAACTTCTTGTTAACACTTAATTTCTAATCAGCCAATCACATGGCGGCAACTCAGTGCATTTAGGCATGTAGACATGGTCAAGACAATCTCCTGCAGTTCAAACCGAGCATCAGTATGGGGAAGAAAGGTGATTTGAGTGCCTTTGAACGTGGCATGGTTGTTGGTGCCAGAAGGGCTGGTCTGAGTATTTCAGAAACTGCTGATCTACTGGGATTTTCACGCACAACCATCTCTAGGGTTTACAGAGAATGGTCCGAAAAAGAAAAAAAATCCAGTGAGCGGCAGTTCTGTGGGCGGAAATGCCTTGTTGATGCCAGAGGTCAGAGGAGAATGGGCAGACTGGTTCGAGCTGATAGAAAGGCAACAGTGACTCAAATCGCCACCCGTTACAACCAAGGTAGGCCTAAGAGCATCTCTGAACGCACAGTGCGTCGAACTTTGAGGCAGATGGGCTACAGCAGCAGAAGACCACACCGGGTACCACTCCTTTCAGCTAAGAACAGGAAACTGAGGCTACAATTTGTACAAGCTCATCGAAATTGGACAGTAGAAGATTGGAAAAACGTTGCTTGGTCTGATGAGTCTCGATTTCTGCTGCGACATTCGGATGGTAGGGTCAGAATTTGGCGTAAACAACATGAAAGCATGGATCCATCCTGCCTTGTATGGAGCATCTTTGGGATGTGCAGCCGACAAATCTGCGGCAACTGTGTGATGCCATCATGTCAATATGGACCAAAATCTCTGAGGAATGCTTCCAGCACCTTGTTGAATCTATGCCACGAAGAATTGAGGCAGTTCTGAAGGCAAAAGGGGGTCCAACCCGTTACTAGCATGGTGTACCTAATAAAGTGGCCGGTGAGTGTATATGCAGCAATAGGATTACTCAGTCCTAGGTGCATTACTTTACATTTATCTATATTAAATTTCATTTGCCAAGTGTTTGCCCATTCGGTCATCTTATTCAGATCATTTTGCAATATTGCAATGTCAAGGTCAGATTTTAATATCCTACATAGTTTGGTGTCGTCAGCAAAGACTGACACTTTACTCTCAATCCCATCCACAATGTCATTAATAAAGAGGTTTAAAAAAATCGGTCCTAGCACAGATCTCTGCGGTCCCCACTGCTCCCAGTACAGATCCCTGTGGTACCCCACTGCTGACTATATCCCACTTAGAGAATGTACCATTTATGACAACTCTTTGTTTACGGTCATTTAGCCAATTCCTTACCCATCTGCATATAATTTCCCCCAGTCCAGGCTTCTGTAGCTTAAGTATAAGACTGTTATATGGAACTGTATCAAATGCCTTTGCAAAGTCCAGATAAATCACATTAGCCGCTTTACCTACATCCAGGCTTGCACTTACCTCCTCATAGAAACTCAACATGTTAGTTAGACTCGACTTATTCTTCATGAATCCATGCTGGTTGTCAGTTATTATACTATTCTCTGCAAAATATTTCTGCAGGTCATCTCTTATAATGCCACACTACTGATGTCAGACTTACCGGATGGTAGTTGCCTGGATCCACCTTCTTACTTTTCTTAAATATTGGTACCACGTGAGCCATCCTCCAATCTTGTGGCACCACCTCTGTTACAAGAGAGTCTAAGAATATGAGATACAATGGTCTGTCAATTATTGCGTTAAATTCCCTTAGTATCCGTGGATAAATGCCATGTGGGCTGGGGGATTTGGCAATGTTTAAATTGCTCAGATGTAAATGCACTTCTTTTTGCGTTAAACTAGTTATATCAGGTTGTGAATTTTGATTTTTGTCTTGTTGAATGATCCCAGTAACAGACAGTTCATTGGTGAACATGACTGAAAAGTGCCTGTTTAATATCTCTGCCTTTTATTTGTCCTTTGTGATTATCTTGTTATTGTCATCGTTTAACTCCGCTGAGTTAGTATAGTGAATGGATCCCTCAGGGGTTTCATCTGAGTCATGTCAATCAGAGATTTATATGGAAACCCCGATGTAAGTGCTCAGCGTAGAGCGCCGGATACATGTGATCCCAAATGTTATATAAAATGTTCTTAACAAAATCTTCAACTCAATCCACAAAAAAGCAAGCCCCACTCAGGTCTATCATCTGTCAATAGAAATATAGGGGACTTCCACGTTACTGGTAGTACAAAAGCCCAGCAAAAGAAATCCAGCAAATTTTGCACTCCCAAATCCAAATGTCCCCCTCTCTTCTGAGACCCAGTGTGTCTAAAACACATTTAGTGTCCACAAGTTGGGCATTTCTGTAGTGATGAGAGCCCTCCTAATTTACAGGCTCGGGTATCCAGAAGCATGAACATGAACTGGGCACAATGTACTGGTCACTACAAGGTACTGGTCACTACAGCATACTGGTCATTACAACAACAGTTTGCAATTTTCACTATGCAACATTCACTGCTGTTTGTTTCTGAAAAACACCCATGGAGTCAAAATTGTCTCTACACCTGTAGATAAATTCCCAGAGGGGTGTAATTTCCAAAATGGGGTCACTTGCGGGGGCTTTCCACTGTCTAGGCACATCAGGAGCTCTGCAAATGCGACATGGCGTCTGCTTTCTATTCCAGCCAATTTTGCCTTCCAAAAGTCAATTGGCACAAGCCCTTCCGTGTACCCAAACAGTAGTTTTCCCCCACATATGTGGTATTGGTATACTCAGTAGAAACAAATTGTATGGTGCATTTTCTTATGTTACCATTGTGAAAATTAAAAAATGGGTCTAAAGTAACATTTTTGTAAAAAAGTAAAATGTTAATATTTTTCAACCACATTGCATTAATTTCTGTGAAGCACCTGAAGGATTAAGGCTACTTTCACACTAGCGTCGGGCTCGGCCCGTCGCAGTGCGTCGGGCCGAGGTCACCGACGCTAGCGTTGTCTCCGCCGCACAACGGGGGCAGCGGATGCATTTTTCCAGCGCATCCGCTGCCCCATTGTGAGGTGCGGGGAAGTGCGGGGAGGTGGGGGCGGAATTCCGGCCGCGCATGCGCAGTCGGAAAAAGCGGACCGTCGGGAGCAAAAAACGTTACATGTAACGTTTTTTGCTCCCGGCGGACCGCCACAACACGGCGCAACCGTCTCACGACGGTTGCGACATGTGGCAATCCGTCGCAATGCGTCGCTAATGTTAGTCAATGGAGAAAAAACGCATCCTGCAAGCACTTTTGCAGGATGCGTTTTTTTCTGCAAAACGACGCATTGTGACGGATTGCAGTTAACGCTAGTGTGAAAGTAGCCTAATAAGATTCTTGAATGTGGTTTTGAGGACTTTGAGTGGCACAGTTTTTAGAATGGGGTCACTTTTGGGTATTGTTTGTCATATAGCTCCCTCAAAGTAACTTCAAATGTTATGTGGTCCCTAAAAATGGTTTTGTAAATTTTGAAAAATTAGAAATTGCTGATTGTCTGTTCCTGCCTCGTGCTCATCTGTACGTTGCATCCACTCACCTGCTTACAGTGGGATAGGAAAGGCGAGATTCAGACTTACTCCAGCATTTCCGATGCCACGGTTGTGGCCATGGCCTCATAGAACCCATTCATACAATAAAAACACAAAACGCTTTAATTGTGGATAAAAATGGCCGTGTAGTTTATTTAGGGTTACATAAATTAATTAATCACCAATAAATAAACTCCATAAATTATAAAACCAAAGTACCAAACTTTTCCAATAAACCAATCCACCCAGACATGGGTGATTTTCCCACAATTAAACTACACGACAGTAAAATTACAAGAATTCAGGGGAGGGAGGGTGGGGTGTTCTTTATCTTCTTCCGCTGACAGAACGACCAGATACCACAAAACAGGTGTTTATATATTCAAAAAAAGAGCGGCAAAGCTGCCAACAGCCAATAGAAAACCGTTACAATAGCTGCCAAACATACCAGAAAAAACTGGATAAAACCAGTGTCACACTTTCAGAGATGACTGACCTGACCTTTATTTGACCTTTCTTCTGACAGAAAGTCATATTAAATGACAGGGTCCATGAGGCCATGAGACCCCCGCTATATTTCTTTCAGGTTTACGCGGGGGGGGGCCAACATGGCCTCATAGAACCCATTCATACAATAAAAACACAAAACGCTTTAATTGTGTATAAAAATGGCCGTGTAGTTTATTTAGGGTTACATAAATTAATTAATCACCAATAAATAAACTCCATAAATTATAAAACCAAAGTACCAAACTTTTCCAATAAACCAATCCACCCAGACATGGGTGATTTTCCCACAAGGCCATGACTCAGCGAGACATGGCCCCCCCAAACCACACAGCCATTTTTCAATGATAGTTTGTAGGTCCAAATTAAAAATATCAAGGCCAATATCAGATAAATGAACCAAATCAGGCCTATAAAGGCCCGGTAAAAAACCCTCCAAATCCAAATGCCGGAATGAAAACCCTGAAATTAAAAGAAAAAATTTTTCCATGGATTTATTGACCCTTCTCCGGATTTTATCTAAAAAAAAGAAAATTGATTGTCGTGCCACAAAAGTCTGGGAATAATCTTGAAAAAACGAAGTTTGAATCAGGCAGAATTTGCTTAAGATAAATAATATCGGATCGAATGGCCGATAATAAGTCAAGAGTCCTGATTTTTCCAAGATCATTCCTAGCTACATGAAATATAATTAAATCAGGGGAAGGAAATTTAATTAGCCATTTCTTCACTTCAGCAACCAGGCAATGCCATTTCAAGCCGCGAACTCCATGCCACCAAACCTGAATATCAGAAGGATTAAAGGATAAATTTTCAGCATAAGATCGTTGGCTGGCCCTCTTCCTGGCCCAGAAGATAAAAGAATGTCCGACTATCCAAATGACTAGCGGACCTGAAAGAAAACCAATAATTAATAGTCATACAGATCATGTCGTACATATAATTTGAACCTTTTGGAGTTCCATCTTCCCAATTCCTTTATCCCTGAATCGGAAAGCCCGGCCCTAGAGGCCTCCGTAGCTGCTCTGATTCTAAACGAATGAGATGTGATTTTAAGGTGTTTTTTACCCAAAAAGCGTAAACATTTCTTTAGGACAAAATTAAATTGAAAGACAGTAACAGGAGAAAAATCTCTATGAATGAATAATGGGCCCTGTCCCATAGGTCTGACCTTAATCCAATTTGCCGTGTTATCAACAGGGCAAATGATAGAGACATGGATCGCGTTAATTTTCAACCTAGATCCCCTGCCTAATTAATCTGTCTTTAATTTTCTTATAAATAAAATTTAAAAAAAAAAAAAAAAAAAAACTACTCATGAATCTGGACATCCGAAATCATGAGTCCCGAAGGCTCCGATTTCTTAACAGAAACCACCTCACCAACGCGAAGTGCTCCAAAAAAGGACAGAGAAAAAAAAAAAATAGAGCTAAATAATAAGGCTTCCTTAAAATTTACACAAACGTGGATGAGACAGGAGCACAATTCTTTCAATAAAGACAGGGAAATAGGTCGTCTCGAGTCAGGTATAAAATTGGTTTTCCTAAAGCCTTTTAAAAACTGCTTTACTGGAAAAAGATTAGTTAAAGCAATACTGCCAGAAAGTTTAAGGAAAAATGAAACTCCTGCTAGGCATTTCGCTATTGCATAGTAAGACAAACCGTTTTGTACTATAGATTCAGCAAACTTTAGTGCTGCTACCGGATTAGAAACTGTTGGGTCAAAATAATGTAGGTTGCAAAAATTGTTCCAATTCAGCCATGCAGCCGAATAGTCAGCCCATGATCTGTTAGATAACGATTTTTTTTTTTTTTTTTTTTATAAAATACTGTATCAGAGTGCAATCATGACCCAAATTGAAAGGGGTAAGAGGGTCCTTCCGAATCCACGTTGGGAACCTGCAGGAAAAAATTCGACCACTGACGATTTTGTAAAGAGTCAGTTATGAAAAGAAATTTGCTCTTTCCCAACTTTGCTTTCAGGCATTGTAAAACCAATTGTCTCAAAATCCTGGCAGCAAAAGTATTTTTAGAAGATAACGTGTTGATAGAAAAAAAATAAATAAATAAAAATAAATAAAAACAACTACTGCCTGGTTAGTGGAAAGGAGTAAAATCCTGGAATTCTGCATTAGTGATCTCCAAATTAATATTCCTGCAAAAATAGAAAAAAGTTCCAACACCATTACGTTTGAAGTTACTTTCTTAGACACCCAACTTATTGGCCACAGGATGGACATCCAATGGGAGTCAAATAAAATACTGAAGCCACGCTTGCTATCCGCTGTGAAAAGAAAGGGAAAAGAATCGCCAGAGACAAAAAATGACTGCCACAAAGATCTGCCGTTATGCTCTGACAAAAAGGAGAGCCAAATTCTAGCGTCTTCCTTTAGGTCAGAACAGATACTAACATGCGAATGAGGTGAAGATACACCTTAAGTGGCATCCTATAAACTTCTGCAAAAAGCCCGACCTATAGGAATGACGCAAACCGCAAAATGCAATAGACCTAACAATGAATGAATTTCCTTAAGAGTGACCTTGTTCTTGGCTAAAAAATTTGATAACGCAATGCGCAGTTTAAAAATTTTCTCATCAGGAAGTCAGATTCCATTTTTTGATAATCAAGAGTGATTCCCAGAAATTCGATAGATCTAGATGGACCAACTGTTTTTCTGTGAGCAATAGGAACACCGAAGTGCTCACACATTTGAATAAAAAAAAAACAGTCATCAAAATAAAAACCTAAAGAATTAAAACCGCACGGGTGAACAGGAAGGAGTCTAAAAGCAGACTTAATATCTGACTTGGACATTAAAGCATTAAAACCAAATTTCTTGAGGATTTCTAATGCAGAATCAAAAGATGAATAGGACACGGAGCATAAAGCCTTGTCCACTTCATCGTTCATGGATGAGCCCAGCGGATATGATAAGTGGTGAATTAGCCGGAAAGAGCCCTCATCTTTTTTTTTTTTTTTTTTTTTGGTACAATACCCAATGGTGATATATGGAAATTAACAAACTGCGGGGTTAAAAAAGGGCCTGAAACTCTGCCTAGCTGAATTTCATTAATAATTTTATCCCTAGCTGCCTCAGGGTGAGCCTTTAAAGAGGGTAAATTAGGAACAACAGAACAGCCCGCCCCTTTAAATTGTGGGATAAAAAATCATTCTGAAAAACCATTAAAAAGCAGCTCACTGGTCCCCTGGTCGGGATATTTGCTTAGGCACACTGACATGTTTGCCAGAATCACTGGGTCTGTGCTTTTTGAATTAGGCTCCTTACCTGAGGACTGTTGACCTGCTTGTTACTTAAAACATTTAGACATAGGGTGTGAGTTACCACAGAACGAGCATTCATGGCGGAATCTACAGTTGTTGTTCCACTTACAAAAGGAATCGTTGAAAGCGAAACAAACACCGCGTTTACTTGAACTAGAAGGGGCTGAAATAACTTGTTGCAGAGATGGGGAGATTTTTCACCCAAAACTGCAGCAAAAATAGAAAAAGCTTGCACCCAGTTGTTGAAAGATTTAAAGTTGGTGCGGTTAAA
Organism: Ranitomeya variabilis; assembly: GCF_051348905.1. Taxonomy (NCBI): domain Eukaryota; kingdom Metazoa; phylum Chordata; class Amphibia; order Anura; family Dendrobatidae; genus Ranitomeya; species Ranitomeya variabilis. The sequence goes on along the minus strand of NC_135237.1, from coordinate 500,279,952 downwards.
TTCATCTGAATCAGCTTTCTCATCATTCTTTTCGGATTTTGAAAGCTGGTCCTTTCTAGGCAGTAAAGAAAAAATATCGACTAAATGATTATTCCAAATAAGCTCTTTAACAGAAGGGCTTAAATGGAATCCTAAGGGAGACAGCTCGCATGTCAGAGCTTCTTTAAAAGAGTTAACAGGGGCGGTGTTAGCTGATGAAATGTCAGAAATTGCAGCACTGTGTACAGCTGATGTGACAGCTGATGTGACAGCAAGGGGGGGGGAATAGCTTCTCTTAAAGTTTCAGCTAACACTTTTCTTTATGATGTCTTTTAAATGTGAGTGTGGAACAGACAAAGGAACATTGAAAGTCTCACCCCTCGATGAATGCTGGTCGTTTCTCTGCTCCATACAGCAGCTGGAGCTCGAGCCCTCCATGTTGGGCAAGCTCATATGGGAAGCTGCTGTAAGCGGCGTTTCTTCATCCTCTTCTGAGTGTGACGACAGGGGGTCCTCCCGAACCGGTGGTCTGGACCGCCGCTGCAGAAGCCACCGCTGTTGTAGAATCCAATGACACTGCAGTGCTTTTACGGCTGCGGTGTGTTGAAGACATCCCGGCCACTTCAGATGAGGCGGTCGGCGCTCTGTCATGACGCTGGCGGTGGAAGTCTCGCGCTGGGCTGCGAGACTTCTGAGGAGGGCGGCGCCGTGACTTCCTTCTTCCTTCTTGGACACTGCGGCTGGAAGCAGGCGGCGACAGCGACTTCGGAGAGTATGGGGTCCTTTGCCTCCTGCGCCTCCCTGAAGCGGTGGGTGTCGGCAGGACCGGAGAGGCTTGACACGGCGACCGAAGGGTATCTTCTGGAGGATGAGGGACAGCATCGGCAGGCGCTAAGATAGGTTTCATAGCCAGGCACTGCCTCAGCCAGTCCGCTCCATCCTCGCCGTCGGCTCTAGTCAGGAGCTGTTGCAGGACATTCTCCATCCTGGGGTATGTGTCTTCTTTATCTTCTTCCGCTGACAGAACGACCAGATACCACAAAACAGGTGTTTATATATTCAAAAAAAGAGCGGCAAAGCTGCTAACAGCCAATAGAAAACCGTTACAATAGCTGCCAAACATACCAGAAAAAACTGGATAAAACCAGTGTCACACTTTCAGAGATGACTGACCTGACCTTTATTTGACCTTTCTTCTGACAGAAAGTCATATTAAATGACAGGGTCCATGAGGCCATGAGACCCCCGCTATATTTCTTTCAGGTTTACGCGGGGGGGGCCAACATTATCTGACTGGAGGTGGCTGCAGAAGTCAAACAGAGTGTATGTGTGTAACAGGTCATTATTTTGCCCTGTTAAACCTGGTAGGGTGATGATAATACATGAGAATTATATAGTCATTTTTTAGTTCCATGAAGGAGGCTCTATTAAAAACTATGCTTTGTGTAGGGGTCATCTGGGAGTATTGTCATTTGCGTAGTATCAGGGTGTACTAACAAGTCACTATAACTTGGCAGGAGCTTTTAGATACGATGACAGTGCAGTAAATGGCTTGTTTGCACCCATTGAAGAAAGTCAATTTGATGCCTGGGTGCTGCAATCAATTTTACTGCATCTGTGTTGCTGATTCTTTTTTTCAGGAAGGAAGATGAGTCCACAAAATACCAAGAACCATGGACCTCTACTAAGACAAACTGTACAACGGACGTTTCTCCTCAACCCCATGTTGTTTCAGCATTCATTATCCACTAATGCTGGATTTGTGATTCATCACATTGTTATTTATGGACAGTACATCACTAAGAATAGGTTGGAGATCATTTAATTTGCACAGCCCTAGCCCTTGTGAGTTGGAGTCGGCAGCCTCCTCCCTGGTATTAAGCTGTGTCTAGTCTTGTATATTTTACAGTCTGATAAGCATGTACAGATTTACATAGTAAGCATTTTCTGCTATAAACTTGGACTCACACAAAAGTGTTGAAGACAGGAGTTAATTTCACCAGCTGTCAGCTCATTCTGGCATATTACGTATTTTTAACCATCTATACTAAAAATAAGTCACAAAAACTCCCACCGATGTTGACACCTGGCAATCGCATTATCAAGAAATGCCAAAATTCCCCAGTTATACAAGGGTTCATCCTTAGGCCTGCAAAGCGACCTTAAGGCTACTGTACACATTATTCAAATTTCATCTGTACCTGCTAATGTTGGCAGGAATGGTCAACCTTCTAATGTGTATGGGGGCCTCTCGACTCTCCATATATAGAGTATAGTTACCCAAAAACCAAACGCGGGAGTTCGTTTGTTTCTTGGGAAACTTTCCATTGTACCGCCAGTCCGTTGCCTCAGAGTAACCCTCGACTCTGCCCTGTCCTTCGAACCACATGCCCAAGCTCTTTTCACATCTTGCCGCCTCCAACTCAAAAATATCTCTAGAATCAGTCCTTTCCTCAAGCTTGAATTTACTAAAATATTAGTACATGCCCTCATCATCTCTCGCCTCAACTACTGCAATGTCCTCCTCAGTGGCCTCTGCTAACACTCTGCACCCCTCCAGTCCATCCTTATCTCTGCTGCACAACTAATTCACTTCTCGCTTCGCTATTCCTCCGCTTCTCGCCTCTGCAAATCTTGTCATTGGCTCCCATTTCCTCAAAGTACACAGTTCAAACTATTAGTATTGACCTACAGAGCCATCCATAATCTGTCTCTTCCATATATCTCCAAACTATTCTCCCTTTATCTTCCAACATGTAATCTCTGGTCCTCACAAGACCTCCTTCTCTCCTCCGCACTCCACAACCCGCAGAATCACATGGCCAGACTTTAACAAGACAATGAGAGAAATGGAACAGAAACAAAAAGTTGAATTGCATTTTGTTTTCTCCATCTCACCTCATCTAGAAGTTTTTCTCATTTTCCAGTACATTATACGAAAAAGCGAATGGTGTAATTCAAAACTACAACTGGTAAAGCTACTGTATGTTGACAGAAAAATAAAAAGTCATGACTCTTGGAAAGAGGAGAAAAAAATTAAAGTGCAAAGTGAAAACTGCCTCCATCCTTAAATGGATAAAACCCCCTGATACTTAGATGTGTAAACGATCTTCTGATTATTAATCTTCAGCATGCTAGATCAAATGTGCAAATTTGGGGTTAAAGAACAAAATATTCACATGATGTGTGAGCGCGGACTAAAAAATGGTTATGGACTCTGTGCTTATGTTCATTGCTCTCACTCTTTCAAAAAGAATGATCTCTTTACATGTCGATATTATACTCCAAATTTATATTTTATCTAATTGATGGGAAAAAAACACTGTATAATTGAAAATTTATATCAAAATTCTTTTGTAGAGTTAGAGATAGGCAAGACTTTATTTCAATTAGTAAAGTCAGACCTCCGGAGCGGCCATTTGTCTGCACTGCTCATTAGCAGGAGTTAGTAATGCTCTCAGGTAATTTGTTTTTTTTAATGAGACTTGCAGACCTTTTATTATCTCATTTAGTTCTTGAATTAACATTAGCGACAGTACACTGATGTCATCTATCTCCCTGGGGTTTAGGAGCTAAAACTTTATGAATGTAAAATCAGAAAGCCTCTTACAGCTGTGATGTCCAAACTGCAGAAAGGGATTTATACTTTCTACATATGTGAATACACGGTCAGCTGATAATGTGATTGTATATAAACTGTGAACTCGTGTCTCATGCTTAAAGGGGACCTGACACCTGCTCAAATAATTGATTAAAAATGCATATAAAAGTCCCTGATTTGTCTTTTTTTTTTCTGTTTTGTGCTACGTCGCTCCATTGCATAGTCATTCATATTTTTTGCTTTGGAGCACAGTATGTGAAATCTCTGGGTGTTTCTTCGGAGACTACTCTGGAGACATACGCTTTAACCACTTTCCCAGGATGCTGCCAGTCACAGCTTGGTAGCGTCTGAGATTGCTAGATTACTAAATATGCTGAAGACTTGTGATTGGCAATGTCTGGGAGAGAGAGGTAAAAGCGCAAGCAGAAAAAAAACTCAGAAGAAACGCCCAATTTCAGAACAAGCAGAGATTTCCCATAGTGAACTCCAAAAGAAGCAAATGTGAATTGAATCTGCAATTGAGTGACACAGAGCAAAACAGACAAAGCAGCAAAGAAGGATACTCTGTGAATTTGTACATGGTATTTAACGCAATTTTTTTTAGCAAGTGACAGGCCCTCTTTAAACTAGTATTTCCTTTTAAAGCATTTATTGCATATTCACCATATATACCATAGACTTTATCTCTGATACCTGCGCAGAGTGAATTATTACAGATCGCGCGATGCACATCGTTTACTTTGATCTGCTTGATCAAACTTGACCAACTATGGCGCCGACGTACTCTAATTCACTAACATATTGCGGACAACAGGGACGGATGGGGTGGAGAAATGAAGAGGAAACGCCGCCCATCGGACCGGTAAAAACTCATTTAAATATCCTGCCAATTTGAGGTGACAGGTTCCCTTTAACAACCAGTCTAATTAATTCCCTCCTTTAATGAGGTTTTCTGGCTAACAAGAAATTTCAAAAGTCAGGGAATGTTATAATATAACAGAATGTATACTCACTGGCTTAACCCCAGTCACTCCAATACATGCTGCTCTAGTGGGTTCCGCCAAGACAGAAAGGGATGACATCCTTTTCCTCAGCCACCTGAAGCAGTAGCGGCTAGGTGACTGGAATAAGACATTATTTATTGCACATCTGTGATGTCCCATTATTGTTAGCTAACCACTGCAGCTAATCACACACTTTAGCAGTGAGGTGACTCAAGAACAAGACGTTGGACAGCTCAATTAATCAATTTGTACAAGTATATCTGGGAATTCCATAAAGATTGATCAGAAAAAAAAGCCTAGTGATTCTCATATTTAATAAAAATCGAATATCACTGTATTTCCAAAAATAAACTGATATAATTCTTCAATTTTTTTTTAGAAAAAGAGACATAATCATATGACCATTGCCAAACACAGAACTTGGTGAGTGGTAAATGTTCATATGTAGAACACAATGCCCCATTCTTCCATTAGTTCCATTCACAATCTTATTGTATAACTGTCTCCATCAGAAAACAAACCTCCATTCATACAATGGATGCTGACACCCGTCATGTGGGAAGCGCCTGATTATTCCAATAACTTTTAGAATTCCCCTTTTCTTACTTTACAGACTCGTCGGTTTACTTTCACCTGTAATTTACAGCTATGTACATAGTGAGGAAATGTACTGTATGAGGCCTTTGTATCCCTGTAAGCCAAGAAACATATTATTGTGTTGATTTTTCTACAATGCAGTTTCTTTAGCCCAGGACCAAATAACCAATAAATCCCTGTGGTCTGGCACGTATACAAAATATTCCTAAACTCAAATTCAGTTTGTGAATATTGAATGTCGAACAATTTTCCGGGCCTAAATGCTGGAAAATTTGAAGTCTGTTGACAGCCAAGGCAGAGGTTTAAAAACATTGGAGAAGTTCATAACTAGGAGAAGTCACACCCCGGCCTAATGTCCCCTCTTCCATACAGTAGACCCAAGTGTTATGTCTCACCTGTTCAGGTAAATCCTCAAAGACCTTGGTCCATATGAGCAGATGGAATGCATCAAGGACAGATGACATTCATGCAATGGTGTCTACTGGTTGGAACTATGGAAACTGAAGAGACTGGAGACTCAGTGTAGGAAGACCAATGAAACAGAGTCAGGATAACGGCAAAATAGAATAATCTTATCGATGTAGTAGAGCTAAGTAGGTCAGGAGACTCATAGTTAAGATTAAGTAGAGTATTATAGAAAAGTTCAGGGGCACAGCAGAACTGAATGCGTCAGGAGACTCAACTGTGATGTAGCAAAGCCCAATGGCACTACAGAGCTGGGTACGTCAGAAGACTCATTTGTGGTGATGTAGCATAGCCCAGCAATGTTTAATAGCTGGGTTAGTCATAAGATTTACAAGTAGAGATGATAGAACCAGAACTGTAAAGTTTGGGGTTTGTACCGGACACCAAGTGTTTGGTGCTGAACTCCGAACATGAACTTCTACTGGAAGTCCATTTTGTAGTTCGGGGACAAGAAAGAGAGAAAGTAGAGAGAGAAAGAGAGAGATCCAAAGTTCGGGTCTGTATTGATTTCTATGGGGTTCTGGTTCAGGTTCAAGTTCAGGTACAGTTCTGGTACCCGAACCGAACTGAACCCTGAAGAACCTGAACTTCCACGGGTCCGCTCATCACTATTTATAAGTAGTAATGTAGCAGAACCTGGTGGTACAAGAGAGCTGATTTTGGCAAGAGACCAACTTACAGGATTTAGCAGAGCCTAGCGATGTAGTAGCACAACAGAAAATGTGCCCTTGCTATAGCCTGTGCAATGGCTGTGTCTGCAGGAACATGGTGTGATCATACCACATCTCTTGGGCAGGGGAGGAAGCAAAAAAGTGTACACACATTACCGCAGGGGATCGCAAATAATTCTTTCTTTGAAGTAAAACATTTTTTAAAAACAGGCAAGGAAATGCTTTACCTCGTACAAAGAATTAGCTGTAATCCCCTGCTGTAATGTCTGTATACTCTGTTTTGCTTCCTCTGCCTACGAGATATAATATGATCACACCATGTTACTGTACGGTCAGGCACAGCCATTACACAGCACACAGCAGGGGCACATTTATAAGATTATCTCAGCACATGGACTTTTTGTTTTAAATACATACAATTGTAATTTCTGCCATCAGACGTACTATTCCGTCCATGTGACCCGGGCCCTAATTCCCAAGGATGGAATAGTACATCATACGCGATCAGCCGCACTCACGGCCAGGTGTCAGCTGATTATCACAGCTGACATCCGGCACTATGTGCCAGGAGTGGTCACGGACCGCCCCCGGCACATTAACCCCCGAAACACTGCGATCAAACAAGATCACAGTGTTCCGCCGGCATAGGGAAGCATCGCGCAGGGAGGAGGCTCCCTGCGTGCTGCCCTGAGACCCTCAGAACAACACGATGTGATCGCGTTGTTCCGAGGGTCTCCTACCTCCTCCCTGCAGGCCCCAGATCCAAGATGGCAGCGGGGGTTCTTCCACTATTTAGGCACATCAGGGGCTCTCCAAACACGACATGGCGTCCGATCTCAATTCCAGCCAATTCTTTGTTGAAAAAGTAAAACAGTGCTCCTTCCCTTCCGAGCTCTGCCATACGCGCAAACAGTGGTTTACCCCACATATGGGGTATCAGCGTACAAATTGGACAACACCTTTTGCGGTCCAATTTCTCCTTTTACCCTTGGGAAAATGCAAAACTGGGGCCTAAAATTATGTGGAAATAAAAAGATTATTTATTTTCACAGCTCTGCGTTATTATAAACTGTAGTGAAACACTTGGGGTTAAAAGTTCTCATAACACATCTAGATAAGTTCCTTGGGGGGTCTAGTTTCCAATATGGGGTCACTTATGGGGGTTTTCTACTGTTTAGGTACATCAGGGGCTCTGCAAACGCAATGTGACGCCCGCAGACCATTCCATCTAAGTCTGCATTCCAAACGGCGCTCCTTCCCTTCCGAGCTCTGCCATGCGCCCAAACAGTGGTCCCCCCCCACATATGGGGCATCAGCGTACTTAGGATAAATTGAACAAAAACTTTTGGGGTCCAATTTCTTCTGTTACCCTTGTGAAAATACAAAACTGGAGGCTAAAATTCATTTTTGTGGAAAAAAAAGATTTTTTATTTTCACGGCTCTGAGTTATAACTGTAGTCAAACACTTGGGCGTTCAACGTTCTTACAACACATCTAGATATTTTGCATTCAGTAGCATAGAGGCCTTGAAGTATTTACAGGCTCTTTATTGCTATAATTATTATTTTATTTCATGAAATAAACACGATAACATCATTGCATTCTGGTTGGCTTACATAAGCTATGATGGTGACCATGGAATCTGTATAACATTTTTTAGCTGTTATACAGATTAAGACAAAGTCTGTTTGTTCAGTTATATCTATTTATCCTCTATTTGTGATGTCTTTCTAATTATGCAATTGTCTGTCTTTTATGTTTTTCTATTTTTTTTCCACTTTTTATGTACTTATGGTAGCTATAAATCTAGATCCAAAGGTGCATATTGAATAAAATGCATCTTGTTTATGAGTCTCTCTCCCTAAAATTAATTTCTGAAAATGCTTAAAATTTATGCAGGCTGGAGTAACAGCACAGATTCTAGAAACAACAATCAGTACCAGTGTAAAAACCCAAACTATGGTACAAAGAAGCCAGTGTAAGTGTTGATTGCCTTTATATCTATGGGATAATAATAATAATAATAATCTTTATTTATATAGCGTCAACATATTCCGCAGCGCTTTACAATTTAACAATTTCGAACACAACAGTCATAAGTAACAACATTAACAATACAATAATTATAGCAAAATAAGGCGACCCTGCTCGTGAGAGCTTACAATCTACAATGAGGTGGGGGAGATACAAAGTACAGGAGTGTATTTACAATGATGTATTTACAATGATGGTCCAGCCATGTTCAGGGGGTGGGGGATATATGGAGATAGTGAATGGGCTACACACACACACACCCACACAAACATAAAATGAATTTGATTAGGGAAGGTGGTAGGCCGCTCTGAACAAATGTATTTTGAGGGAGCGCCTAAAACTATACAAATTGTGGATGGTCCTAATATCTTGGGGTAGAGCATTCCAGAGGATTGGTGCAGCATGGGAGAAGTCTTGGAGTTGGGAGTGGGAGGTACGGATTAGTGCAGAGGTTAGTCGAAAGTCGTATGCAGAGCGCAGCGGTCGGTTAGGCCGATAGACAGAAACGATGGAGGAAATTTAAGGGGGTGCTGCACTGTGGAGAAGCTTTGTGGGTGAGAACAAGTGCTTTGAATTGTATCCTGTAATGGATGGGCAGCCAGTGTAATGACTGGTGAAGAGCGGACATGTCTGAATACCGATTAGCTAGATGGACAACCCTGGCTGCTGCATTAAGGATAAACTGGAGAGGGAAAAATCGAGTGAGGGGGAGGCCAATTAATAGAGAATTGCAGTAGTTCAGGCGGGAGTGGATCAGAGCGACAGTGAGGGTTTTTGTTGTTTCCATGGTGAGAAAAGGGCGGATTCTAAAGATGTTCTTTAGGTGTAAGCAGCAAGAGCGGGCAAGAGATTCTATATGGGAGGTGAAGGAGAGATCGGAGTCAAATATAACACCCAGACTGCACGCCTGCTGCCGGGGTGTTATTATGGTGCCACCCACGGAGAGGGAAATGTCAGATTTAGGGAGGTTAGTAGATGGCGGGAGCAGAAGCAGTTCAGTTTTGGAGAGGTTGAGTTTCAGATAGAGTGCGGATATGATGTTGGAGACTGCGGACAGACAGTGGCATTCTGTAGTACAGCGGGGGTAAGGTCAGGGGATGATGTGTATAGTTGTGTGTCATCAGCGTAAAGATGGTACTGAAAGCCAAATCTGCTGATGGTCTGGCCAATTGGGGCCGTGTAGAGAGAGAAGAAAAGGGGGCCAATGACTGAGCCCTGAGGTACCCCAACAGTGAGAGGAAGAGGAGATGAAGTGGAGCCAGCAAACAAAACACTGAAGGAGCGATCAGAAAGGTAGGAAGAGAACCAGGAGAGAGCAGTGTCCTTAATGCCTAGCGACTGGAGCCTAGAGAGTAGGAAAGGGTGGTCAACAGTGTCGAAAGCTGCAGAAAGGTCGAGAAGAATGAGCAGAGAGTGGTCACCATTGCATTTTGCTGTCAGAAGGTCATTGGTCACTTTGATGAGTGCAGATTCTGTCGAATGTTGGGGGCAGAAACCGGACTGTGAAGGGTCTAGGAGGGAATGAGTAGAGAGGTAACGGGTAAGGCGGGAGTAGATCAAGCACTCCAAGAGTTTAGAGATAAAGGGGAGATTGGAGACTGGTCTGTAGTTGTTTGTGCAGGATGGGTCGAGGGCAGGTTTCTTTAGTAATGGAGTAATGATACAGTGTTTGAAGGAGGATGGAAAAATGCCTGAGGAGAGGGAGAGATTAAAGATTGTAGTTAGGTGAGTTGTGGCAACTGGAGAGAGAGACTGGAGGAGATGAGAGGGAATGGGGTCAGTAGTGCATGTAGTCGGATGAGAAGAAAAGAGGAGCTTGGAGACTTCTGTGATGGGATCGAATGTGGAGAGTGAGCAAGGGGAAATGCAGGGAGGGATGGGAGTCACTGCACTTAGTGACTGGGAGTGGATTTCCTGATGGATGTTATCTATTTTCTCTATAAAGTGGGAGGCCAGGTCATCAGCACAAATGTCTGTGATAGGGACTTGTGCTTTTGGCCTCAGGAGGGAGTGAAAGGTGTAAAAACGTTTCTTGGGATTGTTGGATAGTGAGGAGATCAGAGTGATGAAGTCGGTCTGTTTGGCAAGGTGAAGGGCAGAGTTATAGGTTCTTAACATAAATTTGAAGTGTATGAAGTCTTCTGGTGTGCGAGTTTTCCTCTATAAGCGTTCAGCGCTCCTAGAGCATCGCTGGAGAAATCGAGTTTGCAATGTGAGCCAGGGCTGTTTCCCTCTGTGTTTTGAGGGTGAGGGGCGCTACTTGGTCCAGGGTGCTTCTAAGAGTGTCATTGAAGTGATGTACAGCGAGATCAGGACAGGAAAAAGAGGAGATTGGGGACAATGATGAGTGTAGGGAGTCTGAGAGTGAATGAGGGTTAATGGCGTGTAGATTTCTGACTGAATGGTAGGCAGGAGTGTGCTGGGGTGGGCGAGGATTTGTGAGCGTGAAGGAGAGAATGTTGTGGTCAGAGAGGGGAAGCGGTGAGTTATTTAGGCAGGAGATTGAACAGAGCCGGACAAAGACCAAATCAAGGGGGTTACCATCCTTATGTGTCTCAGAGGTTGAGAGCTGTGAGAGGCTGAGAGAAGTGGTTAGTGATAGAAGCTGGGACGCAGATATGGAACTGAGGCTGTCGATGGGGATGTTGAAGTCTCCCAGGATAAGTGTTGGGAGTTCAGAGGACATAAATTGCAGAAGCCAGGCTGAGAAATGGTCCAGGAAGTGGGTGGGCGTGACTGGGGGCCGGTATATGACCGCTACTCTGAGGGAGAGGGGACAAAAGAGCCTGATGGTGTGGACCTCAAAATAAGGGAATGAGAGTGACGAAACTGGGGGGATGACCTGGAAGGTGCATTGTGGGGACAGGAGTATGCCGACTCCACCACCAGGTCTGTTTGTGAGTCTCAGGGAATGGGAGAATTGTAAGCCACCATGAGAAATGGCAGCGGGGGAGACAGTGTCAGAGTCCTGGATCCAGGTTTCAGTGAGGGCCAACAGCTTCAGAGAGTTGTTCAGAAAGTAGTTGTGCAGGAAAGGAAGCTTGTTACATACAGACCATGGATTCCAAAGGGCACAATTGACAGAGAGGTGAGGGAGTGCAAGTAATACTAATAAGGTTAGTATGGTTTTGATATGAGGTAGGGTAGCGGTCAGGGGATGGGGGACCAGGATTGGGGGATACTCTGGTATTATGAAAATCTTTTCCAGCAAATATGTAATGCCCCATAGTTGGGAATTATATTCATGTTATTAATATGTTATTTGCACTTGAAATATGTTTTTATTTGTTTGAATTAATGCATTGTTTTATTGTGCAGTATTGAACACATACTAAAGGGTTAACCAAAATGCTGCTGCCCAGTTGCTAGTTAGAGTAGTAGTGAAGCAGCCACAGCAAGGATGTAGGCAAGCAGCTCTCTCCCTTGTTCCAGAGGCTGACATAGCAGAACTATCTTACGAAAATGTAGTGCAGTATTCTGGTTTACCCCTTAATCCAGGGGTGAGGAACCTTTTTTCTGCCCAAGGCCATTTAGATATTTATACCATTTCTAAGGGTCCGTAAAAAATGCACGCTTACTCTACCCATAAAGTACATCCTGAAGCTGGCACAGGTGTCAGGATGTAATTGGATCGCCCCCCCAAGGGCCGTGGGGTACTCGGTACCGGGTCCGATGTTCACTGGGGGATGTCACGGTGGCTGACCCGGTCCGTGGCCCTGGGACGTTGATGTTATGGCAGCTAGATGGTATACCTTCCCACAGGTGAAGTATGTTCCCAGGGCTTCCCGGTGTGTAGATGGTGGTATGTGAGAGGCGCTGAGAAGAATGAGGACACAAGGTTGCAGTCTCTTTACCTTTACTGAAGACTTCAGCATCCACAGTCCAGGGCACCAGATCACAGGGCAGGCAAAGTCTGGCCGGTTTGGAGGCAAGTCCAGAGTTCCCTTGTCCAGGTGGAAATCAGTAGCCTTCCCTTGTGCTGTGGTGTAGTCCCTTACTGCCTATGGTTTGACATAAGGGTCTCACAGATGCGATGTTTCGCTCTCTCTGTCCCCTGTATAGGATATGACAAAACCCGTATGACTTGTGACGTGAGCCTGTTTATAGGGTCTCTTAGATAACCAGGCTCTGTAGGTGTCACCGTGCCTCCTGGGTGTAGGTGCGGACAGGTAACCTGCAATTAGCTGTCCTGCCAGTCTCTGAAATAAGACGTAGAGGTCCTTACTCCCTCGGTGTTCCGACTACTGGGATTTTGCGCCTCAGAAGGAGACAGCCTGAGTGGGGCTGGTCCCCTTCTGGTATCTTCTCTTTTGCTTTGACTTCCTTCACGCTCGCTGCAATACAATTCTGCCTTTGAATTTCTCTTTCTGGGAGCTGCAGCTCTGAGGGCATGCACAGCTCCGTTAACCCTCTGTCCTCCTCATACCACTGTCTGGAACTGACTGAGCTGAGCTCAGCCAGCAACTAACTTCTGTCTGGAACAGACTAACTTTCCCTACAGACTACCAGTTATATATATGTGGGGAGTGACCTAATAAATAGGAGCAAAAGCTCCCCCTGGTGGCCTGGAGTATGAAATGCGTTGCATGTTTTTGATACCTTGATGCAGTTATCCTTTCTTGCCTCCAAACTTAGCATCACTCTCCCCGAGAGGAAAGCAATATCCCTGCGATGACCAGGACCCTGTGGTGCCGCATAATCTTTCATTGCACTGCCTCAGCGTTCAGTAGTGTAAACTCCGTGTGCGTGCTCACAGAACAAGAAGTAATTAAAAGGCCTGTGCTGGGACCATAATAATACAGCTACTGGCCCGAGCACTGTGGTTCAATGCAATCTTTTCGGAGGCCCAAAAAAAGGTCATCAAGGGCCCATGGCCTGAGGTTCCAAGGAATGCCATGGTCCACAGATGTACAGTGGGTACGGAAAGTATTCAGACCCCTTTAAAATTTTCACTCTTTGTTTCATTGCAGCCATTTTGTAAATTCAAAAAAAATCATTTTGTTCACATTAATGTACACTCTGCACCCCATCTTGACTGATAAAAATAGAAAAACTGAAATGTCACATGGTCATAAGTATTCAGACCCTTTGCTCAGTCACAAGCTGTCCATTTCCTTGTAATCCTCCTTGAGATGGTTCTACTTCTTCATTGGAGTCCAGTTGTGCTTAATTAAACTGATAGGACTTGATTTATACACTTGTCTATGTAAGACCTCACAGCTCACAGTGCATGTCAGACCAAACGAGAATCATGAGGTCAAAAGAACTGGCCAAGGAGCTCAGAGACAGAATTGTGGCAAGGCACAGATCTGGCCAAGATTACACCATAATTTCTGCAGTACTCAAGGTTCCTAAGAGCACAGTGGCCTCCATAATCCTTAAATGGAAGAAGTTTGTGAACACCAGACGTCTTCCTAGACCTGGCCGCCCAGCAATAGCAGGAGAAGAGCCTTGGTGAAAGAGGTAAAGAAGAACCCCAAGATCACTGTGGCTGAGCTTCAGAGATGCAGTAGGGAGATGGGAGAAAGTTCCACAAAGTCAACTATCACTGAAGCCCTCCACCAGTTGGGCCTTTATGGCACAGTGGCCCGACAGATGCCTCTCCTCAGTGCAAGACATATAAAAGACCACATAGAGTTTGCTAAAAAACACATGAAGGACTCCCAGACTATGGGAAATAAGATTCTCTGCTCTGATGAGACGAAGATAGACCTTTTTGGTGATAATTCTAAGCGGCATGTGTGGAGAAAACTAGGCACTGCTCATCACCTGCCCAATGCAATCCCAACAGTGAAATATGGTGGTGTCAGCATCATGCTATGGGGGTGTTTTTCAGCTGCAGGGACTGGACGACTGATTGTCATTGAAGGAAACATGGAAGCTGCCTGGGAAAATTTCTCACACAGCAATGGCATAAAGTGAGACTAGGGACTTTTTTTTACAGCGGAGGAGGAATACAGTGCGGAAGGATACCTTCATCCCATCATTGTGTTCCTGGAATCCCTGTGTTATGACCCCAATGGCAGAGGGTCTCAGAATTTATAACCAAGTCTGCAAACACAAAAAACCAGCTCATAGGGCAGTGGTAACTAGGCTGACCATATACCTGAACCTAGCACCACAAATAGCAGCAGCCGGGGAACGTACCTACGTTGGTTCTAGACGTCTCGCGCCAGCCGGAGAACTAACTAACCCTAGAAGGGAAAAGATAGACCTTTCTTGCCTCCAGAGAAAAGACCCCAAAAGTTGGATACAAGCCCCCAACAAATAATAACGGTGAGGTAAGAAGAAAAGACAAACGCAAGGATGAACTAGGTTTTTTTAGCAAAGAGAGGCCCACTGACTAATAGCAGAATATAGGAAGATGACTTATACGGTCAGCAAAAACCCTATCAAAATTTCCACGCTGAATATTCAAGAACCCCCGAACCGTCTAACGGCACGGGGGGAGAATATCAGCCCCCTAGAGCTTCCAGCTATATCAGGAATCACATTTGGTACAAGCTGGACAGAAATAAAAGCAAATGCAAATAACCAAAAAATAAGGAAGCAGGACTTAGCTTATTTTGCAAGAACCAGGACCAGCAGACAGGAGCAAACAGAAAGGAACTGATTACAACGATGCCAGGCACCAGACTGAAAATCCAGGAAGCTTAAATAGCAACACCCCTGGACTAACGAGCCAGGTGGGTACCAAGCTAGAGAAAGAAGCTCAAAGTGTCATGTCGCTAGTGACCACAAGAGGGAGCCAAAAAGTCCAATTCACAACAGTACCCCCCCCCCCCTTAAGGAGGGGTCACCGAACCCTCACCAAGACCACCAGGACGATCAGGATGAGCAGCGTGAAAGGCACGAACTAAATCGGCCGCATGAACATCAGAGGCGACCACCCAGGAATTATCCTCCTGACCATAGCCCTTCCACTTGACCAGATACTGAAGCCTCCGTCTGGAGAGACGAGAATCCAAGATCTTCTCCACCACGTACTCCAACTCGCCCTCAACCGACACCGGAGCAGGAGGCTCAACAGAAGGAACCACAGGCACAACGTAGCGCCGCAACAAAGACCTATGGAACACGTTGTGAATGGCAAACGACACCGGAAGATCCAAGCGAAAGGACACTGGATTAAGGATTTCCAAAATCTTATAAGGACCGATGAAGCGAGGCTTAAATTTAGGAGAGGAGACCTTCATAGGAACAAACCGAGAAGACAGCCACACCAAATCCCCAACACGAAGTCGGGGACCCACACCGCGGCGGCGGTTGGCAAAACGCTGAGCCTTCTCCTGTGACAACTTTAGGTTGTCCACCACATGATTCCAGATCCGCTGCAACCTATCCACCACAGAATCTACCCCAGGACAGTCAGAGGGCTCAACATGTCCCGAGGAAAAACGAGGATGAAAACCAGAGTTGCAGAAAAATGGCGAAACCAAAGTAGCGGAACTAGCCCGATTATTAAGGGCAAACTCAGCCAATGGCAAGAAGGTCACCCAATCATCCTGATCTGCAGAAACAAAACACCTCAAATAAGCCTCTAGAGTCTGATTTGTTCGCTCCGTTTGGCCATTAGTCTGAGGATGAAAGGCAGACGAAAATGACAAATCAATGCCCATCTTAGCACAAAAGGATCGCCAGAACCTGGAAACAAACTGGGATCCTCTCTCAGACACGATATTCTCAGGAATGCCGTGCAAGCGAACCACATTCTGAAAGAATAAAGGAACCAGATCGGAAGAGGAAGGCAGCTTAGGCAAGGACACCAAATGGACCATCTTGGAAAAGCGATCACATACCACCCAGATGACAGACATGCCCTGAGACACCGGAAGATCTGAAATGAAATCCATGGAAATGTGTGTCCAAGGCCTCTTCGGGACAGGTAAAGGCAAGAGCAACCCGCTGGCACGAGAACAGCAAGGCTTAGCTCGAGCACAAGTCCCACAGGACTGCACAAATGACCGCACATCCCGTGACAAGGAAGGCCACCAAAAGGACCTAGCCACCAAATCTCTGGTGCCAAAAATTCCCGGATGCCCTGCCAACACCGAGGAATGAACCTCGGAAATGACTCTGCTGGTCCATTTATCAGGAACAAACAGTCTGTCAGGTGGACAAGAGTCAGGTCTACCAGCCTGAAATCTCTGCAACACACGTCGCAAATCCGGAGAAATGGCTGACAAGATTACTCCCTCTTTAAGAATACCAGCTGGCTCTGAAACTCCAGGAGAGTCAGGCACAAAGCTCCTTGAAAGAGCATCAGCCTTCACATTCTTTGAACCAGGTAGGTACGAGACCACAAAGTCAAAACGGGAGAAAAACAATGACCAACAGGCCTGTCTAGGATTCAGGCGCTTAGCAGACTCGAGATACATCAGATTCTTGTGATAAGTCAAGACCACCACACGATGCTTAGCACCCTCGAGCCAATGACGCCACTCCTCAAATGCCCACTTCATGGCCAACAACTCCCGATTGCCAACATCATAGTTCCGCTCAGCAGGCGAAAACTTCCTAGAAAAAAAAGCACATGGTCTCATTACAGAGCAACCAGGGCCTCTCTGCGACAAAACGGCCCCTGCCCCGATCTCAGAAGCATCCACTTCAACCTGAAAGGGAAGTGAGACATCAGGCTGGCACAAAACAGGCGCCGAAGTAAACCGGCGCTTCAGCTCTTGGAAATCTTCCACGGCTGCAGGAGCCCAGTTAGCAACATCAGAACCTTTCTTGGTCATATCCGTCAAAGGTTTAACAACGCTAGAAAAGTTAGCGATAAAACGACGGTAGAAGTTAGCAAAACCCAAGAACTTCTGAAGACTCTTAACTGACGTGGGTTGAGTCCAATCATGAATAGCTCGGACCTTGACTGGGTCCATCTCCACCGCAGAAGGGGAAAAAATAAAACCCAAAAAGGGAACCTTCTGTACTCCAAAGAGACACTTTGAGCCCTTAACGAACAAAGCATTCTCACGCAAAACCTGAAACACCGTCCTGACCTGCTTAACATGGGAGTCCCAATCATCAGAAAAAAACAGAATATCATCCAGATAAACAATCATAAATTTATCCAGATACTTCCGGAAGATATCATGCATAAAGGACTGAAAAACTGAAGGAGCATTAGAAAGCCAAAAAGGCATCACCAAGTACTCAAAATGACCTTCGGGCGTATTAAATGCAGTTTTCCATTCATCTCCTTGCTTAATGCGCACAAGGTTGTACGCACCACGAAGATCTATCTTGGTGAACCACTTGGCACCCTTAATCCGGGCAAACAAGTCTGACAACAGAGGCAAAGGATACTGAAATTTAACAGTGATTTTATTCAGAAGCCGATAGTCTATACAAGGTCTCAAAGATCCGTCTTTTTTGGCCACAAAAAAGAATCCCGCACCAAGAGGGGAAGAGGATGGACGGATATGCCCCTTCTCCAGAGACTCCTTGATATATGAACGCATTGCGGTATGCTCAGGTACAGACAGATTAAATAATCTTCCCTTAGGAAATTTACTACCTGGAATCAAATCTATAGCGCAGTCACAATCCCTATGAGGAGGAAGAGCACTGGACCTGGACTCGCTGAAAACATCCTGATAATCAGACAAATACTCAGGAACTTCCGAAGGAGTAGAGGAAGCAATAGACACCGGCGGGGAATCACCATGAATTCCCTGACAGCCCCAACTTGACACTGACATTGCCTTCCAATCCAAAACTGGATTATGGGTCTGTAACCATGGCAGACCCAAAACGACCAAATCATGCATTTTATGCAGAACAAGAAAACGAATCACCTCCCGATGTTCAGGAGTCATGCACATGGTTACTTGTGTCCAAAACTGCGGCTTATTTTCCGCCAATGGCGTAGCATCAATACCTCTAAGAGGGATAGGATTTACCAACGGCTCAAGTACAAAACCACAGCGCTTGGCAAATGACAGATCCATAAGACTCAGGGCAGCACCTGAATCCACAAACGCCATAGCAGGGTAGGAAGACAATGAGCAAATTAAAGTCACAGACAAAATAAATTTTGGTTGCAGATTACCAATGGCGACAGGACTAACAACCCTTGTTAGGCGTTTATAGCATGCTGATATAACATGTGTAGAAACACCACAGTAAAAACACAACCCATTCAGACGTCTATGATTTTTCCGTTCATTTCTAGTCTGAATTCTACCACATTGCATTAAATCAGGTGCTTGTTCAGACAACACCACCAGAGGATTTGCGGCTTTGCGCTCCCGCAAACGCCGGTCAATCTGAATAGCCAGCGCCATGGAATCATTTAGACTTGTAGGAATGGAGAAACCCACCATCACATTCTTAATGGCTTCAGAAAGGCCATTTCTGAAATTTGCGGCCAGAGCACACTCATTCCACTGAGTAAGCACGGACCATTTCCGAAATTTTTGGCAATACACTTCAGCTTCATCCTGGCCCTGAGAGATAGCCAGCAAGGCTTTTTCTGCCTGAATTTCAAGATTGGGTTCCTCGTAAAGCAACCCGAGCGCCAGAAAAAACGCATCAATATTTGCCAATGCCGGATCTCCTGGCGCTAACGAGAAAGCCCAATCCTGAGGGTCGCCCCGCAAGAAAGAGATAACAATTTTAACTTGCTGAGCTGAGTCTCTAGACGAACGGGGTCTCAGAGATAGAAACAATTTACAATTATTCCTGAAATTCCTAAACTTAAATCGGTCTCCAGAAAACAGTTCAGGAATAGGTATTTTAGGTTCTGACATAGGACTACTGGTAACAAAATCTTGAATACCCTGCACACGAGCAGCAAGCTGATCCACACTAGTAATCAAGGTCTGGACATTCATGTCTGCAGCAAGCTCAAGCCACTCTGAGGTAAAGGGGAGGAAGAAAGAAGAAAAAAAAAAAAAAACTCAGAATTTCCTTTCTTATTATCCCACTTCTGCAATGCATTAAACATTCACCTTTGGCCTGGCATACTGTTATGACCCCAATGGCAGAGGGTCTCAGAATTTATAACCAAATCTGCAAACACAAAAAACCAGCTCATAGGGCAGTGGTAACTAGGCTGACCATATACCTGAACCTAGCACCACAAATAGCAGCAGCCAGGGAACGTACCTACGTTGGTTCTAGACGTCTCGCGCCAGCCGGAGAACTAACTAACCCTAGAAGGGAAAAGATAGACCTTTCTTGCCTCCAGAGAAAAGACCCCAAAAGTTGGATACAAGCCCCCAACAAATAATAACGGTGAGGTAAGAAGAAAAGACAAACGCAAGGATGAACTAGGTTTTTTTAGTAAAGAGAGGCCCACTGACTAATAGCAGAATATAGGAAGATGACTTATACGGTCAGCAAAAACCCTATCAAAATTTCCACGCTGAATATTCAAGAACCCCCGAACCGTCTAACGGCACGGGGGGAGAATATCAGCCCCCTAGAGCTTCCAGCTATATCAGGAATCACATTTGGTACAAGCTGGACAGAAATAAAAGCAAATGCAAATAACCAAAAAATAAGGAAGCAGGACTTAGCTTATTTTGCAAGAACCAGACCAGCAGACAGGAGCAAACAGAAAGGAACTGATTACAACGATGCCAGGCACCAGACTGAAAATCCAGGAAGCTAGAGAAAGAAGCTCAAAGTGTCATGTCGCTAGTGACCACAAGAGGGAGCCAAAAAGTCCAATTCACAACACCCCTGGAGAGCGGTCGCACCAGCTGATGCTGCTGTTCTCCATGGGAGATCGTTATGGGACACTCGTGGATTTCTGCGGACAGGGAGTATATTGGTTGTTTGTTATTTTAATCTTTTTTACAGATGACACTGGCTTCGGGGAACAAAGTGACAAGTAATGGTGAGTATGTAATCTATGTTTAATGTACTGTATGTCAATATGTATGTATTGTATGTAATGTATGAATATATTGTATGTAGTATGTATGTAGTATGTATGTAGTGTGTAGTATGTATGTTGTATGTATGTAGTATGTATGTATGTAGCATGTATGTAGTATGTATGTAGCATGTATGTAGCATGTCGTATGTATGTAGTATGTATGTAGTATGTAGTATGTATGTAGTATGTAGCATGTATGCAGTATGTATGTAGTATGAATGTAGTATGTAGCATGTATGTAGCATGTATGTAGTATGTATGTAGCATGTAGTATGTATGTAGTATGCAGCATGTATGTCACATATATGTAGTATGTAGCATGTGTGTAGCATGTGTGTAGCATGTATGTAGCATGTATGTAGTATGTAGCATGCATGTAGCATGTATGTAGTATGTAGCATGTATGTAGTATGTAGCATGTATGTAGTATGTAGCATGTATGTAGTATGTATGTAGTATGTTGTATGTAGCATGTATGTAGTATGCATATAGTATGTTGTAATGTTTTACATTCAACACATTAGCCGGATGATGGGACTACTACTGTCCCATCATTGGCTAATGTGTCAATCACTGTCACTGTAGCAAGCATCGTCCGATGGGACTTGCAGTCCCATCGGATGATGCCTGCACAGACACAAAGACCCCCGGCAGCCCGCACAGACCCCCCGGCAGGCTGCACAGACCCCCCGGCAAGCCGCACTGAGCCCCCGGCAGGCCGCACAGACCCCCCGGCAGGCCGTACAGACCGCCAGGAGGCCACACAGACCCCCCGCAAGCCGCACAGACCCCCCGCAAGCCGCACAGAGCCCCCGGCAGGCCACACAGACCCCCCGGTAGGCCGCACAGACCCCCCGGCAGGCCGTACAGACCGCCGACAGGCACGCACAGACCACCCACGGTCCCGCACAGACCCCGCCTGCACAGAGACACGCAGCCTCCGTCCACGCACCACCCACACTCCATTATAGTGCATTTTTGCACTGTGGGAACTTCCGATTCCGGTATCCGATATCGCAAAAATATCGGAATTCGGTATCGGAATTCCGATACAGCGAATATCGGCCGATACCCGATATTTGCAGTATCGGAATCCTCAACACTACTTATGACCATGTGATATTTCAGTTTTTCTTTTTTAATAAATTTGCAAAAATTACGACATTTCTGGGGTTTTTTCAGTGAAGATGGGGTGCAGCGTGTACATTAATGAGAAAAAAATAAACTTTTTTGAATTTACCAAATGGGTGCAATGAAATAAAGAGTGAAAACTGTAAAGGGGTCTGAATACTTTCCGTACCCACTGTACCCAGCTGTGCTAGAATTTCGGAGACGCTCTTGTGGTGAGGCCCAGGAAAGCCAAGTATCAGATGATGAAACTGATCAACATCCTATATGTAATGATGAATAGAAGGTTATGGGATTCGGAGGCCTAATCGGGTGTAGCAACCCTGTATAGAGTGAAAGATATTAGGGAAAATAAGCATTTAGATTAGTCTTCCAATTTACCAAGCAGCTCTTACAGACTGTCCTGGAACATACTTTACTGCAGGGGTGGGCAATTAATTTTCCTGAGGGGCCACATGAGAGACTTTTTATAAAGTAAATTATACTGCTCCTGTTATTCAACCTATGTACTATGATCAACAGCTCCCCCCTACACACAGTATACTAGACACCACAGCACCCCATCACATTATAATTCCCATATAGCCCCCTAACACACTATGATAGCCCCCGCAGTGCTCCCAAAAAAGTATGAGACCACAGTATGATGGCCTTCACTATTATATTCACCGGTACTTGTATCCTGCGGATGCAGATATTGGTGAAATCATGACATTAGAGGGAAGTAGTGAGGGGGACTGTGAGCCATTGCTTCCAGCCCGTTTAAGGTCCCAGTCCGCAAGCTGGATAGTAATAGCTAAAGGGCCTGATGTGGCCTGTCGGACATAGTTTGCCCAGGTCTGCTCTACTGCATTGCCACTTACTCGCCTTATGCCTGTTTCTTTTGCTGACATTGGAACCTGTCTTAGGAAATGTGCCTCTCTGATAATCAGACGTGTAACCATCAAAATTATGTACCACAAAATGCTGTTTTTCATCTGTTGCTTAAAAGTAAAGTTTACTTCTGTTTTACACAATATCTGCTGCCTCTCCTGTTTCCTTTCCACATCATCATCAAGGGGTACGCCAATGACCAACCAGCTGTGAGGGAACAGTAGTGCTAACGTCACCCCCACACATCCATCGTTCTGTGCCCACTACCTCATCAGTGTGCCAGACCCCAGGCATGGCCACCACTGACAACCCATGCTTGATGTATTCGGTCCCATGTGCTCTGCACATATACTAAAAGTAGAGATGGGCGAACCCAAACAGTAAAATTTGGCGTCCGTACCGAACACCTACTGTTCGAGCATGGACAATGAACACGGATTTCACCAGGAAGTCCGTGTTACGGTTCGGGTTCAACTGAACGAACATCAGGTGTTTGTTGCGCTGTCATGTGCATGGTAACGCGGCAAACACCGCTTCTGATCGACGGTGAAATCATCACCGCCAGTCAGAGGGCCGCGGTTCCCACACTGTCAAAAGACAGCATGAGTACTCAGCTGTGATCGGAGGTATAGAGGTATAGAGCTGTGATCGGAGGTATAGAGTATACTAGTGACCGGAGGGTCACTAGTATCAGCTGATTGGACAACTGCTCCCATCATCCCAAACCTGCTGTCCCTAATAACAGCAGTTCCTGCGCTGTAAATAAATAATAAAAAAACAACAACGGCGTGGGTTCCCCTGTATTTTTGTTAACCAGCCAGACAAAACTCACAGCTGGGGCTGCAACCCTCAGCTGTCAGCATCATCAAGTCTGGTTATCAAGAATAGAGGGGTCCCCACGCCGTATTTTTTAATTATTTGATAACCAACCTTGCTAAAGCAAACAGCTGGGGACTGATATTCTCAGGCTGGTAAGGGGCCATGGATATTGGCCCCCCCAGCCTAAAAATAGCAGCCGGCAGAATAGCTATATATATAGAAAATAGCTGCCCAGAAAAGACACATCTTTTAGATGTGCCAATTCTGGCTCTTCCCACTTGCCCTGTAGAGGTGGCAAGTGGGGTGATAGTTGGGTGGGTTAGTAATGGAGAGGCGTCAATAAGACGCCCCTATTACTAACCCCATAGTCACAATGTAAGAAAACACAGACACCAAGAATAAAGTCCTTTAATTGAAAGAATTACACAGACTCCTTTAAAAATCTCAATTAAGCCATACTTATGACCTCGCCTAACTCCACTGAAGTCCTCGATCTCCTGTAATAAACCAAAAGTAAAAAAAACAACAATATACCATCCTGGTCCGTCATTCTGTCCCACGCCGTAATCCGTGTCTGGGGGATGATTAGTTTTCAACCCGGATGGTGCCAAGATGCGACCGTCCAGGCTGAGAACTACTGGTGAATGAACAAGCGCAGCCTCAGTGACCAGCGGTGACATCATTGAGGCTCCATTTTGGGCACCCCTGATCAAAATTACTGTTAATGTGAGAGCAGCGCCCCAGAGTCCTGGTCGTTGCTGTATTGTCGCTCTGTCGCTAAGGGGAGTGATGGTACGTCTGATGGCACTAAAGGAGTTCACCTGACCAGGTATCACAGTCACACATTACACTTCACACTCTGGCCACCAGGGGGAGCAAAAGGTTCTATGTATTAGGCCACTCCTCACACTCTGGTAAAACTGGGGGTTGGATAGGAAGTTAGAGAGAAGCTGACTGGGTTTTGCCCAGGTAACATCTAGTGAGAGAAGAGGTTGCTTGGGAAGATTCAGGGGGGTCCCTGTCAGGGGTGGGATCCTGACAGTGGCCTAGCACAGGACAGATCGTTACGGAGCCGTGCCTGCACCTCATTGCGGTGGCATCTTAAGAAAGGACACGAAGCGAAGTATATTGTGGAGAAGTGAGAAACGAGATCACAGCACAAAGGCGATAGAACCAGAAGGAGTCGTGCCCCGAGATCGGCAACATCCTTCTGAGGCGCGTAGCCGGCGGCCGGAACGCCGAGGAAGTAATAGACTCTACGCATTAGTTTTAACTACGGCAGGGCAGTTAACTCTAGGTTGGCTGTCTCACCTTTACACCTAATGAAGACAATGGAGGCAATTGTGGGAGAGGGGCGTCTCTAGGGTCCCTATAAAATAACTCCAGGCCTACCCCGTCATACGGGTGCATCCTATCCATATCATCTGGGGGACGGAGAGAGAGAACAGAAACATACACGACAGTTGTGAGGACTATCCCGTGGTGCTCAGCAGGGAGGTACTACAACACCCAGGCGCTAGTAGGAAGGCTACTGATTTCCACGTGCAAAGGGAACTCTGGATGTGCCTTCGGACCGGCTGGTCTCAGCCAGCCCTGTTAGCAGTGCTCTGGATTGCGGAGGCCGAAGCCTTCAGTAAAAAGGTAAAGAGACTGCAATCCTGTGTCCTCATCATTTACTGCGACCTACACCGTCACCTACAGCTTTAATTGGGTGCCCCTTAGCAGGGCCATGGACCGGGTCAGGCCACCGTGACATCCCCAGAACCGAGGGACCCGGTACCGAGTACCCTGCTGCCCTGCATTTGGGGGCCACTCCAACTTGGCGTCACGAACAGGATCTACTTAAGCCTGAAGATCAGGTCATGTGTGCCTTGGAACTATGACTGAATTGTGCTTGAATCGTGATTTATTGCAAAGACTGTGTATTGCTATTTGCCGCCAAAAACTCCCTCCAAAACCGCCGCCGTTACAGCGCCACGAGGAGCGCAGGGGAAGAAGAAGGGAGTGCCATGGGAGGGAACTACCCAAGTGGCGCCGAAAGTGACGACCGCCCCCTCCGACTACTGCTGCGAGAAGACGATATGCCCCGAAGTACAGGAGAACCGCCCCCTGATTTGCAACGGCGGGAACCAAGAGCAGAAGGCGCTCCACCTTCAGAAAATTGCGGAACCATGTGTGTGTGCAGCTGCCGATCGTGAAACAGCGAGGGTGACCAGCGAGTACCTGAACGACGACGAAGTGATCCCGGACTATCCCCACCGACCGGAGGCAGATCCGAACCCACCGCAGCTGGAGGATCCGGACCTCTCGGAGCCGCGGGCGGAGGAGCTGAGTCCACCTATCCCGAACACGGAGCCAGCAGATGTGAAGCAATGGAAGTCGGAGCTGTCCCAGAGGGTCGCATTGGAAGAACCGCGGTCCGAGCTGCTGCCGACTCCAGTGTCCTCGTCAATGGAACGGACCGGCATCGGTGGAACCACATCAGACGCAGGTATGGAAAGCGCCCCTGCTCTCCCGACCGATCTTGCTCCCGTGACCGCTCCCTGTCCCGACAATGACCGATTCCTCGCCGCTGAGCTGGTAGTGATAACCCCCGACACTATGGAGAAGCTGGTGCCTCCGTTACCGACAACTATGGGGGAACCACTTGATTTGAGCTCAGAGGGGGTGATCTTCCAATGGGATACCCCAAGGATTGGGCCAGACGGGGCCAGGCAGGAGGGCCTCAGCATTGCAGTGCTCACCTGGGAACAATATAAACAATGCTTAATTCTACACTGGAAAAACCGAAAAGAGACAGAACAAAGTGACCCACCGAAAGCACAAGAACCAAAGCCTGAACGCGGTAAGAAAAACTTGGTAAAACAGGGGACTGTACTAGCCTTTCACCCGAAACGGGGTTGGGGCTCTATACAGGAACCGGGACTGCTGACTGAAGTCTTCTTTACCAGTTACAACGTGAAGACCCCGTCCCGCAACATATGTGACAACCAACTTCTATGTAAAGGGGACCAGGTGACCTACACTTGCCATCGGAGTGCGCAAGGGTGGTGCACTTGGAATGTCCAACGATGCGAGCCTGCAGTGGCGCCACCTGCTGTCCTGACTACGGCTAACTCTGACTTGACAAATTCTACTACTATCACCACTGTGTGCATTATTGCCGCTACTGAACTTGCTACCAAAGCTGACATTCAAATTCAGACCCCTGGTGACCTGGCCGCACCTGAGAGACGAACCACTGATACTGACACCGCATCAGATGAGGACACGGAATCGAAGCTTTTCTGGTTAGGAAGCGTCCGCTACCGAATGATGCCTTGCAACCTACTATGAGAATAAACCTCGGAACCACGAGTATGTAAATAGTTAACTGTTTGCTTTCCTGCTGTTTTACTGCTTTAAACCCGACCAGGGTTAGTTCTTAAAGGGATCCCTTTGTTGACCCGGGATCCCTATTGTTTTATGTTTTTGCACAAGTTCATCATTGTTCTAAAAGACTGCCGAATCATGGACGGTGAATGATTCACAAACTATTGCTGTATATAGTTTGCACCTTCTTAAAGGTGCCCTCTACTGGTTTTACAACAAGAAGAGCTTTTTGAAGAGACTGTTCCTGAATAAAGCACAGAAGTTCTTGCTTTAAACAGACTTGCAACTTGAGAGTTTGCACTACCTCAGAAGAGACTTGGTTTCCCTCTTAAAGGGAATGTCTAATTGTTGCACTTAGCTTAACCCATAACGTGCCTTAAATAGTTAGACCGTAATAATGTTTTACATAGTAGTAGTATGTAGTTAGAAAGATAGTGATAAGAAATAGAAATGTTGATAATATTATGTGAATAAAACTGAAGTTAAAGTGATTAATAGAACTGATGATAGGAAGCCAAGGAAAGATGCAGTAGGCCTGTGGGGGTAGACAAGAGAGTCCTGCATATGAAAAAGAGAACTAGAGAAAAAAAAATGTTGATTTGCACTTTTAGTCTTATAGTATACCTTTAGTGGGTCCAGTATACGCCCTTAAAGGAAAAGTTAAATTATTGTTCCAGAAAAGTTTGCACTTAGTAGATAGTAGATAGTATGCCCGGCTGGGTAATGATGGTTATTTATAGCTAGATATTTAATAAGTGTTATTTAAAATCTTCAACACAATGTAAATATGTTTCTATTTGTAACGTTCAAGTGTTCTCACCTCCCATAAAGGGAAGCACTGTTAAATTTACTTGTTTACAGCATTCTAAAATTTTGTATGTCTTTTGCTAACATGTATTGTTGTTCTTCTTTTCCCAGTCCGGGAGTACTGGATTTAATGGGGGGGAGTGCAGCGCCCCAGAGTCCTGGTCGTTGCAGTATTGTCGCTCTGTCGCTAAGGGGAGTGATGGTATGTCTGATGGCACTAAAGGAGTTCACCTGACCAGGTATCACAGTCACACATTACACTTCACACTCTGGCCACCAGGGGGAGCAAAAGGTTCTATGTATTAGGCCACTCCTCACACTCTGGTAAAACTGGGGGTTGGATAGGAAGTTAGAGAGAAGCTGACTGGGTTTTGCCCAGGTAACATCTAGTGAGAGAAGAGGTTGCTTGGGAAGATTCAGGGGGGTCCCTGTCAGGGGTGGGATCCTGACAGTGGCCTAGCACAGGACAGATCGTTACGGAGCCGTGCCTGCACCTCATTGCGGCGGCATCTTAAGAAAGGACACGAAGCGAAGTATATTGTGGAGAAGTGAGAAACGAGATCACAGCACAAAGGCGATAGAACCAGAAGGAGTCGTGCCCCGAGATCGGCAACATCCTTTTGAGGCGCGTAGCCGGCGGCCGGAACGCCAAGGAAGTAATAGACTCTACGCATTAGTTTGAACTACGGCAGGGCAGTTAACTCTAGGTTGGCTGTCTCACCTTTACACCTAATGAAGACAACGGAGGCAATTGTGGGAGAGGGGCGTCTCTAGGGTCCCTATAAAATAACTCCAGGCCTACCCCGTCATACGGGTGCGTCCTATCCATATCATCTGGGGGACGGAGAGAGAAAACAGAAACATACACGACAGTTGTGAGGACTATCCCGTGGTGCTCAGCAGGGAGGTACTACAACACCCAGGCGCTAGTAGGAAGGCTACTGATTTCCACCTGCAAAGGGAACTCTGGATGTGCCTTCGGACCGGCCAGTCTCAGCCAGCCCTGTTAGCAGTGCTCTGGATTGCGGAGGCCGAAGCCTTCAGTAAAAAGGTAAAGAGACTGCAATCCTGTGTCCTCATCATTTACTGCGACCTACACTGTCACCTACAGCTTTAATTGGGTGCCCCTTAGCAGGGCCACGGACCGGGTCAGGCCACCGTGACATCCCCAGAACCGAGGGACCCGGTACCGAGTACCCCGCTGCCATGCGTTTGGGGGCCGCTCGATGAACAGTTAAGCAAGTTGAAAATTAAGTGATCTCTAAAAGGCCTAACATTAAAGATGACACATTTCCTTTGTATTTAAGGCAAAAAATATATATATTTTTAGTTTTTTACATTTTAAAAATTACAAAAAAATGCTCCCATGCAAAAGGTTTGTCACCCTTGGAGATTTGTGTTTAAAAACAACATTTCAGACCTTAGTTAGCCTGTTAGGGTTATGGTTTGTCCACTATCATTATTAGGAAAGTCCAGGCGATGTACATTTTCCAGCTTTATAAAAGCCCAGCCTCCTCTAACCTTGTGCCAAAAAATAGCAGCCATGGGTTCTTCTAAGCAGCTACTTAGCACTCTGAAAATGAAAATGGTGGAGGCCCACAAGTCAGAAGGCTATAAGAAGATAGCAAAGCGTGTAACAGTGGAGGTCAAGAAAAATTTCAGTGATAGCTGTTCATAGGATTGCTTAGAGAGCCAAATCAGAACCCCTGCTTGACTGCAAAAGACCTTCAGAAAGATTTAGCAGACTATGAAGTTGCGGCACATTGTTCTACTTGTAAGAGACACCTGCACAGATATGGCCTTCATGGAAGAATCATAAGAAGAAAACCTCTCTTGCATCCTCACCATAAAATTCACCCTCAAAAGTATGCAAAAGAAAATCTAAACAAGCCTAATGCATACTGGGGACAAGTCCTGATTAACTTAAAATAGAACTCTTTGTCCACAATGATCAAAAGTATGCTTCTAGAAAAAAGGGCACAGAATTTCAGGAAAATAACATCTAGTCAACCATTAAGCATCAATCATGCTTTGGGGTTGTGTTGCTGCCAATGGCATGGGGAACATTTCATGGGTAGAAGGAAAAATGAATTAAATGAAATTTCAACAAATTGTAGATAAAAACATAACGCCATTTGTAAAAAAGCTGAAGTTGAAAAGAGGATGGCTTCTACAAATGGATAATGATCCACACGTCAATATCCACAACAGACTGCCTCAAAGGCGCAAGCTGAAGGTTTTACAATGGCCCTCACAGTCCCCTGATCTGAACATCATTGAAAATCTGTAACTAGACATCAAAACAGCAGTGCATGCAAGACGACCTAGGAATCTAACAGAACTGGGAGAATTTTCCAAGGAAGAATGGATGAAAATCCCTCAAACAAAAATTGAAAGCTGTGATACTTTTAAAAAGAGTTCTACTAGGTACTACTAACCATACTGGGTGCCAAAACTTTTCCATCTGCCCGTTTTCTTTTCTGTAATTTTTAAAATGTAAAAGCTCAAAATACATATATGTGTGTATTTTAGACAAAAAAAAAATATACATATATACAAAGGAAATGTGTCATCTTCAACTTTAGGCCTTTTAGAAATCATTTCATCTTCAACTTGCTTAACTGTTCACAATAACAGTAATCACATCATATATAATCACATCAGTACTTGCTTTGCCCCAGGTGCGGGCCATTGAGTGCCACATTTGCATCTTTGCTCCAAAAATTACATTTAATAAATAAATAAGATTGATATAACCATTTTCACAGTTAATTTAGTCAAAGTGCCAAGTTTCATAAATATTTATTTATTTTTGTTCTAACAAATGTGCTGGAGGAGGTAATGGAGAAATGTGCACAGTATGTTGATGGATAGAAAGCACTCTACACAAATCTAAACACTAAAAATTCAGAGATGGCATAAAATGCAAAAATAACTGCCCTGGAGATACAGTGCGGCATTATTAATATATTTCTCTGAATGGGCATAATGTATAACACTCGCCATTTGCATTCTTATTATATTGCCAGCTTTTAAACCCCTTCCCCCCGAAGCCTGTTTTTGCCTTACTGACCAGGTCAAATTTTTCAATGCTGACCACTGTGACTTTATGTGGTAATAATTCTGGAACGTTTCAATGGATCCCATTGATTCTGAGACTGTTTTTTCGTGACATATTGTACTTCACAATAGTGGTAAAATTTCTTTGATATGACTAGGATTTATTTGTGAAAAAAATCGGAAATTTGGCAAAAATAAAGCAATTTTCAAACTTTTAATTTTTATGCCCTTAACTTATTGGCCACTGCTGACTGATATATACGTACCCCAAAGAATCAAAATGATACGGTATTATATGAACAATATTAGTGTCCTGGGGACTTTACGTTAGCTCCTCAGTAATGCTTTCATCAAATAGTTGCTGATTTGGGGGCAATAATGATGTCAGCAGTTAAATCAGAGAGTTATGTCACACAAGGTAGTTAATAAATAACATTTCCCACATGTCTACTTTTCATCAGCAGTTATAAGGGTTAAACGTTGACCAGCGATTTCTCATTTTCAGAACAAAATTTGCAAAACCATTTTTTAGGGACCACATCACATTTGAAGTGACTTTGAAGGGCCTTTATGACAGAAAATACCCAAAAGTGACACCATTCTAAAAACTGCACCCCTCACGGTAATCAAAACCACATTCAAGAAGTTTATTAACCCTTCAGATACTTCACAGGAATTAATGGACTGTGGTCAAAAATTACTTTTGAGTCACAGTGCAATGCTTAGAAAGGAAGGAGCGCCATATTGCAGCGCAAATTTTGCTGCACTGGCTTGAGGGTGCCATGTTACATTGGCAGAGCCCCTGAGGTGACAGAACAGCAGATCCTCCCCCAAAGTGATCCCGTTTTACAAACCAAACCTCGCCATTAGGGTTGAGCGACTTTTATTTTTATAGGATTGGGTCGGGTTTCACGAAACCCGACTTTCTCAAAAGTCGGGTCGAGTGAAATCGGCCGATCCTATAAAAAAGTCGGGGTCGGGGAAGGAAGGCTGCCGGAAAGAAGCAGGGCGCGTACGAGGGTGAGTATATACCTAATAGGAATATACTCACCCTCGGCTTCTTTCCGGCAGCCTTCCTTCTTAAGAATGAACGCGTGAAGGACCTTCCGATGACGTCACGGCTTTGTGATTGGTCGCGGCGGCCCACGTGACCGCTCAGCGACCAATCACAAGCCGTGACGTAATTCTCATGTACCTGAGAACCAGAACAGGACCTGAGAATTACGTCACCGGCTTGTGATTGGTCGCTCAGCGGTCACATTCGAAAGGTCTTTCAAGTGCCATTTTTAGGAACGGAAGATGCCGGTTAACAGCGGCGATGTCCAGGCTGCGTCGGAGAGGTGAGCATATCAATATTTTTTATTTTAATTCTTTATTTTACACTTAAATGTGGATTCTGATACCGATTTCCGATATCGCAAACATATCGGAACTCGGTATCGGAATCCCGATACCAGATTCAGAAGATCGCCGACCTCATGGCCGACCCCACACAGGGGTCGGGTTTCATGAAACCAGACTTTGCCAAAAGTCGGCGACTTCTGAAAATGGTCGACCCGTTTCGCTCAACCCTACTCGCCATAAAGTTATCTAGGGGTGCAGAAATAATATTGACACCAAAGGTGTGTCACAGAATTTTATACCACTGAGCAGTGGAAAAAATGTTTACATTTTTATCACCAAGATTGTGTGTTAGCCCCAAGTTTTACATTTTCACACAAGGAAATGGGTAAAAATGGCACCAAAATTTGCCACACAATTTCTGCTGAATGTAGAAATACTCCATATGTGGCTGTACAGTACTGCTTAACCTCATGGAGAGACTCAGGAGGGACAGAGCGCTATTTGCCTCCTGGAGCGCAGACTTTCCTAGAATAGTTTGCAAACTCCATATAAAGAGCCTCTAAGTGCTAGAAAAGCAGACTCCCCCCTCAGGTGAACCAATTTTGAAAATTATACACCTTTGGGAATTTAGCTACAGGTGTAGTGACGATTTTGACTCCACAGGTGTTTTCCAGAAATAAGCAGGAGTGGATGTTGCTGAGTGAAAATTGCAAACTGCCGTTGTAATGATCAGTACATTATGACCAGCTCATACTTCTGGAGAGACACACCTGTAAATTAGGTGGGCTGTCATCACTACCAAAATGCCAAACGTGGACGCTAAATGCGGTTTAGACACACTGGGGCTCAGAAGGGAGGGCCATTTGGATTTGGGAGAGCACAATTTACTGAATTTCTTTGGGGGGCAAGGAGCCATTTTGCTTTTCCAGACCCTTATGTGCTATCAATAACGTGGAAGCCGCCTATATTTCTGCTAACAGATGATTGACCTGAGTGGAGGCTTTTATTGGGAACATTTTACATAACATTTATGATCACATTTATCAGGCGCTCTGTGCTCAGCACTTTCTTTGGGGTTTTCATCTAAATCTCCGAGTGATATGACAGATGAAACCCCTGAGGGATCCATTCACTATAATAAGACAGCAGACTTACTGTTGACTCCATTTGGCCTCTGTTCAGCATTTTCCTTCTTTTCACAAAACTGTGGTTGACCGCACTTTTATACTCGCCAAAAAAGACGGACACCGCCAGATCACAGGTCCTCCTTCTTCACCTCTCGCTTCCTAAAACTCAATGTAGACAAAACTGAAATCATTATCTTTCCTCCATCTCGTGTATCTCCCCTACCTGATCTATCTATTATGGTAAACGGCATCATGCTCTCTCTCGCACCTGTAATCCACAGCCTCAGAGTAACCCTCGACTCTGCCCTGTCCTTCAAACCACACGTCCAAACTCTTGCCACCTCCAAATCAAAAATATTGCCAGAATCCATCCCTTCCTCAGCCCTCAATCTACTAAAACTCTTATGCATGCCCTCATCATCTCCCGCCTCGACTACTGCAACACCCTCCTTTGTGGCCTCTCCGCTAACTCTCATGCACCACTTCAGTCCTCAACTCTGCTGCCCGCCTAATCCACCTCTTTCCTCACTACTCCCCTGCTTCTCCCCTCTGCAAATCCCTCCACTGGCTCCCAATTCCCCAACGAATCCAGAGCACACGGAGCTGACACCAGCACCCGATCACGGTGGCTATCAGGGTGAGCCCCCCCCGGAAAGCAGCTCCCACATATATGTACGGTGCATGTCGGGAAGGGGTTAAGTATGTTTTCTCTGAAGTGCTGCATCATTTTAGAGTAAAATGTACTAGGCTAGAATAACACGGCCTGATACATGCTGCCAGAGGTTTGGACAGCATGAATCAGGTGGCAGGATCCATTTTATGCGCTCCCTAAAAACACATCTGCTTAGAGCGGCCTATCACGTTCCCTACTCGAAGTCCTTTTTTTATTTACATGGCTCATTCATTTTCTCATTTATTCATAACCCTCTATCAAACTCCACCGCACCTAAAAGCACCACAAATACTGGCTGGTGACTAGCTCATGCAGCCTTTATCTATCCCCATTCCCTCAAGATGGCTGGACCATCATTATAAATAAGCCCAGGTATTTTTAATCTCCCCTCCCCACCTCACTGTAGATTGTAAGCTCATATGAGCAGGGTCATCATTATTTTTTGCTTTAATTATTGTATTATCTTTAATTTTATTACTTACAGTTAAGTCCATATATATTTGGACAGAGACAACATTTTTCTAATTTTGGTTATAGACATTACCACAATGAAAACAATTCAGATGCAATTGAAGTTCAGACTTTCAGCTTTCATTTGAGGGTATCCACATTAAAATTGGATGAAGGATTTAGGAGTTTCAGCTCCTTAACATGTGCCACCCTGTTTTTAAAGGGACCAAAAGTAATTGGACAATTGACCTCAAGGCTATTTCATGGACAGGTGTGGGCAATCCCTTCATTATGTTATTCTCAATTAAGCAGATAAAAGGCCTGGAGTTGATTTGAGTTGTGGTGCTTGCATTTGGAAGGTTTTGCTGTGAAGTAAACATGCGGTCAAAGTAGCTCTCCATGCAGGTGAAACAAGCCATCCTTTAGCTGCGAAAACAGAAAAAACCCATCCGAGAAATTGCTACAATATTAGGAGTGGCAAAATCTACAGTTTGGTACATCCTGAGAAAGAAAAAAAGCACTGGTGAACTCTTCAATGCAAAAAGACCTGAGCGCCCACGTAAGACAACATTGGTGGATGATCGCAGAATAATCTCCATGGTGAAGAGAAACCCCTTCACAACAGCCAACCAAGTGACCAACACTCCCCAGGAGGTCGGCGTATCAATATCCAAATCTACCATAAAGAGAAGACTGCATGAAAGTAAATACAGAGGGTTCACTGCACGGTGCAAGCCACTCATAAGCATCAAGAATAAAAAGGCTAGACTGGACTTTGCTAAAAAACATCTAAAAAAGCCAGCACAGTTCTGGAAGAACATTCTTTGGACAGATGAAACCAAGATCATCCTCTACCAGAATGATGGAAAGAGAAAAGTATGGCGAAGGCATGGTACAGGCCATGATCCAAAGCATACCGCATCATCTGTAAAACACGGCGGAGGCAGTGTGATGGCTTGGGCATGCATGGCTGCCAGTGGCACTGGGTCACTAGTGTTTATTGATGATGTGACACAGGACAGAAGCAGCCGAATGAATTCTGAGGTATTCAGAGCCATACTGTGTGCTCAGATCCAGCCAAATGCAGCCAAACTGATTGGTCGTCGTTTCATACTACAGATGGACAATGACCCAAAACATAAAGCCAAAGCAACCCAGGATTTATTAAAGCAAAGAAGTGGAATATTCTGGAATGGCCAAGTCAGTCACCTGATCTCCCCCCAATTGAGCATGCATTTCACTTATTAAAAACTAAACTTCAGACAGAAAGGCCACAAACAAACAGCAACTGAAAACCACCACAGTGAAGGCCTGGCAGAGCATCAAAAAGGAGCAACCACAGCGTGTGGTGATGTCCATGAGTTCAAGACTTCAGGCAGTCATTGCCAACAAAGGGTTTTCAACCAAGTACTAGAAATGAACATTTTATTTAAAATTATTTAATCTGTCCAATTACGTTTGGTCCCTTTAACCCCTTATTCCCATATGACGTACTATCCCATCAAGGTGACCTGGGACTTAATTCCCAGTGACGGGATAGTACGTCATAGCCGATCGGCCGCGCTCACGGGGGGGGCGCGGCCGATCACGGCCGGGTGTCAGCTGCCTATCGCAGCTGACATCCGGCACTATGTGCCAGGAGCGGTCACGGACCGCCCCCGGCACATTAACCCCCGGCACACCGCGATCAAACATGATCGCGGTGTACCGGAGGTAAAGGGAAGCATCGCACAGGGAGGGGGCTCCCTGCGGGCTTCCCTGAGACCCCCGGAGCAACGCGATGTGATCGCGTTGCTGCGAGGGTCTCCTACCTCCTATCCCTGCAGGCCCCGGATCCAAAATGGCCGCGGGGCTGCATCCGGGTCCTGCAGGGATTACTTCCGGGTCCGGAGCAGATGAAAGCTGCAGCCTGCAGCGATGTGAGTGAGAGCGCCGATCTGATAGAGTGCTGTGCACACTATCAGATCGGCGATCTGTGATGTCCCCCCTGGGACAAAGTAAAAAAGTTAAAAAAAAAAATTTCCACATGTGTAAAAAAAATAAAAAAAATAATTCCTAAATAAAGAAGAAAAAAAAAAATATTATTCCCATAAATACATTTCTTTATCTAAAAAAAACAAAAAAAACAATAAAAGTACACATATTTAGTATCGCCGCGTCCGCAACGACCCAACCTATAAATCTGTCCCACTAGTTAACCCCTTCAGTGAACACCGTAAGAAAAAAAAAAAAAAGAGCCAAAAAACAACGCTTTATTATCATACTGCCGAACAAAAAGTGAAATAACACGCGATCAAAAAGATGAATATAAATAACCATGGTACCGCTGAAAATGTCATCTTGTCCCGCAGAAAACGAGCCGCCATATAGCATCATAACCAAAAAAAAAAAAAAGTTATAGTCCTCAGAATAAAGCGATGCCAAAATAATTTTTTTTTCTATAAAATAGTTTTTATCGTATAAAAGCGCCAAAACATAAAAAAATGATATAAATGAGATATCGCTGTAATCATACTGACCCAACGAATAAAACTGCTTTATCAATTTTACCAAATGTGGAACGGTATAAACGCCTCCCCCAAAAGAAATTCATGAATAGCAGGTTTTTGGTCATTCTGCCTCACAAAAATCGGAATAAAAAGTGTTCAAAAACTGTCACATGTCCGAAAATGTTACCAATAAAAACGTCAACTCGTCCCGCAAAAAACAAGACCTCACATGACTCTGTGGACCAAAATACGGAAAAATTATAGGTCTCAAAATATGGAGACGCAAAAACTTTTTTGCTATAAAAAAGCGTCTTTTAGTGTGTGACAGCTGCCAATCATAAAAATCCGATATAAAAAACGCTATAAAAGTAAATCAAACCCCCCTTCATCACCCCCTTAGTTAGGGAAAAATAATAAAATTAAAAAAATGTATTTATTTCCATTTTCCCATTAGGGCTAGGGTTAGGGCTAGGGTTAGGGCTAGGGTTAGGGCTAGGGTTAGGGCTAGGGATAGGGCTAGGGTTAGGGTTAGAGCTAGGGTTATGGCTAGGGCTAGGGTTAGGGCTAGGGTTAGGGTTGGGGCTAGGGTTGGAGCTAAAGTTTGGGTGGGGCTAAAGTTAGGGATAGGGTTGGGGCTAAAGTTAGGGTTGGGGATAAAGTTAGGGTTGGGGCTAAAGTTAGGGTTAGGGTTTGGATTACATTTACGGTTGGGATTAGGGTTGAGATTAGAATTAGGGGTGTGTCAGGGTTAGGGGTGTGGTTAGGGTTACAGTTGGGATTAGGGCTAGGGGTGTGTTTGGATTAGTTTCAGGTAGAATTGGGGAGTTTCTACTGTTTAGGCACATCAGGGGCTCTCCAAACGTGACATGGCGTCCGATCTCAATTCCAGACAATTCTGCGTTGAAAAAGTAAAACAGTGCTCCTTCCCTTCCGAGCTCTCCCGTGCGCCCAAACAGGGGTTTACCCGAACATATGGGGCATCAGCGTACTCGGGACAAATTGGACAACAAATTTTGGGGTCCAAGTTCTCTTTTTATCTCTGGGAAAATAAAAATTTGGGGGGCTAAAAATCATTTTTGTGGGAAAAAAAGGATTTTTTATTTTCACAGCACTGCGTTGTAAACTGTAGTGAAACACTTGGGGGTTCAAAGTTCTCACAACACATCTAGATAAGTTCCTTGGGAGGTCTAGTTTCCAATATTGGGTCACTTATGGGGGGTTTATACTGTTTGGGTACATCAGGGGCTCTGAAA